>NC_140580.1:827951776-828551776 GCF_964204655.1 Triturus cristatus
TGAAGGAACACAGAATAGTAGAACATTTGTTATTCATCATTACATTTCTGTCCAATTTTTGCTTAAAAATGCAAGATACTGTCCAAGAAACAACACATTATGCAAAATTACCTGTGAATCACATGGTAGAATGGGTAACCCCAAATTCAGAGTCATACAAAAAAACACTGCTCCTGATCTCATTATCATGGGCACATTTCAAAACTGCTGAGGTTTCCGTCATACTCATTCATTCGATTTTACTGCATGAATTGCTGCAAGGTGTTACACAATGAAATAGCATTGTAAGCTTGGCTCTGGGTATTGCATGTTTTTGGTCAACCGACATACACTATATCCCTGTGATCGTAAAGATCTGAGTCGAGAACAAGGAACAAGGGAAACCCTACTCACATGGAACGAGGGTAAGTATTTTATACACAGAAACAGCGGTTCCTGTGGGACAATAACAAGGAATGTGATACTAATATGCGCAATCGCAATGCAGATAAGGGTTACGTCGATATCGGAAGGAGAAAAATCATATACAACTCAATGTTAAGTAATAGTTATTTATGTAAATGTAAATACAATTTTTCGACACAACAGTGTAAGAGTGTCCCCAGTGAACATGGAACCTAAAACAATTGTGGCGACATATTAGGGACATGCACCATTGGTTTCCAACATTTGTAAAATTCGACCATTAGAGGAAATGAATAATCACAACAGCGTCCTGATATAATAATAGGAGCTGGGGAAATGGTTCACTTTGCTTTTGTCTACGGCGTTTCGACCCCTAGTGCAATGAGAGGTCTCTTCAGGACCTATTGAGATAGGGACATCTGAGAGTAAGAATATTATGTCAGCGTGAAGAACGTACACCTCAGGGAAGTGATAGTGTGACAAAGGGAGGGTATTTTACTCAAATGGGACCCAGCTGGGCACTCACAGAGGGGAAGGGAAGCTGACAGTGACAGCTGCACAGGTGGCAGGATAAGGGGATGAAAAAATGATGGGACTACAACAATCCGTGTGGTGCAGTCTGGCCAAAGGAGCAGGAAGTCAGTTGTTCCGCCCTCTGTTCATGGATCTGTAAATTAATGGCACTTGCGAATACGTCGATACGTGTATCTGCCTGGTGAGGCCTGAGAACGGGAACGATGGGCGGCTGCTACGCGTTTGTACACAACTGCTTGAGTCCATCTGCACGCGGACTCAAGCAGTTCTGTACAAACGTGTGTTTGGTGGATTTTTGTTGTTTTGGTCTTGTTTTGTTTTGATAAAGATTTCCTATTTTTCTAAACTGGTGTGGTGTCCATTTATAGTGTTTTCACTTTGTCGCTGTATGTGTGCACACATGCTTTACACACTGCCTCTTGAGATAAGCCTGCCTGCTCGTGCGAAGCTACCAAGGGGGTGAGCAGGAGTTTTCTAAGGGCGTAACTCCCTTTCCCTGACTAGAAGCAAGGGTCCCTATTTGGACAAAGGTGCAAACCATTGCCAGCTAGAGACCCCCATTTCTAACATCAACACTCTCCTGTTTCCAAGAGGGAGGTGGAGAGCTAGTGCCACTAGCTCTGGAGATCAAATCCACCAAAGGACTTGATGTACAAGACCATAGTGTCCCTTCTCCCCAGACATTGGCTCATCCATATCGTGAGTCCATCCTTCTTTTTTCATAGGTCTTCTATTCTCAAAGGCTCCTTCCTTGTGTGAGATTTAAAAATGATGGTGGAGAGTTCTAAAAGTTGGGAGTCCCTACCCAGACTAAAGATGCCACATCACCCTGCAACTTCTGACTCCTGACTGACACTTCCATGGCACAACCCCCACTCTGTCCAAACCCCTATTCCGAATTATGGATTTCTCCAAATGGGCAGCGTGAAGGAACTCTGTCTGAGACAAACTCTTCTCCCACAGATTTGGCTTATCCCCTCCAAGTTTCCGAGAGAATCCCTGTGGTGACTGGTGCCCGTCGTCTGCCTGCCCTGCTTTTGTCGACTATGGGAGCATCCTGTGTCAGATTGACAAAGAGAGACAGATAATCGCCTTAGTGAGATTTCTTCCCATCCTCTTTGTCTCCAAGTGCAGGGTTAATCCCGCCATATAGATCTTTTGTTCAGCTGGAGGCTCTGAACCGCTAGAGGGCCCCAAAGTAATTACATGTACTCATCAGGGTAGCTGAAGGCATGATGTCCATTCGGCAGCCTGAAGAAACTATTTCCAATATAAAAATACAAAAATAAATACATCAAGAATGATACTGACAGTGAGTATGCACTCGGGGCCACGAAATTATTAGGGAAGGGCTCTTCAGTTGCTTTCCTACATCGTGTCCATCTAACGTTTTGTTTTAGGGATATTTTACCCGAAATGTAAGAACAGTTTGAACACTACACACTCTACACTTAAGCCAAGCAAACGGGGGCATTTCTTCTTCACAATTGAAAAATAGGGCCTTATTAAACCATAGCCAATTTAATCTGAGTCTTGTCAATGGCAGTGTTACCTGTGCACAGATAATGGGCTGAATCAAACAAGTAGCTCATCACTCGGCTTCTACATGTGTCCACACACTTGTGAACCTGTGTCGCATACAGCCTGAGTACCCCAGCTGTACACAGTAGCTGACCTATATTTAAACAGAAACTTAAGTTGCGTGAGGCTCCATTTTGGAGACGCGCTCGTAGGAGATCTCCAAAAACCAGAACGTCCTCAAAAACATAAAGCATGGGGTTTGTTACTGGTCAGAAACTGATTTTTTACAATATGCACATGGGAAGTATTTTGTTGTATATCTCTGCAAGGGGCAAGCTGACAGTCTCCAATTATGGCAGGGGCCACATGTTTTTAGTAATGGCATTAGACTCAGTGCAAGCAGCATAACAATAGTCATGTCCCTCTATACTTGACTATTTGGAGTATGAAACTTAAAAAAGGAAAACATGCAGAGATAATAAACACAGAGTTTCGCATAACGTCAGATACGTGCAACATACAAAGTGAACATCCATAAATCAATATGAACATATTTAAAGTCCTATTAAAAGAAACTAGTTGCACAGCTTGTTTTCTGTGGTTCTGAAAGACTCTATAATAACACATTTTTCAAAGTGTACTGTTATCAAGACAGAGAGAAATTTGACATATCATTCAAACATTATTGGCAGATAATCAGTTGCTGGTCCTTTGGATATTTCGGGAGTTTTCAGAGAGGCAGCAAGATGGGTATGCTTTTGCATAGGGTTCCAGACCCTATGGGCAGAAGCAGAAAATGAGCATTTCGGGTTTTCTTAAACCATGGTATTTTTAATCACAGATTTTCTATTTCCTCTTGATATGCCGAATCATCTGTACTGTGTGAGCCATTATTGATGTTATAGGTTTTGAAACCTAGTTATTTATTCCTTTGATATCAGGACCAGAAAATGAAAAAAACAGGCCTTAAGCGAAGGTGAGGCGGAGCCACCGTCTTGACTTGGGATGTAGAGACAAACGTGAGGTTGCGGAATGGTGGCTGCCTTAACCGGCAGACCTTCCAGTCTTCGCAGACTCAAGGCAGGTGGGGAAAATCTTCCCTGAATGCTGTAAGTCTGTGCATACCTTTGTTAATACGTAAATGCACAACACACTGAGGTGTCTCTAAGAGAGCTGCTGTCAACGTGGCTCTGACATTCAGAGCATGGATTAGGGCAGGGTGGGAGAGGCATAGGACACCGGCTATTGCAAGTTTTAAACATTAGGTCTGGTAGGGTTGATGTTATAGAGGGTGGTGTGGGATGGTTGCAGGATACCAGGCAACATTGTTGTATTTTGGGATAGATGTGGCTGCTAACAAGAGTGGTGTGGAAGGATGGAAGGGCACCTGGTATGTTTTGTCTCTTTCGGGGAGGGGTGGGAGCTAATAAAGGTTGTAGTGGTAGCTGGCTGGGCAATAAGCATATGTTCTTCGCTATGTTGCTGTATATTGTGAAATACATTTTTTAATGTCTTCAACTCCCATCATGTCTAGATCCTGGCTGATTGGGGGGCTGTTGCAATGACTGTCATTTATTTTACATAAGGCTGAATTAATTTCACTTATATAATTGAATACACAGTTCCACTCCTCAGTGTAGAACTGAGCAAACTATTATGAAGCTGCAACTGTAAGAACACTGAACTATTTTTAAAGAACCAGGTGGGACTATCAGGCATGTCCAGGGCTGTAGCGGGTATCAGGCGTTTTCCCGGAAGGCTGGAAGTGTGGGGCTGATTTTACAGCTGTGTGGGCTGGTTTTGCAGCTGTGCTGCTATCTCAGCCCCCAGTAACAATAGCAGCAGGGATGCTGGTCCGTCAAAATTGTCAGGAATGTTTCGAGTTCCCAGTTTGGCCCTAGGCAAGTCCACTCTTATGCAGTGAAAAATACCATACTTCTCAGTATCTGGTAACAAAGTACTTGCTAGTGCAGGGAAAATGTTCTAGGTTTTCCTTTCTGGACAAACTCATCAATTGTCTTGAAACATGACTTCTTAGGAGAGTACTGGATTTAGGAGGGGTGAGATTCTCAGCTTTGAGTACTATTTATGTGTGTGCTCAAGGCGTTGATAGAAGCACCAAACTAGAGGAGAGTGCAAGTCGGCAGATAGTTGTGTTGTGCCCCGTAAAGTAGCAGGTCAGTTCTAACCTACTAGGGAACTGGGGCCAGCTAGTGTAGGATAGCTCAAAGCATAGCTCAGAGAAGATGTCAAAGGTCCAGGAGTCAGCGAGGCACAAGAAAAGGTAGGATCTACCAGTGACTGTGGGTGATGGAAGAGAACGGTTTCAGGGATCCACATTAATTTAGGTGGAGCAAGCCAATGAAGCAGGTCAACTAATTTCCATTTATTTTTTACCCACTTTGATTCCTCCCGTCTTCTGACCTAAGAGGCAGAAGAGACATTATCAGCGCATGATATGTTTGATGTGTGTATGAACATGCATGGAGGGGTTAACACCATGAAGAACAGGGATACCTTGCAGTAGACATACAGATGCAGATACACACGAGGCCTAGACACGCTGCTGCAGACAAACATTTGCAAACATGCACATGCAGATACACATTCACATACATGCACCACCAACAGTCGCACATGCAAAACACAAAATATTGACAAACAGGTGCGTAGACATGCGCACAAACACACACAAACACACACACACCACAATTTCACATGCTGAGAAAAAATAGATACAGTCTAACAGACACATTTAGTTAAATATCAGCAGAGAAGGAATTGCAAAGATATATCCCTTTGTTTGACCCTGTTTACATGCTGTGCTCTGAAACAGCCGCATATGGTGGCTTCTGTGCTCAGTGCAGTGAGTTCAGAGCAAAATGCATAAAGCCAGTGGTGCAGCTCAAATAATAGGGCCCTCTGTAGAATGTGATGAGGGGCACCTGAGTCTCCCTTATCTCGCAGATATTGATTGGCCATGGACTGAATGGGGTCCCCTTAAAAGGCTGGGGGCCCCATGAAGAGTTGAGTGCCCCTGTGCACCGCAGGGGCTGCAGGGGCCTGCAATACACCCCTGCAGAGAGTTTTTTCTCTCGACACATCTCTATTGAAAAATACTGTAATAGGCATGGTTAACACATACTTAGCAGCCATATTGTTTTTATATTTGGGTAAAGCAACTGCTTACAAGAATCATGTGGATCATCATTGACAGAATTTCACTGGCGTCGTGTTATTATGAACAGATGTATTTTTAAAAAAGAACTGCTGAGCCATATCTGAACTATTCTTTGAAGATTTTACATTACCTGAGCTCTCTGATTTTGAGTTGATGTTCCCCTAGCCTCCTTAGTCTCGCAACCTGAATTATTTTGTAACTTCTTACTACATTTCTTAAGTAAAGTTATGTGTTAGACATGTCACCCCTAGCGTGGGCTTTCCACAAACCTTTTGCCATCCTACTCCATTCTTGCTGATCTTCATTGTGCTGGCCTTGGGACTTTGCACACTTTACCACCGATGACCAGTTCTAAAGTGCATGTGCTCACTTTTTAAAACATAGTGACATTTGCGTATCCCCAATTGGCATATTTATTTTACTTATAAGTCCCTAGTAAAGTGGTACCACCTCTATAGAGGGCCTGTAAAATAAATGCTACAAGTGGGCCTGCAGCACCTGGTATGCCACACACTTCAGTAGCCCTTTAGTCTCAGGCCTGTCATTGCAGCCTATATGTGCAGTTTTTAAACTGACATTTAGACCTGGCAAATCTTTTGTCAGGCCCAAACCGTTCTTATATATATATATGTGTCACCCCTAGGGTGCAGTATATCTAAAAAGTTGCATAAGTACTTTTAATGTGTACATGTCCTGGTAGTGAAAAATCCATTACTTGAAAACTGGCTCAAAAGTCCATTGTAAAATCATCCAAGTTTAGTGCACCTTCACGTTCTGTGGAGAAAGACTTTCTCCACAGAACGTGAAGGTGCACTAAACTCGGATGATTTTACAATGGACCTTTGAGCTATTTTTTAAGTAATGGAAATGTGTCACATTGTTTAATTATGTTTATTTAATTTGTGTTGACTGTGGGGGGTGATGAAGTTATTTATATTATCATTTTTGTTTGGTAATGATGACCACGGGGCTCGAGGCGATTATGGCAGTGTGGGTTTGTTTTTTCAGTGATTAGAGGGATTTAGTGGCAGGGGGCACTTTAAGAAATAAGGTGACACAGATAACACGTGACAAGGTTTTCAAACACAGGTGGGTGGACAAGGTTAAAAACAGTTACGCTGGGAGCGGCACGATTAGAAAGTCAAATGGAAGGAGACGAGGAGGTCTTGTTGGCCGAAATTCAGGATGTTTGGAGCAGGTATGCACAGGGATTTAAGAGTTTATTTAAGGGAGCAGACACTTGGGGTAGAGCTTTGAGAGGAGATTCGTTGGGGAG
This sequence comes from Triturus cristatus, assembly GCF_964204655.1. NCBI lineage: Eukaryota > Metazoa > Chordata > Amphibia > Caudata > Salamandridae > Triturus > Triturus cristatus. Next base: position 827,958,694 of record NC_140580.1, read on the forward strand.
CAGGGGTCACAGCAGTTTGATTTCACCTTTTATTTTTGAAAGGGATTTAAGCGCGACGCTAACAAGGAGGGCACATCTAGCTATGTGCTATGTGAACTGGTGCAGTTTCAGAGGGGAGCGTTAAAATTGCAGGATGGGGAAGTGAACATCGTGTTTAAGAGTTACACACACGATTTAGTTATATTCTTGAAGATCACAAAGGGGTGTTTTGGTTAAATGGCTTTTGTAAAGTTAATGTGGGTAAGAATTGCTTAGTGTACACTGACTTGGACTGATGGTTTATAGAGCGGCACACGGTCTCGGCCCAACCTCCCTGCAGGAGAAATTGTCCTGGTATAAGCCTCAAAGGACTCTACGCTCTTCAAATGCTTCTCTGTTAACTACTGGCAGGGTTAAGAAGGCCAAGATGGGGGGCAGGGCCTTTAGTACAGTGGCATCACGGTGCTGGAATGATCTTCCTCTGAATATTAGACAGGCTAACTCTCTGATGGACTTTAGGCACAGCCTGAAAACTTGGCTTTTCCCTAGGGAGAAGCCCTTGATCTCCTGATCTCCTAATTCTGCACCTCTGGCCGACCTCGGCATTTCTCTTGGTTTGTCTGTGGTTACTTGGCTGGTTAAAAGTCTCTTTACCATCTCAGTCTAGCGCCAGGATACCCGTTGGGTGACAGTAGCGCTCTATAAGAACAAAATACAAATTGAAACATGTTTTTTAACACCATAGATACCCCCGAAGAAGGTCGTTTGGGACCGAAATCATTGGGTAGATTCAAATGTTTGGGAACCATGAAGTTTCAAGTAATTGCCTGTGGATAAGCCTGGATGGGCATCCTCAGAGTATTCAAAACGTATAAAATATAGAAACTTTATGTCTCTGACGTGATGGTAAAAAATTGACTAAATATTGAAACATTGGAATAAATTTGGACAAACTCAGTAAAACTATGGAGTATGTCTGAATATTTTCAACCTATGTGCATACAGCTGTGCATCTCCTTTCGTGACACGGACACTCCGTGCCACATACAGTATTCACTTTTAGAAAGTAGGCATGTTCCTGCCTTAGCCATTTAGTGACTGTAGCCTATCTCTGGGTCACATGACTGGGTGTAGTTTATAGTTGGGCTTTAAGTATTCCTCCTAGACAGCCACACACAATAAGGAGCTTAAGTATGCCTGGATGGGCCGTCACTGGCAGGATGGAAGAATGGAACGGAACACACCCTTACTTACTTTTGAATAGGATGTGTCCTGCCTCCGGTTCAAAGGGGTGCATACCCCCAGAAGTTAGTATTGAGCCAGGACCGGGAAGGCAAGATGCTGCAGACTTCCAAGGGAAACTTTTATAAGCTCCCCCCCCCCACTTCAAAGGCACAACTGGGTCGAAATACTGAACCTCAGACACCAACTATTCAGTACACATTTCGGCCAGTGGATATTCTGCCAGGAGGTAGGATGCTGTGCTTCTGAAAGGACTGCCACTCTGTTGGACTGCTGCTCTGAAGGATTGCTACCCTGCTATGCTGACCTGCTCCCTCTTGCGGGACAAGAAGTGCTGGAGCTGCATCTCTTGAACCCAGAACCCCAGAGCGACTTCATGGGCTTGTTGGCTGAACTCTTTGAGCCTCAGGGACAGAAGGCTCCAACAACCTTGAACCTAGCACCTGGCCTCTGCCATCTGTGAGTCTACCCTGCCAAAAGGTGGCACCCCAGTCCTGGACCCTTGGAAGTGGCCTGAAGGTGCTCTGCCTGCCTTTGTGGATCCAGCGGAACAGCCACATCTCCTCTTCTGCACAGCGAAACTGCAAGTAGAACCAACGCATCGCCACTGCTGCATTGATCTCTCCTGTTGCACAGACCCATATTGCATCACAGTCCATCGCATCATCGAAACCGCTGTTGTGCGAGGCATTCACAGTTCAGGCCCTCACATCCCTCGTAGATGGCAGCCTCGATGATGATACCGGACTCCGCATCAAAGCCTCACAGCTCCTCTGAGCCAATGCATCACCCTGATTGCATGCCGCATCTTCGACTCTGGACTTCGCATCGCAATACCTCAACAGGATCCTTCACAATGACACAGAACCTTGCACTGCAGCCTAGCCACTCCCTGCAACTGACTCATCGCTTCCTCTGTGCGATACATCTTTGGCACAGATCCTTACAACGCTTCACAAACTAGGATGTGAGGCACTTTGTTCAGTGGGCCTAACTGGTTCCCCGTAGCCAGCCTGCGGTCCATCGCAGTTGACCTGAACTTGTGACTTTGTCCCGGTCCGGCATGACCAGATGTCCACACTTGACGCTTTGTGATTTTTGGCACTATTTTGACTAAAATTTTTAAAATTACATATCTCTTATTCTACTGATTGGATTTTGCTGGTATGGTACACTATTTTTCTAAATATGTAGTGGTATCCCTTTGTGGTGTGGTTTCACTGTGTTACTGTTTGAAGTGTTGCAAAAATAATTTACACCTTGCCTCTGAGTGAAGCCTGACTGCTCTATGCCAAGTTGCCCGAGGGTTGAGCACAGGTTCATTTAGGGTCTGCTGGTCACTTCACATTGGGAAGAATTGTAGTTGCTGCTTGAGAAGGCCCCCCCCCCACTCAACCAGGATCCCAATTTCTTACATTAAGGTTCTTCTTTGAAATTCTAAAAGTTATGAAAAAACAAGATTGCCTTCTCTTAATCCAAATAACAGTATAGTTTATACTGTGTGTGTACTGCAAGTAAAGCCATCTTTTTGCTGTGCTCCTTTAGTTTAGTTTCCTCTAGACTTCTAATATTTTTGGCTGTGTAGTGGCTCCAGACTAATAGTCCAGTAGCAGGACTATGAATGCATCTGCTAATTAAAGGAAATATTTTTTTTTAATTGCTACTTTGCATAGCTGTTTATAGATATGGGAAGTTAAATGTAAATATATATATTTGTCCCACCTGCTTCTGAAACATAGAAATAAATTTTCCATTGTTTCCTTTTCTGAGCAACTTCTACTCCTATACAATATATGCAAGTTATTTTATTAACTCCATCATTGTTTACCCTGATATTACACATACATTACATAGTTTCCCTGTAGAAGGCCTTGCTTCTTGAACCTGGCCGCTAATGGTGAATCAGGGATTTCTCATAGAAACCAGTTTACATTTGGAGGGCACAAAACTTGGCCCTTGTGGGAATTCAGTCACAGACTTTATAAAGACTGTGACATCTCTCCCCTGGGCTCCGTTTTCTGTACTAGTTCGCCAAAGTGGACCAAGGCTTTTATATTTATCACATTGCTCAACAAAGTCAGAAAATTCAACCTATAAAAATAATGCGATTGACATAATCTCCAAGTACTAAAGCTAATGACATTATAGGTAGCATTAAAAATCACATATAAAATGCCATCATTGGTAACATAATCCCCACAAACCAGTTAATTAGTAGTATGCACAATAAAACTCTCTCTTTCCACTGTACTTGAAATGTAAACCCTTTACTATTTTGGTAGTCTACCTCCGAACTTCCTCCAATTTGTGTATATCTCTTTTGAAATGTTATCTCTGAGATGCATGACGTTTATGATAAAAACCCGCTTTTATGAAGGTGTGTGTCTGTTTCTTCTTTCATAAATGTTTCCATTCATTTCCTCCATGTTGTCATCAAGCTGACTACCAAGTACGTCGTAGCCTACTATCTACTTGCGGTTTCTTGAATTTTTTTTGATAAACCTTTTTATTGGATTTTAGCATGTTACAAGTCATACAGTAATCAGCTTAATCATTTCAGTAGTACAAATTTCAATATCAGCAATATGACACGGGCAGCGGGGGAAGCCGTCACATAGTGGATTTGTTAGTGGAGGAGGGGTATCCCTCCCAGCTTCTCCACCGGAGGTGCCGGAAGGCATCGGGCGGCTGGTAGTAATAGAATTGCCGTCGTTCTCCGACCCGCATGCTCATCTCTGATCCTAAACCCCTGTGTTGGGTATCATGCATGGGTAATCCAGTTTTCAAACTAAACTTGGGGGTATGTAACTCGGGAACTATGGGGTCCGGGGGGGAGGGGGAAGGGGCAGGGGTCGCAGAAGTGGCAGGGGTCGCAGAAGGCATGGGGCCGTGTAGAGGGGTCCCAGATCAGAATGCTAGCGTCGTGCATTTTACCTACTCCTGGTCAATGCCATGATTCCGGGGGGACGCCCCGGGTGAGTAGTCATCGCTTGGAGGAAGGGAAGGGGTGGGGAAGGGGTGGGGGATGAAAGACCAGTCGTGTGCGTGGACTGGGATGCAGGTGAAGCTGGTGCCACCTGGAGGATTTGCACGTGCTCTGTGTCGTTCACGTGCGCTAGTCGAAAGTCTTGTAGGAGTGTTGCCCATTCTAATGAGATAGGTCGCCGTCGCAGACCACGAGCTTCCTCCTGTCGAATAAGATCTTCCTCGGCCGCGGCCCACTTCTGCACCGCCCCCCACCATGCAGCTATTGGTGGCCCCTCAGCCGCTCGCCAATGCATTGCCACACTGCGCTTGGCCAACAGCACGGCTAGTAGGGCAAATTTGGTCTCCACTTTCTTTCGCTTGTTGCGCTTAAAAATGCCTAGGGCACATGCCTCCCATGTATGGAAGTCTGTGAGACCTGTGACTGTCTGCATGGTGGTGTGCACCGCCGTCCAGAGGGTTTGTATCACTGGGCATGACCAAAACATATGAGCAAATGTGGCTTCCGGGGTGTGACATCGAGGGCAATCAAAGTGGGATGTCGGGTAGAAGCGTTTAAGCCGTGCCGGTGTGAGATAGGCTCGGTGTAATATGTTGAGCTGGATGTTTTTGAACCTCTGATTGCGGGACACTTTTTTGTGGTGTTCTAGGGCCAGCCGCCATTCACGATCGTGAAGGGCACGCCCGAAATCCTCCTCCCAGTGGAGCCGTAAGCGGGTTAGCGGTACCTGTGTGAGTTCCATAATGGATTTGTAGATCCATGTGATGAGGTGCCTGCCCGCTCCCATGCGTAATAGTGTGTGTCGCACCGGATGAGTATTGGGTTCCCCGTTCCCGAGGTCCCAGGTCCGCTCACAGTCCGCTCTCAGCTGCCTATGCAACAGGAATTGGCTGTCTGGAATCCCGGTCTCTTCGACTAGGTCTGCGAACGGGATCAATTGGCCATCGGAGAACAGGGCCTCTGTTTCCGTGAGTTGGAATTCGGTCCAGATTCTAAGCTCTCCCGCGGTGTAGAACCCACGTCCCCTAGGGAGGCCGGCCAACGGTAGTAATGGCGAGTACAATGGTACTCCCTTAGACATGCGGTGAACTCGCATGGTACAGGCTCTGGCTGCCTTGACCAGCAGCGGATATGCTGGGACAGGTCTGGTGCCTGGGAGGAGCATTCGGGTCAACTCCGGGACCGTCACTTGTCTGTCCTGGGACATCGTTTCCCAAAGGTTGCGATGCGGCGTCCACCGCGACAACCACTGCAGCTGAGCCGCCAGAAAATAGGCTTCAAAAGTTGGGGTGCCCATCCCTCCCTGATCGCAGGGCAGCTGTAGGGCCGAAAGGGCCACTCTGCTGTGGCCCCTCCCCCATATCTAGGAAATTAGTAATGAATTGAGCTCCTGGAAGAAGGCCCGCGGCGGGACAACTGGAATATTGGTGAAGTAATATAAAAGCCGGGGTACCATGATCATTTTAGATAAGGCTACCCTCCCAATGGGGGCCAGGAGGAGGGTCCACCAGAAAGCAACTTGACTTTTAAGTCCCCGTAGGGCCCGATAGTGGTTGCCCTCCAGGAGGTCTCGTGGCTCATGATAGAGTCTGACGCCCAAGTACCGCGGGGCGTCGCCCGTCCATGCCAGTATAGCGTTTCCGATACGTAGCTCCCTATGCGGTGTGTGCAGATGCAGGGGGTAGAGAGAGGATTTCTGCCAGATCACCTGAAGTCCCGCAGCTCTCTCGAAGTCTGCGAGTGCGGCCCAGAGGGTGGTGAGGTCCGCTGCGATGTCTCTAACGTATATCAGGAGATCATCTGCATATAGGGAGACGCAGTGTGTGCAACACCTCAGAGGGATGCCCCATTGCTCGCCCACCTCCATAGCTGAGCCGCCAGAGGCTCCATAGCAAGAGCAAATATAACCGGGGACAGGGGGCACCCCTGACGGGTACCACGCATGATCGGGATGGGAGAAGACACGGAGCGGCCTATTCTGACCCTCGTGGAGAGGTCCGTGTATAAAAGCCGGGTGTACTTCGTAAATTAGGTCCCCATGCCCACCCTCCGTAGTACATCGAAAAGGTATTGCCACGCCAGGGTGTCGAACGCCTTCTCCAGATCCAGCACGAGGCACGCCGCCCTCGGGAACTTGCCCCGAACCCCGTCCTGGACCTGGAACAGTCTCCGTATATTCTGGGAAGTATTTCTCCCAGGGACGAATCCACTCTGATCTATGTGCACTAGTCTGGGGAGTATGTCAGTCAGTCTGTCTGCTAGGATCCTTCCCAGGATTTTACAATCCATAGTCAGGAGGGTGATAGGTCGGTAGGAAGGCCGGAGCAAAGGATCCCGATCGGGTTTGGGGAATGTTACCAAAACCGATTCTCGCATCGATTGAGGGAGGAGTCCCCTTTCTAGCGCCTCCCGAAAGACGGTGTCCAGCCGCGGGGCTAATTGCTGGGAGAATGTGGAGTACAGTTCCATCGGGAACCCGTCGTGACCCGGAGCCTTGTTTTTGGCCAGGTGGTGCATGGCAGATTTGATTTCCGCCGGCCTGATCGGGTTATCTAATGTCTTACTTTCCTCGTCCGTGAGTTGGATTATGGTACGTGATGTCAACATGTTCCGTATGTGTTCCCCACTCTCCGGCATGGGCTCCCTATAGAGCACGGCGTAGTAGTCATGGAAGGCATCTAAGATATCAGTTTGCGCATAGACTATCTCTTCAGCGGCGTTTCGAATACTAGTGATCGGTTGTGTGTGCGTGTCTTGACGGATGAGCCAGGCCAGTAAGGCGCCTGCACGGTTACCTTCACTGTGGATTCTGGTGGTGTACGTGCGGAAATTATACTGGCGTACATCAGCGCATGCCTCTTCGTATTTGGTTTGGCATCTGCCAATAGTGTGGGGGGGAGCTCCCGTTGGTCGGCCGCTTTAGAGAGCCTAGCCACTTGTTGTTCTGTGGTCTGCACTGCTCTTTCTAATGTCTGCTTCACTCCGGTGATTTGTCTGATGCATGCTCCCCGTAGGACTACCTTGAATGCGTCCCATTCTAGGGCCCTTGTCGAGGTAGTGCCTGCGTTGTCAGCGAAATAATGTTGGATGGTTTCTGACTGCTCGTGTTTGAACACTGGGTCCAGAAGTCAGTCCCTGGGGAGGCGCCATGTGGGGATCGGCGGTGCTGGGGGTCGCCACACTAGTGTTAACGTGTGCGCGTCGTGATCCAAGATTATCCTGCCCAAGTAGTCAGAGTGCCTGATGCTGGGAATGAGAGACTGTGTACACATAAAGCGGTCCAGACGGACTCGTAGGTCATGTGGTGTCGAGTGAAATAAGTATATATTGGAGTCCGGGTGTGTGTGCCTCCATGCGTCCACCAGGGACCAGTGAGCAGCCCAGGCATGGACTACGGCTGATTGTGCATGGGTTGGGGAGCGCGTGGCAGGGGGGTAGGATCTGTCCAGTGTGAGCTCTAGGGAGCAGTTGTAATCCCCTCCCAGTATCCACGGGGACCGTGTGTATCCCGCTAACGCGCTCGTCATGGTTCCCCAAAATGGTGCCTGATCTATATTTGGGGCATATACACTGCCTACAAGGAGAGGCAGCCCATCCAACAATCCTTCTAGCAGAGCATAGCGGCCCTCAGTATCCACTCGTTTGCCGGTTTCGCGAAAGGGCACTCCGGGCCGGATCCAAATGAGCGCTACTCTCGCGAAGGCGGAGTAGGTCGTGCCGCAGAAGGTGCCTCGCCACTTCTTAAGGAGTTTGCGTAGTTCCTCCCCAGTGAGTTGGATCTCCCGAAGAGATATGATCTGTGCTCGCTGCCACTTGATGTATGCGTATATTGCATAGCGCTTCCGGGCTGTGTGCATCCCCTGCACGTTGAGGGTTAAGAACTGGAAGTCCGTGTGTGCCATAGTAGGGTCGACATTGGGTCGCAGTTGCATTCTATTCCCAAGAGAGGGGAGCCTCCTTTTGCTAGCCAGTGAATGGTATATGCGTAACTATGTAGAAATGTATGTGTATGCCCCTGCCCCCTATCTGGGGAGTAACCAAAGATCATGGCGAATGGGGTGGGGAAACTGAGAACTGGGGTCGAGAAACAGTCCCAATACTGGGGACCTATTGCTGGGGGCGATACGTCCAAACTGACGCTCTGGAAGAAGGAGAGTGTTGACAAACAATGAACAATCGTGGGGGTGGTGGTTCGTGTATGCGAGGGTGATCCATGGACTGGTCTGGAAGGATCACTGTGCATCATGTGGTCCCGGACTGCTACTGGGCTGTGGTACACAAGTGGTATGATAGACCTACCAGTGTATGTGGGGGGGGTTTCTCCCTCGATCAGCTGTGAGCAGGGCTGCCCCATTTCCATTCACCCCTAGAATCCCATTACCGTGTCTCCCTTGCAGCCTCGGTGTCAGGAACCTGCGTGAATCCTACCCCAAAAGATCTGCTGTCTGGGGGGTGACTTGCGGCAGGGTGACGGAGTCTCCCTTGGACGACGCTCCCTCGCTATCCTCCTCGCCCGCGGAGGAGAACAGGCGCGGGGATCTGTCCATGTCATCTGAGGGCGGTAAAGCTTGCAGCGCCGATACGGCCCGGAGAGCGTCCCGGCGCTCCTGCATAATCTGCTCCAGATCAGGGAGTCAAACGCCGGGCTCCCTGCCAGAGTGTCCCTGCCTTTGTGTCCCTTATTGGGGTTGCGTTTTCTGGGCCTCGGCGCCCTGTTCCTCTGTCTTCGCTCCATTCCTGATCCGGGCTTCTGCGGGCAGTGTATGTCCGCCCAGTCGCTCGCCTCCTCCGCACACATAAAAAATAATGTTGAGTCTTTGTAGACAATTCTGAGTCTTGCGGGAAATAAAACAGAGTGCTGGATACTGTTCGCTCGCAGCCGCCGTTTAACCTCCAGAAACAACCATCTCTGCTGCTGTACTGCCCTCGCGTAATCCGGGAAGACCATCACGTCTTTGTCCTCGACTCGGAGGGGGCCGGTGCGTCTAGCGGCCCTAAACACAGCATCTTAGTCCCTAAAATGCAGAAACTTCGCGAGCATCGGTCGCGGGGGCGCTCCGGGTTGGGGTCTGCGCGCCGGGACTCTGTGAGCGCATTCAACGGATAAAAAGGCCGGCCTATGTGCGGCTGGGGTAAAGGACTACAGCCATGTCTCCATGTGACCCACCGGGTCTTGTCCTTCAATCCCCTCCGGCAGTCCGAGCTCCCGTATGTTACAGCGCCGGGACCGGCCTTCCAAGTCCACCACGCGCTCCTCCATTAGAGACAGGTGGTTGAGGACATCCCACATCGTTTTCTGCTGGTCTTTCGTTGCAGGTTGAAGGTCCGCCATAATCTTACCCTCTTCGTTGACCCTATCCGCCAGTTTCCGGTGGTCATCTTTGATGAGGGAGATGTCGGTCGTCAAAGTGCCAAGCCTCTCCTCCATTGACACTCGGGAAAGTTCGATGGCTGCTAACACTCGGTCAAGCTTGTCTGATATGGACATGTCGTAGGGGGTCGCCGCCATTGCGGCCCCCGTCTTGGACTGAGGCATGTTTTCGGGCGCAGTCTCCGGTATCGCGGTGGTGTGTGTAGTTCTCGGTTTCCCCATCACAGCACCCGGACAGTCCAGTCGGGCTCGGGCCTGCGCGATGCGAGGTCGGGGATCCCCGTGTGTCACCCGGGGCTGTTGTTCCTTCTGGGGTAAGTGTTGGGCACTGCGCGCTCCCCCGCGAGCACTTCCGCCAGCCTGGTTGACGGCGACCCCGACTCCGGTGCTGCTGCGACGGGCACCGCGTAGATCGCACTGTGGGGGACCACTGTTGCTGGTACCCTCCTCCTTCACCCTGCACCGTCCTTGGCAATTAACCCGTTCACCAGCCTGAAGCAGCCGCGGTCCCCTCCCAGCCACAGTTCCAGTCCCAAATGCCTTGCGGAGACACCGATGAGTAGGTAGTGTCTGGCCCGGCGGAGGGGCAGTCCGTCAGTCCTGGTGTCGAGCGGGCAGTCTCTGCACCATCTTAGGGCCAGGCAGCGGGTGCTGATGGGCTGTGGTGGTGGTGAAGGTGAAGGGGGTGTCCTACACCCCCCGGTATTGGTAGGTCCTGTGGGGGTGTTCAGTCCTCACCACTCACCGCCTGTAGGGTGCTGCCGATCCATCCAGCTTTGGTCTGTGCCCTGCTCTTGCACTGTGGACGCTCACCGGTCATCCCCACTCCTCACCGCTGGGCGCCATGTTAGAGGCAGGCGGCCTCGGGTGAAATGGCGGCCTGGCGTCTCACTGCGCAGGGGGTGGAGAAGAGGCAGCCTGCACTCATGTGCCTCCCGTTAGTGAGTACACCTCCGCTTGCCGCTATTACTCCACCGCTATGTGTCCCAAGGTGTCTGAGCGCTGTCGCGCATCGCCGTGGTCGCTGCCGGGATTCCGCAGGGCCGCCCACCATCCAGAGTGGGCGGGCCATTGGTTGCTGCCAGGTGCGCCGGTCACCGGCTCGCCTTGTGGCCTGGCTCCACCGATCTGGCACGCTGTTATCCAGGCTGCAGCCTCCTAGAATGCCCGGATACGTGGATGCCGGGCAAGATCCCGGGCGGCCGCCATCTTGTTTTCCAGTAACGGGCTCTCGGAAGGCTGCAGTCTGCAACTTGGCTTGAAATCGCCGTGCAGCAGTTGGGGGAACGGTGCTAGATGCCCCGTGAGCTCCGGTTACTGCTCGTCCGTTTTGCGGCCGGGATCGACGCTGTGAGGCAGACACAGACCCCGTCTATCACGGAGCCTCAGCAAAACGCGTCCACCATCACAGCCGGCTTGGCCACGCCCCTACGTCCAGTTTCTTGAAGTGGTACTACATCTGTCCTTCTTCAGTCTCAGCTGTTTTTTTGTATAGTATGCATTTTATCAATGCTGTTAGTGCACATCCCCTGTGTTAGCTCCGTGACTCTCAGCAGATTACCATCTGTTTTTTGCCAGTCATCCAATTATATTGCCGTCCTTAGTATATATGCGGGAAAAAACCTATTCTAATTTAAATTTTTTTGACTTTTTGAGACTTGAAAGATCTTCAGGTGGCTCTACCTTAAAGATATATATAACGTCAAGCTGCATGTATGTGGACTTATATATAGTTAAACTTTGATTACTTATAGAACCTTACCTTCACCATATTTTTGTCCTCGATATTCTTGGCACAATATTTTGTCCACACAATATATTTTCTCTGATAATATGTCAGCACAGCATATATGATACCTCTAACAAAGCATTATTTTTAGTGCTTGTAAGAAATTGGGTTATTGTTGAGAGGTGTTTAAACCCTTCTCAAGCAACAACCAGAATACAAGGAGGAGTAGACTCTAATGCAAGTGAAGGGTCCAGGACCTGGGGGCACCTCCTGGGAATCAGGACTCACACCAGCAGAGGTCAGCAGCTGGGCACAGGCAGGTCCAGTTGGGTCCAGTTAGCTGGGCAGATGCAGGACAGTTCTCTGGAGCTCGTGATGTCTTTGGAGCTCAGAAAGGCGGCAATCCAGATAGTCCTCTGAGTCAGTCTGGTGGCTCTGGGTTCAAGGAGCAGGCCAAGTCTTCCTTTCTTAGGCAGGAGGGCAGTCCTTCCAGCAGCAGGGCAGCATAGCAGTCCTTCGTCTGAGTCTTCCACAGGTTCAGAAGTGATCAGATGGGTGATTCAGAAGGTTCAATATTTATACTTGCTGCCAGCCTTTGAAGTGTGGGGACTCCTTATACTACTCCCACATCTGAGTCTGGAAAGGTCCTTCCTTCCCTTTCCTAGGCTCCGAGTAGTCTAGGGTTTAAAAAGACTGGTGTCAAGTTCCTTTGTGTGTGTGCCTGAGGCAGCCCTTTGAAATGTAAGTGGGGCAGGGAACTGCTCTGCCCCAACCAACCATCCTGGCAGGATGGCCCATCCTGCCACAACCTTTGTCTCAGTGTCTGGGAGTAATACACAAATGCAAACTGCCAAGCTATTCACAATCATGTAACCCAGGACACTGCCAGCAGACATCAAATAGCGTGAATGCCAACTTTCTAAAAGTTAAAGGCACACAGATGATGGACGGAATCTAGAACAAATCAAAACATTCACCCCCAGTCAAGGGATCAGGATTAAATCCATTGTTCTTTTGCCCACCCTGCCACCCCAGTTTAGACCCAGCCATATGCAAATCTGTCTTGACTCTGTTCCTCATGGGAACAGTCCAGCCCGAACTGCTTAGCCAGGTCCTCCCTGGACCACAAACAGTATCCTAGGACCGGTTTCGGGGTTTCAGCCATCATCAGCCAGGCTAGCTTGAATCCAGTGGCACAGTGAGCTCAGGACCCACGTCTGAGCATACCCGGCGAACTTAGGGTGAGAAAGCAAAAGACACACAGTGGCATTTTAGAATTTTGACCTAAAATCCATCCCGTTTTACTATTAAAGAGGATTTTAATTTACAATTCATTGGGTCCGAACTTGACATTCCTGTCAGTTCCAATCTAAAGTTAGCACTTATCAAATGAAATAAGGTAACCCAATGTTATCTAATAAGAGAACTAGGCTTTGCAGTGGTGAAGGCTACTTCAGTGGGTGGTACAATAAGTGCTGCAGGCTCACTAGGAGCATTTAACTTAGAGGCCCTGGGTACATGTAGTACCATTCACCAGGGTTTACACATAAATTAAATGTGCCAATTGGGTGCAGGCCAATTGTACAATGTTTTAGGTCAAGCACACATTCACCTTAGCACTGGTTAGCAGTGGTAATGTGCACCGAGTCCTAAAGACAAATTTAATTCAGCAAAACAGAAGGGATGAATGCAAAAAGTTTGGAAGTGGCCCTGCAGAAAGGACCAGGTTCGATGGTGCTCTACTGTGAAAATTACTTAAAGATCATTTTGACCAAAAATATCGAGTTGTATCCTGAAAAAAGCCTAATGATTGGCTGCTTACACCAGCTGGACTAAACAATGATATGTCATGAACTTGGAAATATATAAATTACATTTTGGCTGGAAATTAGTTCCTTGGACAAAAAGGCATCCTTCCCCTCGATGGTATATTATGTATTTTTGGAACCTGCAACAAAAAGTTTTTCCATTTAATAATCATGGTTATTAATAAAAGTACAATATAAAGTTGGATGGGTGCACTTATGGAAGGCAGCATTATGCCAGGATAATGTTCAGAATTACTATTCGGCAAAGCACTTTCGTGGGGTACGGTGCTTCGTCAGAGTCCTTGTTGTGTGAAACAAAGTCTTTGGTAGCAATAGCAGAAGCAAGCTTAAAATGTAACGAACCTCTCGTGAGCTTGAAGTAAGAAACAAATAGATATTCAAGAACTGAATAGTCCAGAATGCAATCGTCGAAGGAGCGACAAGAGCCTCTATGAGATCCCTTTAACTGCGCTCAGGTGTGGGCACACCTAAAGGCTGACTGACCACTACCTCAGTCTGGCTAAGGCTGGATCACCCGCCATTAAAGGATTTGGGACCAGTGACATTATTGTTTGGGGATGGTACAGTACTGAAATTGTTGACAATCCGCTTTTTGATCATATATTATAATAAGTTTGCACCACATCCTTTCCACGTGCCTCTGCACTGTTCACATGTGCAGGACAGCATGTGAAACATCCTTTCGGACTTCAAGGTGGCTCAAATCACCCAGTGAGCTTCAGCTCATAGCAGATGCTAATTCGATTTCTGAAATCATTCAGATTGCCCGTAATGCCAAGCGTGAAAAAAAACAGGCGCTAGACCTGCAAGTTATTAGCTGGTTTATTGAAGTGCACACCCCACATTGGTGTTTGGAAATTTGCATTACACTGCAAGGACCCCGGTGAAGCGCTTTTGAGTTTGATAGTAGGTTCAATCATGGTGCATTGGGCATGACACTTCACAACAGGACATTTATCAGAAATTCAAGACATTCTTGCATCAGTGGTACTGAGTAACTAACAGCATGATTCGATATTGTATCCATGACACATGGCACACAATAAATGAAAATGAAAGCTAAGTTCAATGACTGCAACCAGATTTTTTCTTGACAAATACTTGTAATAAGTAATGGCTATAAAACATACATTATTACTAACACAGACACCTAAAAATAAACGTTGCATTTTTGGATGTTATATTATAGTTTAAAATGTCTCACTTAGTTACACAAATTAACGCAAAAAAATCATTATTCTGTTCAAAACTGTTGTCTTTTTAAAGTTGGCTATCTCATTATTTTGAATGTCGATGCACCATGCTGCAATTTGGAAATAAGTGCTCTATTTACTTACCGGTAATCTTCATTACACAAAGCCCCATCTTCCTGATCCCAGACCATAGTTGTGTGAGGTGGTGAGTCTGCTCGAGACAGCTTAACCAACATTTAGAGAAATAGGCAATTTCCCTTTCTGCCATTTTTTTTATTACTCGACCCCTTCCCTACACACCCTCTTCTCTCCTCCTAAAACATTACATCATTTTGAAGTGGCACAAAGACGTCATCCCCACTTAAGGGCATACGAAGGGGAAGAGAAGACAGGGCAAGAGGAAGAGAGGACTGAGACAAGGAAGGGTAAGATTCAGATAATAAAGATGAGACCATCATGGTATTCGGTAACCCCGAGATTTGGAAGCAGATAGGCTTCCTAGAAAGAACTTAGCCGCTGGAACCTGTCCTTTTACAAATTGCAGACGGTATAAATGTATAGGAAGGAGCCTAAGTGGCTCCTATGCAGATCTGAATGAGCGTAAGTCTACTAGCCTCTGCCCATGAAGAGCTGCTCCTCTAGTAGCCAGTCAGTGAATTCTCCGAGGAATCTGCCGACTTACTGCCACATAAGTTTGGGAAATAGAAGGGAAGCCCTTTTTTATCTTTACTAATGTCTTCAAAACAAACAAACACAGCATCAGAGGAATGCCAATCCTTATTTTCAAATATATAGAACGTTCAAAGAACGGAGCGAACGTTTTCATTTGGTTGAAAAACTGGTAGAATAAACTCTTGAGACACGTTAAGAAGTCTTTGTCTTGCAAAAAATCATAAGGTTGTGGCCAAAATTCCCAGGGATCCTACTTAGACTAAGCGATGGGCTGGTTTAATGACAAAAGGAAACCATGGGTGGCAGAGATCGAACAGGGTGATCCAGATAATTGTCGCTGCTTCCCACATACTTCCCACACACTCGTGGGGTGAGGAGAACTCGTGGAAATGCATAAAGCAACCTCTTGGCCCAACAAAAGATAGGGCACCCAGCCCCAGGCTTCCTAACACCAAACCTCTTGAGAAAGCGGAAGAAGAGGAGTTGTTTCCTTTGAAGCAAACATCTTCAACCAGGAAAGCCCTACATGGTCTGCTAAAAATTGGATCACTTCGTTGGGCATATGAAAGGGAAGTGACGAAGGGACCACCCTGCTGAGGTGATTTTCATGCCCAGGGAGTTAACAAATTTGGATGTAAACAAGATGTTTCTCTGGCCAGGAGATTGATTGGAGCACTTAAGCTAGAGCTGGTCACTTTGTGCCCCGCTCCCAATTGATATAAGCTTTGGCAACCTTATCGTCAGTTTTGAGTAGGACCGCATGACGCTAAAGTGAGGCAAATGGCTGAAGGACCTAAAGGATTGCTGAAAGCTCCATCCAATCTGAGGAATGATTCCAGTCAAGTATTGACTCCTGACCCTCCAACTTGTGACGTTGAAATGTGGCTCCCTCTCCCAAGGATTGACATCTGCAGTGAGGACAGATGAATATGAAGGAACGAGGGCTATTACCTTCCAAGGATATTCTGCAACTAGCCACCATGTAAGGGCAGGGGGCAATGCAGGGGTCATAGGGACGAGAGTCTCTTAATTTCAGGACTCTGGTAGCTGGTACTTGAGAATAAGAAAATGCAGGGGCTTGATATTAAAGAGAGACTAAGGAGCCACAGCTGAGGGGGCTACCGAGAACCCTTGAACCACTAACCAATATCTTTCAGCTCCAAAAGAAAGGGACAATAGGTGTCTCAAACTCTTCTTTTCCTTTAGAAATACAATAATCACGTCTGATGCTGAGCTGGAATGCGATGTTGTTTTCACAGGTTCAGTAGAAATCCCAGTTCTGTCAGGCATCTGCAACTCTTCTGGGTATGGGAGACCGCATTTGGGGAAGGAGGAGCAGAGATCAGTCAATCATCAAAATAAAGGAATATCTGTATCACCCATAACCGTAAGGAACCTATCAATAGGGCAATACTTTTCAGGGCTGTGGGTAGGCCATAAGGCAGCTCCCTGAATTGGAAGGGTTGGCCCCCCCACTGCACACCGTGGGAAGTGTTAATATGTAGAATAAATAGAGACTTTGATGGATCCACCCTTGAGGTCTGGAGTCGTCAAAAAACATTTGTTCAAGTGATCGGATACTGCCAATTCAGGCACCTGGAACTCAATGAGATCCAAAATGTCTTGTAACTTTGATACTTGCACATACTTCTCTGTAGGTAAAGGATCCTGCTCATCCTATTCACTTTCAGCAAGATCTATTGACATATCTAGTGCATGACGTTTATCAGGAGGAACCTCACCAAGACCTAAAGCTGCAGCCGCAGGCACTGCAAGGAAACCCTGCAGCTCTGAAGGAAAGACAGAAAGGATTTGTTTTTCTAATTTAGGAGTAGGCTCTACATTGAGCCTTTTTCACGGCACTGCTTTCTCCGCATATTTCCAACCATGGAATGAAGCACACTCTTAAACAGGAAGTTGCTAGGCAACCAATCTCGCTGTGCGTGATAGCAGAAAGGGCCTGTGTTATGAAATGCAACAATGAATGTGCATAGACCTTTTAGTTTGGGACCTGATTATGATCACATCATAACTTTATTAAAGTAAGGAAAATTTCCTCCTGCAACAGCTGGGAGCTTATTAAAACCGATAACCTTTTCTGACATGGGCACATAACTTCGACATTGTGAGATTTAAAAAGGCTTCTACTTAGGCAGGAAGAGTACTTCTCTGTTCAAGCAGTTAAAAAACACAATTCTGTGAGACTGATAAATTGTGTAGCACCCTTTCTACTATCCATGTTCCACTAGAGGTGGGACTATAGTATCGCTTATAGAGCACAACATGTGTACATAGGGAAGGGGGCAGAGTTAATAAAAGAAATGGTAAGGGAACTTTGGTTCCCTTAGTAGAAAGAGAACTGAGCTTGCTTTAAGCCATAGATTGTTGGGTAAACTGTCTCGAGAAGGTGGGCTGTCACACACAATTAGGCACTGAGTCGAGGAAGATTGCTGAGTAGGTAAAACATTTACATCATCAACTTTTTCACTCTCGTTTGAACACTGTTGGTATGTGAAGATACAACAGTTTACTTGCTAATAAAATGCAGAAATAACGTATATAAAACTAATATATCTCATGATCCTACAGGAATGAACAGCAAAGGTTTACACTCACGATCCTCTCGCGAGAGAAAAAAAGATGGTAACGTAAAGTCGTTAATTTTTTCCCTTCCATAACATTATTTGGCATGTTCTTGTCCAACATTTTTGGATGATTGAACTTTACAGTGTGTGAATTCTCCACTTGATGTTTTTTCAGTGTCTTTTAATGCATCCCTCGCAGCATTCAGTGGTGGCTTGTGGTGTTTTGCTGCAAACTGTCCTGTCCTTGGTGTCTGTCCTGGGTTAAATACCCAGCATGCACAAAACTATTTCAATGGTTACTAGCTTTTGCTAATAAAATATTCACGTGATTATTTTTATTTACGTTTCTTCGAATGTAATTACATTTAAACATATTTTAAAATAAGGATCTATTACACCTTCATGGTGTCTTGCAGACACTCTAACAAGAACAGTATGCTTTCTTAAAATTTCCAAAATCTACCCATTAGTATCATAGGGAGAGTAGGCCAATCACGTTTTCTGTGCCATGAAAAAACTCCCACAACAACATTGGAAGTGGGATCCACCAGAGGCAAAACTAAGATTGCTTCAAATTATTGTTGTCCACCCTATTAGCCACAAAGCAAAAACTGTGCCTTCACTTCACACCTTCTTCGCGTAGGTTTCCAATGTCTACATGTAGTGGCACATATGTTACCCTCGTGAAATGGGCATTGGCAGAATTCCTACAAACGAACTCCCACAAGGTGGCTCCTTCCCCATTGAAGGCAGCAATCGTAAGATAGAAACCTCCCATGTCATTGCAGCAAATTCACAATATGGCAGGTTTACTTCGTCCAATATAGAGGATCTTTATTTACCCCTCTAGTAGATGGAAATTCCACCAGAAGACCTCCATATTACCACCTTGCTCTCCAGCAGTGATTGGTGGTGCCAGGTTGCAACGTATTGAATAGCAATGTAGTTAAAGAATACAATTTATAAGGTCCAAATACAGTTTATAAAAACGTATTAATTAACTAGGTTTAATGATTCCAACAAAAGTCCATAGCAGGAGCCTTTTATGGAAATCAAAGCAAATCAAAAGAAAGGTATAAAGATGGTGAAGAAATTTAGTAAAGGCATCACAGTTGTCATTAAAGGTCAGATGGGTGGTATTGAAAATCACATGATTTCTGTAGGATGTACTAAATCCACTGGTGGGACTTTCCTCCACCACATTAACCTAATTCGGTCCACCAATGCATTGTCGTGAGGATTTAGAATTTCCTCCAGAAAGTACAGGATTTTCCTTTACCACTCAACTTTAAATTAGGCAGTGAGGGCTTATGGTTTGGCAGATGGCCCATCACACTGCTGGTGAGATAGAGAGAAGAGCTCCATCACACTTGCAGTAGACCGCCCCTCCAGTGGCTGTTTGTTCACTCACGGTTGGTACCATCTGTGTGGCAGGAGCTGCTGCAGATGATAAGTTCTGTGATGTCTGTTCCATCATCTCCCAACTTGCCCCACTCCACCGAATGTCTCTCCTCTTCCCCTTGCTCTCATGACTTGATCTATCTTTTCTACCATGACTGTGCCCCTCTGTAGCCACTCCTGTGTTTTTGACCCCTTTCGGGTTCTGTAGTCTCTCTTTGTCCCAAAACAATGTGTGTTCTGCTTATGCGCTACCAAAGTGAGGGTATACTTCTAGGACCCACGTTAAATAGGCCCCCTGGGTTCTGGGATTTCTCTTCGAGCATGGCAGGGACCGCAGACGCGTATGGGCTTCAGCAGCATTCTCTCCTTCTAAACACCTACTGCCCTTCCTTGGTGTATTGGCAGTAATCTCTCCATTCAGAACATGCAGGATACCTTATGTCAGGCGTCTGTGTTATTTCGCCTTTCAGACTCCTGCAGGGCTCCCTTAATCTAGTACTAGTCTCCCTCCAACAGGATATTGACATTGTTCCATTTCTTGAGTGACAATGACTGCCCGTCCTGCATTTTATGGAAAAGTTCATTGCATTCTGGGACATGAAGTTTTAGTTTCATTATGTTTTCTTGGTACCAGAAATGAGAACATTGGTAATACAGTGTCATGCAATGACGTTATGGATATTGCTACACATGAAGATTTCATAGAACCAATAAATAATTTATCATCAGAAAGCTAAATACAAAGTTCGTGTTGCATGTTCAAAGCCTTGATTAATCACTCCTTGTGGCTAATGGGTGAAAGGACCGGCTCATTTAATTGTTTCTTTTAATTGATATTCATATCATGTATGTATTTTATTGTAAATGTGGAAAAAATAAGCAATACACAATAAATTTAATAGTCGTTACTACTTCTGCTATTTTAAGTAGTGATTTGGAAATCTTACCATATAGTGGCAGTAACAAATCCAGAGATAAAAAAAATCGACATTGTGTTGCCATCACAGGCGAACGTTCATTTACTGGGCTATCTATGACTTATGGGGCCACATTACACAGAGTGCCTCCGGCGTGCAATGGGCACGTATACACGCCTCTTTAATGCCCTGTCCAATTTGATATTACTGAAGGGGCCACAGGCGCTTGTACGCCTCCTTCTTTTATAGGGATTGGTGGTAAATCTTTACTCACTTATCGAAATATATTTATAATGCATTTAGCAGTAGTAAAAAATCAGTGACAGTAGTGACCCCAGTGAAGTGACCAGAACCAAAATCATGAAGTGACTGTGGTTTTTTTTTTTTTTTAACGGGGTGATTGGAAAGAAAGGCTGTCTCGATGATTCTGATTTGAATATTCCAGATGAAGGACCAGATTGTTTTCTAGTCCTTGTCAGACTATCCTTAACAGTTGTCTACGACGTTTCGACCCAACTAAGGATATGGAGGTCTCTTCAGGACTGGGACTTCATGGGGACTAGGGGCACTTAAGCTCTGCTCCTGTAGCAGGCGCTGGGTTGGTTACGACAAAAGTCTGTTTCCCACAGATGGAGCATTGCTCCGCCCGTGGCTCCGCTGGTTGGAACCTTCCAACGGCGTCTTATATTTCGACAGGTGTGTGTTTTTGATAATAATCCTTCTGTGATGATGAATAAATAGATTAGTCACTTCGGCTGAAGTACTCTATGGGCTACTCTCTTTATAATTTCAAGTTTACTGTGATTAATAAATTAATTTAGTTGTATAGATTTGTCTTATCCCAGACACACTCTCAGCATGAGTTGACCTGATGGAGATGCAGGGATGCCTGAGGTGCAGAATCCCCGATTCCAGGTGATGTCCGACTCCACCATGCCTGTGATGAGGGCTTTTGTTTGCTACTGTGCCACGCTCAGCAGGGCCTGGGATATATAAAATGGTTGAAAACCACTCAAAGAAACAGCAGCATTTGCCCATTCCCAATTCTTGAATATACTGCCTGATAATGAAGCTGCAAATTCCCCGCCACAGCGGCTTCCATGCAAGTAACCTGGCTTGATTCAGTATTAAAACATGCTTTCAGTAGAGCAGGTTTCATTTGCCATACAGCAAACAACTCCCCCACCAAGACTGTACAGTTCAGGGCTTGATAAAGATCACAAAGTAGCTTTAAACCTGACTGATGCCTGAACCTGTATATTCAGTTTGATTAACTGAGGACTGCTGTGGGAACTGCGTCAAAGTGCGAAAAATCTTGCAGCAGCCAATTGTCAAGATGAAGAGGTTCAAAAGTCTATACAACCCCTGTCTGGAGCATTCTGGAGCAGTGGGGCCATATACAGTAAGCACCCTTGTGGGACAACAGGTGTTTGCAGATTTCATGCCCTCCTGTGGCACTTTGGTATTAAAGAAGGGGCTTCAAATGCATGTGCATCCCTTTTTATATTCGGTTTCGCGACTGTGCACATTATACACCAGAGTTAAAGCATTCTGTCATCTACATGGGGATGTGGCTCTTTGCAAATTAGGAAGCTCTTTACCTTTGCACATACACTATATTACAGACATGGGTGCAGAGCAAAGGAACTGCCGGGAAGCACACTGACCATGCTCCACACAGTGTCCCTCCTAAAGTCATTCCTTGGAAGAGGGGTAATAAAGGTTCCTAGGGATCCCCTAGGCTTCCCACTATAGGAGGGTGCAGCCAGTAACTATGCCTGCCTGCAGGCGGATCATTATCTCCTTCTAAAATACAGGCCAGGTTGCTGCCTGCACAACGAAAGGCAGATCAGTGGCTTCAGACAGCTGGTCCATCTTACACTAATGTGCTGTCCCAAAGGCCGGCACAATTTCTTGACGGCGCTGGACACAGCACATTTATTGTAACAGGAGGCACTATCGTGATCTGTGCCGCCACATCGAGTTAAAGATATCGCATGGTGCAGATGGGACAGTGCACCCTATTGGTAATATAGGCCTTGGATTCATGTCTTCCATTTGAACAAGCATGAGACCAAGCTTATGAACTACCCAAAGCCCTGTTGTTTTGCCCTGCCATGAAGTTGCCTGGCAGTTCTGCCTGCATGGAAGCATGCATTGAGCTCATGGAGCCAATAGAGCCAGGGCAGAGTTACTCGAATCCTTAAAGAGACATCTCATCAAGAGATATTACCCAGTTGTGCAGTGGACCTGCCTGTGCAGTGATCTCTGCAACCCCAGATCCTGAGGCTCGCCCTTAAAGACAGTGTTTGGAGAGCTTGGATACCTTTTGGTTTAGATACTAAATACATCTAGGCCTTGCTTTGTTGCTCACCTTCGCACACTCAAACTCAGGTTGCAACCTAGTATTGGGTATTAGCAATCCTTACCAGATTCAGGTTCAGTAGTATCTGTCCTGTGAATTGACCTAGTGCTCCAAACACTAACTATTGAGGTTTGTGACATACCATGTTGAAGTTCAAGGGAGTCTCTAATCTTAATAGGAAGACTGTTGCGTCCCCTTGTGTAACACCCCATTGGATTTTTTTTTATCGACCCTAGTAGTACCAAAATTACAGGCATTAATGTTTTGTTGGCTTCTTAGACCAGTCAGTTGGATTATCCACTGCATCGTTGGCTCACTGCACATTAACTTTTTTGACGGTACGCTTCAGTTTTTTGAAATCCCATTAGATCTGGTACCATATGGTAGCATGGGATAACATAAAAATTAAACTATGAGCAGTTGAATTTGCAATAGCTGAATTTTAGACAAGTTGACTAATATTAAATTGTCTTTATTTAGCTATTAGCTTATTACCCAAAATAACACCATAAGAATTTGAGTCTTTTTGAAGAGGATACACTGCGACTCAAGCATCTGTATCCTCCTTATATACTTCTCTAGTTGCCACCCTATAGATTTAAGTTTAAAACTATTTCATCACTCTGGACGGAGTTGGAGCTGTCTCTGGTACTGACGTTTCATAGGATTTAAACTCAAAGGGATGACCCAATAAACATCGCCTCTAGATCACCATACACCTCACACCACTACCGCTGATTCCTATTCCCAATGTTTCCAGAAACATGCCTTAGTTAGGAGAGTTGCCAACGCGTAAACCACTTAAAATTCATTCAGACATCCCTAGCAATACTTAGTATATACCAGTCACGCGTATGCCGTGTAGTTTAAATCCTTCCATCACCTCAGCCTTCAGTACCAAGGATCACCGTTAATGAAATCGAAGTAACACTTAGTGCGAGATTAGTACAATATATATTTTTTAATTTCTCTTAATTATTTACAAAATGTAGCAAAGCTAACTTTAACATAAACATGTCATTCAAATATATTTCATAAAATTCTTTAAAGTAAAAAGTTTAAGCATTATTAATAATATCGCATCAGATATACATACAATGTCAACACTTTATATTCACTCCGGGCGCCCCTAAATCTCCATTAAAGTCTCCGTTATCTCTCAGGCATGGCGTCATTGACACAAATGCAGACTAAAGGCCATGGTTGTATGTTTGCATAAGAGATCTGCACAGGATCAAAAGCAAAGACAAAGTCAACATAATGAATGGGGGATTGCTGATTTCTGAAAGCGAAAGGGTACTGTTACTGTCTCAGTTATGCAAGTATGCATCAACAGTTATGTAGACTGCATAACGCCGCCTCTGTTTTATCACAATAGTGATCATGAGATTTCAGATCTATTTAGTAACAATGCCATGTCAGCCCTTCTTAGTGTTCGTGGGGGCCTTCCTCATGACCGTATATACAACAAAGTATTAATCGGAGAGAGACATATCCAGAATTCCCCATTGACACTCTGAAAACATGGTGAAAAAGGTTCTTCAGGAGACTTCATAATTAACTCCCAAACATTTATCACAGACCCATAGTCCTAGTCAAATATTAGTTTTGTCCCTCTTTTCCCCTCTTTCTTTTTACTCATGTTGTCTTCTGATACATCTGGGGCTCCTAAGAGATAGCTTTCGGTTTCTTGGGTTCCTTTGCATATTTTTGTGTATATCTTTTGAAGTTTACCACATACACTTTCATACGTATTTAGCCCTACACTCTAACTTTGTGTATATCGAACTACTCAGAAGAAAATCAGGATTAAGTTATTGTTGCAGAGACCCTAAAGTGATTCCCTCCATTAATGTGAGAGTGTGTGTGTTAGCGATACCAAAGGGGATTATGGACGGAGCGCTTGAGCAAATCAAACACTCACCCCCAGTCAACTGATCTGGGTTTAATCCATCATCATTCTTTAGCTCACTCCACCACCCCAGTGCAGACATGGCCATAGGCAAATCAGTCTGACCCTGTGCCTCATGAGATCAGTCCAGCCTGAACTGCCAAGCCATGTCTTCCCTGGACCGGAAACAAGCATCCTGGGACTGGTTTCGGGTTAATAACCCTCATCAGCCAGGCCATCTTGAATCCAGTGGCAAAGTGAGCAAGGGACCCACGTCTGGGCATACCCTGCCAACTTAGGGCGAACAAAGCGAGGTGTGTTAGCGTAGTGAATTTGATAATGACAATTAGTGTGGAACTGATGATTAATTAGTGAGTGTGAGAGAGTATGGAGAGAAACTTAGCATGGAGGAGTGAGTAAAGGAGTGTGGATGAGCTAGAATTAGTGTATGAGAGGGAAATTGTGAGAGAGAGTGTCTGGAGCACAGATATCAATAGTGGAGTAGGCACAGTTGCACCGGGGTCGAGATGTCTTACAAGCATATTGAAACTGATTTGTTAAAGCAGAGTGACGGTAAACCAGGAGTTTGAATCAGAGACCCCTGAACCACTAGTAGTTGTGGGTGAGAATTAGTGATTGTCAAAGAGTGAGTGTAAGTGCATTTGTGAATTATAGTGAGAATCAGTGGGTATGCGTGAGTGGACACATTTATGTGTTAGTGACAGTGAGCAGAAGTGTGTATGAGTCAGAATGAGTAAGTGAGAGTGTGAGTTTCAGTGAGGGAAAGAGGATGAGTGTGATAGGGAGTAAATGAGTATGGGTGAGAGTGAATGAGTGTGAGTAAGTACTTGTTATCATGTTTTATGGTTGTAAGTCTGCTGCTGGCCACGGCATGCTCTCAATAATTCTTGGCTTATGGGAACACTCAATGTAACTTGCTTTCTCTGGCATACCGGACGTAATTCTTGGCATAAGGGAAGATGCACGTTAAAAATGCAGGCCCTGGCATACTGTAAATCTTTATTTATGCGTTTTTTTAAGTTTCAAAAGAGAAGTTTATTGAAATTTAAGCACAACAGAATTATAATAAAACAGCATGGATAAAATCAACTAGAATGGAGTATTGTCGTACGGAAGGGGAGGAAGTAAAGAAATAAGGGAAGGGAATAAAAAGGAAAAGGGGATTGTCAGTGAATAGAGCAAAATATATACGCAAAGAGCATAATTATTACTGTATAAAACGTATGCAGAGAAAGTATACAGATACATTGGGTATATAAAGACTTCTCCAATAACAATGTATAAAATACTTGGAAATACAAAACATTTTATATGTATAAATGCATAAAATCAACAGAAACATGTTCAGGGAGGATTGGGAACTTCTTCTGTACGTGGATTGTGTAAGGGTAGGGAACGTGCAACTTCATTTAAAAAGTTTGTGATTGGTACCCATAATATATCACGTTTAATAGCAAGTGTAATGGGATAAACATAGGCCCTATCTAATCTATGGTGATAACAAACCCCATACCACCAGGCTTGAAAAGAAACATTTGAAGCATCCTTCCAAGACTTAGTGATTTGTTGAAACGCCACAGCTATAAGTAGATCAATAATGGAAGTATTTGCAGTGGAAGAGGAGCATATGTCGGAGAGACTGCCTAAGAAAATATGTGAAAGAGTAAAGGGGAAATGTGTTGAAAAGATTTTGTTGATCTGCCGCCATACGTCATTCCAAAATTTGTAAATCACTGGGCAGGTAAATAACATATGCTTAAGGTCTGCCAGTGAGGCTGAACAAGTCCAACAGGTAGATGGCACAGAGGGATCAATCATATTCAATTTAGCAGGAGTGATTAAAAGTCTATTGTAGATAAAAAATAACGTTTGAGTTGTGTTAGCTGCTCTAGACGACTTCCTTATTTTGACCCAAATTTTCTGCCATACGGAAGCAGAAAAAGAGTCCTCTAAATCTGACTCCCAATCGGATTCTACTTTAGATTTATCTTGTGTAGTAGGAAACTCTCTCAACTTTTTGTAGATTTGGGAAGCAGAAGAAGAAGCAAGTAAGTAAGGGAGAGGAAGAGGAGAAGGGTAGATGTGAGTGGTAGAGGGAGAGAGGGAATCATAGCTATTCTGTGCAGCCGCACGTAGTAGATTATATTTAAGTTCAAAGGAAACTGATAGAGAAAAACGGGATTGAAGAGTATTGAAGGAGACACAGGTACCTTCATGAAAAAGCTGGTGAGTCCAGTTAAGACCAAGATCTCTCCAGTCCTTCCAAAAAAGCATCCTATTTTTTAGTTTAATAAGGGGATTATACCATAAGGAGGAATGCAAGAAACGTGAGCGATCATCGGAGCCGTCCAGAAAAAGAGGAGAAAATATTTTCCGAGAATTTTTAAGAATGGGAAGGGAAAAGCTCTTGGGAATGCGGGACAATGACACAAATTCTTCAAAAGTGAAAGGATGAAAGAAAGAGGACTCAATGTCTACCCACAGAGGTTGAGAAAGGATATCAGACGCATGATCAGATAAAAGGGAAACAGAGTGCTGAAGAAAAAATGAAGTATGATAAGTAGCAAAATCCGGGAAATTAACTCCACCCAATTGCTTAGGACATTTAAGTCTGGCAAAAGACATCCTAGGTTTCTTATGATGCCATAGGAATTTTGACAAGATGGAGTAAATATTTTTATAGCAGGATTTAGGTATATTAATTGGAAGATTAGAAAGATAGAACAGAATTATCGGAACTAACATCATTTTAATAGAATCTAATCTACCCCACCAGGATAAAAACAGGGGATGCCACCGAGCTGTAGAATCCTTTAAAGTTGCTAGTAGGTTTTTAAGGTTGAGCGTGACAGTGTCCTTAATAGAGGGTTTAAACCACAAACCTAAGTACTTAATCTGAGTCGGGCTCCAGTGAAAGGATGAGGCTAAAAAATCTACGTGGAAACAAAATTTATTAAGAGGAAGGATTTCACATTTGTCTACATTTAATTTATAACCCGATACTTTCGCAAACCCAGAAACTTCAGATAAAAAGGATGGGATAGAGGATTTGGGATTAGAAATGAATAAAAGTATGTCGTCCGCATAGGCCGAAAGTTTCAAATACTTATCCCCATATGGAAAACCTATGATACCATTATTTTCTCGGATTTTTGTCAAAAAAGGTTCTAGTGTTAAAATAAAAAGAAGAGGAGAAAGGGGACAACCTTGTCGGACACATCTAAAGAGGGGAAACGAAGAAGAGACAAGGCCATTAGCTAATATAAAAGACCTAGGAAAGGAGTATAATAAAGAGATGTAAGCAAGAAATCTTGGACCAAAACCAAACCAAACAAGAACCGCGAACATAAATTGCCAATTAACCCTATCAAAAGCTTTTTCGGCGTCTAATGCAATAGCAGCTAAAGAGTGTGGATAAGAATGAGACTTACTTAATACGTTAAAAAAGAGTCGAGTATTATCCGAGAGGTGACGGCCCTTAACAAAACCACATTGTTCCTTACCAATCAAGTGAGGTAAAATTTTATCGAGACGAAGCGCTAGAATTTTTGCAAAGATTTTGTAATCCAGGTTAATTAGAGAAATGGGTCTATAATTTTTACATAAGGTATGGTCCTTATTCTCTTTAGGAAGGAGGCAAATTAAGGCTTCCTGAAAGGAGCCCTCAGATTTTTGGGAAGATATAAAGAATGAGAACAGTTGATGAAGCTTAGGAACAAGCAACTTGGAAAAATGTAAATAGAATTCGATCGTAAAACCATCTGGCCCAGGAGCTTTGCCTTTTTTAAGCACTT
This sequence comes from Triturus cristatus, assembly GCF_964204655.1. Lineage (NCBI taxonomy): Eukaryota > Metazoa > Chordata > Amphibia > Caudata > Salamandridae > Triturus > Triturus cristatus. Next base: position 827,986,669 of record NC_140580.1, read on the forward strand.
GAATGGAATCCTGAATGTCTTTAAGGCTTATATCAGCTTCCAAGGGGGCAAAATCAATTTCGGGAAAGGAAGGGGAGGGGATAGAGGATAAATATTGGTCAATATCAGTTGACAAGGGAGGGGATTCCGGAGTATAAAGCTTTTGATAAAAATTAGTGAATTCCATCAGAATATCCTCGTCTTTATGGAGTGTGACGTTAGATGAGGAAATAATAGATTCAATTCTTGTGCGCTCTCTTTTAACTTTAAGATATTTGGCAAGAAGATTACCAGCCTTATTCTGAGCAGTATAATATTTGGCACTAGATTTAAGTAAACATAAATTTGCAGATTCCGTGGAGATTTTATTAAATGAGAATTTAGCCTTGAGAAGCTTATCCAAGTCAGAGGGGGATTTAGTCAAGTAATAGGAATGCTCCAATTGTTTGATTTGTAAGTTAACCAATTGTAAAGATTGGGAAGCGACACGCCTTTTACGAGAGACAAAAGAAATAATGAAATCCCTAGAAGCAGCTTTAAAAGTGTCCCATAATACTTGAGGAGAGATCATAGGAGATTCATTTTCCGTAAAAAATAGGGATGAGAACTCAAGAAAAGCTGGGGTAAATTTAGGATCTAATAAAAGAGAGTTATTAAACCGCCATCTCCTAGTACCTTTTGCGGGCGGGAGTAAATCTAGGTGCAAGGAAACTGGAGCGTGATCAGAGATTAAAATAGAACCTATTTCAGAATGAGTAATATGTTGAGTCAAGGCTTTAGAGATAAAGATGTAGTCGATCCGGGATTGGGAAGAATGGGCTGGTGAGTAATATGTGTATTCCCTAAGTGTAGGATGGCAGAGTCTCCAGGAATCAACAAGAGACCGTTGGGAAATAGTGGAAGTAAATTGAGTGTGCACCAGAGAGGGTGAGAAATGGCAGTTGGAGCGTCGATCAATAAGAGGGTCCACAAATGTGTTACAATCCCCCCCCCAAAATGAGGTAGTCATCAGAAGACTGCATCAATGAGGTGAGCATCTGTGGCCAAAATAACTTGTCCTGTGTGGTAGGAGCATACACATTAAAAATAGTTATAGGGATGTTATCAATTAACAAAGATACATTCACCCATCTACCATCAGAGTCATTGGCTTGGTGTATAACTTTGATATTTAAGCGCTTATGACAAAAAATAGCAACACCATTACGCTTCCCTGAACCAGGAGATGCAAAAACATGACCTACCCAATTACGACGTAGTTTGGCAATTTCAACCTCTTTTATATGAATTTCCTGTAATAACACAATATCCCCTCTTAAACTTGCTAAATGGGATAAAACACGTTGCCGTTTAATGGGAGAACCCAATCCTTTAACATTCCATGTAAGTATATTTATCGACATTTAAAAGCACAATTTATACCAAAAAAGTTGTGTGAAAGTCAGATATATGCAAAAGTGATAAAATACAAAGCATCTTGTAAAAACTGGAGAAAAAATGGCATTGCGTCTAGAGGAGTAGCTAACGAATAAGGAGAAAAAATATGAAATAAGAGAGAGACTTGGAGAAGAAAGATTAAAAGCAGAAAGGTATGAAACAAAAAAATTGAGGATCAAATATAAACAAGAGGAAAAACAACCGGAGGAGAGATATGACCAGAGAGAAAAGCAAAGAGAATAAAAGATAAAGGAAAAAGAGGAGAAAAAACAGTTATTACAAAAAACAAAAGTACAAAACGACAGACCAGAGTAATGAAAAAATAGAAGAACAAATAGACATACCACCAAAAATAATGAAGAGCGGGGTTGGTGAAGCCACATGAGGAAGATGGGACACTAAGACGGGAGACTCTACGACGACGGTAAGGAAGGGACATCCGCTAGGCAAGCTGAGGAGAACAAGGAACGATGAGGAACCACAAAATCGCTACCTGAGAGGGAAAAGAAAAGGGAAACAAATTAGCGCAACATAACGATACAAAACACAAGAGAGGAGACTTAAATATCATTAATGGTGAGACAAATAGACACCGCTAAAATGAATAAATCCAACATCATGGCTGAGGCACTTCCATGGATTCCGTTCTGCAGCTGTTCAGGAATTGTTGGAGCAGCGCAGGATCTTCATAACTGGTAGTCTTGTTGTTATAAGTTACTTTAAAGAGGCATGGATGGAATAAACCATAGCGTGCGTTTATGCTGCGTAGCGCAGGTCTCATGTCTAGGATTTTTTTCCGACGGTCAGCAGTTAGTTTAGCATAATCCTGGGCAAAGAAAAGAGCAGAACCATTCCAAGTAATTTTCCCTCGTTGCTTGGCAGCCTGCAGGACTCTGAGTAGATCCGTATACTCCAGAAAGTATAAGATGACTCCTCTCGGTTTAGTAGACGATGATGAAGGAGAGCGAGCTAAGGGACCTAAACGATGCGCCCTTTGAATATTTAACGAAGGGTTTTCTGGAAGACCCAAAAGAGTTGGCAAAAAGGATTTGAAAAAAGAAATTGGGTTAGCACCTTCAAGACCCTCAACCAATCCGTAAATGCGCAGATTATTGCGCCTATTACGATTTTCTAACATTTCAACCTGTTGTTTAAGTTGAGCCACCTCCTGAGATATAAGAGGAACTTGAGTTGTGAGGTTTTGGACAGAGTCAAGACGTAATTCCAGGTCTCCAACTCTCTTTTCAGTGAGAGACCAGTTAACTTCCAGGTTCTGAAGTCTGGCGTTAGTTTCCTCCATATGTGGTTTGAGGGCACGAATTTCATCAAGAAGGAGTTCCATAGAAATCGGGGACGATGAACTAGTGGGAGAAGGCGGGTTAGCCTTCACCCTTTTGCCAGAAGTAGACGGTGACGCAGCAGGTATCTTGGTATTTTGTTTAGCGCTTAAACGAGGAGTAGGCGGAGTAATAGATTTGGCGCCAACATAGTCTTTGGTATTATCGTCAGTATGCTCTTGTAAAACATCAAAAGGATTAAAGACCTCTAAATTGACCTCGGTGGAGGAACGGGCGGCGTTACAATTGCCGCGAGGCATGATGTTGTGAGAAAAGATACTGAGAATCCTTCAAAAGAAAGCAGAGTCAAAATTGAAAGATAGTAGCCCAGCAAAAATGAAGAAATAATGTTGAGCAGTAACTGCAGGCACACCAGAGATCAAGTAATATAGGTGCTGCTTAAAAAGGACGAAAGAAACGTGATACTAACAAAGAAGGCAGCCAAATGTTGATCAGCACCGTCATACAGCCGCAGGCGGGGAGTAAAGGATCGTTGAAAAAACAAAATGGCGGCCGCGACGGTGAGGTAACAGAAAAAACATTAAAATAAACTTTCCAGCCTCACCCTATGAAAAAATAAAGGTATCATTCTGGAGAGTGGCAGTTCCGATAGTCGAAACAAACAATTTCGGCGATTTCGATGAAGAAATGCTGCCTGCAGAGGTCGCGCTCCCTCACGGCTCGCCGGAGCTCCCGGGAATAGCGGCCATCTTCTAAGGCTCCGAAGCCACGCCCCCCCAGGCCCTGGCATACTGGAATTCATTCTTTGCAGACAGAGGACACCTATTGCACAATGCTGATGCTGGCTTACGGGAGGTGATATTTGACATTCATGGTATAGGGGGGTGAGTGGTCTGATTGGAGTAAGCTAACCATTAGAAAGGGCTGGCTCTGACATACTGGAAGTAACTTTGACATACAGGTCACCTATTGAATGAGGCAGTATCATTGGTGAAATTCTGGTAGTGTCATGTAGTATGTCATTCTTGGCATAAGGAGGTACCCATGGTGGACTCTGGCACCGGCACACTGCTAGTAATTCTTAACATACAAGGGGCACCCAAAGCAAATTCTGAAAAAAATTAGGTGAGCATATGCATGTAAATTGCTGCCTGGACCCTGAAGCATAAAGGGATTTTTCAAGGTGCGAAGAAGAAAAACATAATATCTCAATTTGATCTTACAATTGATCGAAAACTGGTCGATTTAAACATGATGTCTCTGCAAGCAGCTTCTTGCTTTAATGCGGTCTAAAAAGGAAACCTGAAATTTTCATTATCTCTTAAAATATCTCTAAGTACAATGTATTAAATCTAGAAAGCATGAAGCAAAAGAAAAGGACAATTTGCCGAGACGGCTCTAGTCAGTGTAAATTAGGCACGCATGAAGCAGTTGTTAAATAATTTCCTGCTTTTTAAAAGTCAACAGCTTCACCTGAAGGGCAATACTGAAGGTGGAAACACCTGACACCGTACTTGAGTCCTCACTCATCAGGCACAAGGGATCAAAGCCCGGGGCGACCCATATTGCAAAAAGGATGCCCGGTCTCCCTGATTGATTTTGCTGTGAACTGTGCGAAGATTCATTTTCAAGTGCAATTGTGTCATCTGACTTCCTGCTGTGGGCCCGATAGACACAGGTTGCCATTGCCAACTCTAGAGCCAAAGGTCCTTCAGGCCGGCCCTGCCAAAGACACCCACCAACTGAAGTCTTGGTCCAGAGGCTGCACCTGTCAGGTCCAAGCTCCTGTCAGCACCTGGCCTGGGAGTCTCCCGCTGTCAAAGATGAGTGCCTCCATTTGAGTGTGTCACAGCACATTTCACCCAGCGGCTCAGGTTCTGAGTGAGATTGCTGTCATCGTCTCTGTAGTTTCAGGGTCGTTGCCGCAGGAGCAGGAATTCTGAGCACACACAGACCCGCACCACTAGAACTGCATCTCAAGTGAGCAGGTAAGAATGGAGGCTGACCGTGAGTGGTGCATAAGACTGACCACGTAGACCATGCTCCCAGATGAATTTAAGACTTTTGCCCGGGTGAGCTTGGAATGGTGAAAGCTGTTTACACATCTAGCCAGTGGGGTACTCTTTTGTGAACTGTACCTGAGCCTGCTCAATTCCTATACCCATGCTATACACGAGGGGCTGTGGATAATAGAGAACTTCTATAGAAGAGGGTGCCATAAGGGGTGTAGCGGCTTACAAAAAACCATAAATAGGATTACATCCCTGCAACTTAGGACCCTTTTAAACTGTGTAGTGTTTTGTTTTTCTGTGAGATTAAAATACTTTAAGTAAAGAACTGGGATGCTTAATTGTGTTAGTTGGTTGACTGTTGAGTGCTGATCTCTTATCCCTCACACTACCTCCCTGAGAAGCCTTTCATGGGTGGACTGGTTTGCAGAACCATCATAGGATAGGTTCTGGGACACCAGTGGCAAACGACCTCAACCACAACAGTTTTGGCACAGTAGCTCCTGCATACCTTGTGCTCCTCCCAAGGAGGGGTGGGGGTGGGGTCTGATAAAGGTTATAATTGCTAGATCTAATTTGTCTCTAGATACTTTTGAGGCCCCTAAAAGCTCACCATGAACAGCTGTGTAGCATGGGTCGTGCATGGTTCTTGCATTTTAAACAGTCATGCTAAGGCTGCTGTGCACTCTCTCTCAGAAGCTCTGAGAAGGCCTGCTAGCACATGACGTATTCTAATGCATGGTGTGAGACACATTAAGCATGTGCAGCTTACATGGAACTCTAGTGAGAGGAGGTTTACCACATGCAGACAAGGATGTTGACTGGGGTGTGAGTCCTGGTCAAATAACGGCCACATTCCCTTGCAGGGTGATCCACAAAAAGTCACTAAATTAACCTCTCCTTAACCGTGGGTAGTGTGGCACAAAAAGCAGGCAAGCATAGCTTTTAGGCAATGTGTAAAGTATTTATGCAGCACACAAACAGTAATACAGTGAAAACACAACACAAGAAAATTCCAAAATGAATTTAGAAAAATAGAGGACATTTTAATAAAGTATTTGACACCAAAATAACAAAAATCTAATCTGTAGAATTGGAGTTATAACGTTTTTAGTAAAAACTAGTGCCTAAAAAATCAAAGTGCCAACCACAGATATCTAGTCTCACGAGGCTGGATCAAAGAAAAACAGAAATGGCCAACCACAATGAAGCGCAATTTGGATACAAGAAGTGGATTTGGCCGGTCAGTGCTTACCTTCAGACTTAGAAGAAATTCTGAGAAAAAATGTCTGAGAAGGTAAGGTTCAGCTGGGCAAGGCTGCTTAGGTGTCTGAGGAGGAAGTATTGCTCTGGGGTAGTCTTGGGGTGAAGTTACAGTGAAAATGTCTACATTCAGACTTAGGGGCAGATTTATGTTTCCTGGCGCATCCCTGCAAATCAGCAGGGATGCGCCAGGAAAGATGCGTCACGCAAGTTTACCCTTGCACCACCACAGATGCGCCGCATTTACAATGCAGTGCATCGTGACGCAAGGATAAACAGATGCGTAACGCATCTGATGGTATAAGGGCGGCGCATTGCTGGAGTCGTGTCACAAGCACGACGCAACTCCAGCAATGCTCAGGGGCTGCCCATACCGAACATGCTGCGTCATGCCTTATGCCTGCTTCAAGCAGGCGCCGGGTTTTGATGCAGGAGGACGAGTCAGAGGGCTGAAGCCAAAGACAGTTTCACGAGGCCGGATACCCCTTTGGCGAAAGACAGCTGGAAATGATTTGCTGCTGTGGAGAAGAACTTAGCAAAAACCAAAGGAAATGATGGACGGAGTGTTGAACATTGCAAGCACTCACCCCCAGTCAACTGATCTGGGTTTAATCCATCACCGTTCTTTAGCCCACTCTGCCACCCCAGTTCAGACATGGCCATATGCAAATCAGTCTGACCCTGTGCCTCATGGGAACAGCCCAGCCCGAACTGCCAAGCCATGTCTTCCCTGGACCGGAAACAAGCTTCCTAGGACCGGTTTCTGGCATTTCAGCCGTGTTCAGCCAGGCTTGCTTGAATCCAGTGGCAAAGTGAGCAAGGGACTCACGTCTGAGCATACCCTGCCAACTTATGGCGAACAAAGCAAAAACCAAAGGAAATGATGGACGGAGTGTTGAACATTGCAAGCACTCACCCCCAGTCAACTGATCTGGGTTTAATCCATCACCGTTCTTTAGCCCACTCTGCCACCCCAGTTCAGACATGGCCATATGCAAATCAGTCTGACCCTGTGCCTCATGGGAACAGCCCAGCCCGAACTGCCAAGCCATGTCTTCCCTGGACCGGAAACAAGCTTCCTAGGACCGGTTTCTGGCATTTCAGCCGTCTTCAGCCAGGCTTGCTTGAATCCAGTGGCAAAGTGAGCAAGGGACTCACGTCTGAGCATACCCTGCCAACTTATGGCGAACAAAGCAAAAACCAAAGGAAATGATGGACGGAGTGTTGAACATTGCAAGCACTCACCCCCAGTCAACTGATCTGGGTTTAATCCATCACCGTTCTTTAGCCCACTCTGCCACCCCAGTTCAGACATGGCCATATGCAAATCAGTCTGACCCTGTGCCTCATGGGAACAGCCCAGCCCGAACTGCCAAGCCATGTCTTCCCTGGACCGGAAACAAGCTTCCTAGGACCGGTTTCTGGCATTTCAGCCGTCTTCAGCCAGGCTTGCTTGAATCCAGTGGCAAAGTGAGCAAGGGACTCACGTCTGAGCATACCCTGCCAACTTATGGCGAACAAAGCAAAAACCAAAGGAAATGATGGACGGAGTGTTGAACATTGCAAGCACTCACCCCCAGTCAACTGATCTGGGTTTAATCCATCACCGTTCTTTAGCCCACTCTGCCACCCCAGTTCAGACATGGCCATATGCAAATCAGTCTGACCCTGTGCCTCATGGGAACAGCCCAGCCCGAACTGCCAAGCCATGTCTTCCCTGGACCGGAAACAAGCTTCCTAGGACCGGTTTCTGGCATTTCAGCCGTCTTCAGCCAGGCTTGCTTGAATCCAGTGGCAAAGTGAGCAAGGGACTCACGTCTGAGCATACCCTGCCAACTTATGGCGAACAAAGCAAAAACCAAAGGAAATGATGGACGGAGTGTTGAACATTGCAAGCACTCACCCCCAGTCAACTGATCTGGGTTTAATCCATCACCGTTCTTTAGCCCACTCTGCCACCCCAGTTCAGACATGGCCATATGCAAATCAGTCTGACCCTGTGCCTCATGGGAACAGCCCAGTCCGAACTGCCAAGCCATGTCTTCCCTGGACCGGAAACAAGCTTCCTAGGACCAGTTTCTGGCATTTCAGCCGTCTTCAGCCAGGCTTGCTTGAATCCAGTGGCAAAGTGAGCAAGGGACTCATGTCTGAGCATACCCTGCCAACTTATGGCGAACAAAGCAAAAACCAAAGGAAATGATGGACGGAGTGTTGAACATTGCAAGCACTCACCCTAGTCAACTGATCTGGGTTTAATCCATCACCGTTCTTTAGCCCACTCTGCCACCCCAGTTCAGACATGGCCATATGCAAATCAGTCTGACCCTGTGCCTCATGGGAACAGCCAAGCCCGAACTGCCAAGCCATGTCTTCCCTGGACCGGAAACAAGCTTCCTAGGACCGGTTTCTGGCATTTCGGCCGTCTTCAGCCAGGCTTGCTTGAATCCAGTGGCAAAGTGAGCAAGGGACTCACGTCTGAGCATACCCTGCCAACTTATGGCGAACAAAGCAAAAACCAAAGGAAATTATGGACGGAGTGTTGAACATTGCAAGCACTCACCCCCAGTCAACTGATCTGGGTTTAATCCATCACCGTTCTTTAGCCCACTCTGCCACCCCAGTTCAGACATGGCCATATGCAAATCAGTCTGACCCTGTGCCTCATGGGAACAGCCCAGCCCGAACTGCCAAGCCATGTCTTCCCTGGACCGGAAACAAGCTTCCTAGGACCGGTTTCTGGCATTTCAGCCGTCTTCAGCCAGGCTTGCTTGAATCCAGTGGCAAAGTGAGCAAGGGACTCACGTCTGAGCATACCCTGCCAACTTATGGCGAACAAAGCAAAAACCAAAGGAAATGATGGACGGAGTGTTGAACATTGCAAGCACTCACCCCCAGTCAACTGATCTGCGTTTAATCCATCACCGTTCTTTAGCCCACTCTGCCACCCCAGTTCAGACATGGCCATATGCAAATCAGTCTGACCCTGTGCCTCATGGGAACAGCCCAGCCCGAACTGCCAAGCCATGTCTTCCCTGGACCGGAAACAAGCTTCCTAGGACCGGTTTCTGGCATTTCAGCCGTCTTCAGCCAGGCTTGCTTGAATCCAGTGGCAAAGTGAGCAAGGGACTCACGTCTGAGCATACCCTGCCAACTTATGGCGAACAAAGCAAAAACCAAAGGAAATGATGGACGGAGTGTTGAACATTGCAAGCACTCACCCCCAGTCAACTGATCTGCGTTTAATCCATCACCGTTCTTTAGCCCACTCTGCTGATGATGGCTGATAGCCAGAAACCGGTCCTAGGATGCTTGATTCCGGTCCATGGAAGACAAGGCTTGGCAGTTCGGGCTGGACTGTTCCCATGAGGCACAGGGTCAAGACTGATTTGCATATGGCCATGTCTAAACTGGGGTGGTGTAGTGGGCAAAATAACGATGGATTTAACCCAGATCTCTTGACTGAGGGAGAATGTATGCATTGTCAGCATTCCGTCCATCATTTGTTTGTTGTAACGCTTTTCGCCCTAAGTGGGATGGGTATTCCCAGACGTGGGACCCATGCTCACTACGCCACTGGAGTCAAGCTATCCTGGCTGATGACGGCTGATAGCCAGAAACCGGTCCTAGGATGCTTGATTCCGGTCCATGGAAGACAAGGCTTGGCAGTTCGGGCTGGACTGTTCCCATGAGGCACAGGGTCAAGACTGATTTGCATATGGCCATGTCTAAACTGGGGTGGTGTAGTGGGCAAAATAACGATGGATTTAACCCAGATCTCTTGACTGGGGGAGAATGTATGCATTGTCAGCATTCCGTCCATCATTTGTTTGTTGTAACATGGAGAAGAACTTAGCAGGAGAAGCTGAGGACTCAATCCGACTGGCGATACAGCTCTGGCGGATAGGCAAGCAGGTTGGTCCCGGTCTCCTCGTGGTTCTCAGAGTAGTTGTTGGCAGAAAATTTAGTAACTCCTCAGTTTTGGAATTTGGCCATCTGGGCACCTTTAGCACCACAACCAAGGGTCTAGGACTGGTGAGGCACCTCTTGGGGGTAGAGGACTCACTCATGATGGGTCCAGGTGTGCGTTGAAGCTGGTAGGAACCTTTTGTGTCCCTGTGGCTCTGAACAGGAGGGCAGCAAACTAGCCCTTGGAGTCACCCTTGTAGTCCTGGGTTTAGGTGAAGATGTAGGACTCAACAGCAGGCTGTCCTCTTAGAGTCCTTCTGCATTTCCTGGAGTGAATTGAACAGTGGGTCTGGAGGTCCTATTTTCATACCCTGGTGCCCTTCTTGTGGAAAGTAGGAGAAGCTTCTGGAAAGGTTCTTTGAAGTGCATGGAACTTCCTGCCTCTCCCGCCCAGGCTCCAAGCTGGCTGCAGTGACAATTAGTAGGAGTTAGGGCCTCTGTGTGAAGGCAGAGCACAACCTATTCAGTTGCAGGTGGGGCTGTGCTCATCACCCACCCCAATCCTTCACTGACTGTATGTATTTTGTATGTATGTATTTGGTATTTGTAAGGCGCATAAATCACCCGTAGGTTTCATAGCGCCTGGGAGGAATTCACAAAGTATGTCAGCTACACCAAGTCATGTGACACAAAAACAGGCTGCAGGCACAAAGGGCTAAGGGCAGGGTAGGAACATGCCAACTTTCTAAAAGTGCATTTTCAAAATTGTAATGAAAAATCTTACTTTACTATTAAAGAGGAGTTATCATTACAATTCCATAGATACCAACCATGACATAGCCACCTGCTCCCAACTGGGCATTATGGCTTATTAAATATAATAAGGAATCCCCCCATATTCTCAAATGGGAGGGGTAGGCCTCACAGTAGGGAAAACACATTTCAGAGCTTTTCACTTCCAAGACCTGTAAAACTTAAACATACTTGTCCAACATTTTAATTACACAGCACCCTGCCCTATGGGCTACCTGGGGTCTGCCTTTGGTGTGACATATGTGATGAAAAGGGGACTTTAAGGCTTGCTAAAGGGGTTTAAATGCCAAGTCGACATGGCAGTTTAAAACTGCTTTCAGGCTGAAATGTCAGGCCTGGAACATGTTTTAAGGTGCTGCTTAAGTGGGTGGCACAATAATTTCTGCAGGATCACTGGTGGCATTTAATTTACAGGCCCTGGGTGTGTGATATACCACTCTACCAGGCTGGCACTCATATATAAATTAAATATACCTGTCAGATGTAAGCAGATCAAACGATGTTTAGGGGATTGAGCACAAGAACTTTAGCACTGCAGAGTCCTAAGGCCAACATGACGAATATCAGCACCAAAATTGGAGTTAAGGAGCCAACACATTTGGGGGAAGACCACCTCAAGGCTGACAGGTCTAACAGGTGGCTAGCAGGACTGGACAAAGCACAGCACCGAAGAAAGCATTCCGTTTAGGCAGGCTATGTTCTTGTGCACCACCACGTAGCTCAGAAATCATTAAAATAATTAACAATGTCCGTTAACAAGTGCCTGTGTCTACCACTGGCAAATCTGGTGCATATACTGTAGAGAATTTAAGCTACTTTGGGCCTTCATTAGAGTTTGGCAGACAGGGACTCTGTCACAAATGAGACAGATATCATATCTGCCATGTTACTAGTGTGATTGACTGTAATTGATTTCTAATATTGTGGACGGGACATCATCCACATTTTGCAAGGTGTGGGAGACTGCAATCATTTGTGCTTGCTGCAGGCAATGCTAGTGGTAACGTCAGAGGAATCAACAGTACAAATCGGCCCACAAGGCCATACAACAGGCCCACAAATAGACACTGCATTGGCCCATTCACTGACCTGTCAGACCAATTACTCTGGCTGAGTCAGTTTGCCATATGGGGCAGTCCAGCCCTGCTTGGCGAAGGGATTGAAGAAAGGGGAAGAAGATCTTGTACTGCTTCCCACTGCTTTGATATCCGGGCTGAAAAAACAGTCTAGTTTTTCACTGTCATGATATCACCACAGTAAATAAAAAGGAGCCAGAAAATCTGTTACTATCAAAGGCATTTAAGGTGATTGGAAAGAAAGGATGTCTTGATGATTCTGAGTTGAATATTCCAGATCAAGGACCAGATTGTTTTCTAGTCCTTGTCAGACTATCCTTAACAGTTGTCTACGACGTTTCGACTCAACTAAGGATATGGGGGTCTCTTCAGGACTGGGACTTCATGGGGACTAGGGGCACTTAAGCTCTGCTCCTGTAGCAGGCGCTGGGTTGGTTACGACAAAAGTCTGTTTCCCACAGATGGAGCATTGCTCCGCCCGTGGCTCCGCTGGTTGGAACCTTTCAACGGCGTCTTATATTTCGACAGGTGTGTGTTTTTGATTATTATCCTTCTGTGATGATGAATAAATAGATTAGTCACTTCGGCTGAAGTACTCTATGGGCTACTTTCTTTATAATTTCAAGTTTACTGTGATTAATACATTAATTTAGTTGTATAGACTTTGGCTTTTCCCAGACACACTCTCAGCATGAGTTGACCTTATGGAGATGCAGGGATACCTGAGGTGCAGAATCCCTGATTCCAGGTGATGTCCGACTCCACCATGCCTGTGATGAGGGCTTTTGTTTGCTACTGTGCCATGCTCAGCAGGGCCTGGGATATATAAAATGGTTGAAAACCACTCAAAGAAACAGCAGCATTTGCCCATTCCCAATTCTTGAATATACTGCCTGATAATGAAGCTGCAAATTCCCCGCCACAGCGGCTTCCATGCAAGTAGCCTGGCTTGAATCAGTCATAAAACATGCTTTCAATGGAGCAGGTTTCATTTGCCATACAGCAAACAACTCCCCACCAAGACTGTACAGTTCAGGGCTTGATAAAGATCACAAAGTAGCTTTAAACCTGACTGATGCCTGAACCTGTATATTCAGTTTGATTAACTGAGGACTGCTGTGGGAACTGCGTCAAAATGTGATAAATCTTGCAGCAGCCAACTGTCAAGATGAAGAGGTTCAAAAGTCTATACAACCCCTGTCTGGAGCATTCTGGAGCTGTGGGGCCATATACAGTAAGCACCCTTGGGGGACAACAGGTGTTTGCACATTTCATGCCCTCCTGTGGCACTTTGATATTAAAGAAGGGGCTTCAAATGCATGTGCATCCCTTTTTATATTCGGTTTCGCGACTGTGCACATTATACACCAGAGTTAAATCAAGGGGGCATTCTGTCATCTACATGGGGATGTGGCTCTTTGCAAATGAGGAAGCTCTTTACCTTTGCACATACACTATATTACAGACATGGGTGCAGAGCGAAGGAACTGCCGGGAAGCACACTGACCATGCTCCACACAGTGTGCCTCCTAAAGTCATTCCTTGGAAGAGGGGTAATAAAGGTTCCTAGGGATCCCCTAGGCTTCCCACTATAGGAGGGTGCAGCCAGTGACTATGCCTGCCTGCAGTCGGATCATTATCTCCTTCTAAAATACAGGCCAGGTTGCTGCCTGCACAACGAAAGGCAGATCAGTGGCTTCAGACAGCTGGTCCATCTTACACTAATGTGCTGTCCCAAAGGCCGGCACAATTTCTTGACGGCGCTGGACACAGCACATTTATTGTAACAGGAGGCACTATCGTGATCTGTGCCGCCACATCCAGTTAAAGATATCCCATGGTGCAGATGGGACAGTGCACCCTATTGGTAATATAGGCCTTGGATTCATGTCTTCCATTTGAACAAGCATGAGACCAAGCTTATGAACTACCCGAAGTCCTGTTGCTTTGCCCTGCCATGAAGTTGCCTGGCAGTTCTGCCTGCATGGAAGCCTGCCTTGAGCTCATGGAGCCAATAGAGCCAGGGCAGAGTTACTCGAACCCTTAAAGAGACATCTCACCAAGAGATATTACCCAGTTGTGCAGTGGACCTGCCTGTGCAGTGATCTCTGCAACCTCAGATCCTGAGGCTCGTCTCTTAAAGAAAGTGTTTGGAGAGCTTGGATACCTTTTAGTTTAGATACTAAATACATCTAGGCCTTGCTTTGTTGCTCACCTTCGCACACTCAAACTCAGGTTGCAACCTAGTATTGGGTATTAGCAAGTCCATAACCGATTCAGGTTCAATAGTGTCTGTCCTGTGAATTGACCTAGTGCTCCAAACACTAACTATTGAGGTTTGTGACATACCATGCTGAAGTTCAAGGGAGTCTCTAATCTTAATAGGAAGACTGTTGCGTCCCCTTGTGTAACACCCCATTGGATTTTCATTTTTTATCTCCACCAGTAGTACCAAAATTATAGGCATTAATGTTTTGTTGGCCTCTTAGACCAGTCAGTTGGATTATCCAGTGCATCATTGGCTCACTGCACATGAACATTTTTGACGGTACGCTTCAGTTTTTAATATCCCATTAGATCTGGTACCATATGGTAGCATGGGATAACATAACAATTAAGCTATGAGCAGTTGAATTTGCAATAGCTGACTTTCAGACAACTTGACTAATATTAAATTGTCTTTATTTAGCTATTATCGTATTACCCAAAATAACACCATAAGAATTTGAGTCTTTTTGAAGAGGATACACTGTGACTCAAGCATCTGTATCCTCCTTATATACTTCTCTAGTTGCCACCCTATAGATTTCAGTTTAAAACTATTTCATCACTCTGGACGGAGTTGGAGCTGTCTCTGGTACTGACGTTTCATAGGATTTAAATGCAAAGGGATGACCCAATAAACATCGCCTCTGGATTACCATACACCTCACACAACTGTCCCTGATTCCTATTCCCAATGTTCCCAGAAACATGCCTTAGTTAGGAGAGTTGCCAACGCGTAAACCACTTACAATTCATTCAGACATCCCTAGCAATACTTTGTATATACCAGTCACGCGTATGCCGTGTAGTTTAGATCCTTCCATCACCTCAGCCTTCAGTACCAAGGGTCACCGTTAGTGAAATCGAAGTAACACTTAGTGCGAGATTAGTACAATATATATTTTTTAATTTATCTTAATTATTTACAAAATGTAGCAAAGCTAACTTCAACATAAAAATGTAATTCAAATATATTTCATAAAATTCTTTAAAGTAAAAAGTTTAAGCACTATTAATAAGATCGCATCAGATATACATACAATGTCAACACTTTATATTCACTCCGGGCGGCCCTAAATCTCCATTCAAGTCTCCGTTATCTCCCAGGCATGGCGTCATTGACACAAATGCAGACTAAAGGCCATGGTTGTCTGTTTGCATAAGAGATCTGCACAGGATCAAAAGCAAAGACAAAGTCAACATAATGAATGGGGGATTGCTGATTTCTGAAAGCGAAAGTGTACTGTTACTGTCTCAGTTATGCAATTATGCATCAACAGTTACGTAGACTGCATAACGCCGCCTCCGTTTTATCACAATAGTGGTCATGAGATTTCAGATCTATTTAGTTACAATGCCGTGTCTGCCCTCCCTAGTGTTCGTGGGGGCCTTCCTCATGACCGTATATACAACAAAGTATTAATCGGAGAGAGACATATCCAGAATGCCCCATTGACTCTCTGAAAACATGGTGAAAAAGGTTCTTCAGGAGACTTCATAATTAACTCCCAAACATTTATCACAGACCCATAGTCCTAGTCAAATATCAGTTTTGTCCCTCTTTTCCCCTCTTCCTTTTTACTCATGATGTCTTCTGATACTTCTGGGGCTCTTAAGAGATAGCTTTCGGTTTCTTGGGTTCCTTTGCATTTTTTTGTGTATATCTTTTGACGTTTACCACATACACTTTCATACATATTTAGCCCTACACTCTAACTTTGTGTATATCGAACTACTCAGAAGAAAATCAGGATTAAATTATTGTTGCAGAGACCCTAAAGTGATTCCCTCCATTAATGTGAGAGTGTGTGTGTTAGCGATACCAAAGGGGATGATGGACGGAGCGCTGGAGCAAATCAAACACTCACCCCCAGTCAACTGATCTGGGTTTAATCCATCATCATTCTTTAGCTCACTCCACCACCCCAGTGCAGACATGGCTATAGGCAAATCAGTCTGACCCTGTGCCTCATGAGATCAGTCCAGCCTGAACTACCAAGCCATGTCTTCCCTGGACCGGAAACAAGCATCCTGGGACTGGTTTCGGGTTAATAACCCTCATCAGCCAGGCTATCTTGAATCCAGTGCCAAAGTGAGCAAGGGACCCACGTCTGGGCATACCCTGCCAACTTAGGGCGAACAAAGCGATACCAAAGGGGATGATGGATGGAGCGCTTGAGCAAATCAAACACTCACCCCCAGTCAACTGATCTGGGTTTAATCCATCATCATTCTTTAGCTCACTCCACCACCCCAGTGCAGACATGGCCATAGGCAAATCAGTCTGACCCTGTGCCTCATGAGATCAGTCCAGCCTGAACTGCCATGCCATGTCTTCCCTGGACCGGAAACAAGCATCCTGGGACTGGTTTCGGGTTAACCCTCATCAGCCAGGCTATCTTGAATCCAGTGGCAAAGTGAGCAAGGGACCCATGTCTGGGCATACCCTGCCAATTTAGGGCGAACAAAGCGATGTTTGTTAGCGTAGTGACTTTGAGAATGACAATTAGTGTGGAACTGATGATTAATTAGTGAGTGTGAGAGAGTATGGAGAGAAATTTAGCGTGGAGGAGTGAGTAAAGGAGTGTGGATGAGCTAGAATTAGTGTATGAGAGGGAAATTGTGAGAGAGAATGTCAGGAGCACAGATATCAATAGTGGAGTAGGCGCAGTTGCACCAGGGTCCAGATGTCTTACAAGCATATTGAAACTGATTTGTTAAAGCAGTGTGACGGTAAACCAGGAGTTTGAATCAGAGACCCCTGTACACTAGTAGTTGTGGGTGAGGATTAGTGATTGTGAAAGAGTGAGTGTAAGTGCATTTGTGAATTATAGTGAGAATCAGTGGGTATGCGTGAGTGAACACATTTATGTGTTAGTGACAGTGAGCAGAAGTGTGTATGAGTCAGAATGAGTAAGTGAGAGTGTGAGTTTCAGTGAGGGAAAGAGAGGGTGAGTGTTACAGGGAGTGAGTGAGTATGAGTGAGAGTGAATGAGTGTGAGTAAGTGCTTGTTATCATGTTTTATGGTTGTAAGTCTGCTGCTGGCCACGGCATGCTCTTAATAATTCTTGGCTTATGGGAACACTCAATGTAACTTGCTTTCTCTGGCATACCGGACGCAATTCTTGGCATAAGGGAAGATGCACGTTAAAAATGCAGGCCCTGGCATACTGGAATTCATTCTTTGCAGACAGAGGACACCTATTGCACAATGCTGATGCTGGCTTACGGGAGGTGATATTTGACATTCATGGTATATGGGGGTGAGAGGTCTGATTGGAGTAAGCTAACCATTAGAAAGGGCTGGCTCTGACATACTGGAAGTAACTTTGACATACGGGTCACCTATTGAATGAGGCAGTATCATTGGTGAAATTCTGGTAGTGACATGTAGTATGTCATTCTTGGCATAAGGGGGTACCCATGGTGGACTCTGGCACCGGCACACTGCTAGTAATTCTTAACATACAAGGGGCACCCAAAGCAAATTCTGAAAAAAATGAGGTGAGCATATGCATGTAAATTGCTGCCTGGACCCTGAAGCATAAAGGGATTTTTCAAGGTGCGAAGAAGAAAAACATAATATCTCAATTTGATCTTACAATTGATCGAAAAATGGTCGATTTAAACATGATGTCTCTTCAAGCAGCTTCTTGCTTTAATCCGGTCTAAAAAGGAAACCTGAAATTTTCATTATCTCTTAAAATATCTCTAAGTACAATGTATTAAATCTAGGAAGCATGAAGCAAAAGAAAAGGACAATTTGCCGAGACGGCTCTAGAAAGTGTAAATTAGGCACGCATGAAGCAGTTGTTAAATAGTTTCCTGCTTTTTAAAAGTCAACAGCATCACCTGAAGGGCAATACTGAAGGTGGAAACACCTGACACCGTACTTGAGTCCTCACTCATCAGGCACAAGGGATCAAAGCCCGGGGCGACCCATATTGCAAAAAGGATGCCCGGTCTCCCTGATTGGTTTTGCTGCGAACTGTGCTAAGATTCATTTTCAAGTGCAATTGTTTCGTCTGACTTCCTGCTGTGGGCCCGATAGACACAGGTTGCCATTGCCAACTCTAGAGCCAAAGGTCCTTCAGGCCGGCCCTGCCAAAGACACCCACCAACTGAAGTCTTGGTCCAGAGGCTGCACCTGTCAGGTCCAAGCTCCTGTCAGCACCTGGCCTGGGAGTCTCCCGCTGTCAAAGATGAGTGCCTCCATTTGAGTGCGTCACATCACATTTAACCCAGTGGCTCAGGTTCTGAGTGAGATTGCTGTCATCGTCTCTGTAGTTTCAGGGTCGGTGCCGCAGGAGCAGGAATTCTGAGCACACACAGACCCGCACCACTAGAACTGCAACAAAAGTGAGCAGGTAAGATTGGAGGCTGACCGTGAGTGGTGCATAAGACTGACCACGTAGATAATGCTCCCAGATGAATTTAAGACTTTTGCCCGGGTGAGCTTGAAATGGTGAAAGCTGTTTACGCATCTAGCCAGTGGGGTACTCTTTTGTGAACTGTACCTGAGCCTGCTCAATTCCTATACCCATGCTATACACGAGGGGCTGTGGATAATAGAGAACTTCTATAGAAGAGGGTGCCATAAGGGGTGTAGCGGCTTACAAAAAACCATAAATAGGATTACATCCCTGCAACTTAGGACCCTTTTGAACTGTGTAGTGTTTTGTTTTTCTGTGAGATTAAAATACTTTAAGTAAAGAACTGGGATGCTTAATTGTGTTAGTTGGTTGACTGTTGAGTGCTGATCTCTTATCCCTCACACTACCTGCCTGAGAAGCCTTTCATGGGTGGACTGGTTTGCAGAACCATCATAGGATAGGTTCCGGGACACCAGTGGCAAACGACCTCAACCACAACAGTTTTGGCACAGTAGCTCCTGCATACCTTGTGCTCCTCCAAAGGAGGGGTGGGGGTGGGGTCTGATAAAGGTTATAATTGCTAGCTCTAATTTGTCTCTAGATACTTTTGAGGCCCCTAAAAGCTCACCATGAACAGCTGTGTAGCATGGGGTGTGCATGGTTCTTGCATTTCAAACAGTCAGGCTAAGGCTGCTGTGCACTCTCTCTCAGAAGCTCTGAGAAGGCCTGCTAGCACATGACGTATTCTAATGCATGGTGTGAGTCACATTAAGCACGTGCAGCTTACATGGAACTCTAGTGAGAGGAGGTTTATTTAGAAAAATAGAGGACATTTTAATAAAGTATTTGACACCAAAATAACAAAAATCTAATCTGTAGAATTGGAGTTATGAATTGTTAACGTTTTTAGTAAAAACTAGTGCCTAAAAAATCAGTGCGAACCACAGATATCTAGTCTCACAAGGCTGGATCAAAGAAAAAAAGAAATGGCCAACCACAATGAAGCGCAATTTGGATACAAGAAGTGGATTGGGCCGGTCAGTGCTTACCTTCAGACTTAGAAGAAATTCTGAGAAAAAATGTTTGAGAAGGTAAGGTTCAGCTGGGCAAGGCTGCTTAGCTGTCTGAGGAGGAAGTATTGCTCTGCGGTAGTCTTGGGGTGAAGTTACAGTGAAAATGTCTACATTCAGACTTAATGGCAGATTTATGTTTCCTGGCGCATCCCTGCAAATCAGCAGGGATGCGCCAGGAAAGATGCGTCACGCAAGTTTATCCTTGCGCCACCACAGATGCGCTGCATTTACAATGCAGTGCATCGTGGTGCAAGAATAAACAGATGCGTGACGCATCTGATGGTATAAGGGAGGCGCATTGCTGGAGTCGTGTCGCAAGCACGACGCAACTCCAGCAATGCTCAGGGGCTGCCCATACCGAACATGCTGCGTCATGCCTTACGCTTGCTTCAAGCAGGCGCAGGGTTTTGATGCAGCAGCGTCGGAAAAGTGACTCAGTGAAATCTTGTAGATTTCACGGCGTCACTTTTCCGAGGCTTTTTCCGACGGAACGCCCACAGTGCATACATTAAACCTGACGCAGGTTTAATGTAGCGCAGTGCTTTACAACTTGACGCATCTTCCTAGATGCGTCACGTTGTAAATAAGGCGCAACATGGCGCATGGTTTACGCCGCCTCTGCGTCACAGAAGTGACGCAACGGCGGCGTGATTGTCTCACGCCCCGAAGACTCTGAAATGGAGGGTGAAAATCTCCAGCAGGACGAGTCAGAGGGCTGAAGCCAAAGACAGTTTCACGAGGCCGGATACCCCTTTGGCGAAAGACAGCTGAAAATGATTTGCTGCTGTGGAGAAGAACTTAGCAGGAGAAGCTGAGGACTCAATCCGACTGTCGATACAGCTCTGGCGGATAGGCAAGCAGGTTGGTCCCGGTCTCCTCGTGGTTCTCAGAGTAGTTGTTGGCAGAAAATTTAGTAACTCCTCAGTTTTGGAATTTGGCCATCTGGGCACCTTTAGCACCACAACCAAGGGTCTAGGACTGGTGAGGCACCTCTTGGGGGTAGAGGACTCACTCATGATGGGTCCAGGTGTGCGTTCAAGCTGGTAGGAACCTTTTGTGTCCCTGTGGCTCTGAACAGGAGGGCAGCAAACTAGCCCTTGGAGTCACCCTTGTAGTCCTGGGTTTAGGTGAAGATGTAGGACTCAACAGCAGGCTGTCCTCTTAGAGTCATTCTGCATGTCCTGGAGTGAATTGAACAGTGGGTCTGGAGGTCCTATTTTCATACCCTGGTGCCCTTCTTGTGGAAAGTAGGAGAAGCTTCTGGAAAGGTTCTTTGAAGTGCATGGAACTTCCTGCCTCTCCCGCCCAGGCTCCAAACTGGCTGCAGTGACAATTAGTAGGAGTTAGGGCCTTTGTGTGAAGGCAGAGCACTACCTATTCAGTTGCAGGTGGGGCTGTGCTCATCACCCACCCCAATCCTTCACTGACTGTATGTATTTTGTATGTATGTATTTGGTATTTGTAAGGCGCATAAATCACCCGTAGGTTTCATAGCGCCAGGGAGGAATTCACAAAGTATGCCAGCTACACCAAGTCATGTGACACAAAAACAGGCTGCAGGCACAAAGGGCTAAGGGTAGGGTAGGAACATGCCAACTTTCTAAAAGTGCATTTTCAAAATTGTAATGAAAAATCTTACTTTACTATTAAAGAGGAGTTATCATTACAATTCCATAGATACCAACCATGACATAGCCACCTGCTCCCAATTGGGCATTATGGCTTGTTAAATATAATAAGGAATCCCCCCATATTCTCAAATGGGAGGGGTAGGCCTCACAGTAGGGAAAACACATTTCAGAGCTTTTCACTTTCAAGACCTGTAAAACTTAAACATACTTGTCCAACATTTTAATTACACAGCACCCTGCCCCATGGGCTACCTGGGGTCTACCTTTGGTGTGACATATGTGATGAAAAGGGGACTTTAAGGCTTGCTAAAGGGGTTTAAATGCCAAGTCGACATGGCAGTTTAAAACTGCTTTCAGGCTGAAATGTCAGGCCTGGAACATGTTTTAAGGTGCTGCTTAAGTGGGTGGCACAATAATTTCTGCAGGATCACTGGTGGCATTTAATTTACAGGCCCTGGGTGTGTGATATACCACTCTACAAGGCTGGCACTCATATATAAATTAAATATACAGATGTAAGCAGATCAAACCATGTTTAGGGGATTGAGCACAAGAACTTTAGCACTGCAGAGTCCTAAGGCCAACATGACGAATATCAGCACCAAAATTGGAGTTAAGGAGCCAACACATTTGGGGGAAGACCACCTCAAGGCTGACAGGTCTAACAGGTGGCTAGCAGGACTGGACAAAGCACAGCACCGAAGAAAGCATTCCGTTTAGGCAGGCTATGTTCTTGTGCACCACCATGTAGCTCATAAATCATTAAAATAATTAACAATGTCCGTTAACAAGTGCCTGTGTCTACCACTGGCAAATCTGGTGCATATACTGTTGAGAATTTAAGCTACTTTGGGCCTTCATTAGAGTTTGGCAGACAGGGACTCTGTCACAAATGAGACAGATATCATATCTGCCATGTTACTAGTGTGATTGACTGTAATTGATTTCTAATATTGTGGACATCATCCACATTTTGCAAGGTGTGGGAGACTGCAATCATTTGTGCTTGCTGCAGGCAATGCTAGTGGTAACGTCAGAGGAATCAACAGTACAAATCGCCCCACAAGGCCATACAACAGGCCCACAAATAGACACTGCATTGGCCCATTCACTGACCTGTCAGACCAATGACTCTGGCTGAGTCAGTTTGCCATATGGATCAGTCCAGCCCTGCTTGGCGAAGGGATTGAAGAAAGGGGAAGAAGATCTTGTACTGCTTCCCACTGCTTTGATATCCGGGCTGAAAAAACAGTCTAGTTTTTCACTGTCATGATATCACCACAGTAATAACAAGGAGCCAGAAAATCTGTTACTATCAAAGGCATTTAATGAAAGCCCTACACAATAAATGTGTTGCTTGATTGCCCTGTGTCATTAGCTTGTTTATCCAGAGTTTTACATACTAACCCAGGTGATCTGGAAGTGGATCTTGTGTGCTGCAGCACCCCCGAAATAACCATACTGAAGTTTGAAGGTGAATGAGTACTAAGGATGACACTAAGGGGCATATGTACAAGGACTTAACGCCACCGTAGCGTCAATGTGTTGATGTTACGGCAGCTATTTTTTTATCGTCTTATTTACAAGTTGTTGCTAACCTCAGTTAGCGGCAGTTTTCTGGTGAAAACATGCATTTTCAAGATCGCCACTTCTGTTATCGGGAGTTAATGAAAATAAGATGCAAGGTAGGCGTTCCTGTGCAAAAACTGCCGCTAACCCCACTATGAGATATTTACAAGGAATTCCTTGTATGGTGAAAAACCCAAAAAACTGCCTCTAACTGCAGTTAGAGGCAGTTTTTTAAGACCAGAAAATAGCTGGTCTTAAAAATGGTGCAAATACTTGGGGCCTCATTTCAGAAGATTTTGGTGCTGAACAGCGCTGCAAGGAATGTTACGGCGCTGCCCTGCGACAAAACTACAGGGCAGGTATGCACACCATCAATAAGATAGGGCGCATTCCTGGGCCTCATTCATGAAAAGTGTTGCATCGCTGCGACAAAACAGCGTTGCAACACTTTTCACTATGCCCTTCTTGTGACACCATGGATGCGCTGTATACATTGTACAGCGCTCAATATTGCAAATAATGACAGATACGTCTGGAATCCTGACGTATCTGTCAGCGCTAAAGTCATACATTGCTGCAGTTGTGTCACAAGCATGATGCAATTCCAGCAATGCATGGGGCCAGCCTATCCCTGTGGCACTGCGTCACCCTTACGCCGGCTATGAGTCAGGCATAAGGTCCTGATGCAGTGGCGTCCTAGAATTGTCACAGTGAAATCTGATGGATTTGACTATACCACTCCTATGAGGTTTTGTTACGTGAGAACGCCCACCCTGCATACATCATACCTGATGCAGGTATAATCTGGCACTGGGCTTCACAAGGTCACACATATGCCTAGTTGTGTCTCTTTGCAAATACGGCGCAATGTGGTGCAAGAATCACGCTGCAAGTACATCAAGAATATGATGCACTGGCGGGGTGAAACTGTCAGAAGGGGCTCATGAATAAGCCCCCCTGTCTCCATCACCTCTCGAGACGTCTTCAGGGCATCTGGACTAGTGGAGAGCAGGAGTGAACCAGTTGGCCTTCTTGGAGCATTGTTTGCATGGTCTTTTCTTGAGGGGTGCCAGGGTGTCAGCGCAGTTGGAGATCCATTGGTGGAGGCTGCGCAGCAGTGTTGTCTTCTGTAAGCGATGGCTGAGTGGTGGTGCTGAGGGAGTTGACGAAAAGTTCTTTGGTGGCCTTGATCAAGCTGCGAGGGAGGCGATGATGGCAGTGGTGTACGTGGGCATGGTGAAGACGTGATGAATACAATGATGGTCGGTACAGGAGAGTTTGGTAGAGTGGCTGTAGTTGAAGTTTCCGCTGGCGGAGAAAGCGTGCTCAAGCGTGTGTCCGGCTATGTGGGTTGGTGCGGTGACTAGATGTCCGATGTTGGCGAGGTTATTCAGGAGGAGGGGGTGTTCTGGTCACTGGGGTTGTCCAGGTGAAACTTGAGGTCTCTAAGTAGGATGTAGTCGGTGGATGAGAGAGTCTGGGGTGCAATGAGGTCTATAATGGCATCGGTGAAAGGGGGACCATGGCCCGGGGGGCCTGTAGATGAGGGTGCCACAGAGGATGGCATTGGGATGGATCTGGATCTGGAAGTGGAGGTGTTCCATGGTCACCGTTGGGTCATTAGAGTGCGTAGTCAGTCGGAGTGTGCTTTTGAAGACGATGACAATGCCTCATCCTGGACGTTCAGGGTGGTCCTTGCGGGTGATTTAGTAGGCTTTAGGGATGGCGATGGCGATGTCCGGTCCAAAGCAGAGGTTGGTACAGGTTTCCACGAAGAAGGCGATGTCTGAAGAGGTGGCGTTGAGGAGGTTCCAGATTTCAGTTGCATGCTTGTGGAGGGACCGCTCGTTGAGGAGGATGCAGTTAAGCCGGTCGGGTGTGCTGTTGGTCGGCTGGGTGCCAGGATGAACTGGTGTGCTGATGTGGCAGAAGGTGCGTTTGTAGTTTTGACAGGCACAGGGTTCAAGAAAATTTTACAGTGTTGCTAGATGGCAGGTGGTGTGGCATCCAGGGTTGATGGCGAGGAGGGTGCTGGCGTCGTAGTGGTGTAGTGTCCGAGAGGAAGGGTCCTTGGAGCTGGGCACGGTCCAAGGGTGGACGGACGCAGATAGGCTTGCCTCTGGCTTGCATTTGACACACCAGTGGTACGCCCACTGAGTAGTGCTGCAGGGGGGACTGGACAGCTGGGATGCGGGAAACGCGGGAAAGGACACTGGAGGGGGCGTGATCACGCGTGGTGAACGGGAGTTGTAAAAGTTTTTTCAAATAATTCTTACCTTGAGGCCGTCTTCTGTGCTCCTGTTCTTCGGAGTCTGCTTCCAGGAACAGGAAGCAGGCAGCCAGGCTCCCTCCCCTAAGCCAATCACAACACTGCAGTGTGGCATTGTGATTGTTCT
This sequence comes from Triturus cristatus, assembly GCF_964204655.1. NCBI lineage: Eukaryota > Metazoa > Chordata > Amphibia > Caudata > Salamandridae > Triturus > Triturus cristatus. The sequence continues at coordinate 828,011,758 of NC_140580.1, forward strand.
TGAGCGCCGTGACAAGGCGTTAAGCCAGGGGCTAGAGGGGTGGGCATGTTCTCCATGCAGGCTGTAATGCAGCCTGCATTGCGAACAGGGAAGTGCGCATGACTGCTTTGGGCGGCCTGAGATGGGCTGGCCAAACAGTCATTGCGCACTTAGGTAGGCATACCACTCCACCCCTGCCCTGCTTCATGAGTGGAGCAGCCCCACCCCCCCTCCCGCAAAGGAAACATAGCATGAGTACATCAGAAAGTTATCATCATGTTATTATCTTTCCTCTTGCACTGCTTCAAAGCAGTGGGGCGAAGCTCTTTCTCTATAGCGGATGAGCTGCCACTGGGGGTGCGTCACCCACAGGTGCTAGACCTGGGCGACTCGACCCCGGGCCTCCTCCGCTACGCGTCCCACCTTCTCCTCACCTGGAAATTGACACCTGGGTGCAACCCACTGCAGTAGGTTGTTGTTTTGTTTTCTAACACACAACAAAATGTAAATACCTATACATGAACTGTACACATATTTTAAAATAAATATGCAGTTAGGCAAGCACAAATGAATGACTTTTAGCAATTCAATAGTGTAGTGGACAAAAAGATGTTAATTGGATCAACACAAATCAAGACACATACTTGCTGATGCACAAATGACAATAGTCACTGAAACCTGAATACCAAACATTACCACTGTCCTTCTGAATGGGCGTGGCTTATTGTTTGATACTTGTTATTTGTTTAACACTTGGATTTTCAGAATTTTATGAGTACAGTGATGAGGTTTGATGACAGCACCACCTCTCTAGAAATCGTTCCAGCACCACTGTGCTAACCTTGAAAATGGAAATCCTTCCCTAGTCCCCACAATGCTATTGCTAGCTGGTGATTTTATTAGATTTGTTCTGGCTGGTTTGACAAAGACTTCTTTTTGTAAATCCGTACATTGTCTACGACATGACAGGTACCTAGCATGATGTTTGAAGACGAGCACATTTTGTACTTTTAGTGCAGATTTCACAAAGGGTGGGGCCATAAACCTCAGCTTTTGACGGGAATATTGTTCACCATTGTAACTGGTGTCGATTAGCGATTGTTTGCCTGGGCTTTGAGGCACTGTGATAACAGCTCGCCTTTGTTCCACCGGTTTGTAAATTGGCCTGGAAGACGGAGAGACACATGAGCAACCTACACAAAGGAAAGATAACCTTCCAATTTGTATAGGAATTTAGAACTGTGATAAATGACAGAGCGGTCTTTAAAATCTAAAATCCCTTAATCATCGTAAAAAAGAGGAACATCTAAATATAGCGTTTGGTTAAGATAAGGACTTTCATGTGATGGGCTCAGCTACGTGTTTTCCTATGCGGCAGCCATCTTGAATTTCAATTGTTCAGTGCCCTCGTGTTTGCACAAAATCATTTTTGGATGAAGAAGCAATGGGTGATATCATTAAAATCACATTGTTCTCCCGTATAATTGTAAATACCACTTATGTGTTTATTTAAAGCTTTTATATAGCGCTCAGTCACTATTGTTGTCTTACAGCACTAGGGAGGTTGAAGGAGGGAGGCAACAGAGATACACTGCATCTGTAATGCCTTACTCATATAATAACAACAAGACAAAGTTAAAAATATTACCCAAGGTGGGAAAGCCCCAAAGGAGAAGGTCTATCCAATGAATGAGCAGGTCTAGCCATATCACTGGCAGATAGGTGAAAGCAGAAAGAGGTAAGCTGGACAGAGGGTCAGGCTGGTGCCTGCACAGTCCCAACAATAAGAGAAGCAGAAAATGTGTTTCGGCCTCACCTGCACTTTAGGAAATCTGTTTTCATTGTCTATGACAGGGGAATTTGTTCCGGAGGGAGGATCTCTTTAGTTGAAGAGATCAACCATAACATATTTTAAGTTTAGGAACGCTAGTTTAACAAGGATAGTTTCCAGACCTTAATAGATGCCGGGGCTTAAAGATCCTGGCCTGGGAATCAGGTGCATGGGCATGAACAGCATTGAGTACAGCATACATCGCTCATCAATTAAGTCTTGCTAAAACTGGTGTCACTTTTACACAGTGTTATGCTCTTATGTTACTTTCTTTAGGAAGATAGAAACCTGAGTCGACCATGCAAGGAGGCAATCCTGTGGTATTGACTCACTGAGCTGTCTCATAGCACATACATTCCAGTCACCTCTGTGTACTATTTAGTTGTAACTTTGAGAATGACTTGTCTTGATTTCAGATATCAGGTAGTTGCAAAGTCTCCTGACTTGCATCAAAGTGTCACCAACAGCAAGGCCGGCTTTAGCGCTGATGGCACTCGGTGCAACAATCTTTGTTTGTACCCCACCACAATGACTTCCTTCTCCGCAGATTCCCTCACTGCCACACTCCAATGGTGCCCCGCATCACTCCATAGCCCCTCTCTTAAATGTATTTCATTTTTTTTATAGTTCTATTTATAGCAGTGTAGGATTCCAGAACACTTTACATCACCCACACACTATACAGAGACAATGAGTCATAAGTGTGTAAAGCAGTGTATAGGACACGTTGCATAAGACAACCAGGACTACAAGGGTGTAAGAGTCACATGTCATCCATACTGGGAGGCAGTGTATTTTAAGAGTGCCTGATCTGGAGAAGCACAACAACAGGACTTTAAATGTAACACAGTGATTGGGGTTAGCTTTGTTAATAAAAATTAATTTCTACCCAAACAAACCCTTTTTTTCAGCAACATTAGGACAACGAAAACAGTGGCAATAACATAATGTTATAACCTATATATTGCAGTTTGCATGCAACTCTTTCATTACAGTTCATAGCTCACTGTGCTATAGTAGGATTGTAGCTTATGAACTACAAGAAACTAAAGAATCTCTGTGACAGAAGCAGTAACCCACTGAGCTATCTACATAAAATACAGTGCTGTGATCTGCATGGTACACGTTCTTAACAGCAGGCATATCACTCCTCTGTGCTACTTTTATGATGAGTTAAAACTGCCACTAGACAACACTCCTATCTGTCTTCTGCAGGGACATGAACCACCAGTCATCTCGACATTTATATTGTTGCCTGAAAATTGCTGGACACACAAGGAACTCTTCAGCTGGCGCTTTTCAACTTAAATGATATTTCAAAACACAGTGCCCCGTCCATGTGCTCACTACCTGGTGCGGTGGCACCGGGCAGACCGCACTATAGACGGCCCTGACCTGACCTCACAGCAGTGGCAAAGGTTCTACCTGCCTTGTGAGGCCATGATGGACTAGCCAAGGTAACGCAAGGAGTGGTACTGCATCCAAGCCATGCTCTGTCCAATGCTATGTGTCCCCCACATGAAAATATTTCCTAGCACCCCATCATCACCAGCACTTTCCTGTGCTGGCTTGTCTTTTTACTGCACCCAACCCCAGGCACGCTTGATCATCCCCCTATGCACTCACCTACTCTCATACACCGCTTGGGAGTGATGTAAGCAGCCAGTATCTCCTGCTCCAGGATGTTGTTCCAAAGGCAGGGTGAACATTCCCCCCTGTTTTCTCCTTTGTATTTTATAAATGATTTATAAATAATAGGTCCTGAGCTATTTTGCCTTTGGTAAATTTAGCTATTACGATCCCGACATTAAACATATGTATTAGGTCTCCAATCTTTTCCGTATTGAGAGCTATTTATGTTCAATGAAACTCATTGAGAGCTACTAATATATTAGTGTTGTATCATTTACATTTTTTTATATGTATAATAATTCAGCCAAGAAAAAGCTTTCTAATTTAATAAGCTGGGCTGCACACAGATGAGCTACTCAGTGGTAGCTCGAGAGCTACAGTAGCTCACGAGCTACTGGTTGGAGACCCCTTAGGGCAGAGGTCTTCAAACATTTTTGCTCTGAGCCCCCCCTAAGCAAAATGTTTGGAAGTTAGGCCCTCCTCCAAAACTTTATGGCAAGGATTTGGATAGTAGGAGGAAGAGGGATGATTCCAGGGGGCGAGGATCATGAGATCATTTCAGGGGTGCATTTCTGTCACTCGTGGTCCACACTAAATGTGGGACTTGTAAAAAAGCAACAGCATCACTCAAGAATAGAATTGACCAAAAACACTACCACCCATTCTTTCACTCCTTCCGCATCATGTCTGCCCATCACTTCAATCTCAAAACAAGGCTGGTCTCTTTCTGAAAGAAAATGAGCAACTGCATGCGGCACCCCTTTTTTGTGCCAAGGGGCGCCATCTGCTCTAATGCTAGCAAGGAAAATGACCCCCTATGCCCACTTAGTATTGCAAAACATTCATAATTATGATGGAGTGGGCCCCTGAGTAAGAGTGTCACTGCGCCTGTTTCACTAATGATAGGTACTTCCTTGCTGTCCCTCTGAAGTTTGTTGACATGGGCACCCATCTCACACCATCTCTCTCCCTCCCATGTCTCATCATGCCTCTCCATCTCTGATGCCCAAATCAAGGTGTCTCCTCTGCTTAATTTTTCCCCTCCCATAGGCCATTGTGTTAAGGCTCAAAGAAACACTGGCACAGCAAGTATTCCCTGCAACTGCAGCACCAAGGATACCTACAGCTCTGCGAAGCAGGCTGTCTGTTCTGCCTAATAAACAATTACTTTTAGGCCAGATGCCCAAAGCAGGCTTTCTGCTCCCCTGTGTGAAAAACAAAAAAAAAAGCACATTTAGACCCCCCCCACCCCCTCGCTGTTGCTTAGGCCCTTTTCCGTATGTGTGCAACAATGGTGACCTGGGCCCTAATGCTAACAAGGAAAATGCACCCATGTTCTTTTTCATAGTAAGAATGCCAGATGGTGGGAAGGGCTCTTGTGCTGTAAAACATATAGTAGAGAACTAAAGAAGAAACAAGCCTTCTCACCAAGGTGCCTGCTACCTGAAAGAAATGTAAATGTGTGCAACGGTTAATCACCACATATAAAGGCTGCTTTGGAGTCAGTGTATCTTATAATTAATGCAGTCACTCAGCTTAATGGTGACAAATATTTATTCTGTTTGAGATGTAATACACATGTCTGTTAAAAGGAATGCACCCTTTAATGGACCCATATACAAAGATTTACACTAGATATATTCTGAATGCTTATTGCTAAAAATTGTATTTTTAAATCACTTGTTTTATATAGAGTAATACAAATTTAAAATAATGGCATGCACAGTGCTTTCTGTCACAATTTGGGACCACGTAGCACTATAAACAAGTCACTATTCCTCACTGCACCAATCAGGATTTAATTCTGTGACTCTCAGGTCACACATGAAGACATCTGCAGTGATCACATTAGCCAAATGAGGTTTCATAAGGTAAAAGAGTATATTCCCCTTAGATTAGTTTAACCTGCATTTATTTTTCATTTGAGGTGTGTGCATGTTTTTATATGCAGTTACCTGAAGGTGAACAAAATGCAGATTTTTTTCTTTTTTTTTAGCCATTTCTTTGACATTGACTAAACACTCACTGCCCCTGCCCCCATAACACTCAGCAGCACTCATTGGTATCATGTTTAATTTTCTTGTTTTCAAACTTTTCGGGTGTTAGTGATCAGTTATTGAACACAACCAATATATAACATTTATAGGCGTTGCCTTCTTATATTGCTGTACAGTCCTGCAGTAACATTCTCATGATGTATTATGTTTTGTGTGATTTGTAAGCATTTAATCGCCATTTCTACTGTAAATATAGTTAGACATTAGGAGACGTTATTAAAGTGCTATGTATTCACAAAAACTCACATTTCTGACTGAACATTCACATCGTTATTGCAACTCTGATAACTTTGTTGTACTGTAGCTAGCCTCAGCCCTATATCATTTCTTTTCAGCTAGACATTGGTTGTTTGCCACATCCAGAGAGCCAACACCAGTACTCACAGCAAACACCAGTACTCGCAGCAAACACCAGTACTCACATAGGGTGACCAACTGGCATGGGTGCAAATTCAGGACAGTGAGTGTAAAAATTCAGGACAAAGGGTCAAAATTCTGGACAAAAATTCGGGACAAAAGGTAAGTTAGAGACACATCAGAGGAGGTTGCACAACTTTGCCACTGGATCCAAGCTAGCCTGGATGATGAGGCGTGATGCCCTGTAACCAGTCCAAGGATGCTTGTTGCTGGCCCAGGGAGTACCTGGCTTGGCAGTTCGGACTGGACTGTTCCCATGAGGAGCAGGGTCAAGACTGATTTGCATATGGCTGGGTCCAAATTTGGGTTGTGTAGTAAGCAAAAAACACAATGGATTTAACCCAGACTTCTTGACTGGGGGTGAATGTTTGATTTATTCAGCATTACGTTTATCGTTTGCTGCCGCAGAACCTTTATTGTTTGCAGCAAGATCCAGAACACAACCTAGTAATCTCTAGAATCTCTCAGGAAATCTGAATTTCGGCAAGCAATGCCATAAATATTTCCCTGCTGCAAGTGCCTCCAAATTTTTCCTGGAGCTAGTAAGTCATCTTACCTTACGGGTACAGGAGCTCTGCTAATGGATGATCAGTTTTCCTAGAGTTACAGAAGCAATCTGCTTTCCATTAGAGGAGGCATTTAAAGGTCCGGCCATTGTGCTGATTACCAGGACATCATTAATTCTTATGGCAGGGGTTTAATGCAGGATCATTTAATTATAAATCTTCCTAATGCACTGGAACTAGTTTCAAAGATAGCACCTTGGGAAACGTAATGCAACAATGAACGCTGAAAGGTGGTGCGGGCCGATTGAAGTGATGAGGCTCTCACGATGGTAACAAATAAAGAAGGGACTCCTGCAGGACATACACTCTGTGAATCTGTGCGTTTGTGCCATAAGGCAGTTGCATAGGTAACTCACTGACAGAGAGGCATACAACAGAAAAAAAGATAAATATTTGCACAATTATAGACACTCACTTACCAGTCATGCAAAAATGAGAAGGGCTGGTTCCATTCTAGCATGTTTTGGCTGGCAAAAAAAAATGACCAGGAGGAGTGGGTTGTAAGGTATGCATGAAAGGCAGTGTGAATTCACATGAGACGAGCATGCCCACGTCTTTGCCTTTGCTGACTATAACTTTGCCACTATTTCTAATGCTGTCCACAATGAGGCGCTGTTTCGCAGTGACAGGAGCCCCTAAACAAAAGCAGGGTACTATGCCCCCAACTCTCTGTCAGGAGGAGGCCCAGCAAATACTGTCACTGCACAGAGAGGCCCATTATCATTCTGTATGTGATAATCAGGCCGACATACAGAATGATAATGGGTCGATAACTATCTGTTCCAGGTCAGGGAGGGGCTGATGCAGGCCCTTAGGATCACAGCAGGAGGGCGAGCTGGCCCCTGCGGTGACAATGTCCGAAATAATGGACAAAGGGCGCTCGTGAAAGAATTCCTCATGGACAATGGACAAGAGGCCCAAATAACGGACGGTCTGTGAAATTTACGGCCAGGTGGTCACCCTATACGCACAGCAAACACCAGTACTCACCAGTGGCGTAACAAAACTTGAGGGGGCCCCCAGCAAACTACATGCAGGCCCCCCCGAAGCTCCAGACCTAGGCCGGAGCTCTTAGGCCAGGGACCTGCCTGTGCTGGAGTGGGACCCCGGAGCTCGGGACCAGCGGGGGATTGTGTTACACCACTAGTACTCAACGCTTTGCTAGTTATTCACTGTCCTTGTCATTGTTAGGATTAAATAAACAGTCTGACAGGCAGACACACATTTGTAATAAACATTCTACATATAAAGCACTCTCTTACATATACATACACGCAAGCACACACGCACCTCCCCCACTTCATATGTTTTACTCTCTTACATGCGCACAGGAAATAACACTTGCAAATATGTAGCTTTCTCTGAGACATGCATAAGCACACACACATTTTAAATAACCCTGCTACATATATAGCTCTCTTTCATACACACAAACACCTGCACACACAAAGTATCAGAACCAGAATACATAACTTTTTAACAGTAAAATGCAAGTAAAATGCGAAGGAAAAAAACACACTTCCCCCACTGGAATACAGAGGAAATACAACCCGTAAAAGAGAAATCAACACTTCCTTAGTTTAAAAGTTGTATATTTGGGCAGGCACAAAGGAGGAGGAATCCCTCTCATATGGGTGCAATCAGATGTTTAAATGCTGGTCCTAGAACCTGTGAGATAAGCTATCTTCAATCATGTAATTTAAGTGCTTTTCAATGTTTACCTTACTGTGCCTTATGCAGTAAATTTAAAAATGCTGTGCTAAACCAACTAAAGCTTTCCAGGCATATACTAAGCATGTCCTAATTAAAGAGGCGCTCCTCAAGTAAGTTGAAAACTCTGCAATGCTCCATCTTTTCCTCTATTTTACAGGAAACAGCCTTCTTCTTAAAACAGAAAACAACAATAACTTGTCACCATTGAAAACTACATCTATGAGAGACCATATGGAAACCATACCATACTCACACTTTTTTGATGGGCTTTAACTGCTGCATGTAAATGAAGACAGCCTGGAAACGCGCCGTTCGCGCTTCCAGACTAGCTTCCTTTACATGTAATTGCAGACCCATTTGCGCCCCCCTAGGAACACGTCCAAGCAGTATCTTTCATCTCTTCCTTCTTATTAGGAAGACTTCAATCTGTAGCCCTTGGCATATGTGACTCCTCCCCCTTTTCACTCCCTTGTGGGGTTCCTCAGGGCTCATGAATCAGCCCCACTCTTTTCAATATTTACGTCACAGAGTTGGCCACTCTGATCAGATCCTTTGGGCTGCCTCAAACTGAACTCAGCAAAGACCGAGATAAATCTGTTTGGAAATCTCTCCACCAACTGGTCGCTGGCATGGTGGCCTACCATAGCGACAAAGGCAAAAATATCAGGAGTAATAATTGATGACAAACTGAACTTTGAACTTCAAGTTTTTATTTACTCAAAATGTAAAAAAATATTCTACCGTATATCCCCGAGCACAGTAGAAAGATCAGAATCACCTCGCTAGTCGTATCCAAGTTAGATTGCTGCCATGGCCTTTACCTTAACACGTATGAGAAACAGCTGAGAAAGCTTCAGATGGTACAGAATGCTGCTGCCAGGCTTCTTCTTGATATTCCTTAGTTCCAATCGGTGGCTAGGCGCATTTAGAATTCCGGTCAGAAGCAGCATCGAATTCAACGCCTTCTGCATCACGTACACGGCGTTGAACAACACAGGCCTGCAGTTATTGAGGCAGTCATTGAAGTGGTACTCCCCCAACAGATCCCTCAGCTCAGAAGGGGTGAAACCTATGCTCCTACCCAGGTTCTTAAAAGCCAATTGGGGTGGCATAAGCTTTACAGCAGGATCCATCAAACTCTGGAATAGCCTCCCGATCTTTATTAGGGCCTTGTCTACGTTAACGGTCTTCGGGGAGGAAATCAAAACCTGGATATTCTGCAATTAGGGCAAGCTTCTCTTACTTAGGGCTGCTAGCACCAAGACACCGGTTGGTATTTGTGCGCTTAACAATTCACACAAAAAAAAAAATATTATGAACTTTGGCTTGCTACCCTAGCTGGTTAAAAATGAAATGCAGGCATCTACTTGTTTTAGCAACTATAAGTGAAAATTGGGTTGTAAAATGCACCATTTGTCCACAGTTTTAAAACATTTTCTTTGCAGAATCCCCCTCACACTTCCCCGAAGAAAGCAGATTTGCTTGCTACAGTGTTGTTTTGGACTCTGTGTCTCAAAGCAGTGGGTGGCACCAGAAGGGGAAGTGGGTGGTGCCAGTAAAGAAATGTGCAGGGACATTGGGAAGAGCCAGTGATGTCTAATTGGGTACCTGCCCGCATTTATTTGTTTTTGTTTACTAATTAAGCACTAAGGAAGGTCAAGCAAAGTCATGAACAAAACTCATTTTTCTGCATCATCGCAAAGAATTGCTCTTCACTTTCAGCTAGGTTAGGCAAAATGAAATAGTTGTGTCATTCTCTGGTACAGTGGCATGGCCAATCACACCAACCACTTACTCTGCCAGTCACTCTATACAGAGCTGCTCATGTGATCTCCAACCGACAAAGCGGCATAATACTGCTGCACCATACAGCACAATGGCCTCACCTTATGTGGTCAGGCATTCATAAGGTGATCCAGATCCCCTCCCAGCTGTATATATGTAGAGATTTATTTTCTTTACCTGCAATTGGGTGACTACATTTTCTTGATGGACCTCAGATGTTCGACTCCCTAGTTACATGATTTTTAAGGTGCCTCTGCAGACATTCAAAACCCTTGGGTCCTAATACAGTCAGTGCCTTGGGGAAGCCACTGGCTTGTGCATCTTTTTCAGCTCTCTCAAAGCAGTTTGGTATTTTGGAAAGGACCGCTGGTGGTTGTGTGCCCCCTTCTGTAATATAGATCTTGCCAGTGCTACGTGAGCACGCATGATCTAAAAGAGGCATTCCTTTATTTGCATCGGAGTGTGGCTCAATGCAAATGAGGTACCACTTTGCCTGTGTACCCCCACTATATTTCAGACATGGGTGCAGACGTAAAGGACCTGTGTGCACCACACTGAGGTAGTGCACACTCAATGAGAGGGCACTCTTTGAAAGGGAGAAAAGTGGTCGCATGGATTACCAGGCATCCACGTGCAGGTGGGTGCAGCTGCACTGTGAAAAGCAGACAAGTGCCTTCAAACAGTTAGTCCGTCTTTCACTAGTGTGCTGTTCTTAGTACAGGCACATGTTTGTGCCCTCAGTATGAACAGTATATTCACTGTAATATGAAGCACTGTCCTGGTCTATGACTCGTGCACACATTTAATGGTGCACCGCAGTGCAGACTGGGACAGTGTGTAGAATATATTATAGAGCCCCTGGTGTGCATCAGATATCAAATATCAGTCTTAGGATATATACCTCTGGTATTATCATGCTCGTTTGGTAAGAGGCAGATGAGAAGTAGAGGCTTCATAGTGTGCTGTGACATTCAAACCTCACATGTGAACTTAACCTCTCTGCAACCCAGTCTTTCCTCTTCTCCAATCCAAAGAGATACTACATTATTTCATGGAATCAGGTCCTCCAGGAGAACGTCACGTTCTCCAATGCCATCCTCAACTTCTCATTCTATCCATATAACAAAATATTTATTTGGTTTGTCGGACCTTTCTTTGTGCAAATACTGGAACACTACAGGGGCTGTATTTTGATAATACAGATCATGTTGGCGCATATGCAGCGCTGGCATCATCCCAAGGGGCGTTATCTCATTTGCATTGGGGCTTGGCCCAATGCAAATGAAGAAACACTGCATCTACACTGTATTACAGATGCAGATGCAGAGGCAAAATGGCTGCAAAAGGAGGTGCACTGACTGTGCATGACATAAAGGTGGCCCAGACACTGCTCATCTGCAGTGGCGGCTCCGCTGCTAAAGTGGAGGGGCGTTGCCCCACTGCTTTTTATCAGTGAAGTTCAGGAAAAATAAAATGATAATAACTTGTGTTATTATCACTTTATTTTGTCCTGATGCCCGGAAGCTTTGCAGGGCGGGGATGCTCTCACGACAGGAGCAGGGGGAGTGGTGAACACACTGTAAGTGCGTATGAATGTTTGGCCAGCCGTCTCGGCCAAACATTTATGCGTACTTTGCATGTTCTCCATGCAAGCTGCATTACAGCCTCCATGGAGAACATGCCCAGGCTCCCAGTCAGTGTCTGAGCGCTGAACCACGGCACTCAGACCTATCGCAGCGCTGCATTTGCAGCATTGTGATTGGCTGACTGGGAGCCTGGGTGTGCTTCCTGTTCAGAGTGAGGGACTACAAGGAGAGATGCGGCGAGGAAGTGGCGAGAAGGTAAGTTCTTTTCTTTTGATGTACACCCGCTGCTCCTGCTTCTCCCGCGTCCCCCCCTTACGTCCCCTACCCATGATCCGTGCCGGCCGCCACTGCTCATCTGTACCCCAAGAAGGCACCTTGGACTACCCAGACATCTCGCTGCAGCCAATCTCTGCCCACTGTTCAAAAGCATGCCGCGTTGCTGCCTGTTCAGTTAAAGTGGAATCTGCAGCTTCAAATAGCTAGCCCACCATTCACTGATGTGCTGCCCCCAGACAGTCACAAGCTCACACCTGTCCTGGGGACAGCGTATTCATTGTGATAGGGTGCAATTACCTGTTGTGTGCCTGGCGCACCCAGTTAAATGTGTGGTGTAGCACAGACCAGAGCAGTGCAACTAATCCTTAACATGGGCACAAATGTTGTTACACAAATGTTCGCCACATTGGCCTATATTTTGGCATTAAATATTTTCCCTAGGATTCAACCAATATTCCAAATCATTATTGTTCTGAAACCATACTTTCACAGCCAGACAATACAGAAATTTTGACTTGCACTTGTGCTGGCAATTTTCGCATCTTAAGATATATGTGGATATTTCTGCATGAGTTTATATACGTTTTTCAAGAATTTGCCTGGAAATTAGCAACTATCACAGGTTTTCTGCATTATCTCTATAGCTTTTGTAAATTCCAAAAAGTCAAAAATATATACTCATGTGATGTTGGAAAGCTCTGAGTCCAGATATCTGGCTAATTTCTGTAGATCTGTTCCCTTATGTCCCTTTGATCATGTTGAAGGTAGTCTTAAAAGTGCCAAATACAGGACTCTGAGCCTCATGTACAATAGTCTGAAAAGTCTTTCTGAATCATGAAAAGGCTTTTGCAATCCATTATGAATCACAAATATGAAGGAGCGTGTCCCTCCTGTTTGGACCTATAGTTGTAACTTCTATTTATATAGTGCCAAATATCACTGATGAGGCATTGAGGTGCTTTGCGGCAAGGAGCATGCTACTCCAGAACCCAAGATTTGACTTTACTAGTTAGTAGATGTAAGGAAATGCCTCTTTTTGCATGATCGCCCAAAGTGTCTTGGACGGATGCTGCTGGTTTTTGAGAATGCCCAGAGGCCTGCTAACCAGACCTCAGTGCCAGTGCTTTGACCCTTAAGAGTGTAACGTTAGATAGGCCATACCCAGTTGGCATAACTTTACTTACTTGAAAGTATATGGTACAAGAGGTACTCGGGCCTGTAAGTTAAAGTGTCTCCTCAAGGGCCACAGCACGACTGACTTTGACAACATGGAAACATGTCTCCCAGTCTGCCACTGCAGACTTGTAGGTTAGTTTTAAGCTGCTAACTTGACTTTGCCATTTAAACTAATGTCAAAGCCCCAAACCTGCCTTTTTAATATATATGTCACCCCTAGAGCAGTCCTATCAAGTCCTGCAGAATGGTGCTGTATATTAAAAACCAGGACATGTAGTTTTATGTGTCCTAAGAGTAAAACTGACATTTTCACTGTGGAAAGATTAGCAGCCTTATTGGTAAGTTCAGGGTTACACACTGACAACTTATCTGTGCTAACTCCTGAATGGGACTACTTGAGTTGGCACTTCAAGGTATCAAATTAATTGTCCCATTAAATTTGATTTGATGCCCAAGTCGAGTTTAACTGAACTTTTAAGTAAAGGCAAAATTTAGAAAGTTGCCGCTCTTTTGCCCAAGTTTTCCAGTACATATACACAGATGCTGGCCACAAGACTTCTGCCCTCCTGAGGAGAGTGTGAATGACTCCCAAGAGTAATAACTCTAGCCCTCGGGTAGCCAGACCTCTAGGGTGGGTTACCAAGCTCCACACCCAGAGAAAGGGGTCTTCCATCTTGGAAGTGGACAGAACAATGCACTCTGGTATAGCAAGATGCCACATTTTACAGAAAGTTGTCATCAGTCAGAAAAGCTCCTACTAGCCCATTAGCTAGTGACTGTCACATCCCCCCAGGGCATTTTCTGGACATAAATATGGCAGCCCTGGCACCTGGACCTCAGATCACATCTTGACTGGAGAGTGGACCAAAGAAGGACCACCCTGCTGTTCCCTGGACCTGGCAAGAGAGGCTGTACCAACTGCTGGTCTGCATCTGCTGATCCTTGACCTAGCAAAGAAAGGACTATGCCTGTGGTGCCTGTCTCATTGCAAAGTCACTCCAGAGCCCCAGGCAGAGAAGGTGAACTCCAAGAGTCAATTGGCTAACCTACTATTACAGTACATGGGCCACGAAAGCTGAATTAGCCCAGTCTGGTCAATCAGTAGGCAAAATCACTTGACCACGGCTGACCATCAGCGTGCAGCCTGTACAACCAAGTCCTAATGCTCAAAAGTTGCACCTGAGTTTGCCAGACATGGGGCAGTCGTTGAACTGCAGTTTGGTCGCCCATGATAGACACTAGCCTTCCCCAAATGAAACCACTGGCTTTGCTGTGATGGGAGACCAGCAGTCCAGTGGCAACTGGGTTTTTGCTGCACCAAAGAGGACTTTGAGGGGCATCAAATCATGTGATCAATGCTGTGAGGAGTAGCCCCAAAAATACATTGTCGACCACACAGCATCCTCAGCATCTTACAGCATTTTCAGTATCCTATATCCCTTGCATCAGCAACATTCCATTGAAGTCTGTGGCGGTTCACCCATAGAGCCTGCAACTGGACTTGCGACATCTTTGGTGCCAAACTAACTGCCCTACTACTTCTCCCTAGCCTCCTTACTTTCCCCTGCTGGAGTTGGTCACCCAACACAGGCCGGAGTAGTCAAACACAACTCTTTAAAAGTTTTACTAAACTTTCAAACATGGTGGTTTCAATGCTTGTTCGTGTTTTGGAGGGAAAATCTGAGATATGCGTTTTGCTTAAAAATCTATATCTCTGGAACTCTTTGGTGAATTTTGTTTGTTCCGGTGTATAAAAATTCATAAAAATATAATCTATATTTATAAATTGGTGTTGGATTTCTTTTGTGTTGTGTGACTTTCTTATTCTGCTGTTTTGGTACTTTTAAAAGCTTTACAGTTGTTCCTTTGTTTAAGCCGGACTGCTTGAAGCCGCAGAAACCTCGAGTTGAGCTAAGGTTTAGCAAACAAGCATCACTGGACCTGAGTTACTTTCGTGAGTGCATTCCATGATGAGGCCCATCATGGAATACCATATAATACACAACAATTCCTCACAGTAGACTAGTGATAATCCGTGGAGGTAATCGACCTCCACGGTGAAATCGGACAACCACACCATATAAAACACCACAATTCCTCACAGTAGGTTTGTAATGTGTTTTCTTTTTCTTGTGGGACAGTTGTGTTAAGATTGTGCTCTTTTGTGTGTGTATATAGTAGAGTTTAGAGTGGGGATAGAATGATAGGAATGGATTAGAAAAGGGGAAATAGTAAGTTATCACTGAAATGTATCAATTCTTTATGACTGCATTTGAGGGTCTCAAACCATCGATCAGTTACCAACCCTAGAGTTGGGGTGGAAACTGATTTGCAAAGAGGCACAGCTTCCAATTTCAGAATTCTGTTGGTGGTCTCAGTCGGAAAAGGCAGTGGTCCATAGGATTACTGCCTGCCCTTCCTGATGTGTTTTCAAATGCGAAGCATTTTTTTAAGGCACCACCTCAGCACCTCTCTCTTTAATGGACATGGGCTGCTTTAAGAAAATGTCTCCAGGGAATGATTGTTTATATGGAGGAAGGTGCCCCCTGAAAAATGCAGCACACATAAAAGTAGCAAATCATCATTATTTAATTATTGTTTATGTGCAGGAAGGGGCACCTTCCTGGTATAAACAATCATTAGTAGCATTTTTCACTTTCTATGTGTGCTGAAGAATGCAGCACACATCGAAAAAGCAAAAACGAGGAGAAATAAAAGTATTTCTCCTCGTTTCACCATTCTAACGCCTGCTCTTGCATGGCGTTAGTTTTTAGTGCTGCCTCAGATTTACACTCCCTTGTAAATCTGGGGCAGTGTCAAAAGCAATAGGTGTTGCGGTGGAACGCCCACAGCAACACCCATTTCAGGCTCCTTTCACGCTAAGTGATGCGTGTAAAGGGTCCTTCTTTACAAGGCGGCATTAAGCCACAAAAAGTGGCTTAACGGACCTTTGTAAATATGGAGAAGGGCATTTTGCCACCAGAACATCGCTAAATTGATGTTCTGGTGGTGATATCCCCTTGTAAATATACCCCTGTGTATTCTACATCTATCCCGTTTCACACTAACCCCACCACTTTCATCTGATTCCTTTAGAACTTCGCTGTATCTGCATCAGTGGAATGCATGCAAAATAAAATGTATAAATGAATCACCTTTTATCTGGTGAATCCATTCAGCAGCCAAAGAGATCAGAACCCTCATCCTGTTGAGGAGCTATGGAGCGAGTGTCCATGTTTGACATTCTGTCGCCGCTTATGGCAATCTCGAAATGTGTTCCTATATCACTTTCAAACTCTGATTTTTCTGTGTAGCACCATTAATGCATCAGAACAAATGTATCTCTGGGTTTCATATCAAATATCTTCTCTAACGTCAACTTCAGACTCACTGGCCTAGATTTACTACAGGTTTGTGCTGGTGATGTCACAACGTTAAGCAATGCAAAGATTTGCAGTGCATCAGCTACAGCAGTACGGATCAGCTTTCACATTGAAAAACAGTGCTGAAAGTTGGCCCTCACACTGCTACCAACCCCCTTTGTGTCATCCCTCTATTAATATTTGCAAGGGGAACGTAACTTGGGAGAGCCTGCTGAAATCCCTAAGTTTTGTCACAAAGGATTTCCCCCAGATTCTAACAGCAAGTAATACAAGAAAGGGATCAAGCCCAATAGGGTCTGACATACCAACATATACCATGTGCTTTAACCGTATGTACACATCTTATATTTCTGAGCCATGTACTATTGGTTACAAATATGAATTTGTACTGGGAGGTGTAGCTCCACTGCAAAGCCTATGCTAGACAGCGCAGACTCCCATTGTGCCATAGCGTGAGGCAGGGTGCCATCCAACACAACCATTTTTAGTGTGAGCAATGCCAATGCCATCATCACCAAGTGTCTCTTTGTAAATAAGACACTGTGAGATTTTTGTTTGTTCGAGCAAGTCAGCGCTGCTATTTTTCATGCATCAATCTGTTGCATGAAAGGTAGTAAATGTAGGGTACTGCCTCTTCCACTCAGCCTTCCCTCAATGATTCACCCATTGTAATGATGACCTTTATTTTCTAATTCCCATATATCTGTACTGCCTGGCTGTGGCATTACTATATTATCTATTGGGGCATACCTATGCTAACTTATGGGGGTAAGGTATTGATGCCTTATGGGTATTCACTTTGTAAGCATCTCTGCCTTTATACTAGCGTAGTGCAGTGCTGAACGTATGCCAGAGGTTGCAGCCGGAGGGCACAATCACACATTTTTGTGACCATTTATTTTTCATTAATCAGAGCTTTGCCCAGAGCCAGAGAGCGAAAGGGAGACTAGGTTGAAAGAAGGAGGAAAAGAACTCTAAGAAAGCAGTGACAAATGGAGAAAGCAGAGATGAAAATGAACTTTCAATAGTGAGATGAAAAGACAAGTAGTGGAAGGTGGTGGAAGAAGGAGGCATGAGGTGGAATCAAGGCTGGAAAGGGTTGTTATTTGTTAGACCTGGCATCCCATTGTCTTTATGCCTCTACCACTTGTATTTGTGACTGTATGCTTAACTTAGTTATTGCTGGCTTTTGTACACAGGGCATTTAACCACTGATGAGCAGTGCTAAAGTGAAAGTGCTCCCTGTGTAAATTGTGATTATGATTTTCATATTTGGCTTACCAGTAAGTCCCTAGTAAAGTGCACTGTGTTTGCCCAGGGCCTGTACATCAAATGCTACTAGTGGGCCTGCGGAACTGATTGTGCCACCCACATGAGTAGCCTTGTAACCACGTCTTAGGCCTGCCACTGCAGTGTCTGCCAGTGCAGTTTTAAACTGCCATGTCAACAAACTTTCCAGACCCAACCCTTCCCTTTTACTACATGTAAGGCATCACTAGGGTAGGCCCAAGGTAGCCCCATGGGCAGGTTGCGGTGTATGTGAAAGGTAGGACATGTACTGGTGTGTTTTACATGCCCGATAGTGAAATATTGTCCGTTTAGTTTTTCACTATTGCAAGGGCTATCTCGCCCATAGGTTATCATTGGAGCTCCCTTGTAACACCTTACAAGTGTAACTTTCAATTGGGAAGAGATAGAGATTTGGAGTTTGGGCTCCCTGAACTCAGAATTTAAAAATACATCTTATAGTGAAGTTGGTTTTTGAATTGTGTGTTTGTAAATGTCACTTTTAGAAAGTGGAACTTTTCTTGCTTTACCATAGTCTGCCTGCCTGAGGAATCAACATCTGGTTTAGAAAGACAGGGGCTGTTTGTGCATTCACTCTAGACAGTCACACAAAGGGAGCTGAGATGTGCCCTGCATATCATGATGGCCCATCGCCAGGCTGATGGGCCTTCTTGAGCTAGAGTGGTGGGAGGAGTTTTCACTGACACTTGAATAGGGCTGTGCCTGTCCTCCCACAATCCTGTCTCCACCCCCTTGTCGTGTGTCTGGAACCAAGGCAGGGCAAGGCAGGAACTTGTGGACAACAAAGACTTTCCTTTGAAGTATGCCTACTTCAAAGGCCAAAAGGGTTATAAGTATTGGACCTGAAACCCCACATTTGTAGAACACTCCTGTCTGAGGACTCTACCAAGAAGAAGAGCTTAAGGGCTGTCAGGATGAATACTGCCCCTTTGCTGTGTTGCTTTTTTGGGCTAGCCTGCAGCTGCTGTTTCTGTTTGTGGGCAGTGAAAGAATTTAACTTTGCTTTCTGGAATCCTGCTTTCCAAAGTTCTCCAAAGGATTGTGTGTGCTTGCCTACTGCTGGAAGTCTCAGGGCCATCAAAGACTTTATCTGCAGTCCCCCAAAACTCCTCTGCTGGGAGTTCTGACCTGCCAAGTGGTGCCAATTCCAGTGCTGGGCCCTTGGAGGAGTTTTTGCTGCTTTAAGGACTGAAAATCCATGCATCGCCCTTCAATGCTGTTTTTTCCACCACAAGCTTGCCATGAGTTTGAATTTAACACCGCATTGTCGTGCCGCAGATTAAAAATCGAGGCAACGCCTGTTTCAGGCTGGAAGAACACCCACAACCTGAGTCCATAGCACAGTATCTCCGACGTCCGAGAACCCCGCTCCGACTTTGATGCAGGCTCTGTTGTGCGGCTGAAGGAATTGATGCATCACCTTTCCACGGATGTAGAAATCGACGCAGCACCTGTTTCGCCGCGCCATCGACCCATCGCGCCTGGATTTTTTCACGCATCATGCCAAGTAATGAAAAAAATGGCTGTGTGTCTGAAATTCAACGCAACACTTCCCTTCGCAGTAAGGATTCGAGGCAACACTTCTCCTGTGGGCAGGAAGTAATGATGCCTCCACTCTACTGCCACTACAGAATCGACGCATCGCTTGGGATCTCGACACTTCTTCCTCTTTGGCTGTTTTTTGTTCCGGATTTTTATGCATCAAAGGTACTTTGTGCTAAAATCAACAAGTCCTATGGACAAATTTGCTTAAATCTTTAAAAAGTGATATCTTTGCTTATGTATATTGGATTTTTGTGGCTTGGTCTTGTTTGGTTTAGATAAAGATTGGTTATTTTTCTAAACTGATGTGGTGTCCGTTTGTAGTGTTTTCACTGTGCTACTGTGTGTTTTATGTAGAAATTCTTTACACATTGCCTCTGAGATAGGCCTGACTGCTCGTGCCAAGCTACCAACTGGGTGAGCAGGAGTTATCTTAGGTGTGAAACTCCCTTACCCTGGCTAGAAGGAAGGGTCCCTACTTGAACAGGTTGAAAGCTACTGCCAACTAGAGAATGCCATTTCTAACAGTATTCGTCAAAGCCAGCATTCGGCAAAGCCTGTGATAGGATTCTAAGAAAACCATTTTGACCTGCGCACTTGTTATTGTATCAAATTAAACACTGTTGATGCATGTCTATTGCCTATAGTTGCATAGGTGTATTTGTGTTGTTTGTGTGGGTCCATTATGCGCATTCTAAAGTAAAACCTGTTCTCCATGCCTGATTCGATGGCTTAAGGACTATTCCACGTTGTTCGATGTTATGCCTGCTGATAATCCATTTGGGAAATAGAACACTGCATAATTCTAAATTATAAAATAAATCAAAAGCTAAATATAGTGATGTTGTTACTCATAGTTCACATTTCCACTTCCATAAAGGCTGCCCTCATTGCTTGCACAACAACAATGCCTCTTTGCCAGTCTTTATCCTGCTCACTGAAGGCTTTGAGGAACTGCTGATGCAGTTAGAGCAGATTGGCTGGGTGGAGGATGGGCAGGACAAGAACCCATACAACTAAAGCGAGGGTAGCAGAGACATAGGGGCAGGTGCATTGTATGAGGACGCTGCTTAATGTTTAGAGGATACCATGTTTCTCATTTATTTTATTTTTTGGCAAAAGGTTGCAAATGTCTTGGAACGAAACACGTTTAATACAAGCCGGAAAACAGAAAGGCACAATATGCAATCTGGATTTCTGCAATGCGGCTAATGACTAATCCTATTTACAGGGATTGACATAAACTGTCTACATAATCTGTCGCTTTCAAAGAAATGATCATGTTGCAGTTCACAGCACAGCATCTTCTAAAACAGAACACTGTTGGGGAACTTGTGCACAGGCGTGTACCTAGAAGGAAGGGCTGAGTTTGTGGCATGCCCAAAATTATTTCATAAATCCCCTACATTTCCTGATGTTTTAAGATTTTTATTTTGTTTGGCAATTTTCTTTTACTTCATTAGAACCATCTACCTTGATTTATTTTCACCGTAGGAATTTTTATACACTCTTTCAGTAAGCGTTTTTGCTTTAGCAATATCAGTTTCACTTATGATATGGCGTGAAATGAAAAGCTGCTTTTGTTAATCTTTCACTGCCGAATGCTAATAAAATTCATTAAAAATAGACGTATTCTTGCTATAACATTTTAAACCCTTGTGTGAATATGATGCACATTTCCATGGTCTGTCAAGTAGTAACAGATTTTTAAATAGTAACACGCAGAATAATTTAGTGTAGAATTATCGTTTTTGAACTGTTCCTTTTTTGTTGATTATTAAGCGGCTTATTTGAAATAATGTGCTTAACTAAATTGCATTTTACGCTGGTTGTCAGACTTTTTTCTATACATGCAGTTTCAGCATAAATTCTGTGCCCAGGGCTCGAATGGAAACACAAACCAGCCCTGGCAATTCAGCTGGACCAGCAATGGGGGGAAGAGGTGGGCAGGGGAGGGGGATGGGGGGCTGCTAGTGAGAAGCACTGCTGCTGCTTTAGCACTGCTGCTGGCCTCTTTAGCAAAACTGGCCCCTAGTAACAAAACCATCCCCAACTGCTCAAAAACCGGCCCACTGGGAAAATGCCTGGTGCCTGCAACAGCCAGTCCAGCCCTGGCTGTGCTCCAACTATAGCTCTGGGTACTCCTCTGTGTAGGAAAGCTGTCCCTCCAACCTCTTAGAATCAGCATTCGTCAGGATAAGGAAAACATCCTTACATCCATCAGGCCCACCCTAAAGCTGCTCCAATTTAGTCCCCAATTCATTAAAGAACATTACATCGCAATGCATTAATCATCCACCACCCAGCTTCATCTCCTCCTACTCGTTGACTGTACACTTGTCTTTGAACATGCACAGCCCTCTGCTACCGTTTGGCTTGGTCCACAATATAGAAATACCATATACACGCATACATAAATATTCATAAATTCATGACCTGCCTCAAAAGTAGAAGTGCAGGGTTGAGAGGTTACAATACAACACAGTTCTCACAGTTCCAATAAAGATGTGACTGTCCAGAAGAGTTTTGATTGTTTGTAAATGGCCAACACTTTAATGATATCTCAGTATATTAATTTGTGTACTCTAAAAGTAAGGTCAAGTAATGCAAAGTGCACAATTCACATTGTAAATATTGTAATGTAAGGAGAATACAATAATAAAATCAGGTAGACCCAATGTAATCACTATATACCGTTTGTGATCGCTCGGTGACCGAGATTAGCAGGTCATTCTTGAAAATGAGAAGGGAAATAGAATAGAAATGCAGATCCTATATAAGTACTCAGATGCTATGTACAATGTTCTCCAACATGTAACTTGAGCAACCAATACCCGATCATCAACTCTGTATGGAACACAGCTATCTTCCCACCAAAACATGGTTCCTTTTGAGATAGGAGGCTCAGAAACGGTAAGGCCTGCAAACCTGTTTGCGGACGCCGATACTGCCTAAAATAAAGCACAGTGGCAAAAAAGTACAACAGTGACACAGTAATGGGGTAAAGGCAGATGAAAGAGCAGATTTATCAATAGTTTTCACAGCCACAAAATCATGCTAAGTGACGCAAAGCGGCACAAAGTTGATAAAGTATTATCTTTCCAGCGCAAGCATTTAGTGAGCCAGAAAGTACCTATTATAGTAATGCAAATATTGTATTGGATTACTTTGCATCAAGAGGGCATTTCATGGGTGGTACATGGGCATTCCCATACTACCACCCATGGTTTTTGATGCAAAACCTTGTCTACTAAAATTGTTAAACAGGATAAAAAAAATAACCCCTCTTGTGGCTGGTGATAAGTAGGACGAATCTTTTAATTTCACCTGACTTTTCACAAATTGCCTGTGTGCTGCAATGTTCAGCACACATCCAAGGTGGTAAAAGGTTAAAAGTTTGTCAAGTCATAGTATTTAGTATTTGAAGGGCACGCCTCCAGGAAAAAAAGTATGCAGCTGAAAAACATTGCAACCAGTCAGCATTTCCTACGTTTTCCAAGCGTGTACAGGGACACGCACACATTTCTAAATAAATGCTGCAATATTGATATTTCAAACTTTTTCCAAAATGTTATTTATAGACTGTACCCTCATTTTGGACCCTTTACTGAATAGTTAAACCTTCATTGTAGGTTTTGCCTTGGTACATGACATCTTCAGCCCAGTTGCACTGGTTGCTAGAGCATGACTTCAACTAATCACATCTCCTGCTATACACGCCCATTATATTTGATCAACCCTCTCGTTTTCCTTGGAGATATCACGCAGTGGCAGTCGCCATTGTATTGTCATGGTTAGGTCAGAGCTTCTATAGAGAGAGCATTTTCGATTGTGAACAACTCTGGCCCATAGAATCTTTCCATAAAAAAGTTCAGACCCCTCAGCTTCTTCTTGGAAAGTTTGAGGGTGATCTGTCAATAAAAAGTGGGGGTCTTTAAATGTCATTTCCCCATTTTAATTCCCATAAGACATTTTGGGAAGCGACACAGAAAGAAGGGCTTAACAGAATGACACCTAAATTGCCTGAGAGGCAGGGCCTTACTCAGATAGCGTGCTTTTCATTATTTGGTGTAAATCTGTTTAGCGTTTTTTCGAGAAATTTGCATTTAAAGTAGTGCTTGGGGTAGCCTTGAAAGGGTTATAATAAATAGGTATAACTGGATGGTTGGCTCCGTGGGACCCTGGTGCTAACAAACATTTTAAAAATAGAGTGACCAAATTGGCCAAGAGAGCTTTTTTCCCTGTCGAACGATTTGGTTGGTATTATGGGACCTAGCGATGAGATTGGCTGGACGAAACAGGAAGAAAAATGTTGCACCTGCCAATACAGGACACGGGGATTCATTCCCTAAATGCTGAAGTTAAAGTGAAAATATTTATAAGGGACTAGGATAGGGTTATCCTGACCCTACACCCCTTCTGGTCATGACCCAGAGCGAACCCTGCATGGGCCAAAAATGTAAAAAGTATTTTGTTTGTGCTGTAAGCACCAGGTCAAGCCATATGGCCAGCCCCATAATGTGCATGGCCAAAGGCTGTGCACGGCAGGGGTTTGACTGCAAGAAGGGGGTTGGAAGCAGGGCCTGGGTGCACCCTGGGCCCTGTAGCCAACCCATTGGTTCACATAGCCAAAAGCTGTACTTAGCTGGGTGCTTGCGATCAAATAGCGTCAAAAAGTCACTGAAAAAAAAAAAGTTAAAGTGATGTTATAGCTACGTATAGTAATAACATTTCAGCTTAATAATAATAAAAAAGACAACATATACATTTACTGAGAAAACCAAACATTAAAGTGAGATTATAGTTGGGTATTTAAATATTATGAAAACTAACAAAAAAAACAATGAAATTCATCAGTTATAATTTACTGACATAACTATAACTTGCCGTGCCCTGACTATGACCTCACATATGACTCATGACATGTCATCAATAATGTCAATCATGATCTAACACCACTGACATCTCCACTTTTTGTGGAATTATGTGCAGGAAAACTCCAGCCACCCTGAGATTCGGTGCAGTCAACACTGATATGCATGTAATTCCACAATGTTTCCTCGAAAACATGGATATCGAGGAAAATACCTCTTCCTGGGGTAAGGTCTCTTAACTTTGCTTAAAACAGACCTCTCTTAACACTGCTCTAGTATTCACATGCTCAAGGCCCCATTAAAAAAAGATCACATTAATATGATCCCGAACATCATAAGTAGTGAGCAATTTGACTTTTATATTTGTTACTGTTATGAAAATCGCCCTGAACTCCTCAGCAGTACATAATGACCACCTATTAACAAGCATTGGCATAGCCAATAGGTCTCGCCTTTGGGACCTTATAAGTGTTTAGCCATGCAACAGTTGCATAACTAAACACTTATAAGGTCCCAAAAGCGAGACCTATTAACTGCTGCAATCTATTGAAGCCTCACGGAGAACATCAAAGCGGCCGTGTGGCCGCGAAAGTGATCGCGATTGCGATCAAACTTCAAAGCGGCCGCGAAAGTGAAAGTAATCGCAGTAAAGAACGACGCGTGCACCCGCGCACATGCACTGTGGCTCTAGGCTGGCCTGGTAGCACTTTTTGGAGCCCTCACAAAATGTCTCGCCAGACCAGCGCATGCGCTGGGTCAGGCGAGACCTAAAAATCACCATTGGCTCGCACTAGCTAACAGTCCATTATGGGGAAGGCTTACTAAAGTTTTGCCCAGGCCCGCCAAGGTGCAACAAGATGCAAAACGCAGTGCCCACCTATTTTATATATTAAAGGCACGTGCGCGCTGTTCAAAATTGCTCTGCTCTGCACTGCGCAAGAGTCCGCATAAATATTATTAAATTTGCCCCTGTGTTCAAAAACAGCATGGTTGAAGCAGCCCTGAGTGGGCCAGGGAAATAGCACCGTAGGAAAGCTTGGGCAAACATTCATAAAGCCATTTCTTTTTGTGCTTGCATTTAGCTTTGTCTTACATTAACAACATTTTGAGTTGAATTCAATGTCTAAACATCCTCTTCCTCCCACTGCATGACAATTATGGTAAGGATGACTTGGTGGATATACAGTGGAGTAATGCATAATATCATTAGAAGACATTATGCACATAGTGCTTGAAATTGTCTCTTTAATTGCTTTATATGTCTAATTATAAATGACATCATCATTGTAACAATGTCAATGAAAGCACCGCTCTTAGGATTTTTACCATTAAATTGGGTGAAATCTGATCATTTTCTTTTTAATTCACTTTCCCTTCCGTGTTCCTCCTCTTCTCTTTCTATGGGTGAACTTCTCTGGGTAGACATTCACAGTGCCTTTGGTTCTAGAGGGTAACAGCAGTGGAAGTAAAGTGGGAAAGATCAGATAGCCAGAAGAAAGACACAGACTAAAAAGTGGAAGAAGCGGGTGGAGAGTAGTGGATAATAAGAGAGGTTTTAGAGAGATGTAGGGAGGAAGAGAGAGCCAGAGATGGGGAAAAATGAATGTAGACAGGGCGGTCTACACGGAATGGTGAGGCACAGAGAGAGGTAAGGGGCAAAGAAGTGAGTTAGAGAGAGACAGAGGAATTTCAGTGATAGGAGTACACTGGTTGAAAGGCGAGGTAGTGAGAGAAGAATATAGAGACGCAAGGTAGAGATAGTGGAGAGTTAGAAAGAAGGGCACAGTGGAAGTGTTGTATAGAATAACAGATAAGGAGAGTCATGAGGGAGAAATGTGAAAGGAGGAAAGAAGATTAAAAAGAAAGTGGAGGTGTAGAGAGAACATCGGAAGCAGAGAGAGAGAGAGAGAGAGAGAGAGAGAGATAGGTGAGGTACTGAAAAGAGATGAGTTTGGTACATAGGAGAGAGAGAGATAGAGTGCGGAATATAGAGAAAGCTGAGGTAGATTGAGAGGTACAGTCTAAGGGATGAATTAGAGAGCTCTATAAAGAGAGAGATGTAGAGGGAGAGATGAAGAAGAGGGGGTGAAGAAGAAGGGAGAATAGGCAGAGATAGACAGAGAGAAGGTCCTTAGAGACCGAACTAGCGGGCTCTCCCAGCTAATAAAGGCCAGCGCCAGCGTTAAAGGCCTGAGCCGAAGGCGAGAGCCTTTAACAAGGGAGCGGGCCTTCAATGGCAGGTAGAGCTGCTAGGAGGGCTCTAAGGCTAATAGAACATTCCGCCCCTAGAGGGCAGAATGTTCTAATTACTAAAAACAAAGACCTCTCGGAGCCCGAAGGGGTTTAAAACCCAGCCCGAAGGGGTTTAAATCCCCTCGGGTCCCGAGAGGCCTTTGTTCACAGCAACAGGTGTGAATAAAAACGAAATTTGAATGTTGCTCTGCGGACTTTTACCGGCCTGTATAATCCCGGAGCACTCCATTGTATTCAATGAAGTGCTCCACATTCCAATATTCTAATAACCGGTACAGAATAAGTGGTAGAGAAGGTGAGGTAGCGAGGAAAGAGTATGGTAGTGAGAGCGGTGAGGTAGAGGGTGCAGTGGCAGAAAGAGTGGAGGGAGGTGGAGAAGCAAGGTAGTGAACAAACAGTAAGGTAAATTGAGTTGTTATGTTTTAAAAGAAAGGTGGAATAGATGTGAAGTAGAGATAATTTGAGAGAGGGAGACAATGGTGAGGCAGCTATAGGGATAAGAAAAGGACAGAGACAGATGCAGTATATAGGGAGGTGAAGAGAGATAGAGTGAGGAGGAAAAGAGGGATGAGGTTGAGACTAGATGAACTAGAAGAGAAATAAAGAGAGATGGTGAGGTGGAAACAATTCACTGAGGTGCAGGGAGAGAGGTGAGATAGCGACAGCAAGCAAGAGAGAGAGGTAGAGCTTTGCACAGAGCCTGGTAGAGTGTCCAGATGACTTTGCACAGGGGCCCACCTTTCCCATGTCTTAAAATGGCTCCGGCAGTGGGCACCGGTTATTCAACGTCCCTCACACTTTGTTTCACAGATGGTTTGGGTTTTACCCCTTGGTTAAGTGAAAAGCTTTCAACATCAGATGATTCCACATTTTATGCTTCTCCTGCGTTTACTCACTGTGATCACCTGCCCTCTTTACTTAAGAAACCACATGAATAATTCACACTACAGGGGGGATTTTTTCTATTCACTCTGCCTCCTGTGCCTGCGTGGGGTCGGCTTCTGTTACCCACGCCTGAAATTCTATCCACTGCAAACACCAGGCACCACGTGGAATCCCACAGACAGCTTCAGGCTGGGTACGTTTTCCACTGCAAAGGATCTCTGCTATCAAAGACTACATCACTTTAAGTTAGAGTTTCTTTTGCTCAATAAATTTATTCTTTATATGAGGGATTAGAATTCATTGAGAGGAGAGCTGGGGTGAACTTTGGCACATAGATAGCTTCACAAATCCTTTCGCGCAACTAACGAAAATGTAGGTGTAAATTCATGTTGTACATTCGCAGAATGTTAGTTTACACTGCAAATTCATGTTGTATATCCGCAGAATGTTAATCTACACTTGTATAGGAATTTATTCACACCTTTGAGCATATCCGATCCAAAGTGAAAGTGAAACTTATCTGTGCTTCAGAGTGAGGGACCCCTTGCAAAGCTGGCGAACATCCAAACACTTGTAAGTTTCTGGATATTCACAAATCTTTGGTAGGCATATTGCTACCCTGGGCACAGTTATAGATTTACTTCTATCAAGTGCTGTAGTAAGTACATATCTAAAGAGGAGGGAAAGATACAAAACTGGGTCCTTGGGAAGGAATGCAGAGGAAGAGCTTTCTGTGCAGGAAAAATTACTTTCCCACAGAAAATGTAGCAATTGCAAATCTACTTTTGCAGGGGCATTTACACAGAAGCAAACATAAACTCCTGGAAGAGTGCAACAGGAGTGGCTTTCCTGACTATTCCTTTCCTGGCTACTTTCTTTGTAAATTTAAAAGAAAATGAATGAGATTTTACTCCAAACCTTGGTGTATATCTTCTGGGGTGATTTTTTTTTTTTTCCGGCCTACAACATTGTGGATCACATTTTGATGTAATGGTAAAGGCTGTTAAGATCCTGATTGCGTGTTAGAAGCAAATGTCTAGCAATTCTAGCATTATAATTTCTGACTGTTATCCCTGGACATGTTTACTCGTATTACGAGTAAATCCTCTCAGAATGAAGAATATCTGAGTGGACATGGAATTAAGTGCCGTGTTCCGTACGGTATTCTCTTTTACATGGGATCTAAAGCACAGCGGGTGTTGAATGTGTGCTGGGGCTTCTGTTAAGGGAGGGTGTGGAGGGAGGGGTTTATGGAGAGAAAGAAGATCAATCCTGGGAGGGTGTGTCAGGGAAATAATTCAGGGTGGAGCTGTAGCAGACGAAGCATCATGCGGTTTTACCAGCCGGAATTCCTGCCTCGTAAAATAGTGTCCAGTGTTCCAGGAAGCCCAGGTTAGGGAACACCATGCCATTGGTGGTCAAATAGAGTAAAATTCCATGCAGCAATTCTGCTCCTAGTATTCAGGGCCTTAGTGTTAAACTAAAAAATATTGTCAATCCTGATGAGCAATTAAGCTGTGCACTTTGTTTAGTTGTTTTCTCTTGCTAAGTATATTTTTTGTGGTTATACTATATTAAATGTCTATTTATCACATTCCATGGGGCCGATTCAAAAAACCACTAATGAGTACCGTTAGACCGGAAATCCTTGGCATTGTTTCCTCCAACCTTTTTGCCTTCAGACCTGTTTTTGCTGACTTTCTATTTGGTGGCCTTAGAACTCTGCTCACTTTACCACTGATAACCAGTGCTAAAGTGCTTGTGCTCCCTCCTTAATATACGTTAGATTGACTTATACCCATTTGGCATTTTTAATTTACTTGTAAGTCCCTAGTAAAGTGGTAATACCTGTGCACAGGGCCTGCAAATTAAATGCTACTAGTGGGCCTCCAACACTGATTGTGCCACCCACTCAAGTAGCACTTTAAACATGTCTCTGGACTGCCATTGCAGCCTGTCTATGTGCAGTTTTAAACTGCCATTTTGAGCTGGCAACGTGAACCATGTGCCAGGTCCAAACCTTCCGTTTTAATACATGTAAGTCACCCCTAGGTTAGGCACTGGACAGCTCAGAGGGCAGGGTGAAATGTATTTCAACAGTAGGACATGTACTTTTACGTGAACATGTCCTTGAAGTGAAAAATTCTTACATCTGTTTTTCACTACTGCAAGGCCTAACTCTCCCACAGGATAACAGTGGAGTTACTCTATTACATTTATAAGTGTAATTTCCAAATGGTAACAGGTACCTAGTTCATGTTTGGTGTCTCTGGATATGTAATGAAAAATCCTAACTTAAAACGAAGTCTGATTTTTAATTACAATTTTGAAAATGCCACTTTGCCATTTGGTTCCTGCAGCCTGTGTCTGGGTTACATGACTGGGTATAGTTGAGAACTGGGTTTTGTGTATTTTTCCTAGACAGCCACATACAATGGGGAGCTTAGGTATGACTGGATGGGCCTTCACTGGTAGAGTGGGAGGAAGGAACTGAACCCAACCCCACTTACACTTGAATAGATTGTATCCCGTCTCCACACAAAGGTCTGCATTTTCTCTGTAGTTAGTCTGGAGCCAGGGCAAGGAAGGCAAGGCACCTTCATAAGAATGCCTCTAAATTCACCTTGGATTCGACTCATCCAGGGCTCACGAGGAAGAGGACAAGGTGAATCAGAGGGTGAGATGCCTTAATGAAAGTGTGACAGGGTCCACCGCACCCTCGGAGCAAGCCATGTTGTGACAAATTTCTACACAACAAAAATAATTGCATGAGGTGATTTCTTCACTGTAAGTTTGAATGCAAGCTTATTCTGCATATCTTACCATGCATTGAGCATTTCCTGTGGTCCTGACGAAAGCCATATTGACCCCTATGGGCACTGAGTAGGAATGGCTGAAACATGTTGAATATGATTACGGATACAGATCAGTATAAGAGGAACACCAGAAACAGGAGATACCTGATTCAGTTCTTTGTGTTTTTCCTCACCGGGTTAAATGACAGACCCAAAGCTGTACACATTTACCACCTAATGTTCTTTTGGCCAAACATGTGGATTTTTTGGTTTTAGGTTTTTCCTCACTTGAAATAGTTTCTGCTTCCTCAATCAACACATCAGTCTACTGAAGGGTACACTTTTCGGCCTTGTGTCTTGCTATCTTGGACTCGTTCCTTGCCCCCATTGAGTTTCAATGGCATTTCTTCTCCCTTTATTGGCTACCTATGGAGTTCCAGAGTATTGCACATGTTAAATAAATTACAGGTGAATTTTGTGCAATTTAACACATATCAGGGTACAAATGTAAACATAAGAAACAAACCTTGCATTAAAATAACCCAAACAAATAAAGGCAGATAAATGTCCTATTGCCTGTTGGAGCATCTTACTTTTTAAGTGTAGCTCCCCTTTTGAGATTCAATGTGAGGTGGTGGTGCATGGAAATAGTATTATAGAATCACCCTAAAATGCAATGCCAAGGGGAGAGGCCTTTCGTTACTGACTATGCCCTGCATCTTCCTGGCTCTGACGGGCACGAATAGACCCACTCTTGGCCCGGGCTTTTTTTCTGGGTGCAGCCCATGTGCATCCTGAACAGCAGGGATGTAAATAATGCTTTATAGAGTACCTCCAGTTTGTGAGCCTGACTTCTCCTCCCCCTTCCAGTATCAACATGGGATTCTGGGATAAGTAATTCCTCCACAGAGCAGAGTCCTTGCTAGGATATGACGGAATCTGG
Source organism: Triturus cristatus (assembly GCF_964204655.1). NCBI lineage: Eukaryota > Metazoa > Chordata > Amphibia > Caudata > Salamandridae > Triturus > Triturus cristatus. Next base: position 828,042,759 of record NC_140580.1, read on the forward strand.
TTGTGACATCCGTAATTCCCCCATTGATCGCATGATTGAATTCGGCCTAACTGGTAAAGTCGTTAGGTGTCCACTCTGTGTCAATCTCTCCTGAAGCTATGGGCTCAAATGCAGAGTTTATACTTGCACAATGATGCATACTCAGAATTCATTTCTCAGCTTTCACGCAAAAACACAACATTTGACAAGTTAGTACAGAGCACTTGCTTTGTTCTTCACCGTGCCATGCAGATTCTTTTAGAACTGTAGACAAAAAAGGCTTTACAGTGCCAGACAGGAAGTAAGAATGTGAGCTGGTAATTTTGCTATATCACAAAATGTATTACTATTTATAAATGACAAGAGTCTTATCACTGTTGACACATCAATTTGTAGAAAATTCAATTTTTACAACTTAATAACTTTGGACCCCAGGGCCAATTTGCAAACCAGGGGTGAAACCTCATACAAAATGTAATCCTTGAGCTTTACAAATTTGTCTCAGGTTGTTAAAACAGTTCAAATGCTATAAGGATGGTTCCTAAAATTTGCCTGTTTATGATTTAACGTAGCAAATTACTCCATGCTGAAGTCAAAAACTGCTGAACGAAAGTTGGTAAGTGTAGTAGGTATAAGAAGTTCAGATGTAGCCAGGTAGTTAGTTACAAGAATGTGGTTTATTATATCCAGTTTCAGATGAAGTAGATGTTAAGTAAGATGTTAGATAACCCCACCAGGAGCAGCCTCCCTGCTGCTGAGCCTGCACACACCAACTGACACTCCCCACATCACCAGTCACCCATGCATTCTGCGACATCACCAAACATTCCAACACTTATCCTGGCTGAGCAGTAGGGAAGATGTGACTGAGAGAAAGGAGAGGCGACAATCAAGTCACAACATATCCCCTTTCTTTACACCAACAAATGACAGTAATAAAGCATGGACGAAAATAAAGCTATAACCAAGATAAAAAACAAAAGCAAAGAACAATACAAGCAGAAATGCGAAAAAGTAAAATCAACAAATTGAAAATACAGCAAAAATAAAAGATAGCAAAAATTACTAATATATTAACATCATCAAATAATAGACATCACATTCAAAATGTCCTAAATGCAATAAAACATTAAATTAAAAGGTAGAACAATCCTGATTTCATAAAAGCATCACATTATGAAAATGCATTAAACCAAGAAAATAATTACCTTGAAATCACTCTCACCCATCCCCTCTCCTCACAAAAGAAAGGATGCAAGAACACTGCACACTATACTGTAAGCATGACATGAACTACCATCACAGGCAACACACGTATACTGTCTTGCACACCTGACAAAACAAAGGTCTCAGGCAACCATGCAAACTATGCACCTGACATGACTTCACGTCACAGGCAATGCACACACTATGCACACACTACACCATAGCCATTCAAACAACCAACCCTGTAGCGCAACAAAAATAACGCGCTTTACAACTGACAGGACAAAAGGTCTCAGGCAAAACACACACTAAGCAGTAACCTCTAGGGCAACTAACCCTATGACGCAAGAACTGTGCTGTAACCTGACAGAACAAAAAGTTTCAAGGAAAATACCTCGAAGTACACAACCCTAAACACAGCACAAAGATACATAATCCTATAACTCAATACCAAGCAGACATTACTATGCAGCAACAGACCCTTAACACAACAAACTACTGTACACAACGCAGTACAATACCAGTAAGCTAAAAGTCAAAATTTATGGTTTAAATCTTTTTATTATTTTGTAAAGCTCAAGCAGTACAATAGCTGCCACCTACATAAAAGTTAAAATTCAAAGTACAGATAAGCCTAACTAAAATCCAAGGCATAAATACCAGCACACTAAAACTACAAACTAAGAAGTGTAACCATATACCAATGGAAAGCAAGTACATCATGTGAGTATAAGACATGAACAAACAACATTTTTAAAAATTCATGGAACTGTAGCATAACGCTAAACTGTTGTCAATGAAAAGTTCAGTGTTAACACTGAAGTAACTCCGGTGAGCGAAATCTCACCCGATTCATTACCGAGATAGTAGATAGAGACCTCAGCAGGACTCCAACATCTGCATACGTTAGATTAAATGCCAATGACTGAACATAGCAATCCTCTACGATGGACTAAGTCTACAGTAGAGTTGTAGATGGTGGCAAACTGGTGCTGTAGGCACTTAAACAGTACTCACGTTACTTGCCTCTAATACCGGCATAGTCTATATGTAGCTTCTGTAGAAACAATGGGCAAGAGACAGCACACTCGAACATCGCAGAATGAGGAAAACAGCAACTCCGATACCGTAATCACGGTGAAGGTATTCCAAAGAAGTGTAGCAGCTCTTACTCGCAGCAGCATGAAGAAGAAAATCAGGCATCCAAAATGGTGGCACGCAGGAATAGAGTGCGCAGGGTGGCTTAGGCAGAGTGCGTGCTCTCCCACCATTGCAGAACAACACAGCATCACAGGACAGCTAGAAATCGAAGGTGGCATGAGAAAACGTCACAGGAGCTTCACGCGACACCAAAGTAAGGTGAGGTGTGCGCGCTCTGTTCACTATCACGCAGACTGTGGCAGATTCAAATGCCACTTAAGATAACGACAAACAGCAATCCTTGAACATGGTAAAAGAGGCACTCACCCCCCAAAATAAATGGAACCTCTCTCCGCCCCACCAAAACCAGTCCGCATCAGTATAGTCTTGATTCACGGAGCACTTGTTCATGTGCAGCTCCTAACGCGGTGGCAACGACTTGACAGGATTTGTAGAAAGGAAGCATGAAGTCTTGCCAGACACTGCAAACAATAAAATCACGCCTTGACAGTGACTGCAGGTCGCTACTCAAACGAGGATGCTAGTAAACTCCCAATGTCCATGTTGCTAGATTTAAGGAAAGTCAAACGCTCTAAGCAGGTTGTCCAGATGGTAAAGCACACTGGTGGGGCTGGTAAGAGTGTTCTTTTCCACAAAGTTTCAAGCTTCTTTAGCACACATTTATTTTGTAATTTCCAGAAGTACAGTTCCTTTACAGTTTTCTTTGTTACAGAATTTGGGTTTCCACCGCAGTTTCAAATGTAGATTGTATTCCAGCACACGCAGGTTCATATTTCAAATCGTCGCCAAAATGTAGTAGGTAAAAGAAGTCCAGATGTAGCCAGGTAGTTAGTTACAAGAAGGTGGTTTATTATATCCAGTTCCAGATGATGTAGATGGTAAGTAAGATGTTAGATAACCCCACCAGGAGCAGCCGTCAGGTCTATGGTTGTGCCTCAAAATATATTGAGCATCCTAATGAGGCTCCACAAACTTAATTATGTGAAAGTTGGCTGAGACAAACAGGGAGAACTCATAGACCATATCCAGATAGATCCTGGAGTTCGCTAAAACTGTGTCTTGATGCCCACCTTGTTTTCCTCTTATTTAAACAATGTTATTGATTTCCTGCTTCAATGTGTCCATGACTCCCCAAAGTTAGAGGATAAGCCAATACTCCCTCTTCTTTTTACAGAAGACACTATTTCACATACACTGGTGGACCTTTAGAATCTATTGAATAGGCCTGGGCGTAGTTCGCGAAGTAGCACTTCGCGAAGCTACGCAAAGTGAAGTTCGCACTATGCGAGCTACGCGTAGCACTTCGCGAACTGCGTAGTACCTTGTTCGCACTGTGCCAGATGTCGTTTTCAATGATTGCACAGTGCGGACAAGCAACCGGCACTGTGCAATCATTGAAAATGGCATCTTGCACAGTGCAAGCTGTAGTTTTCTGCTGCTCGAGTAGATTTTTACTCGAGCTTCAGCTTTCTCAACGCGAACTGGTAGTTTCTCATCGCGAGCGGTCGCGAGCATACGCGACCACTCGCAATGAGAAACCTGACCTCCTCGCGTTGGGAATCTCGCCGGGAGGTTTATTTTCCATGCTCGCGATCGCCAACTTGAAGTTGCTGATCGCGAACAAGGAAAAAGTCTCGCCGGGATGTCATTTTGCTTGCTCGCGGTCGCCAACTTGACATTGAGGACCGCGAGCAAGCAAAAAATGACCGCAGCACTACGCTACGCGTGTTCGCACTGTGCTACGTGCAGTTCGCGTAGTGCGAAGTAGCGCGAACTTCGCAAACTACGCGAGCGTAGCGTAGTGCTTCGCCCAGGCTTACTATTGAATCGATTCTCTGACGTTTGTGATTCGTGGGACTCAGTGGTGGCTGGTGACATTTGAAAGTGGTAGTGCGTGACATTATTGTTGTACTGCACTGCAGCGAGCGAGCGTAGCGAGAGAGCTAGAACAACCTATGGGGGGTTCTTCGCCCCAAGAAAATTTTGAAAAAAGAGTGGACAAACGGTGCATTTTTAAGCAAATTTGAGGAAGCAGGAAGGTTAATAAAGCAATTAGTGCTGAGCCTAATAAACAAAGATTGGTCACTGCACCTCCCTTCCCCTCACTTCACACAGCTTTGATCTTGTTGCTGAAAGAGTACAGAACCATCTCAACAAGTCTGACAGCCAATCCTATTGGTGCTACAAAATATGGACACTTCACAATCTGAACCAGCAACCCCTGTACACCAGCCAAAGCATACAAGCTACAAACAATGGCCAATCTGCAGCATGCATTAGTAAAGAATTAACATGTAATATCAACAGAAAGTCAACTTTAAAAACAGAGCGAATGACGAGTCCATCCCTCATTTTCACACATAAAGTCAAGAGAAGTCCAGTCCAGAGAAGCACTGTACTTGGCACTAGAGGCAGGAAGTCGAAAAAAATGAATATCCTGAGCCGAACCAAGCCATTGTAAATCACGCAGCATATAACATGTACAAAATATGACAAACAATTGATATAAAGGAAGCAGGCATTCCATTTGTTAATCAGTCAGAATGCCCGAGAATGCCGGATGCCGGGGGGAATAGCGGACCTCTATCCCTGCATTTAGCTTCTCAAAATAGTTTTTCTTTAATTGCAGCCACTGCCCATTAGACCCGGGCAGCATTAAAATCATCTGCCATAGTATGTGGGGCACCTGGGGGAGCAGGCTGGCCTCCCCCATCAAACACTTTCATAAGACGGAAACGCATTCACTCACTTCTACATATCCTCACCCTCAATCACACTCCGGTCCTGATGAAAACCCGGCGACCATGCCCCTCCAACTACAGAGACCACATCAAAGCCAGTCTATGGCACATTGTACACTCCACAAACATCAAAAAGCAATAACAGCGGTTCTTCCGTAATTGACGTATGTGGAAAATATTTGACCATTGAACATTCTTTGAACCAAATATTATTAAGCGTGGTGTGCAATACAAGTGTACTGTCTGCTCTTAAATTTAGGAGACATCTTATGCTTTTGGTACATGTGGGCAATGAGCATCATTTACACGCAGACTTAAAAATGCGGTTTACATCCTGAATGCATTTAAAGAGGAGCCAGGTTTGTTTAACTTCACAGCTCCTGAGTCAGTTTATCTCAGATGGACTCAGAACAGCTTACCAAGAACAAAGAATGTGAACAGCTGGGGCTGGGAAAGACGGGAGCAGTATCTAAAGTTTGTCGTTAGTATCTATATTGTGTATTATAAATCGCATTTAGATAATGCAAAAAATAGGGATAAGAAATATGGCTGCGTTTTAGCACGCAGAGACCCAGTCATGTTTTATGAGTGCATTATAAATTTCCATCAGTACAGTAAGGTGTTTGTGATCATACAACAAAATGCCTGGCACGGCGCCATCCAATATTACAGGCCTCCGCCGGAGCGTTCCTGGAATGCTTTGCTGCGCAACGGAGGCAATAAAAAGAGATTTCTTGCGTGCTCTGTGGGCTAGCAAAACTCCTCCATCACAGGCATGAAATATCAACCCCCTCCAACACGGCATGCAGGGGCCATTAATCGGAACAGGTCGAAGGCTCTGGTAAGGTCAGCAATTGTCTGCTGTTATATATGTCCTCCTGCAGTATACGTGTACGACCACATTATGTAAGTAATAACTACCTATTAGCAGTCACGGCTCATGGGGGGGGGGAGCATGTCACGCGGGGGTGGGGGTTGTGGAGTGATTCACTCAGGATCGCATGATTTCAAGCAGGTGGAGGAGACCAGATGTTTGTGGTTACTTTTAAAGCACAGCAGTCGTGAGTTACACGGCCTCTTGTTGCTTGCGCAGACTATGGCCTGCGGTTGTGATTCATCCAGCACATGTTATCCACATTGCTATTGGTGGGTGGTTTGGAGAGTGTGGGCTTATCTCAACTGGGTGCTCCATAAAGTAGTGGGTTTTGTGACCTTCCACCCTAGCCAGTGAAGCTAGGCCTCCTGCGCCAGCATGCAGCACGGTCACTGTAAAAGGAGTACCACTGAGTTGGGCAACAATAAACCTGTTATTCAGCGCCAAGAGGCCTACGGGTGAACGTGCTCTTTACAAATACACGTCATGTTATCTCTCACCTAGTAAGCACCGATGAATCTTTTAAATTAACAACAGAGTGAAAGATGTCACAGGTTTTCCAGACACTAACTGTAAAACCTGCATGTTATCTGTCAAGAAATCTGAAATGCGCTAAGGCCCTTCTGAGTTTGTGGGAAACGTGTGTGCCCAAATGAAGATCACAACTGGTACAATAATACCACACTTTTTAGCCACGTACAACCTGGCAGGATTTTTACATGGAAAGTACCACAGAGTACACATTTTTGCAGTTCTGAAGGATGAAAACTTGCACCATTACTATGATATCCCCATTCCAAATGACAGAGCTCCTAACGGAGGTTACAGAACGCCGGTAAATACCACACTCAACAGGTTAATGCTAGAGCAGCGGACTTTGAATCGGGGAACCGGGTTCGAGTCAGGCAGGAGGCTCCAACATCCTGTGATTCTGGGCAAATCACTTTAACTCCTCGTGCCTGACAAAAAAGTAATGTGTCCGTCTTTAATGCAAAAGGTACTCCTATAAAGGCTGTGATACCTTGGGGTCGAGTTTGCGCTATAGAAAATTGCACCAAAAAAAAGAAACCTATCAGTACTTAGTGCCTCAATCAAGGCTTCTATACACGTTCTCCTTTTCTGATATGTGTTGTCTCTTTTCTTCGCCATCTCACGGGGGAGTGTTAAAATAAATTTTAAAAAATCCTTCTCCTACCTGCACGTCCGCGCCGCCTCGTGTCCATCCGTTGGCGCCTACAGCTGTAGAGCCGCTCTCAGCCAATCCTGGCGCTGCCAGCAGCGCCAGGGTTGGCTTAGGGCACTGTTACTGCTCGCCCGCCTGCCCATTAGGAGACCGAGGTTTGAGCCTTTGCTCAACCCTCGGTCTCCTAATGGGCATGCGCCAACCAGAGCAGACACTAGTGCGCATGACTGGGCACGGAGCGAAAATTCGCTCACCTTCCGCAATCATGCGCACTTGTGCTGCTGCCTGTTGCCCCTGCCTGGTCCGTCTGACATTCATGTCAGTCAACATGACGCCGGACCGGCCACCCCCTTCAGACTCTGAAGGGGGTGGGCGGTCCGACGTCATGCTGACTGACATGATTGTCAGTTCTCCCTCTGCTTCTTTGAACTTAAGTAAACTGATTCAGTTTAGTTAAGTTCAAAGACGCCGACGCTGCGGGCGACGCTGCGGGCGGGGGGCTACGCCCTAATGGACGCACCGCTACTGGTGAGACTTACAGATTAATGTCTGAAAACTAAATATATGACTCTTAGCCTACACAAATCTTCGGGGGGGGGAAACTCATTTAGACAATGTTGAAAATGTGAGTATCTCTGAGTGAATGTTGACATCTCTCTTACCTGGTCCCCTCATGTCCATAAAAGCGAGGTGTTTTTGTTGCAAAGGTCTTCTGCAAATCTAAAAATGCATAGGGCTACTGCCCCTAGATCAGTGTCTCCAGCATCTGATGTTTATAGAGATAAGGCTCAAACTGTCACCCTATATGGGCTGAAATTTGGCGACAGCGTAAAGTAAGGAGTTGTAAAGAAGAGAGTCCAATTTTCTGAGGTATTTGCAAAAAACTGTCACTCCCACCCTTCTACTCTTTCTTTATACAATCTCAAGAAAATAGAAGATCTAGCCAATACAGATCCTTTATGTATTGGGTGAGCTTGTGGTCGACCATTGAGTGGCCTCATTTAGAAATGGCGTGCAAGAAATGAAGAACCTGGACAAGGACCACATTCTCCAGGTCAAATATTGGATGAATGTCTTGGGGCTGGGAATTCTCTGGCACGACCCAGCCTCTATTAATAAGGTGACTAGAGAAAATCTAAAAGGTGCTTATAGTGCATTTGCATTAGAGTAATGGCACAGGTCCGTGAAAAACAGTAGTTTTACAGATACATTTCTGGCTATCACGCCTGTCCCCTCCTTTGAACCTTATATGGGAAAATACATTCCCCACCAGACGAAAACCCTGTACATTAAATTCAGGGTTGGAAATGTGTTTGTTATTAACTTTGCAGGCAAATGGAAGCATAGTCGAAATGGCCATGGAACCTGTAAGATGTTTACCAAGAGAGTATAGACCATGCCCTCCCTACTTTTCTGCCCAGTATAAAAAGCAGCAAGAACGTAGATAGACTGCTATAAATGCATTTGGAGCAATAGGCATTATCAGACCACTTTGAGAGTCTTTTTGTCAGGAACAGGGTCAAGACTGATTTGCATATGGCTGGATCCAAACTGGGGCGGTGTAGTGAGCAAAAGAATGATGGATTAAACCCAGATCCTTGTGACTGGGGTGAATGCTTGCTTTGTCCAGCATTCCGTCCATCAATTGTTTCTTTTGCATATGTCGCCCTAAATGGGAAGGGTATGCCCAGACGTGGGTACCGTGCTCACTACACCACTGGATTCAAGCTAGCCTGGCTGATGAAGGGTGATGCCCTGAAACTGGTCCCAGGATTCTTGTTTCCGGTCCAGGGAGGACCTGGCTTGTTAGTTCAAGCTGGACTATTACCACAAGGAACAGGGTCAAGACTGATTTGCATATGGATGGGTCCAAACTGGGGTGGTGTGGTGAGCAAAAGAATGATGGATTCAACCCAGATTCTTGTGACTGGGGGGTGAATGTTTGCATTGTTCAGCATTCCGTCCATCAATTGTTTCTTTTGTTTTTGTCTGGCACTAGCACACTCATTGTTTTTGGTCTGTCCAATTCTTTTAATGCTATATGACTTTTAAGGGACAGTCAAGGGTTGTTTTTATAATATGGAGGCTAATTATAACTGTTCTCGAAAAATGAATTTCTGATTAATTTTGCACATATTGTACATGCCATGTAATTTACTTGATTTTACTTGTATTATATTGTTTTTGTGTATTTTATGTGTTTATGGGTTTATCCCCGAAATAAACATTGATTGATGATGATTATCAGTAAGTCATCATGCATGCCCTCCGTCACTCATCCTCCACTGTGTGTATTCATTCTTCCAGCAATTCATTCATTCTTACATTGACTTCCTCCTCCGTTATACGACTGTGGCGTGGCGGTGGGTGCTCTCCTGGGCGAGATGATAGGTCGAATCAAAAGGCCGAGCCACCATCTCCCCGCCCATCTGTTGTAAATTGAAACGACGATGTGATTAAGCATTTACTAAAGACATTAATTCCCCTTTTATAGATCGTGTCTTTCCTGTTAGGTTGGCCGAAGTTTGGACTCCATTTTGTATCGTCATGCTTCCACGTGTTCCCCACGAGAAGAGTCCAACCTCTGTGTTAGTTGCTCTTGTAATCTGCCTAGTAACAATCTATAAATAGCTCCTTTGTCCATCTGGCACATGCCCAGACTTGACCACATCTGTTATCAGTTAGCCTTGCTTGACCATGTTTTCGCGGGCTCAAGGAGTGTGTTAGCTCCGCCCACATATTGATTCAGTATCGAAAATGACCATAAATGGTAATGTTCTTCGGCCTCATGCTGTATCCACCCACTTGTGAGCCCCTCCACTGTGTATAAAAGGGGACCATGTACGAAGGTTCTTTGTGCTACTCTATGCAATACTGAAGAGTGTTGTGTGGATTGTAGGACCACCCTTAAGGGTTAATAAATGCTGTCTTTGTACTTTGCAGTTTCCGTGCCAACTTCCTTATAGATTCCATTACAGGAGAGCGAACCCTTGTGTCCTGCGGGCCTGGCTGGGGCCTGTATTCATCAATTGGCGCCCGTCACGTGGGGCTCATCGGCGACTCGGATGCTCGAAGGACTGGTCGCGACGAAGGTGAGGAATTTGGCCGGGGACGTGATCACTGCCAGCGGCGTCTTAGCCCTGGCATCCCGAGGTTTTTCTTCCTTCCCTTCCGAGCTGACCGTCTGGGTGGCGCCGGTCCTCGACTGAGACCTCTTCTGTCGATCTTGCCGTGAAAGCCGTTTGGGCGATTGTGGAGCTTGGCAGTTGGAATCTGGACTCTTGATTGGTAAGAACCGGTGTACGGTACTTGCTCCGAGTTTTTGAAGCCTGATCTGGCTATTTGAGTTTGATTTGTGATGACTAGTCATATTTTGTATTTGTCTTTGTGAATATATGCGTTGCAACACATATAGGCAGGCAATGTGGAGAGATTTCTCCGGAGCTGTGTAACTTTGAACGGCGCAACGATTAAGTGCCATTTTTTCTATAATATTGCATATTTTGCATTATTTCTGAGCATGCCTGCTTTCAGCGCACTCCGTAAGTGGTGTTGCTGTTTTGGGAACCGGTTGAACCTCGAGGAATCTGCTCCAGCTCCCCCAGAGGGGACTCCTAATAGGGATATGTATGTGAAGCATGGTCTTTCTTCCATAATGTACAGCACAGTATGGAGGAAATATACAAAAAAAGATCCTGAGTTACGATGGCCTTTGTATGGATCGTTTGATATACGTAAGATTGAGTATGTGGAACAGTGTATGTGTAAACGGCGTGCTCGTCAGGATATGTTTGAGTGTGTGCGGTTGTGGGTGAAGGAGGTGCGTGAGCGAGAGAAGCGTGAGAAAGCGCTGTTTGATAAAGAACAACGGAAGAATGATCATGTGCGAGCACAGGAAGCGAAGCGTCGGGAGGACAGAGAGCAGACGGACAGGCAAGAGAAGGAGCGTAGGCTACAAGTCTCGGGTCAATATGCTGTTCGGCAGCCACTTTATCCTGTCCTTAATAATCTTGATGATGATTTTTATTTACTAGATCGTTCTCCGCCCCCTTATGTCGGCGCATCTGCTCCAAGGCCGCAAGATTCTGTCCCGGGTCCGGGTAAGGTAGATACGCGGTCCATGTTATCAGCCGAACAAATGGCTGAGCTTCGGCAACTTTCCTTCCGTGCACTTAAAGGCAAGATATCCATAGAGGAATTATTCCATACTTGGTGGCCGTGGCAGGAGAGAGATAAATTGTATTTTCTGGGTCATTTCGCGGAGGAAGTGATTGATGCTTTCCGGAAACGTTCTGGTGTTTTTGAGCCCGACGAAGTGTCATCGGATGCTAAAGCATTGCGTAATGGTGTTTTCTCTTTTTCTAAGGCTCCAGATACGGCTCGGCGGCTGTTCGCCTTGCGGGACGAGGTGCTGGTCTTTAAAGAGAAAGCGCGCCAGCGAGCAGGGGAGGAGAAGCAGTCGGATTCGTGCACAACAGAGGGCCACTCATCCACCTCCCAGTCAGATAAGGATGACATAGTGCATGTTAAACCAATGCGAGAGGCGGCGCCTTTGTATGTTCCTCCTAAAGGAGCGGGGACTAGCTCGGACATTACCTCCGCCGATGCTAAGGGATATTTTGTGTATAATTGGGTTTACACTCCATGGCATAGGGCTGATGTTATGGCATTGAAGAATGCGCTGCCCGACCCCCGCAAGAATCCAGCGGCCTTCTATGAAGAAGTTGAGGGGGCCTTGAATTCTTGTGTTATGACTTTAGCAGATATAGATTTGTTCTTTGGGCTTATTCTACCACCAGACATGTGGCGATCTGTGCGAAAGGTAGATGATGTTGCCACTTTTAAGGCTCGATGGTCTGAACTGGAGGATGAGGATAGGGAGAGGAAGCCTGCGCAGAAACCGCCCCAGAATATTTTAGATCTCCCTGCTGCTATTGTGGCTAAGTTGAAGACAATTATTCCCCCTAAAAAGATTGACTGGAATATGTTGGCTGCATGTAAACAGAAAGTTGACGAGTCAGTTGCGGACTTCTTTACGCGCTTTGAGGAGACGTTTCATGATTTTAGTGGACAGTCGCTTACCGACGATACGGGACGCCACCTTTTTGCGGATAAATATGTAGCTAATCTGCTGCCGGCAGTTGCGGCCCGTCTAAAAGCGAGTGAAAGTTCTTGGTCCTCCGCTACACCGACGGCCCTCCTGACTATCGCCCAGTATTATGAGCGTCAGGAGCAAGAAGCAAAGGGCCAGGAGGAAAAGAAGTCGAAAGATTTGAAAACAAAGGTGATGTTGGCGCAAGTCTATGGCCCGCCCCGACGGGGTAGTAATAGAGGTAGGGGAGGAACTTATGGTCCTCCCTCGGGCCGATCTGATTTGAATAGGAACCAATGTGCGTATTGTAAGCAATCGGGTCATTGGGCTAGGGACTGCCCGGTGTTGCATGCATCGCGCCAGGGGCATACCCACGGCGGCCCGCGAGGTAGAGGGGGTTTCTCGAACTTTCGAGGGAACTCTAACGAACAGGCTCGTTTTGACTCTGCTGGGCAGCACCGAGATAGATCAAATGTTTTCGATCGCCAGCATCAGTATCAAGCGTCAGGGATTGACCGGTCGGGGTACCATGACTCTCAGCATGCATAGGAATGCGTTGGATGGGGGTTAGAATCAGTTGAGGTGCCGGTCGATCAGAAGGGCCCTTATGTATCAGCTGAGGTTTTGGGCTCTACTGATCAGTTCCTAGTGGATACAGGAGCGACACGTAGTGCGCTATCTAAGCAATTGGTTCCGGGGGCCCCCCCATCCGGCTTAATGGTCACATCGGTAGGGTTTGATGGTACACTCTCCCGAAGCCCTCTTTCCCAGCCCCTCATGTTTAAGGTTGATTCTTTTTCTGCGCCCTGTCCGTTTCTGCTTGCCCCGTACACACCGGACAATATTATGGGTCTTGATATGTTAAAGCATTTTAGGGCTACGATCCGCTGCTCCCCTGCTGGTGTGCGGGTAATATTGAATGACAATTACCCCCGGTCTGAACGGATGTGTGCGATGTCAGAAGATGGGCTGTTATCTACCCTCCCTCGTGCTTTGTGGGCAACTTCGGATACTGATGTAGGACAAATGGTGATTCCACCGGTCCACATTAGCGTCCAGGAGGGGGCGGTGTTACCACGCCTCCCACAGTACCGTATTTCCCAGGAGGGTGAGGAGGCTCTCATACAGATAGTGCAGGATTTGATAACGGTTGGGGTAGTCGAGGAAGTCCCCTACAATATTTGTACAGTATTCTTCCCATACTGAAAAAGGATACGGACGCCAGAGTTTATCGGTTTATAATTGATTTGAGAGAAGTGAACAAGATCGTGATACCTCAATATCCAGTGGTTTCCGATATCACGACGTTGCTTACCTTGGTCCCGCCTACGGCGACCATGTTCTCAGTGATTGATTTGAAGAATGCCTTCTTTTCCATTCCCATTCACCCTGATAGCCGATATCTTTTTGGGTTTACATTGAATAATAGATCTTATCGTTTCTGTAGGATTCCCCAGGGCTATACAGAAAGCCCTAGCATTTACAGTCAGGCTTTGAAACGACAATTGGATTCCTTTGTTTTGCTCGAGGGGGTCGCCCTCATTCAATATGTTGATGACATTTTGCTGGCGGCTGACACCCTGGAGTTGTGTGAAAAAAGTACGCTATCCTTACTTTCCTTTTTAGCGTCCCACAATCATAAGGTATCTAGGAAGAAATTGCAATTCTGTAGACCAAAGGTGACTTATTTGGGTCACCTTTTGTCTAAGGAGGGACGTGCACTCACACCGGATCGTGTCCAAGTAATTTTGGATACACCGAGACCGTCCACACAGAAGGATGTGCGTGCATTTTTGGGCCTTGTTTCTTTTTGTAGACAGTGGATATTGGGGTTTTCGCACATAGCTAAGCCATTGTTAGCCCTCTTGACAAAGGACACGCCTATCCCAATTCCTTGGTCAGATGAGTGTGATACTGCCTTTCAGCAACTACGACAGGCCCTTTGTTCAGCACCAGTGTTAGGGACCCCGGATTATGCAAAACCCTTTTCGTTGTATGTGCATGAGAAAGATGGATGTGCATTGTCAGTTTTAGTGCAGATGCACGGCGATAAGCAGCGCCCATGTGCATATTTTTCGGCTGTACTTGATCCTGTCGCCCGAGCATTACCAGGGTGTTTTCGCTCGGTTGCGGCGACAGCTGTGTCAATACGCCAAAGCGAGGGAATTGTGTTATCTCATAAGCTGTTGGTATTAGTCCCCCATGCTGTCGATGCCCTGCTCAATCAAACGAAGACGCAGCATTTGACCAGCGCCCGTTTAACGGGATATGAGTTGACGCTTTTGGCTCCTCATATTACGTTGAAAAGGTGCGTAACGTTAAACCCGGCAACATTGTTGCCGTACCCCGAAACCCAGCTTGAGGCGCGGAAAGCGCATGATTGTATTCTCGTGACTGAGGAACAAACAAAGGGTCGTATTGATCTCCAGGATACGCCCTTTCCAGATGTAGATGGAGAACTGTGGGTGGATGGATCCTGTTTGAAGCTACCAGATGGTACGACTTCAGCAGCATATGCAATTACCACATTACAAACGATAGTGGAGACAGCACGAATACCACAGAAATCAGCTCAAGCAGCGGAACTGATAGCATTAACACGAGCATGTGAGCTCAGTAGAGGACTATGTGTGAATGTTTATACAGATAGCCGCTATGCCTTCGGAGTAGCGCATGACTTCGGCCTACTCTGGAAGGAGAGAGGGTTTTTAACGTCACATGGAGTTCAGATAATGCATGGAGAGTTAGTTCACAATCTTTTAACTGCACTGACATACCCGAAGAAAATTGCCATCGTTAAGTGTAGCGCTCATAGGAAAGTGGTTGATAAAGTTGGAGAAGGGAATGCGTTAGCGGATCGAGTAGCACGGGAGACTGCGATGCAGCCCGGTACTACTGCCATGTATGTAGTGAAGTCACAGGTGGAGAGATGGCATGATGCAAAGGAAGAAGTGCGGGAAATGCAAAGGACCGCTTCTGACAAAGAGCGGGAACAATGGGCTAGCGAGGGAGAATTGGATGATGAGGGTTGCTGGAGAAATAAGCAGATGGATAGATGGAAATTACCCACGGCTTTTGTACAACCAATGGTTCAGATGGCACATGGGCTAGCACATGTTGGAGCTTCCGCAATTGTAAAATTGCTTACCCAAGTCTGGGAGCATCCAGAGATTGCTAGCACGGCAAAGAGGGTGGTGCAGACCTGTATGATCTGCCTGAGGTATAACCCTGGAAAAGGTACTCGAACTCCAGCAGGAGGATTTGTGACACCCACTGCACCCTTTGAGGTTCTGCAAATGGATTACATCCAGCTTGAGCGCTGTAACAATCTGAAGTATGTTCTAGTAGTGGTTTGCGCCTTCAGCAAATGGGTTGAAGCGTACCCTACGAAAGACAATACTGCAATGACTACTGCGAAGCTGCTGCTGAAAGAGTTCTTCCCTCGATATGGCGTCTGTAGACTTCTGTGGAGTGATAATGGCCCTCACTTTGTAGCGGATGTTATAAAGTATGTCTTGAAGGGCCTAGGCATCACTCAGAAGTTCCACGCCGTGTTTCACCCCCAGTCTGCAGGCCTAGTTGAGAAGTATAATGGTACACTGAAGCTTAAGATCGCCAAAATTCAAGCTTCGACGTCTTTGACTTGGCCAGACGCTCTGCCACTGGCGTTATTGTCAATTAGATCAGTACCGCACTCTCGAACTGGCCTTACACCATATGAGGTTGTTTTCGGACGCCCAATGAATATTTGGGGTCCGCCAAAACCTAAGGCTGTGTATGATGTACCTTGTGTGATGATGAGTGATTATCTGGCACAGTTAACGGATAACTTGGTTTCTATTCATCAACAGGTCCGGGAGGCGCTCCCTGATCGGTCTACCGGCGAAGGACATGGTCTCCGGCCTGGTGACCATGTCATGGTGAAAGTCTTCGACAGAACGAACAGTTTGGAGCTAAGATGGGTGGGCCCTGAGCAGGTCCTCCTCGCAACGAGGACGGCTGTGCGAGTCTCCAACAGAAAGAATTGGATCCACTGTAGGAAGGTGCCGCCCGGATTGGTGGAACCTGCCGTGCTGACCGATCAACGAGAAATCTTGGCTGCGGAGACAGGCCGTGCTGCGGAACCAAACGCCACTGAGGAGCTCTTTCCGGACCACGTGACTTCTGGAGGAAGGCGATATCATCTTCGACCAAGGAAGTGAGTTTTCCAGTACCGGGACATACTGTCAGAACGGCCCTTGGGTTAGTGAAACGGAGAGCCGATGAGGCAAGGGGGGGGGATCAGCCCTGCATTAGTGTAGCGACACCCGTCTTGGCCCGCTGGTGAAGAAATCAACCGCTGCCCAAGGGGAAGAGTTCTGACAGACTTTTAGTTTCAGGAAGATATTGGGTTTATTTTTGCTTTTGATATGGAGAAAAAGAAAATCCTTTGTGCATTAGGGTTCATGTTGACAGTAGCCATTGTTGGGATAACCACATGGTTCGTGGAGGATGTAACTCCCGCTCGGAAGATTCTTGTGTTGACAACTCCGGTGCCTGAGGAGCACTACTTTTATACATTACCGTATCAAGAGTTGAAGCATCGACAATCTTACTTGAATAACACTTTCATCCAGATGCTGCATCATACCCACGTTGCTACGAATGCTACGAACTGTTGGATATGTGGGATGATGCCAGCTCATCAGAAGAAAGGAGGAACGCCATTTATACCACTTCCTTTCTCTCATAATGGCTCTTGTAGAGCATGGTATACTTTGCTTTTTGCCACTCGGAAACCGACAGTGGGACGATTGCTTTTCAGACTCAATAAAGAATGTCATCAAGACAAGAATGGGTATCCACAAGCGAATGGGACAATTTGGGAGTGGGAAGAGTACCGACCAGACAATGAATCCATTCCCTACATCTTCACGAACACAAGAGACACTGTGGGAAAGGACCAATTCGTGATTCAAGTAGCACAAGCTCAGGCGGACCTGTGCGTCCAGAGTGTGGGTTTCATCCCTGTCGGTGTTAGTGATTGCATTACTGTTCTGAATATTGATGGGTTGAACAATAGTACCTTCTTAGCCTCCCATAATACGTACTTTGTGTGTGGAAATAAAGGTTATTACCGTCTGCCGGCTGGGTGGTCTGGGGTATGCTATGTATCATTCCTATTACCTCCTGTATTCCTAGCACCCGCATCTTATCATAAGGATCTGAAATTATTGAATAATGTGACTGTAAATAGGTATAAACGTACTTTATCAATTGACGATGTAGATCAGACTGACACCAGTCTGCAGCAGTATATTGATTTTAACTTAGGACTGTTTTTCTTTGTTGGAGCTGCCCTGAACAGTAGGAAGATCCGAAGATTAACAAGAGTGGTAGAAGCTGTGACAAATCAGACTGCTGCTGCTCTTGGGAATCTTACGGAGGAATTGCAAATTACTAGAATTGTTGCATTACAGAATCGTATGGTATTAGACGTTATGCTAGCTGACAGAGGAGGAGCATGTAAAATTATTGGAAGTAGCTGTTGTGTGTTTATCCCTGATCATACGCCATCAGTTTATAATGCCATCAATAAACTGCATAAAATTGCAGCTGAGATCCATACAGAAAACGGCACTTGGTCCTTTTCTGGATGGTTTTGGGCGTTAATTACCGCCTGGGGATGGAAGGTTTTAACTGGTCTCTGCATTATTGTAGTGGTTCTGTTTTCGTGCTGTATTTGCGTTCAATGTGGTCCCTTGTTCTGCTCATTATGTGTATCATTCTGTATCCCAGATAAGAAAGCTATTGCTGAGGTTGCTCACCAAAAACGTTTAGCTAAAGAAGTTGAAGGAATGATGACAATTGACATACATGATGATTATCCTAACAAACCGGATGTCTTCAGTAAATGCTGAAAGGGTCGTCTGTTGTAAATTGAAACGACGATGTGATTAAGCATTTACTAAAGACATTAATTCCCCTTTTATAGATCGTGTCTTTCCTGTTAGGTTGGCCGAAGTTTGGACTCCATTTTGTATCGTCATGCTTCCACGTGTTCCCCATGAGAAGAGTCCAACCTCTGTGTTAGTTGCTCTTGTAATCTGCCTAGTAACAATCTATAAATAGCTCCTTTGTCCATCTGGCACATGCCCAGACTTGACCACATCTGTTATCAGTTAGCCTTGCTTGACCATGTTTTCGCGGGCTCAAGGAGTGTGTTAGCTCCGCCCACATATTGATTCAGTATCGAAAATGACCATAAATGGTAATGTTCTTCGGCCTCATGCTGTATCCACCCACTTGTGAGCCCCTCCACTGTGTATAAAAGGGGACCATGTACGAAGGTTCTTTGTGCTATTCTATGCAATACTGAAGAGTGTTGTGTGGATTGTAGGACCAGCCTTAAGGGTTAATAAATGCTGTCTTTGTACTTTGCAGTTTCCGTGCCAACTTCCTTATAGATTCCATTACAGGAGAGCGAACCCTTGTGTCCTGCGGGCCTGGCTGGGGCCTGTATTCATCACATCTATTGCTAATCGGGCGAGTCTCAGGGCATCTAGTTGGCAAAGTTAAATGAGTGGGGCAGATAAAGATAAGCTAGAAACTAACTCAGATTACACCCTTTTTGTCAGTTGGTGCATCTGTTTACTAGTTTTTTTAATTTTATTTTTTATTTGCATTATAAAAAAAAGTGTGGCAGGCTTTAAAGGTTAATGATAAGGATAGTTTGACAGCTGGCTTTGAGAATGTTTCAAGAAAGCTTGTTTGAGCAGTGAGTTTGATTTCCACATATCAATCAATCAATCAATCAGCATTTGTAAAGCACGCTCTGTCACCCCTAGAGGTATCTGGGTGCTGTGTCTCTGTCAAAGAGCCAGGTCTGGAGTTTCTTTCTGAAGTCTGCTAGCGAGGGGGCCGCACGGAGCTGGAGTGGGAGGTATTTCCAGGTCTTGGCTGAAATGTAGAAGAAGGATCCACTGCCGCTGAGGGTGTGGGGGATGCGGGGGCTTGGGGTGGTAGGGCAAGACATATAGACATAACTGGCTGAGGCAGATGTTAATTTCCATTATGTTTGCAGTTCTAGAATGTTCGAGAGTGGTGTGTGAGCCCTCGCAATCTTACGGTTTATCAATTTTTATAAGGTACAACACTTGTACTTTTAGTGCCTGTTGAATATGTATACAAGAAGGTTACAAAGGAGAGTGTAACTGCTCTATTAGTTCATTTTGCGAATGCACTTTAGTAGCGGCATACATATTAATATGATATAGAGGCCTTCATATGATTTCAGTGCATTTCAACACATAAGTCAGAATGAATTCGTACTGGGGGCAAATTGAACCTGGTAGTATATGGCGATAACATTGATGTTCAAACAATTTCTTTAAAAAAAAATATTCTATAAGCTCTTTACACATGATCAGGATTCTATTTATGAAGTTCAGTTTTATTTTAGAATCACTGGCAAAGTGTGATTAGAGACGCAAGTCAGATCAAGGTGGTACATTATATCACAAAGGATACTAGGAAATATTTTAAATTATGCTCGGCTGCCAGTATCGAATCCAGAACGCTCAATAACTTTGCCCTATGCCACAAGGGTGTGTACATTGGTGCTTCGATGCCAAAAGTGCACCACCACATAGGGAGACAAAAAATGCACCATTTATTAGTAGATATTGTGCATTATTTCTCTCTCTTTGACACAAGGACGAACAGCATCCTCGGGGCAGCGATGCCTTGTGTTAAAGAATAGTGAATTTGGGCCTCAGTTTCACACAATCTCACTCACTACCTGTCACTGACTCCTTCTTCACTTCACTCACACACACGTTTACACATACAGACACATGCTCACACATACGATATTATCCTGCACAAACCGACTCTCACCTGCAATCACGCACACAGCATACATTTAACAATGTTTTTACTTACTGTAGCTGCCATCATATGTTCTGTGCCAGCTACGTGTGCTCCACATTTTAATACACTAATAGTGAATCATAGAATATTATTCACTATTAATATAAAGGAAAACATACTGAAAATATGGAATATGGGGCTCCTTCTGGTGTCTTGGCAGTGATTCTGCCTCCGCTGAGGGCAGGTCTCGTAAAGCCAGTGCTGAGATCACAAGGGGGCAAGTCAAGGGTCGCAGATTCCGAACATAAATGACGTCCATGTTTAATTTCTCTAGAATCCCTATGATGTACCTGGGAGGAAGCTGGACCATGGAGTCAGGTGTTGGTTTGTTTCTGTGATTATTGATGGTCTACAGTTTTTATAGAGTTCCTGCTTTCTAATAGTCATCACTCAGTTGATCATAACACTTTACTTACTATTGGGGAAGATAGGTGAGGGTGGTCCCTTGAGGTCATCAAATGGCGTTCTATTCACGGGCTGGTGTTTGCATCAAAACTACTGCAAAATATTCCAAAGCACAATGACAGGAGGCTGGGTGCCACTCACTTTGCATAGTTTTGTCCCACAACGGTTTTCTGCCTTGGAGGACAACCGCAGGACTTTACAGTCACATGTGTTGTTTATAGGTGGAGAAGTGTGGCTCACTGGTTAGAGGAGGCATACCCTGAAGCAGAGGTCAGACCCGGGACCAGGGTTCAATTCCCGACACGGCAGGGTCTGAGCCCAAGTGTCCACGGACTCGGTGCCTACTCGAATCATGGGTTCACACTCTGCAACTCTGGGCAATAGCTTGCTTAATCTCCACTACGGCCCCGCCTGCGGCGGGATGCCTGGCTTTCACCTTGGGGATGCCCAGTACGGGTTATCTCTCAGGGAAAAGCCAGGACGGGTTCCCAATGCAAGCGCCGAGATGCCCAAGGGTAAGTCGAGCGCTATATAAGAACACACATACATACATACATACATAGGTACTATTCATTATGGTGACTTTCTCCGTGTAGAGACAGGGTCAGGTCATAATACGTTTTAGACGGATACTCTTACTTGTCCTTGCTGCAGAGAAAGGCAGTGTTTGCGAACATCTTTTACCACTGCATCATGAAAGCAGAATTATGTGTACTAATATATGGCAATATTTGTGCATATTCGCTGTGTTGCTTCTTGTTGCGACTGAGATGTGTGTTTTTTTTTTTTTGGTTTTGTGTTATATTAATGCATTCTATTCTACTGTGGTTGTTGTTTTGTGTTCTGTTTTGGACATTTTGCTATGTTGTGCCCCGTTATGTTCATGTTGTGTTGTTCTTTTAATTTTGTGACTGTATTGTTTTCTACAAATCCTTTAGCTATAACAATAAATGCTGCACATCTCCATCCGAATGCGGCACTTCCCTTTCAATTTCAAGTGCCAAACAACTATGTACCAATGACTAATGTGGTAAAATAATATACTGCTCCAGCTCTTCCACTATTTAAGACACGTGTCAGTTCAAAACCATGTAGGAGACCATGCTTTAAATTAAACCTTCTGTTTCTTGCTTTAATAAATACAGCCTTAAGCAGTGCTTTAAGTGGGATGAAAAAGTTGGGGATCTCTAAAAGAGTTGGTGCCAAAGAAGTGTGCCTAGGAATCCCTTTCAAGAGGTGTGGCCTGTGAAATTAAGGGTGTGGCCTAAAAAGGCATGAGTAAAGCAAGTGAACTAGAGCCTTGTGCTTGACACAGCATGCCACCTGACAGTGTTTGGGTGATACTATAGATGTTTTCTGACATTGCATCAAAACATACTACACAACTACGAACATATGCCATGCCCGGTCTTTTGGGTTTATCAATGCGTGCTAGCAGTATCAGGTAAAAGAATTATAAAGATATTGTTCCGAATATTTAAAATTGTAAATATTTCAATTCTGGCAACAAGACAGGGAATTAAACATTGCCTATGTCTGTGGAAAGGATAGTGGTCTTCAAAGTGTCTCAATCACCCAAATTCTCCCCGTCATAGCCAGTGGCTTAGCTAGGCCTTTTGCCACCTGTGGCGGTCCCAGCTTTTGCCGCCCGCGGTGGCCTAAGAGGGGAGGTAGGGGGTGCTGGAGATCAATTCCTTCCTTTTGCCGCCCTGCACGGCTGCAGGTACGGGGGGCACCGCCCCGAAAACTTGTGCCGCTTGGGGCAGAAACCACCACCCCACCCTCTTGCTATTCCACTGTCCATAGCCATTTCTTTTGCAGTCTCTTACTCTGTTAGACATCTATGCCCTCTTTTTTTCCTCATATCGTTCTGAAATCCTCCACATGAACATCTCACACATCATCTTCTTCCTCTTCATCTCTGCTTTTTACTCTGCCGTTTTGCATATATTTCTTTCTGTCATCCCCTTTCACCATGCCCCTTCTCCCTCTCACACATGGACATGTACACAACAGCGGTGTATACCTCCTTCACACTTAATGGTAACCGCAATTGGCACAAATGTGACCATTGCTACGTGTTTTTTGTAGAGAGGCCAAGGACTGCATAAGCATGTAGTCCGAACACTAACAAACACGGTGAAAAATGTGCACTGCCTTTAGCCTCAACTCCCGAGCTCTCAATTGTACCTCATTCGTACCTTGTTGAGACCACTCATCCACACCCTGCACTACCCAGACACATGGGGCGACTCAGTTCACAATATGCACTATACAGGAGACTTATGCTGCTTGGAAAAAAAAAACTACAGAAACACATCTGCAAAAAGCAAATACTCTTGTAGAAGCAAGATGAAGTAAAACGTTAAAGTAAATAAGGACTGCCTCGTTGACATTGGAGACCATGAGGTTTTTAACGTCATTGTTAAAAAAATCGATCAATGCTTTTCCCTGTAAAGTTGAGGGCATGATTAAAATGATCTGGCAGAACCCGTGACGCTTCCACATTTGTTTTTATTTGCTGTCGGGTATGAGCACTGGAAGGACGCGCCCCACTTAAAGCCATGGCCCCAGAGCCTTAATTGGGCCCGGTCCTGCCAGTGCTCAGCACTGGCAGTTTTTAAAAGCAGGTGCCGAGGTGAGTCCCTATAGAGCTCTCCATTTTTACTCTCCGATTGAGAAAAAAAAAACCTTAACTCTGCAATGGTACAACCTGTCACTGCCTTTGATGTAACTTCAAAGAGACTCTTTTTTCAGTTTTATATAGTGCAAACTTGGAGCGCTTTACATGGGCACCAGTTACATTACACAAGGACATATTCATTTTTTGAATTACAGGACGTCCGGCTCGAACCTGTTTTCTCAGCTCAAAGGCCGGCTTCTCTAGCCTTATGCCACAACCTCGCCCATAAGAGCAAATAGCATTTTCAATATTCTATACAACGAAACTATAGTTGTTGTTTATTTATCTTCTGTGACTTACAACCATTGACAAAGCCAATAGTCCTGGATTGTTGTAGGTGTAATGTTACTTGTTGTGTTATATATCTGGATTAATGGACAGAAGCAGCAAAATACCAGTAGGGCGGCACACTATGCTAAGCACAGATTTTAAGCTTTAGTGTTTTAAGCCACGCCCTTGATTGCAGCGGCCACGCCCCTATGGGAGACCCCCACGTTTTTTCATCCCCCTTAAAGCCCTGCATGGCCACAGCCCTTGCAGTAAGAGCTGTGTTCTAGGTAGGGATGGACCAGTTGCATACTCAATGCAGTCGGAATTGGGATTTGTATTCACCGCTGTATTGCTCGCGAGCTTTAAACCTGGGCAGCGCCCCGGGTTCAAACTGCAGTCTTGTCTTGTTAATTCTTAATCAGCTGTGATAGTGACCGCAATGTTAGCACGTGGCTCTTTTCCATCCGGCATTGTTTGTTGTGGTGACCATGGCAACAAGCAGCCTCCAACCTGCAGCACACCAGTAAGAGGAAACGAAGACAGGTGAATGAAGATCTGCCGTCTCTCATCTCGTTTTGTTCGCCCTGTTTGTTCTGCAGAAGACGGGATAAAACAGGAAATAGGCCTGAATATATAACTTTGTTATTTGATAATCCAATCCGCAACTTTAGCAAATTGGATAAGGGAGACGTTGTGCAATTAAACAATTTGAAATTGAAGATTTTTTGGCACGTCATATAGGGCTAATGTAATGTAAATCTGCCTTGCTCCATATCAGAGGAAAGTCTTGTGTGCTGATTAATAAAAAGTACTTCTTTATTATCAAAGAGTTGGCGTTGAGTGAATTGTTCCTTGGCGTGCGGCCTAGTTAAGCACTGACATGATGGATGTGAAAGGATCTAAACAGACGACAACCCAGACACGTCCCACACTGATGCCTTTCTGCCAAAGGAAGTGAGGTCACAAAGCCAGAGGAACTCAAGCCAGGATGGAGAATTTAGCACTGCACCCTTGTTAGAATGTGAATGCTACATCATCAGAATTTTGGGATGAATAGTGTCCCTTTAAGGATTTTTGGGGCCCGATACCCTTGGGGCCTTTACGTTGTAAACTGTAGTAATCACATGGCTAGCTCGATCCACTACTCTTGCACTATTACGCCTGATCTTTTATCTGACATTCGATTGCGACTACTGTTATTTTTTACTCATTACCTTGTCATGTGCACCATGTACCGCATTGTTCATGGTTGTATCACATTATCATTCGACTGTATACCTTTTCTAAAATACAATAAAATATTTGAACTTTTATTGACCATTTTCTGGTAATGCAAGCCTGCAAGATGTAAAAAAATATTGAATTATAGTTAAAATTATTTGAAACGGGGGTCACTCAAAAACAGTCAAAATATCACACTCGTTCAAGAGAGACAGAGTCTGAGGAAGAAGTAAGCAGAGACAGGGGAAGAGGTTGAGATAGGTGTTGCAGGGGAATCGTTTTTTATTTTCTGTACTGGGCCCAAAATCCTAATTATTTTAATAAATATTTTCCCTCAGAAGCATTGGTCCTCTGATGGATCTTGTTGGTTGTAGTCAAGGGTAAGAATTAAGGTGTTGAACTGTTGGCCACCCAATGAGGACAAATTAGAGATCAAATTCAAATACACCACCCTCAGGACCATACTATGAACGTAAAGGAAGGTGATAGGGAAACCAAACCTTCTGAAAAGTTCAGTCTAGCAAGAGTCATATAGTCTAGCAATTCCGCATCTGCTACACACAAAAAGAGTAATAAAACCTGATGCTCTGAAAACAATTTACAATTATCTCTATAGTGCATTAGAAATCAAATCTGGTAAGCACAGTTTCTATGGAAACAACATTTAGGGCCTCATGTAGGTAGCGAAATACCGGTCGGTAACGGCCGAAATTCGGTAAATATGCCGTTACCGACCGGTATACAGACAAGTGAGATGTAGGAGTCCAAAAACCACTTTTCGGTAAATATGAGGCGGTAAATACCGATTCATAGTTACCGAATTCTAAAATACCGATTCATATTTACCGAATACATTATTAACGAATCGGTAAATATGAAGTGGTAAATATGAAGTGGTAAAAATTTAAAATGACATGTAGGAGCAGTCGGTAATTAAGAAATCCAGGAAAATCGGTAAATAAGAGTCGGTAATTAACACGGATGGAAAGCAGGTGGTAACCATCAACAATGCACATAAGCAATCCCAAAATGCAACAGCGTGGACAACATGGCCGCCATGTACGTCATTGCAAGGCGCCTACGTCTACAGGCAGCAGGACTGAGGGTGTGGCGACGGGAGGAACAAATCTACAGACAGCGCATCACACTATTCCAGCTGACTGATGCAGAGATACATGAGAGGTACAGGCTACACCCCGAAACCATCATGGACTTAATCAGGGACCTTCACCCACTCCTGGACCAGCCAATAAGAAGGGCGCACGCCATACCCCCACATGTGCAGGTGCTCTGCAGCCTACATCTGTTGGCATCCGGCAGTTATCAGGTGGTGATACCTGCGGTGGGTGGGGTATCCCAGAGTTGCCTGTCACGTTTCTTCAGGAAGTTCCTGGATGCCATGATGCAGAGAATGCACCACTACATAAGCTTCCCAAACACACAGGCTGCACTGCAGAAAACAAAAACAGACTTTTATCACATGGCACAGTTCCCCCATGTCATCGGCTGTATTGATGGTACACACATCCCAATCTGTCCACCAGCTGACACAGAGCACATCTACAGGAACAGGAAGTCCACCCACTCCATCAATGTGCAGGTGATCTGTGATGCAGGGAACATCATCACAGATATTGTTGCAAAGTTTCCTGGGAGCACCCACGACTCTTACATCTTCCAGAATAGTGGGATCTACACACGACTGAGAGCCGGAGAATTCGGAGAGGGATACCTGCTGGGTAAGTAACAGTGACGCCCCTTGAAACCTGCAAGTCAGAGTGTATAGAGGCATGTAACTGATGGTTCCCTTTTACTCATCCAGGCGACAGTGCATATGCATGCCGTTCATTCATCCTCACTCCCTACCTACACCCAGCAACCCAGAGTGAGAGACGATACAACGTGGCCCACAAATCTACACGCAATGTGGTGGAGCGCACGTTTGGACTGCTGAAGAGCAGGTTCCGCTGCCTCCACAAGAGCGGAGGCGCACGCCAGTACAAACCCATCACCTGCTGCAAGATAATTGCCACTTGTGCAATGCTGCACAACCTTGCCACGAAAAAAGGTACAGATGTGGAACTAACATATTTTGAGGACAACGAGGATGAGTCAGGCCAGCCAGAGGGCAGCGCAGCTAGAGTGCCAACTGCAATCGATGGGAGAGAGAGACGGGCAGAGATCACATGCAACTATTTCTGAGTAAGTGAGGGGACACAGCGAGTCGTGAGAAGTCATGACGTAGTTTAATGTGGCACCACGCCATGAACACATGAACAGGCCAATCTGGCAATATGCCATCTATACAATGAGTATGTCCAGGGTTACGTCACCCAATGGCAAGTGGATAAGCAGGGCCACATCAATGTTTGCGCATACGCGCTGCAGTGGTGGATTGCACGGCCTGTGCATCCTCACTAGAGCCAACCCCAAGCCGCCTGCTGCTCCTGCGTGCTTCTGGGACGGGGGGTGTGATGCTGCTGCTGGTGTCGATGCTCTCCGCAGCATCCCCTGCAGCAGTTGTCGACGCCTGACTGGTCAATAGCACCCCTAGTGCACTTGTCACCTGCACCATCCCCCGAGACAGGTCGCTGCAGCACTGTGTTAGGCCCTCCTGCATCGTCACAGAGCGCCGGCAAAGTAGGGAAGTCGCAGTTGCCAGACGGTTGAGTGCCCTGCTGGTAGTGTCCCTTCTCTGGCATTCCCGGCGCCGTGCTTCGATGTCAGCATCTAATTTGCTGCACAACTGCTGGATTGACTGGGACATGTCCCGAATGCCCGCAGCCATGCCGCCAATGTTTGTGTCCATGTTGACTAAGCTTGTCCTCATCACCCGCATGTGCCTCTGGACTGACATTACTGCCTTTGATTGCAGGCGCTGTTGCTTCAACATTTGGCCCTCGAGCCCCAAGAAGACACCATGGCCGTCAGTGGGTGCTGGTGGACTCTGGACACGCGACCTGCGGCGCCCTCTTGCTCCCGTCTGTGCTGCCTGTGAGGTGTGGGGCACAGTGGGATGGCTCCCTTCCTGGGGCCCGGTGCGGTCTTCTGGGCCCATGCTGTCGTCTGACGAGGGGTCTAAGGCTCGTAGCCTGGCTGCTGGACGCCTCCTCATTCTCACACCTGCAAGCGGAGATGTGGCCGGTGAATCGAACATGAGTGGCGATGCTGGCTCTGGTGGTGGTGATGCTGGCTCTCGGTGAGGTGATGCTGGCTCTGTGTGCGGCGAGGCTGGCTGCGTAGGTGGTGCGGCTGCAAGTGGGCCTGCTCCCTGGTCTGCACTCGTGCTGGCTAGAGGTGATTTTTGTGGCCGGTGTGCCGTCTCCCCTGCAGCATGCCCTGTACTGCATGATGTCACATCTGTGGACAGAAAAACAACATTGGCTCAGTGTCCCCGAAGGGCTGCATTGCAAGCGTCACAATAAATCATTTCACATTCCAATCTGTCCTCTGTCTCCTTGTGCCTCGAGTGCGTGACATGCCTTGTTGCCCTGTGACATTTACGTCATGGTTAGTGTTGCCCTGACTACATCTCCCGGAATGCATTGCCTGTCTGCACTGACACGTGTGGACTGCAGTGTGATTCTCGTTTCACAATGGGGGATGTGGGATAGGGGTAGGGGCGGCTACATTGCTGTGCTTTCGTCTTACCTTGCTGTGTTGCGGCTCTGGCAGAGCTGTCGGCGTCCCCAAGACCCACGACGCTCTCTTGCTCGATTGTGGCCGCCACCAGCTCCTCCAGTTCGGTGAGGGCAGGTGCCCTGTTGGTTCCACCTCCGGTCTGGCTGGCCTCCTTCTGGATGTCGCCCATCTTCCTCTTGGTCACAATCCTCAGGTCATACCAGCGCTTTTTGAGGACCTCAATTTCCCTGTGGGTCCCTCCCACGGCATTGACCTGCGCCTGGATGGCCAGC
Source organism: Triturus cristatus (assembly GCF_964204655.1). NCBI lineage: Eukaryota > Metazoa > Chordata > Amphibia > Caudata > Salamandridae > Triturus > Triturus cristatus. The sequence continues at coordinate 828,071,399 of NC_140580.1, forward strand.
CATATGTTGCGCTTTTCGGCCTCAGGCACTTGCAGGGATTGCCTCCCAAACAGCTTCTGGTGCTGCTTCACCACCTCCTCCACCAGCACCTGGAGTTCCTTGGGGCTGAATTTGAGCTTCCTCCTCCTTTCCCCTCCGTCTTTCTGTGTTCTCTGGCTGGACATGCTGTTCGTTTCCCGCTCGCACATGCAACTGCTCCCTGCCTCTCCTCTGCACTCCGAGCCTCTCCAGGGTCGGCTAATTATGTACACCTGCCTGGGTGTGGCCACTTCGGCTAATTGTGTCCACCTGCCTGGGTGTGGGCAGTTCCTGGTTGGGTGGGCTGTCGTTGCACAGGATTAGCTGTTTCGTCAAGTCATGTGTTGTTATTTACCGAATCCGTACGTACCGATTCGGTATTTTCCGATTCGGTAGATACCACCTCGGTATTTTCCGATTCGGTAGATACCACCTCGGTATTTTCCGATTCGGTAATTATCACCTCGGTATTTACCGAATCGGTGAATTCCGATTCGTATTTACCGAATGTTACCGAATCGGTAACTGTTACCGAATTTTTACCTACATATAACTTACCGATTCTAATTTACCGATTCGGTACGGCTCGGTATTTAAGAGCCGGTAAAATTTATTTACCTACATGAGGCCCTTAGACACAATTATTAAAAGACCCAGACAAATTCAGAAGTATTTAGTTATTGTATTAAAGACCCAAAATCAATGGAATAAAGTAAAATTTTTAGGCATTTTTTAATGAGTCTCACAAACGTGTTATATAAAATCACACATTTAGGGGTCGATACCGATCTCGGTCGGAAGGGCACCGAATCAGGTTCGGCCGAAAAACTACGAGCCGTACGTGTGTTTTCCGGCCGACTCGTACAGCTGTACGAGCGAGCAAGTACGAAGCGAGCTAGATGAAATTCACCGACTGAGTCGTTTCCGAGTCCGAGCCGCTCCGTTTGTCCCGGTCGGAAGCTAACCGTGGCGTGCAATGGATGCGATTTACAACCGAGCCAGTACGATGCACGTGTCGGACAGCCTGTGCGAGCCAGAGTGTCCGGCTCACAAAAGCTCCCGGAGCTGGACTTTGGGGGTCCGCGTCGGACCCCCTGACACCCGCAGCCCTACGACTCGGACACAGGGGAAGATCTATGGGTCTCCCCAACACAGGCATGTATGGTGCGGGTGGCACCGATGCATACCCACTGCAGAGGGCGCACTTGTTCGAGACGTACCCATTCAGTCAATGGGAGCCCATGTACACGTCGTACGACTGGCTCCCATCGACTTCTATGGGAGTCCGACCGAATCGAGTCCGACAGCATACGTGCGCATCGTACTCGCTCGGTCGGACTGTAGGGGTTCGGCTCGGTCGGAAAACACTCCGGATCTGACTCGGTCGGAGTGCTTTCCGACCCGGATCGGAATCGGCCCCTTAGTCAGAAAAAATCAGTAGCGAAAAGACAGAAATCCATATGAGGCTTGTTTGAATCAGAGGCTTCCTACCACCAATAAAGGCAGGAGGATGGTTTCAACAGAGTTCTCTAAGCATAGCAAAAGGGATTAGCTTAAAGTCCACTAGGGGAAAGTCCATGGGCAAAGGGGATGGAGCAGTAATCAGGAAAGTTCAAGACTGGTCTCTCACCAGACAGCTCAAAATTGTCCAAAAGGCAAGTTCTTCAGCAAAGGAAAAAGGCAGGGGGCATATAAAGATAGTCCGGCAGGTAGTTGTCAATGGAGGAAAGAGAAAGGTGCAAGACGGCTGTGTCTGCGTATTGGGGCTCCTCCTCCTAGGGAAATCACTTTTTATACTTTAGATCATCCATTTTTGACATCTGTTTTCACCATACGAGGGTCTGGCTGTCATGTGACTGTTTTCCGTTCACCAGATTCAAGATTTATACTCATGCATATTTTCCAATGTTGCTCATGAGAAACAACTGTTCATTCCTTCCCCATAGGTTAGTCAACGCAGAATGTATTTACTTTGTTGCTCGTCATGTGTCAAAGTAGAGAACAAGTTCCCATGCTTTCACAAAAAGTGGGTAAAGAAAAAGTATCTTATTTTTGGGCAAATATGACGTGAAGAAAACAGATGAAGAAATATTTTAAGGGTTGTAGCAAAAGTCCATTACTATGAAAAAACGCAAACCTAAGTGAAAAATGCAAATTAATGCATTTAAAGTCAGCATTTTTTATTTAGCAAAAGAATCTCATAATTAAGTTCAAGTATAATGAAATTCAATGAGAATGTCATTTAATGAAAGATTTATGTTTTTGTCAACAATTATTGTATAGAAATATTCAACCCAAATATGTCCGACTACTAACATTTTTAAAACTGCATACATGTAAAATATTCTCAAAGGTCAACATACACATTTTGTTTTAATAAATCTGAGACCCTACTAGTATTAAGCATCATTTCTGAAAGTTTAATTCATGTTAGACCTGGCACCATTGGTGTGGGCCTCCTCTGCATTTTTTGCCTTTAACTCCAGGGTTGTTGCTGTGTTTTGAACTCTGTTTTCCTGGTCTAGATGCTTTGGGCACTTTGCCACTGCTGTTCAGTGTCAAAGTGCAACTGCTGCCTTTCTAAATTACTGATATGGATTGGTGTTTTCATGATTGACTGATTTGATTTACTGGTCTGTCCCTAGTACAGTGCACCCTGTGTACCCAGCGCCTGTAAATCAAATGCTGCTAGTGGCCTTGCAGCACTAGCTGTGCCACCCACATGAGCAGCCTGTAAATGTAACTCTGGCCTGCCATTGCAGAGCCTGTGTGCAGTCTGGCACTACCATGTCAACTTGGCAAGTGCACCCACTTGCCAGGCCCTAACCTTTCCTTTTCTTACATGTCAATCACCCCTAAGGTAGGCCCAAGGTACCCCTGTGGGCAGGGTGCACTGTATGTGAAAGGTAGGACATGCCCTGATGTTTGTGGCATATCCTGATAGTGAATTACTGTCAATTTAGTTTTTCACTATTGCAAGGCTACCTGTTCCCGTAGGACAGAATAGAGAGCTTTCTTATAACATCTTATAAACATAACTATCCCTGGGAACAAGGTAGGAAATTAAAGTTTAGTATGCCGGAATTTAGAATGTTAAAATACATATTTCAGTGAGAGGGATTTTTACATTCTGTGTTTGAAAATTCCACTTTCAGAAAGTAGGTATTTTCTTGCTTAGCCATCCAGTGTGCCTCTACTAGGTTTGTGTATTGCATGTCTGGCTTTTGGATGACAGGGGCTGGGGAGGAGCAGTGGCTCCAGAGAGCCTGATGAGTCAGGGCTGGGCTGAATAGACCTGGGCTGCATTTAGAGTAAGGGGAGGAGACTTCATTTTACCTGAATGGGACTGGCCAGGCTACCACAATGCTGTCTCCATCTCCTTCCAGGAAGCTGCACCAGAGAGGACAGAACCGGTTTTGACTGAGCACAGGGCTTCCCTGCCATCAGAGAACCAAGGATTTTGTGATATAAATATTGGGGCCCGGACCCCAGAACTTCAGATCATTTCTGGGAATCAAGAGGAACCTTTGCCAAGGAGAAGAGCCGGAGAAGCTGAGGAGGAATACTGCCCCTGTGCTGTTTGCTGTCTGGGGTTGGCCTGCAGTGGCTACTTGCTGCCTAGGAATTGAGAAAATGACTTTGCTGTTTGCTGTGTCCCCTGCTTGAAAGAAGATCTCCAAGGGCTTGGAACTGAGCTTGCCTCCTGTTCTGAAGTCTCAGGTACACAAAGACTTCACCACCAGCTCCCCTGAACTTCCTTGTTGGGAGTAGTTCTGACCTGCAAAGAGGTGCCTGGTGTTGTTTTGGACCTCTAAGGACTGCTTCTGATGCATCGCCGAAGAAATTGTCACAGCGCCTGCTGCACTCGAGGAATCGCTGCACGCTGAATCGAGGGCACCGGTTTCCAAAGTCTGAGATCACCGCTCCGATTTCTACGCAAGGCCTGCTGTGCGGCTGCAAGAGTTTACGCATCGTTCCGGATCGTCGCATCACAGCGCCAAGTTTGTTACATCGTTGGCGTATGCAGTAAGAAAACCGATGCATCACCTCCTCACACAGTAAGAAACCGACGAATCACCTCCTCTCTGGTAAGGAACCGACGTATCACCTCCCCCGGAGCAAGGAACCAATGCATCCCCTTCACTGAGTGTAAGGAACCGACGCATCACCTTCTCTGCGGCCCATTTTGATTGTTTGCGTGACGCATCCCAGGTACTTTGTGAGAAAAGTGTTGCATCTGCAATTTGCTTTGAACGTAACTTTTTTACCATCTGAAAGTCATATTTTTATTATTGTACTGTGGATTTTTGTCGTTTGGGCTTGTTTTGGTTTAGATAAAGATCACTTGTTTTTCTAAATTGGTGTGGTGTCCATTTCTCGTGTTTTCACAGTATTATTGTATGTGTTCACAAATGCTTTACACACTGCATTTGAGATAAGCCTGTCTGCTCGTGCCAAGCTACCAAGGGGGTGAGCAGGGCTTATTTTAGAAGTGTATCTCCCTTACTCAGACTAGAAGCAAGGGTCCCTATTTGGACTAAGATACCTACCTCTGCCAACCAGAAACCCCCATTTGTAACAATTCATATACAACATTGCACGTTAATTGTGCACCACTTTAAAGAAGCTAAAGATCCTAGGTTTGATCATTCATATTAGTGTAATTGCGTGTGAGACTCATTTGATATTGTTAATATAATTTGTAATCCATTAATAATCATTTAATACTTATAGTAAGTAAATTCTTCTATTTTTACAAACCCAAGCTCTCTTTTACAGTGCTGATACCCCAACTTTTCTCAGTTGCAATGTTGTTTTTCTAGATGTGTGCAAAGTGCACATTCTTTTTTGTTTGTCATAAACACTTTTATGTCATTTAAAGAATAATCAGCTTTTACACTGTTACGTAGGTAAATAGAGGTGATATACAGAGAGAGAAGAAAACACTTTTCCAGGGTGCCACTTGGAAGGTTGAGTCCCGGGGCAGTTGCCCACTTTGCCCATGCCTCAAAATGTCTCTGGCCAAATGAAGGGATAGCAGGTGAGCCACAGCAAACAGACCCATAATTTATACTCTACTAAAGCAAAAAACATCTGCTTTGAATTCTTTTGGGTCTCTAAACACTTTCTATCATTTTTATGGTGCATCTGAAAGAAACATCTGCTTCCATTCTCCAACATGTTCAGATCATTAGCCAGCATCTGGATTCTATATAGTTCATCCCCCTGCAAACCCATAGGAGATTCACTGATAGCTTGTCGTCTTCCCAAGTGACCCATGGGAAATCTTTGCACGCGCCATTATTACATAGAATGTGTATGGTTTTCCTTTTAGATCTTAAAACCAACACATTAAAATCAAATGATCTGTTTTTATTGAGTTCCTAGAATACAGATGTGTTGTCTGAGATGAAGTATGTGAAACAGGTTGAGAACCCACTTAACTAACTCGTACTGTGACCTATTTTAAAAAAAATAATGTGTGCCAAGGCATGCCAGCTATGAGTGAGGCACCTAGCATAGGAGAAAAATCTAGATTTTCTCGAAAATTGGTGAAAGACTATCAAAAGTGATTCTTATTAAAATAAACTCACAAGAAGTAATAAAAAAACTAATTCAATCCTTCACTGACTGGTGACTGTTATTGTATGCTATTTGTACTACATATTGCTCCAAACGTTTTGTCTTCCAAGCACCTATTCTTTCCCTGTCTTTTGTCTTTTTTAATTCCTGCATCCTTTTCCTACACTATCCCTGACCAAAACCTTTCCTCTGATTTTCACCCTGTCTGATTCCCATCATCGTCTGTGCTTTCCCTCCTGTGTGTGAAAACCTGACCCAACTTGTCTCTTGACTCCCAAATCCAAGCTCTTCCAACGTGTCTTGTTGTCTGTCTGTATCTGTGCCCTCTGCACCCCCATTTAGTTAGCAATTCAGCATAGTTCCACATTAGTAAATGTGCCAAGGGCCCAGTTAAATCTCTACGTTTGGAAATGTTGTATGACAATTGTGTGATGCTCAATTACATCTATTGTGGATTTTACAAAAATGCTTGGTAAGCTATGGAGATAGGCTAGCCTAGGGAAGCATAAGTCCAGGTTGAAGAAAGCCTAGTGTTTATGTAGACTGGATGGTCCAGAAATTGGAGATGCTCAAAAGGCTGGAGAACTTGGGAACTGGGTGGGAGGGGTATAACCAATCAGACGCAGTTGACTTGTTTAGAGGAGTAAGGTACAGAGAATCAATGCATTAGTTTGATGTTTAATGTTGCAATAGCATGTGTTTTGTAGTCTTCCATTCTGTCTTGGCATATGGACCTATTAGACCTGGTGCTGAGGTATGTCCTGGCTGCTTAATCGGCCTCTCATTTCAAATGCATGACCAATCATGTGCATAAAGACATCATCATTCCCAGTTGAAGTTCTCTGTGGCTTAGCAGTTTGAGTCCTGGCTGGACTCCCGTTCTCTTTGCCTCAGCTGATGTTGGTAGTTTTAAGATTTAGCTCAGTCTGGGATAGATTATATAACGTTGCACAAGGCACCCTTGCGTTCTTTTTCGAGAGACTCTGTTAAAACCTATTTTTCTGAGCCTTGTATGGCCTAGATAGTCGATTGGTTGATGTTCATTTTATGTTGCCAGATTTTGAAGTGCTTTGGCTAGGGATCAATCTTGCTGAGATATTGATCCTTGAGGCTTGAAGTCTCTGTAGTGATTGTTGAAATTCCTTTAGGTCCACTTGGTTGTGGATGCCCTTCCTGGACACTCTACTGGATTAGAATCCGAATATCTTAACCAGTTCTTCAATCGAAAGGTCTGTCTCTTTAGTTCTCCTTACTTCCTTCTGGGCTTGTTTAGAAGTGCTTTGACTTGTTTGCAGGTTATTGTGCTCTCCCTGGTTTTTGGCTATGTGGTGCACAGTATTGTTGGTGCCAGTGGTGCTCTTTCTTTGGCTACATATCTGGTATATTCCTATTCAGTTATAAATGGATGGGTTGTTTCAATCATCTCTTTTTTTTGTCTCCCTACTGGTTGACGCTAGATGTCCTCTCAAAAGTTCTTGACTGAGCTTGGGACTTAAGCTTCGTTACTCCTGTGTTTGAGCCTTTGGCAGAATTGTGCACCCTTCTTTCAGGGATGGTCGGGTCTTTGGAAATATGTCTGCAGAAATGCTTTGGTTCCAGCTTTCTATTTTTGATTACCAGATTGACAGTCTGATGTTCGGTTCCCCATGGCTCCCTAATGGAGCTGCGGGTTGCCTTTCTGTTTCTATTTCTGGCCCTCTATCTATGTGGGACATGATCTGTGACTCCCTGACCTATCCCTTTGCCTTGGACCTCCCACGGTGCTCCTTGATATGCTTGGAGTTGCTTAATGTAGGAGAGATTCCTCTCAATTGAGGATTGTCTGGGATTCCTTCCTGATAGTGTTATTTTACTTGGACTAGGAGGTTGTTCCAAATTTCAATCCTTTGGTTACGCCAATCTATTTCTTTTGTTTTCCCTGCTGAGCTTTTGGTGTGAGGTGTTCGACATTGGTGCCTTTGACCTCTTGTACATTCCCTGCTGGGTTGGAGTCAACGGAGTCTGACTACAGCCACTCTGGATACTTTGAGTAAATCTTATTAAGCTTAGTGCTTGTTGATAATGCTTTGGTTACTTTGATTGTCTCTTATGTTCCCTGCTGGTCTTGGGGCTTGAAGCATTAGATCATACTCACACTTCCACTTGTAATCCCTGCTGAGTTCCTCTGCTTTCTGCAAGTACTCCCAGCTTAGTCTGGAGCTTGTGCATTAATCCTTGATCAATCTGTTTTTCTCTTATGTTCCCTGCTGGTCTTGAGATGTTATTCTCTGGCCACTTTGGCATCCTCTTGTACTTGCTATTGGGTACAGAATATGAGGTATCTGGCCATGGCTACTCTGGTTTCCATGAGTACTCCCTGATAAGTCTGAGTTTGTGGATTAATCCTTGGTCAGTATGCTGTTGTAAGACCTTCAGTTATTAGACTCTGGTTGCTTTGACTTTCTCTTGTATGGCCTGCTGGGCACGGAATGTGGCGTATCTGATCATAACCACTCTGGCCAACTTGCTGAGTCTGAGTCTTATGGATTAGTCCTTGGCCAATCTGCTTTCCTCTTATACTCCTTACTGGTGTTGGGTCTAGAGGTATTAGGTCATGGTCACCTTGGCTTCATCTTGTACTCACTGTAGGCATGCATAGATGCCTGGGCCATAGACAAGTTGATTTATGTTAGTGTTCCCTGTTGAGTTTAGAGTTTTCATTAATCCTTGGCCAATCTGGTATCCTCTTATACTGTATACTGGTCGCGGGCCTGAAGTGTTAGTCACTGTGGCTTCCTTCTGTACTTTCTGCTGGGCATGAAGTGTGAAGTGCAAGGTCACAGCCACTTTAGCTTTTGTGTGTGCTCTCTGCCAATACTGGAGTCTGTGGATTAAAACTTGGTAACTCTACTTTCCTTTTGAGCTCCTTGCTGGTCTTGGGGTCCGAGATGTTAGACTGGTGACTCTGGCTTCCTCCTATATTCTAAGCTGAGCCATTGTCACTCTGGTTTCTGTGAGTGTTCCCTATTGAGTTATTGGTCAATGTTGCTCCTTTTAGACTCTCGCGTCAACTGTGGGCTTGATGCTCTAGGTCGTGGTGACTGTGGCCTTCTCTTGTACTCTCTGATGCGGATGGAGTTTGTGATCTCCGGCTTCAGACACTTGAGCTCCTTCTGCAAGTACCCTCTGTTGAGTTTGGAGCCTGAGAATTAAGCCTTGGCCATTCTGATTTCCTCCTGCTCTCTGGAGTAAGACCTTTTGTGTCATGCTACAGTTGGAGTTTGCATTTTAGACTTTGGTCACTCTGTTGTTATTGTTTGTCATGTTGAGTTTGGAGTTCATGAATTTTACCTCGATGACTCTGGTTTCCTAATGTGATAATTCTGCAACTTAGAGACATGTGAATTGAACCCTGACTGTTCTGGCATATTTTTTCTCCCTAACAGATCTGGAGTTTGTGAATTAGGACTTAATCTCACTGACATTCTAGTGTGCTCTCTGCTGTGTTTAGAACTTGCAGTTTAGGTTTTGATCATTCTGATTTCCTCTTGTGCTGCTCCTTGGGTTCGGGGCTGGGGTGCGAAGTTGTGACTGTCCTAGCCTCTTTTGGTACATAAAGCCCGATTTTTCTTTCCATGTCAGCCCTTTATAATTTAGGTCTCTTTGGGGGTCAAGCTTAGACTTCTCCCTTTCCAGCTTGGAGTTTGACATATTGAGTCTTGACTTTAGCATTTTTATTACTGCAAATATATTTTGTTGTTTCTTTTTGTTGGTTTGAGCTTTGGCCTGGCCTTAGACTTTCAGTATGACCTGTAATGTATGATACTGGGTTTTCTGTTGATTACACTAAGGTCAGAAGAACTCACCCCTTTACTGTCTTCGTAAGCAGCCGTGGCCGGCATGGCTCGCAGGTGGGGACGGTTGCGCGGTGAGGGGGGGGGGGTTGCACGGGAAGGTCGTGCGGAGTGCCGGGTTTAATTTAATAATAAAAACATAATAATTAAACTTACTTTTCCGCAGGCCGGATCCTGCGTCTTCTCTGCTCCTGCTCTCCTGCCTCCGGCAGGAACAGGATGCAGAAACAGGCATCCTGCATGGAGAAGGGCAGAGTGTGCATGACTGGTTTGGGCGGCCCTTGGGAGCCGACCAAACAGTCTTTGCACACTCGGGAGTGGGTAGACATACCACTCCTCCCCTGCCCTGCTCACAGTGCAGCCCAGCCCCCTGCCCGCCTGCAACCAAACATAAAGTGGCAATAACGGAAAGTTATTACCATTTTATGTTTCTGTTTCTCGAACTGCGAGAAAGCAGTGGGGCGATGCTCCTCCGCCCTAGTGGAGGAGCCGCCCCTGTTCGTAAGAGGGGAAATCTTTGAGGAGAGGTGAAAAAGGAATTGAAAGAGGCAGCTTTTCAAGTTTCTGCCCGGTCACAGGGTATCTGGGAGGAGGTGGACACACCTCATTAGTAAGTACTGGGATGAGGAAGGGTATTCAGAGTAATTAAAATTTCCAGTAACTAATCAGCACAGTGATGAGTGATTCTTTTTTTATCTACCCAACGTGCTCAGAGGCAGCACAAAGCTGTGGCCAATAGAGCTGGAGTTTGATGAAAGAAAGCCTTGTGGCATGCACAATTAAGGGAAACTGGTGTGATAGAATTTCTTTAGTTTCTACGTGATGGAAAATTCACCAGAGAAAAACTGTGACAGTGGGCCAGGGCAAGATCAGTGCATGGAGGCAGTAACAAAGACCGGTACATTTCCAATGTGGGTGCGAGAACCAAAAGAAGGGAGATGACCCCACACAGAACTGGAGGAAAGCAGTGAATAGGACTCGTTACAGAATGCATATTGCCAGTTCAACTGATGTACATTTCCAACTATTTAGCTCACCTTGTGCGGATGCTCACCATTTTCATTGATTTCTAGTCAAACAGTATTTCAATTGATGTGCAAACATTATCTATCTGAGTGGATGGTACTTATTCATGCGTATTCTATGCATTTAATTTTTAGGTCTTGTCATTGTGGCACCTATAGCTCTCTTGTTGGACTCGAAAAAAAATTCTGATATAATATACGTACATAGAGGGGCTTTTGCTGAGAAAGCTTCATCTATTCGTCTTTTGACTCGTTGCTCACATTTTGTTTCTGCCCACCACAGCATAAAGCATGGGGCAATGTGCCCCCCCCCCACACTTTACCCATTGGATTCTTTCACATTGAGTGACTGTGCAAAAGCGCATTGATTGCATTCGCCTAAAATTGTTATTTTCTCTTCAGTGAGAAAGCTCTTTCAGTGTGGGTTTTTTGTTTTTGCTTGTTATCTTTAAAAAATATCTATTTTTCTTTGATGCATTTATTTCCTGCCTCCATTTGATGTTACTGTTGTTAACTAAGTGACATTGTGACTGTTTGTAATTTTAGTGTTTTTCTGTGTAATGGTTCCTTCTTGTCCCCTTCATAAAAAGTAATGGTAAAATGCAGGGTATCATTGAAAGGCTTAATAAAAAATAAAAAAATAGCCATATTAGTCAATATTTTTTAAATTAATATTTTTATAGCATTCATCTAGTGGTCATATTTGCCTAGCAGTTTATCTCCTTTTATTTTTTATTTTGGTGACACAAACCTATCAATACAAAATGTTAAAGAAAAAAAACGTAACCATTGGACCAGTATGCCAAGGCAAGATCTGTTGGCTTTGCCATTACTTTCCTACCTGTAAGATTTGGAGTTAGCAAGGGCTGGAGTACTTGCCTGTCCAGGATGGGAAGGGTATGGTCAGTCGCTCAGCTTAAATCTACGCTGTGTACATTTCCACGTGGGGGTGAGATGCCACTCAACATTCCTGGTAGCACGCCTGGAAACCTGCGCTTTGTTCAGCTTTGCAGGCGTACCACTGGGAATATTTGTAAATTCTCAAAAGCATTGAATCTGCACCTCTATGTGGGTGTACTTCTACGAGTGCGTATTTACTATTTTCTCTTCACGAGGACCCTAAGTATATAAATCATTTATTGTATGTGTCTTGCTGTTTTTAAAGAAATTGCTTGTTTTGCTGTGAAAAGAAATTATATATCAAAATGCATCATCTTTAAAGATAAAGACTATCCAGCATTTGTATACTTTTCTTGATGAGCTATGTCATTATTTTCATTAGGATTCCAATTTATTTCCGGGGTCGGTTCGTCTGTTTTCTTTTCATTGTGGTTTTCCTTCAATGTCATTGGTAGCATGTGCCACTGTAGTCCTTCTTCAATGTTGCTGTTTGTATCTGCCATTGTGCTCCTTCTAAAATGTTGCCAGTTCTATATGCCACTGTGGTGCTTCTACGTCACCAGTTCTATGTGCCATCGAGGCCCTTCTTCAAGTCCCTGGTGCCACTTCTGACTTTCTCTTGTATCATTGCTTGTTTTTTTCATTAGAAACAGTTTTCAAGGGCACTCGTCGTATATGTCATTATGCTCCTTCATATGTCTTGCTGATGGTATGTGCTGTTGTGGCCTTTTTTAACTATAGTACATTTACACAAACAATGAATTTAGTGTCACCAACATGAGTACTGTTTCATTTATAAAATATGTTATACATGAATACAGTTAGTCTGAAATGTCATTGTATTAAATTGCAGATGCTTAAAAAAACATAAATCCAGATACACCCAGTAGCAACCTGTGGTACTGAAGCGTCTGGTGCCCACTCTGGGGTCACCAAGTGACAGCCTGTGATGTTACAGTCTTATGCTGTTCGCACTCAGGACACCCAGCATTGCCAAAGACAGTAGGCCTGGCTTAAATATGCTAACGAACGCAAATAGCATTTTGTATACCCTTGCATTATAAAAACCAGACCTATTGTCTTTGCCAATGTGGGTTTGTGATTAAAATTGCGATGAAAACAACAATTGAAATGCTACCATCAAGTCGAATTGGATAGATCTTAAATATCAATTGTGATATAGAGAGCAGTAAGACTGGCCTAAATTGGATCAGAGACTGTAGGTGTTTTGGCTAATTTGGGACACACCGAAGGACGATCTTTCTAAAATGGCATGGTGGGCAAAGGTGACATCACATACCCCTTAACCCCTATGACATCACATGATTACCGTGTTTTAATCTTTTGTTTTCCGTCTTCAGTTCCTCAAAGGCCTTAGGTAAGGGCAAGGAGTTGATCCTATATATAAAAACAAGTTATTCTATTAAAATGATCATCCTTATCAGCAGAGATGGATCTGCAGAAGTGCCCTCTCCATCCCATGCTGGTAGTGAATATCAAATGCAGAGATAGCTAATATATTATGATGATCCATATATTTCTCTAATTGGTCTGCCAGGACCATGTCAGTGATCTTTGAGAGCCATGAAAGGCCTGTAACTGTGACAAACATTCACAATACTTCTGCACCACGGAGGAGTTTTTAAGCAGCATGGTAATAACAAGCAGCTTCCATTCATGCAAAACCTCCCTGTTAGAAGAGACTTGTTAATCAGTTTTGTTTCATGAAAGCGCTACACCAAAACATGGAGGCCTTCATGCTGGCAGCAGGTTATCAAAATGTTTACTTGTTTTTGTGTTCCTACTTTCTTGGCCCAAACTTTTTTTTAAAGTCTTTCTCTGTTAGGTACAGAGACTGTTATGTGTAAACTATGGTCCACTCATAAACGAGTGTGCCTTCCTTAGTAAAATTGAGTTTGTTGTTCCTGTACCTGGTAAATCAGGGTTTGGCAACAACAGGCAAATCCTGCTTGAGTACAGCACAATTCCACACAGGAAGTCCACTCCACTCAACTCATAATCAGCCCCACAACAATCAAATTCTACCCTAGGAGTGATGCGAATTTTTCAAACTTACACATTCTTCGTGTACGATCAAATTAACAGCACTTTCAAAAAAACTATTTTTAGATTATTTTATATCCTAGATGATCGGTGTCGATGGGGTAGATGGGCTAACTCATTTTGCCCTGGGTCTGAGACACCAGATGTAAAAGACATACACATGATTTCTATCAGTCCTAGACTAGAAGAATATTGAAATCAGAACTGAATGTATTATTAAGGTTTGCCAACGCACATTTTCCTTGAACCCCCGTGAATTGTTGGGTTTGGTTTTAATTTAATCTACTACAGGTCTGATCTTGGAGTTTCATTGTATTGCTATTAGAGTTTCTCTCCTGTTTAATACTAGAAAATGGAAACGCTCCAAGTCCTGTATTCTCTCTCTGGTATATTAGATAGAGGGAATTTGTTTCGTGAAAAGAGGCAGCCGTTTCTGTCTCATGAGTGCCTAATTGTTTCAAAGGACTTGATATTTAATTTCATATTTTCCTTTTTGGGTGGAAAGTGTCCCTTTTTTTAATGGTTCTTGCTTTTTTTAACATCGTTTATATCAGGAATAATTGATACTACAGGCAATCCGATTCTCTGTATTTCATTTTTTTGGTGCCACAAACAAAAATCTTTTACATTTGGTAATTAAGATATCTTACGTCCGTATGACAGTTTTCAAATAAATTAAATTAATTGAATTCGCTTGTGATTCGGCAGCAGGATAGAAAATAGAAAATACTTCACACGTGATTTTTAATTATTTTACTTTGCTTCATTTCCTGCAAGTCTTTCTATTTTTTACTGACAAGTCCTTCCAAGCAGAGCATTGTTGAAACTAAGGGATGCATGAAACACCCGAAGCCCCTGAACTCGTTGCCAACAGCCCGCTGTCATTCACGAGGGTTGAAATGTCACTGCAACAAATGCCTGCCTGACCCACCAAAGAAAATAGCAAAAAACTGCCCTTACATGTAAAACAGCTAATCTGGAGTCCTGAGACATGATGCTTGCACAGCTCTGTCGCTGAACCAATCACAAAGTAGCAATTCTGGATAAATGCACAATAAATAACGTCTTCTGGCATGTTACATACAGTGCTTTAAATGGGGAAAAATAGTGCAGGTACTCATTTAAATGTGGTGAGTGGGCGGGGTTTGTGGGCGTGGCTAGGGGCATTACCAAAGGCAAGACAGGACATACTCATTGACTTCTATACTAGTTGTAGCACATACCAAAACACATGAGAAATTGTTTTTATGAACAAAATAGGTCAACTCGTTACACAAAACAAAAGACAAACACTGTGATATTTTAGCATTTCCTTGTTTTGTAATATTTGCAGCTTGAATACTGTTATTTGTTGTTACTTGGCACAATACTATATATTCTCGAGCATAAGACACACAGAAAGATGTGCACACACAAAGCAGTCCACACATTTCCTTTAATATTCCCCCAAGAGTGTCTCGATTTCCTCCCTCTTTTCTCTCACACGAAAACACGCACAGGTAAACAGACAAATATAAGCAGACACTCACACAAAACAATTGGTGGCATTAAAGCCATTTCAACCTCCTTACCTCCCATGGCTTTCTTAATTGCACTGTCCTTACAACACAGCATGATGGTGAACACCCGGATATCATGCAAATGAGCCCACTCTGAATAGTTCAGCGGGGGCTCGGCTCAGGGCTACAGAAGTGTTTTGACTGTCATAGACAGGTTACCAGCCCTAGCAGCCAATGCACCTATCCTTTCATGAGTACTGGTACTCTTCTCAGCAGTAGAAAAGTGCCGGTACTCAGAGTGATAAAAATAAGAAGTGCCGATAATCAGTACCTGTGAGTACCGGCCTATTTAAAGCACTGGTTACATGCAATAGTTTGCTATGAATATCACTAGCACCATTCAGTCAAGTTTAATATAGCATTGCTGCACCTTTTTTTAGAATCGAAACAAAAAACACAGGGCCTCATTTATGAAAAGTGTCACACTGCTGGTTAAAAACAGCAATGCAGCACTTTTCAATGCACCCTCCTTGTGACATCATGGATGCACTGTATTTAAACCACGGTGCTCCATGTTGCAAGTATTGAACAGGTACGTCAGGAATCCTGACGTACCTGTTGGCGCATAAATGACACATTGCTGGATTGTCACAAAACAGACGCAACTTCAGCAACGTGTCATTACACATGGGCGAGTAACATGTAAAAAGGCCTGCACCACTCTACGCAGCAGGCATAAGGATTTGATGCAGTGAAGTCACAGAAGTGGCGCAGTAAAATCTTATTTCACTGCGCAACTTTTACGAGCCTTTTTTACGTGGGAATGCCCACCCTGCCTACATTATACCTGATGCAGGTATAATGCGGTGCATGACTTTCTAGGCAGATGCGTCACTTTGTAAATATAGCTCAGTGTGACAAATTTTTTTACACCGCCGCAGTGTCACAAAAAGTGACGCAACGACGGTGTAAGACCTTTATAAATAAGGCCCACAGTGTTGGGTCTCTTTATCGGTTTTTGGCAGAGCGACAAGTATCAAAATTATGAGTTGCCAACACAACAAGAGCTGACAGAAAAGCTGCCTGTCCTTGTGTGCAGAGAGGGTGATACCTGTGTCTCATGCAAATGGCGGGTCTGCCACCTGGCACTTACTCAAATTCAAGCCTCCAAGACAATGGCAGAGGCGAGCACATGCACACTGGGGCATTCATCTCCAGAACAATTAAGGCTATTCATTACGTGATGCCTTCTATTTGTGTTGCACCAACTAATGTGAAATGATTAGATAGGGCTTATCTTAACTGCTTACAGAGCTGGTAATTGTTATTGATGCGCGAGAGGATACTTTACGTCTATAATTAGTCACCAGGACAGATTTGGAAACTCACCTTGTGTGCAGCAAATTGTGCAAACGTTTGCGGAAAAAAATGGTCTGTCAAGCTTATTTTTTAATAAAAACATAAACATGTGGCAACTCTACAATAAACAGGATTGCAAACTCTTTTCAATGAGAAATAAACACAACTATCCATCTACCTTTATTTGCATTGCATTCACACAACCTCAATTTCTGATGCTGGCTATGCGTAATTACAGGGTCCAGACAGACAGCTAACAGGGAATGTTTTTTTTTCTTTTGTAGAGAAAACATTATATATTAGATCAATTCTTGATTGGCCTAATACATAGTCGATGTGTCCCTTTTTTGAAGATTTTCCATGTTTCCCATATCCTTTAGGTTAAACTACAACCTCACAGAACCAGCAGGGATGGCATGCGTATCCTCCTGGTCAGGACACTAAGTGCCCGATTCACAAAGGGCCTCCGTGCTTGCGGCAGAGACCCCGCAGTCATGGCGGAGAGCGGCACTTGTGGCTGAGACCCTGCAGTCATGGCGGGTGGGGCCGCACCCGTGGCGGAGGTCCCGCATTCATGGTGGGGGCCCGCACTTGTGGCGGAAGCCCTGCAGTCATGGGTGGCCCGCACTCGTGGCGGAAGCCCTGCAGACATGGGGGGCCCGCACTCTTGGCGGAGGCCCCCGCAGTCATGGTGGGGGCCCGCAATCATGGCAGAGGCCCTGCAGTCATGGCGGGGGCACGCACTTGTGGCGGAGGCCCTGCAGTCATGGTGGGGGCCCGCAATCGTGGCGAAGGGCCTGCAGTATTGGTGGGGGACCGCACTTGTGGCAGAGGCCCCGCAGTCATGGCTTGGGCCCGCACTAGTGGCTGGACATCCGCAATGAAAAACTGCAAATCGGAGAACCTGCCACAAGTGTGGGCCCCCTGCCACTACTGTGGGTACTCCACCACGACTGCGGGTACTCCACAACGAATGTGAGTACTCCACCACGAGTGCGAACCCCAAAAGCCTGATTGTCTCTCCTGGGTGACTTGAATGCGCAGTGGAAGCTTAGTTCATAGGAACTAGCGTGGATGCACATGGGTGTTGCTTCAAAGGGGGGGGTGTGTGGGTTATCCCGTCCCAAATAAATCCATTTTTTGGCTCATAGTCGGGTGAAAAGACTCCCAGTTTCGGCTGCTGTGTCTCAGTGGGGTTCTCTTGGTATGAGCCGCACTCATACCATTATATACTTGTCCCTCTGAAAATGTAAGCTGGTAACAGAGACATAGTTCAGATTTCTGTGATATACCACTTATCCTATCCGCACTGAGATAATTTAATCTGATCTGTTTACTCATTGTGCAGCTACTTGGATGGAGACTGCCACACGCACGTACTCACAGGCACATGCACGTGCACACATGAACGCGGAAATAGATGCACATGCACACACAAAAACACTCTCACACATGCATCAACCGAACAAACTATCACACTGGCATTTGAACTTGCGACCTGCATTCTATTCTCAGATCACAGCATCAACCTCCTGAGCTATCTCATTAGGATCAAAGCCTGCAATCTGCCTGTGACACACTTTCCAAGGCGAGTGCTCTACTGATTATTTGCAGATTTTCTCGAGCTGGTCTGACCAACACACACAGTCCTGAATGCTTGCAGAACTCTGATGGCTTCAAGAGTGTTGTTTACTTTTCAAACTAGAATAGACACTACCCAGGCACTCCATGTACCCCCAGCCCTCCTAAAAGTGCCCCCCGCCCCCTCACGTGCCTATCCCGCACACATTACACCGACTTTTTATTTTAGTTGGCTATACTTCAAGAATGGTCAGGAAATGTCAAACTCACACCCACATCTTACAGCTTATGCTACACCTATTCATGTGCTATGAGAATCCACATGAATGCACAACTTTACGACTTAAAAAGTCTAAAGTCTATTGCCCTAACCATTGAAGAAATTTTACAAAAAATAGAGTTAGGCTTAATGTGGCATTCCACAGCTTGAGCATAGGATCAGTTTCCTATTTTTTTAAAATTCAATTCATATTCCTATGACCTCCATGACAGTGCTAGGGAACCCCAGGCCATTAGGATCCCATAGCATTGGTAAACGTCACACGAGGTCAGATGTTCTGGATTCAAAGGATGATGATGAGTTTGAATGGCTCCAGCCTTTTTCTAAACATTGTAATTCAAGCATCGAGTTCATCAAATGCATATTGCATTCCCAATCAATGATCTATAGATCCGGGGAACAGGGCTAACCACATGCTAAAATTCTGAACACCCATAAGAGTCAAGGGAGCCTTTATTGTGACTTGGAGGTCATTCTTTCACAACCGGGGCCCACAACTTTCTGCGGACCAAGCACAGATTGCATGCAATAAAGGCTGCGGAATACCGTGGTATGACAAGAGGTGTTTGAGGGAGCATGTCCATCCGCAGAATCAGCCTGCACTTCTCGTAAATGATATTTAGCTAGATGCCTTGGGTCTTCTTGTGATGAGTGGGTTTTTTATCTCAGACCGTAAAGACAAAACATCAGTTGCTCCATGTGTAGTCCTTCAGGCTTGGAGCAGCCATGCGGGCTCAGGCAGGGTGTTATTCGGGTCAAGGAAGCCGCAGCTGGTTCATGCAGGGCTGCTAAGGTGTAGCGGTCTCAATGAATGGCTTGGAGCGAAAGCTTATATTCTCTGTTTGTGTCAGCTGGGCAGCATACATTTGTCATTTAGGTTGGTTGCAGTCTTCAATTAATTGGCATGCAGGCCACAATTTCCTGGGCTGTCTCCTACTCTGAGAGTGTTGGATTAGGTGCTGTTACAATAAAGACTTTAAGATCTTTGAAATATTGTTGCGAGACGTGGAAGTTAGTTTAGGAATTCTGGAGTCTATGACTCCCTATCTAGATCTTAAACAACTTTTTTGATTGATTTTTCATTACATTGACCAGAGACATATTGGTCTTTTTTGCCCTATCTGTTGCTCTGCGCTTGTTCCTCATGCACATTTTGTAGCGCTTCCTATCTTCCCATGAAATTGTTTTCTGTCTTTGTCATTTAATGTTATGATCAGTGATCTATAGGTCATACAATTCTAGATAGTATCTTTGGTTGGGAGCATTAAGGACTGAGTTCATTTTCCTCTGTTCTGTGGAGGCCACCACTTCTAGTATTCCAGCAGTGTGTGAGTAGAAGATCTCCATTTACCTTTCAGGGGTCTTATCATCCTGTGGTAAAGAAGTGTCTAAGTCATAAGCCTGGGTGAAATTCAAATATTTTTTAGTGGAAATTATGCAAAATGCCCAAAAATGTATGTGAATTTAAATGAAATGCCAGTCCAGCTGGTCATTTTGAAAAAAGGACATAATTTGCACCTAAAAAACTAGCAAAAATGACATGTGACGTACACAATAGCCACTCGCGTTCTGTTCGTTAGTGTTGTTCCCACGCTCCAGCAAAAGAATTTCCACTTGAACAAGATCTCAATTATGCATTGTGCGTTAATGGTATAATCTCAGGTATTTTGCATAACAAGTATAATGTGAAATTATGGAACATGATGCTGGTGTAAATTACATTTCACCGGGGCCTACTAAGGAGCTGATTTAGATGCCAGCGTATATGCCACGTTACAACGCATGCGGTTAGAACGCATGCCATTACAACTCTGTCATTACAATGGCCGCGTTGTTACATCGCATACCATTACAGCGCAAGTCATTATAACAACTTGCTTTGGGGGGGGGCCCTGGATGTTGGAATAGTATAATATACTATTCCAACTCTAGTCTGTGCAACAGTAGGGAAGGTGATGGATTTAAAATTCCACACCTTCTGCCCCCTACAGCAAGTTGTTGTAACAGCTTGCGTTGTAATGGCATGCGATGTAACAACGCAGTTGTTGTAATGACCGCGTTGTAAATGGATCCGATGTGTAAACATTGCTGTAAACGATGTTTACCGATGCCAGCACGTGGGCCGCCTCCCTGCCGTATTTAGATATTCTAGCTTGTGCTGTGGCAATTTCTTTGACTCTCAAAGGGGAGGTTTATATATGAAAACCTGTTCTATGACATTATCAAGTTTTGTCACATTATCAAGTTGTTGTCAAGATAAGTATACATAGGTTACTATAAATATACTATTCTTAAGTTCACATCTATGTACTTTATTGATATATATATATATATCTTCAAGATGGATACATGTAAAATTAAGAATATAACTTTATACTTCCTATGCACGCCTAGATTGATGTTATAGTGCTAGCCAATATTCAAGAGTTGAAACTTTGTAGATAATATTCCTGTACTCATTATTGTGGTGTACAATCCTGAAAAATATTTTACATTGAGTCTCCCTGATGTTCATGGAGATTTCTTCCTGCACTATTTTTCAGCTCAGGAACGCCATGGGTTGCTTGTGGTTCTGAGATGAAAAAATGTGTGGCGAATAGGGTGTGACATCCGCTCCTGTGATCCAGCAACTGTCTAGGTGCAGGGTTTCTGAGAGGAGAACTAGTAGAGGCATTGCCACAGGAGACCAGTGGATATTCCAAACCTAAATGGGAAGGATCAAACGCTGGTTTGGTGAAGTGGGAATCCCATCAATTTAGGGTGAAGTTTTCCCTCCGTCAAACCTGAAATGACCCCCAGAGTCACACATTTGGTGGAAAACATCGTAGTTTTCTTTTTTGAAAGAGACAAATGGAAATGAAGCAGCCAATTAAATAAAGTTGACTTCCGTCCATTTGCTGATTTACCAAAAGGTCCAAATTCTATATAAAAGCTCCTAGCGGCTCCAAAAGTGGATTTTAAATCGCAGATGATTGAAGTGGTCTGGGAGCAACATTTAGGTGGTTAATTGAAAAAGCTTGAGTATTCTTTTTAATTATGTCTCGTCTGATAGAATACTCACACTCTCAGTGCACTGCCTGAAGGGCGATAACTCACAAGGACCAGGGTTGGCCTTGGGCATGGCTTACCTGGACCCAGGAGTTGACGTTTTGAGGGATTTCGAGAGCTGTCCGCATACAGGACATGCACTAGCGTCCCTCCGACACAGCTACAATGTAAATGGATGGGCGCCCCCTGCAAATAGCAGAGGGGCGCCATTAGTCGCTCCACAGGCATGAGCAAAGTCGGAGTCCCTCATCGGTGTCGCCGCAAAGGAGGGTTCCCTGTGACGTCATCTGGGGGCGCCGCCTGGGACTGCAGAATATAAGGCATCTCAAGGCAAAGGGTTGGCCTCTTTTCCATCCACTGTGCACCGCATTTCACCCTACCGCATTAGGCGGACCCAACTACGTGATACCAGGTTAGGAGTAGAATCCAGTTTCCCCCCCCCGTTGAGGTCCTCTGGGGTTCTACGGTCATTTGTATGACTGTATGACCAGAGGGGGAACCAGTAGGGGTCAAGGGTTGCTGTGGCATTAGAACGTACTGAGGCTCTACATGAATGTGGTGAGACAACCCCTGGTATGTAATCTTGGATTAGTTGAAGGTTCTTGCCTGGGTCAGTTTCAACAACTGACGCATGTCACAAGGGCGGTATCATTTAGGAACATTCTAAACTCAAAGTTCAAGAGACATTTTCGGCAACCTACAATTCTACCCGTGAAGCTCCGTTACTGTGACCATCAGCCAAGGAATTGATTCAGGTTCAGGGAGGCTGAACAAATCCACCAGAGGCTGGTATGGCTCCCAGGTAGGCTATGAAAATGGCAGAAGCACTCGGTAGAGTGCATGCTTCACGCGACTAAAGGATTGAGCATGGGTACTTTTACATTGGCCTCCTACTTGGGTGGAAGCTGAGATCACTGGGAATAGTTACAGTACCCGGGTGGAGTGAGCCATACATCTAGGATGGTATGTTGCCCGACAGTGGGGTTGGTATGACTACAGCTGGTAAGGTTCTGGTGTAGCCATCTCGCAACAAGTACCCATCGGGGAAGTTGGGGCAGAGGCACCTCCGGAAGCACCCATAGAAGTGTGGTCCTGGGGATGGAGAGCGATCTTATAGGGAGGTGGTGCATTTGTCATCCAGGGGCTGAAAGCTCTGCAATCATCAGGTGCACAATCATAGGCGCCCTTATGGAGGACCTTCAGCGATAGCTGGAGGAGAGCGAGTTCGCCAGTGATCTCTTCGCCCTGTGGTGGAATTTCGTGCAGCAGAAAAGGGGGTCTACCCCAAATATGGACTGAGTTACTGAACTTTCCCTGTGGAGGGGTGTTGATTTGTGTGGGCACTGGGCAGGCAGGAAGAGGGACTGGTTTTCTGGTGGTCCTGGTCCTTTTTGCCCTACCCCGGGAAGCCTGGAGTTGAAGATTTTGGGGGATTTGCCTAGTGACAGGTGCCCCGGCCAGGACGGAGCGCTATGCGGTGCCCTTGTGTATGTGTTGGTATGGCCCGGCGGGTATAGCCTTCCCATCCCTCTGAGAGATGAGGTGAAGTTCCTGTTAAGGTATGGATGCCCTTAGTGGAGGGTGTGGGCGATGGATAAGGAAAGGGGCCTTCTGGCACTTTCCATCCTGAAGTGTTCAGCTGTGATGGAAGGTGGAAACACCTCTGTATCTTTGAACGGTTTTGGTGACCTGATGTCATGCATTCTCCAAACAACAATGTATGTCAATAATGTATGTCTTTGCTGATCTTATGTCCTGTATTCTCATAACAATGTCTACTTACGTCCTGTATTTGCATAGCAATGTGCTTAACTATGGCTATTGTTTCTCAAGGATACTATGTGAATAAAAGGCTACGCACTTGGTTAAACCACAGTAATTTGTCTCTTTCCTTCTCTTCTTGGGAGTTGTTGCAGTGAGGGGAGTAGCAAATTGCACGTTGTGAGAGCACTATGGCATTTGATCAATATTTCTGCAGGGCGCTAACACTCATATCAATCCTGCTTATACATATTCTCATGACTGCCGTCTCGTACCCTCTTCCCTGTCCCACTGCCACTTTTAATCAAACTTCACAAGGGTCGGGGACCAAACGATTCACCGTAAAATGGCAGACACCGAATTTGGTTCACTGTGAGTGAAGGCTAGCCCTGACTAGGAATTAAACTCATTGGTTGGATGATAGTTTGCCTCTTACCAGCTATAATTTAAACTGCCGAGACTCATGTCATAAAAATTCTGAACAGGTTTTCAGAGAGCCCCTTTGCCCCCTCTGCCTCCATGCTCTCTTTTTCACTTATCCCTACCTACCTATTTGAAGAGAAAAGCTTTCCCTTTACAGAAAGGAACACCATTAGCCTTGCCAGTGCTTGTTCAAACTGAATTTACTGATATGTATCTGCTTTTGTAATGTGGAAATAAAGTGAAAGTGTCTCAAACAGCAAAAACAACACAGCAGCATTTCCTGGCGTTGCCTTTGAACTGGCTGATCACATCAGCGTTCATTGACAGTGGCGGCTGCTTTCTGTGCTCCTCAAATGGCCTCAAAGGAGCCGAGGTTGGGGTGTTTTCTTTCCTACGGAGACCCCTCCGTGATACTTCTTAGGAGTCAGGTGGGCAGTCTCCCCCCCGCACCCCGTGCCCTGTCCTACCCAGGCGGGGTGTGCTCCCTGCATACTACAAGAAGGAGCTATTGAGGCTGCAGCCAGCGAAGGCGCTTGCACTGCTGTAGCATAAAGTTTAACAAGCATTGGCATAGCCAATAGGTCTCGCTTTTGGGACCTGCTAAGTATTTAGTTATGCAGCACAATATCCTTGGTGCAACCACATCAACTGTTGCGTGGCTAAACACTTATAAGGTCCCATAGGCAAGACCTATTGGCTATGCCAATGCTTGGTGTGCTTGTGTGTGTGTGTGTGTGTGGTTGTGTGTGTGTGGTTGTGTGTGTGTGTGGTTGTGTGGGGTTGTGTGTGTGTGTGTGGTTGTGTGTGTGTGTGTGGTTGTGTGTGGTTGTGGGCGTGGGTGCGGTTGTGGGTGCGGGTGCGGTTGTGGGTGTGGGAGTGTGCGGATGTGTGGTTGGGTGTGGTTGTATGTTTGTGGTTGTGTGTGTGGTTGTGGTTGTGTGTGTTGTGTGGTTGTGGTTGTGTGTGGTTGTGGGTATGTGTGGTTGGGTGTGCTTGTGTGTGGTTGTGTGTGTGGTGTGTGTGTGGTTGTGTGTGTGTTTGTGTGTGTGAGATTGTGTGTGGTTGTGTGTGTGTGTGTGGTTGTGTGTGTGACATTGGCTGTGGTTGTGTGTGTGGTTGTGTGTGTGGTTGTGTGTGTGGTTGTGTGTGTGGTTGTGTGTGGTTCTGGGTGTGTGTGTGGATGTGTGGTTGGGTGTGGTTGTGTGTGGTTGTGTGTATGGTGTGTGTGTGGTTGTGTGTGTGTGGTTGTGTGTGTGTTTGTGTGTGTGGTTGTGTGTGTGGTTGTGTGTGTGTGGTTGTGTGTGTGGTTGTGTGTGTGTGGTTGTGTGTGTGTGGTTGTGTGTGTGGTTGTGTGTGTGGTTGTGTGTGGTTGTGGGCATGGGTGCAGTTGTGGGTGCGGGTGCGGTTGTGGGTGTGGGAGTGTGCGGATGTGTGGTTGGGTGTGGTTGTATGTTTGTGGTTGTGTGTGTGGTTGTGTGTGTGGTTGTGGTTGTGTGTGGTTGTGGGTGTGTGTGGATGTGTGGTTGGGTGTGGTTGGGTGTGGTTGTGTGTGTGGTGTGTGTGTGGTTGTGTGTGTGTGGTTGTGTGTGTGTTTGTGGTTGTGTGTGTGATTGTGTGTGTGGTTGTGTGTGTGTGTGTGGTTGTGTGTGTGACATTGGCTGTGGTTGTGTGTGTGGTTGTGTGTGTGGTTGTGTGTGGTTCTGGGTGTGTGTGTGGATGTGTGGTTGGGTGTGGTTGGGTGTGGTTGTGTGTATGGTGTGTGTGTGGTTGTGTGTGTGTGGTTGTGTGTGTGTTTGTGGTTGTGTGTGTGGGTGTGGGTGTGTGGTTGTGGGTGTGTGGTTGTGTGTGTGTGGTTGTGTGTGTGTGTGTGGCTGTGTGTGTGGTTGTGTGTGTTGTGTTTGTGGTTGTGTGTGTGGTTGTGGTTGTGTGTGTGGTTGTGTGTGTGGTTGTGTGCGGTTGTGTGTGGGTGTGGTGTGTGTGGTTGTGTGTGCATTTGTGTGTGTGTGGTTGTGGGTGTGGTTGTGTGTGGTTGTGGTGTGTGTGTGTGTGTGTGGTTTTGTGTGTGGTTGTGTGTGTGTGGTTGTGTGTATGGTTGTGTGTGTGTGCGGTTGTGTGTGTTGTTGTGTGTGTGGTTGAGGGTGTGTGTGTGTGTGTGTGTGTGTGGTTGTGTGTGTGGTTGTGGTTGTGTGTGTGGTTGTGGTTGTGTGTGGTTGTGTGTGTGGTTGTGTGTCGTCAGCAGAATGACTGTGGCACTGATCATTTGCAGTGAATGTGCCAATGCTCTCCATATATAAGGATTTTTAGGACTTGCCTCGTAACATCTTTAGCTCTCTCCTTAGCTTCATGTAATCAAATAAATGAATTAATAAAATACATACATAGAGGTTGGGGCAGCCCTAACCATTGGTCTCTTCAACTGTCATTCATAGTTTGGCACCTGCCTACTTCTCAGTTTACAGCATGAGGCTGTGGGGGACCCCCTTCAGTCACTGGCTCGCTTTCTTTGAGTGATTATATTTTAACTGATCACATGTGCACTTCCTAAAAGAAAGGCACTTCAGTTCCAGGGCTGGCGGCAAATACTTTACTAATGCAATTTGTCAGTGCTTCATAATGCTGTACTTGTTCTAGTCATCCTGTGTGGTTGTGTGTGTGTGTGTGGTTGTTTGTGTGGTTGTGTTTGTGGTTGTGTGGGTGGGTGTGTGGGTGTGGTTGTGTGTGCGGTTGTGTGTGTGGTTGTGTGTGTGATTGTGGTTGTGTGTGGTTGTGTGTGTTTGTGGTTGAGTGTGGTTGTGTGTGTTTGTGTGTGTGGTTGTTTGTGTGCAGTTGGGTGTGGTTGTGTGTGTATGTGGTTGTGTGTATGGTTGTGGTTGTGTGTGGTTGTGTGTGTGCTTGTGTGTGTGGTTGTGTGTGTGGTTGTGTGTGTGTGGTTGTGTGTGTGTGGTTGTGGGTGTGGTGTGGTTGTGTGTGTGGGTGTGGTTGTGTGGGTGTGGTTGTGTGTGTGGTTTTGTGTGTGGTTGTGTGTGTGTGGTTGGGTGTGGTTGTGGGTGTGGTTGTGTGTGTGGTTGTGTGTGTGATTGTGTGTGGTTGTGTCTGTGTGTGGTTGTGTGTGTGATTGTGTGTGTGGTTGTGGTTGTGTGTGCATGGTTGTGTGTGTGGTTGTGTGTGTGGTTGTGTGTGTGGTTGTGGTGTGTGTGTGTGTGTGTGGTTGTGTGTGTGGTTGTGGGTGTGGTTGTGTGTGGTTGTGGGTGTGTGGTTGTGGGTGTGGTTGTGTGTAGGTGGTTGTTTGTGTGGTTGTGTGTGTGGTTGTGTGTGTTTATGTGTGGTTGTGTGTGTGGTTGTGGCTGTGTGTGTGTGGTTGTGTGTGTGGTTGTGTGTGGTTGTGTGTGTGGTTGTGTGTGTGTGGTTGTGTGTGTGTGGTTGTGATTGTTTGTGTGGTTGTGGTTGTGTGTGTGGTTGTGTGTGTGGTTGTGGTTGTGGTTGTGTGTGTTACAGTAATACTAAATGCATCTGAAAATAAAGGAACACAAACATCGGCCAATACTTTACCAATGCAATTTTTCAGTGCTTCATAATGCTGTACTTGTTCTAGTCATCCTTCTGTATTGAAACAATAGCTCCAGAATACAGTGATTCAAAGTAAATAGCAACTCTTCTTTGCACAAGTAAGAATCCTATTCCAGGGACGTGCATTAAAACTAAAACGGTTTTATACACCTGCCTGCTCAGAAGCACATGGTGCTGTGGTGAATTATAGAAATGGTTATTTATTTTAATGTAAAACTTTTACAGTAAGCATATGGTTGCCATATTTATGTGGTAAAATGTGCTTTGTGGAGTTTTTATTTTTATTCTTGTTTCATGCACTTGAGATGTATATATTTATTTAATTAAGCATCGCATCAACGTACGAAAGCGAGACCTATTGGCAATACTTACATGTGGTCTATACCAAGCAAAAGGATGGTTATGTCAGTGGCATCATTTTCCCTGTAATGATAAATAGCCAGTGTGATAATGCACACCTTATATGCATGATGATAAATTGGTAGTAATCAGGGGTGTAAATCAGGTCCCTCCAACCCCTGCGGTGCAGCATGCCCCCAACCCTTCAGGGGCGCCTCATCCTTTCTTTGGTGGGGGTCCCTTTAAACCCAAGTCCAATTAATATTTGTGAGATATGGCAAACCCAAGGGCCTCTCATCGCATTGTGGGGGGGGGGGTAATAATTTTGCGTTACGCCAGCGCTAGTAATTGCACCACCTAGATTACACTTTGTGTCTCCTCTGGGCCATACCTGGTCTAAAAGCTTCATGTTCTGCCGGTGAATGGGAAACATTTATTGATTCTTCTTGCGTAGGTGTTCCTGGGTATTGTAGTTCTTTCCAAATGGTTCGTTTCTCGATCCTTTCTTGTGTTTATCTTGCTGCTACACGAAGCAAAGCAGCAAAGCAGCTAATACTAGGAGCCTCTGGTATTGCCATAACATCTGAGTGACCTATAGTGGCTAGATAATGATATACTCAGTCATGCCTCTGCTTCCTTATGATGCTTTTTCTAGTCCGGATTGCAGTTTGGGAAACGATAACACTGCGAGTGTTGGTCATCCTCTATGCTCTGCTGCCACCTCGTGGACAGGATTCGAAGTTCTCAAATCAAGTTTTGCTTAAATCAGGTTTTTGAAAGATTACCCTGTGTTCAATTACGCTCGTGTTAGGAGGTTCTAAAGTTACTTTTAAAAAACGAAACGGATCAACAGCATTTGTTTTTGACAGGTCTTTGGGCAGCAGCTGTCCAATGACTGACTCCTGTCAGTATAGAAGCCACAATAAAACAAGCATTTCCAATGCCAAAGTTCTCGCATTTAGGAGAGTTTAAGCTATTGGCATTGTAAATGAAAATGCCTTTTATTTTTGCATTGTTTTTAAAACAGCTAAATAAAAGGCATTGTCATTTACAATGCCTATAGCTTAAACTCTCGCAAATGCGAGGCCTATTGCATTTCAAAAGCGTTGCGGAACCTCAATGGGGATGAAGAGGTGTGGGTTCACTTAGTTTAAACACTCCTTAATTCCTGAATTCAGTCACTGTACACAGATATAAGACTCTGAGGGAAACAAAAATTCCCGTAACCTAGCAAGAATAATGTTCATAGCTGCCTCGAAATCTCAGTACCCTATCACCTGAAAATAAGGACCATATTCACTACACTCAGGCAACTGCCACACATTAGCTAGGGTGGGGCGGTGGGGGCGGTCCGCCGCAGGCGGCACGCCCCAGGCGGCACTATTTTGCGGGAGGACAAAGGCAGTCAGATAAGGCTCGGCTTGCTTTCGTGGACGTTCGGGGACGGGCAGAGAAGGAATAGGACTTGGGCAATGTCCTCTTCTTTTTTTGTGCTTGCAGCTGTCCCCCCCTCTCTTCCTATTATTCCCTCTCTTTCTGTCTTGCTCCTCACTTACTGAAAACTGTGACTTGAATAAATGGTTCACAACCTCTCTTTCCTTCTTTCATTTAGTTGCTTCCCTGTGAAATGGATCCAAAAAAGAAAAACACTCTTCCGAGAAATGCCCTTTTTCTGACATTTTTCTATTCCAAAGTGCAGCAGGATGGAGAGAAATAGAAGGTTTTAAATATGAAAAATAAATACATAACAAAATAAAGCAAGACAGAGTGGTTGCAAAGTGGCCAGATTGGTTTTATTTACATTCAAATACATCAGCATCACTTTACAGAGTTTGCCAGTGAAGTGCTACTTTTGTTTTCTCGTCTTTCTTTGAACAGCATTGTTGTTCCCAGGTGGGAAAGTGTACCATTCCTGGAGGTACTGCAATACCTGGTTGATGGGTGGATTGGAAAACAAAATGTGTACCATGGCTCTGTGTTTATGGATGTGGTCTTTTTAAACCATACTGCTTACGTTTTGTAAGGATATAATATAAGCAATGGACATTGAAACGGTTCCCTTCAGGGACCTCTAGTCATGTCCTTAACTTTTCAGGTAAAACCACTCGCTGATTTCTGAAAAGTGAGTGAGAGATCGTTGAGGTAACCATGTTGTTTCTGCTTAAATTTCACATGCTTTACTTAATCGTGCATTCCCTATGAGTGGTTGCTTTTACTTTTTTTTTAGGCAGCATATTACTCTTATTAAGTGCATAATTTGAATTGAGCCACATCCAAGTGTTTATAGCGGGCACAATTAGGTTATAGCTGAAGGCAGTGCGAGTTTCTCTCAGTGGGGAAGTATGGTGTTCAGTGGGGGAGAGGATGTGGCACTATGGCCAGAGCTGTCGAATTTGGAACTGGGGAACCGGAGTCCACCATACCACTCTACTGCGGGAGCACATTCCCATGATAGACCTTAGAAGGCCCCACTAGACCTTAAAAGGCTTGATGTCTTAGCACAAGCAGGTGTACCCTAGTGGTGTCAATTGTGGGTTAACCTTGAAGGCCTGTCCACCACAATCCATACTGAAGTTCATCTCCAGTCTTGCGGGCAGGCCTACGAAGCAGCACACCCTAGAGCAACAGTGATCCAGTCTCTGTGACTCTGTCACTGAGGTAATATGAACCTTGAGCAGGTTAGGGCGATGTGAACGGTGTGACCGCACTGGGTACCTATTTCGGGTGGGTGCGTAGTGTTTACAAGTATATTATGGTTTAAAAATAACTTGCTGCCTCCTTCCTGGCCTTCAGCAATTTTCAGAAATAATAAAAATGTCATAATAACTTCAGTGATTAATGTTCTTCCTAGAGAGAGATCAGAGTTTTGTCTAGTGGAAGGGTTGATTCCTGGAAAGGTAGCACAGAGGGTTAATGTGCCTGCTGCAAAGAACATGTACCATTCAGATCACAAAGTGCACTGCTTTAATGGGGGGACCATGATGAATGGTCATTTAATGTCAGCTGTAGATGATGGATCCCTGAACAGTGTCATGCATGTGCATGTTTGCATTGTGCTGAGGGGATTACCAGGTAATTATTCACGCAGCTCTCTGATGGATGTCACATGCGGTTTTTCTGAGTCCCCAGATAAATCATGCAGTCTGTGTGTTCTCTTTTGTACTGCCAGTCACCGGTGTATTCAACTGTGTAGCCTTGGACCGTGCCGTGTTTGTGCATGTAACTTGCATGATCGAGGTAACTATTAGTGCTCGCCGTCCTTTTTTCCCAGCAACCCCCCCTCCCCAGGGACGGCAATCTGAGGGATAGCCCCGGGCGCCACAAGCTCTAGCTACGCCTGTGCTGCCACAATTTATTTGGGCATTCAGTTTAACTACCACTCCGAAACATTAGCAATACATGCAGGATAAATGAGGAATTGTGTAGCTCTCTTTCCAAAATTAATGAATGAGTGCAACTATGGCTGAGGATAAATAATGTGGGATTACATTTTTTTTTTTTCGTTTCAACCACAGAAAGACAAACTTGGTTGATATAAGCCCATTCAGGGCACAATTCTGAGGGGAAATATATACATTTTTACATCTCTTTATGTATGATTTTTGTGCACCTTCGTAAAGATGAATTGCATATATTCTTTAATCGAAAGAGCGAGACTAATGTGCACATCAACAATGTTTTCCCCTATGTATGTAAATACCTTATTTGGTTTAATTACCGTTTATCACTATTAGTTTTCGTACGTTATAATATGGCTGCCATGAATTAAGGCCAGAGAAACCGTTTTTTATTTTTACTTTCACATTGTGACTATCGCATGCACCAATGGGCTTGTACTTAAGTCAGTGCTTGGCTTGAGGTCACCGACATTGAAAAAGGCTTTCACGCCGAAACGCGTCTGTCGGTGCGGCGGGGGTCTGCACAATAAAGAAAACCATCAAGAATCAACCTGTGAGTGCTTCTATTTGTGGCCTCATTATACCGCTGCAGAGAAATATATATATATATTTATATATATATGAACAAGGCAGTTGTGCCGAAACGCGTCAGCGTGAAGAGAAATAAAACCCAAGCTGGATAGCTAAAGCCTCTCCTGTGTCGGTGTCCGACTTTTACTCAAGTCGGGATTGGTTGTAATATATATATATATATATATATATATATATATATATATATATATATATATATATATATATATATACAGCTCCAGCATGTGCAATTACAGCACACGTAGGCACTCTCGGGATCGATTTCAATCAGCTTTCTTAATGCAGACGCGTTCCAGCTTGTAGCCTTTATTAATGCATAAAGTTGAGATTCTTAACACACAGCGCACAGCATGACGTTTAAATAAACAGTGCTGTTCCCTTATTGGTAAGTTCCTAATGATGGTAATCAAAAAAGGACTGCAAAAGTTATTCTCGCAATTCTGGCTACATGTAAGCAGGGTGATATATTCACGATGTTAATTATAATCCAAATGTCACCTTTCATTTTCATACCGAGTTCTTACTTCCAGGAAAAAAAGGACACAATTCCTTTTCCTTGCTTGGCAGGCATGCCAATGTTGTTTGCAGTTCCTTGCGCTGTGTGTAAATAATCCCTCGCCAAGCCTCTAGATGTTTTGCCAAAATGTAGTTCCACGGGTAGCAGTACAATTCCTGCGTTCCCCAAATTTGGATAATTTGCGATGCTCTCATCGACGGAGGTCTCTTTTAGAGGCGGTTCTGGTCTCTGCTCGTAAATCACAGCTCCAAAATCCCATTTAAAAGCAGCTTTGCCAAACTCTTAAGGCGGGTGCCTTTCCTTCGTGAGAATGGGAACTCACGTAAATACCACAGCTCCAGCATGTGCAATTACAGCACACGTAGGCACTCTCGGGATAGATTTCAATCAGCTTTATTAATGCAGACGCGTTTCAGCCTGTAGCCTTTATCAATGCATAAAGTTGAGATTATCATCCATCAGGGACAACAGCTCAGAAATTATGTTTTTCCACCATACAGAAATCACAGTGCTCCAAACCATGCTGTAGTTGACATAGAATGTCTAGATAGAGGGTGTCTTGAAGAAATAGAGGAGTCCACTCCTGACTACTGAGTCCTCCATATCACTCTAGGAGGGTATGTGTTGAAATGTACCCCCACCCCAATTCTGGCATCTAAAGGAACTCATATACTCGACGATAGAAGTTGGTGGGCCTGGACACGCATATTAAGGACCTAGGATGATCATGACAGTTCCTTTGGAGGAGTAGGTTAAACTACTTTCCCTTAGAGACCGCAAGGACATTCATAGCGATACAAGACTTCTTTCATGCAAAACCTTCAGGCCTCACAGTTGCAAAATCATCAGGTGTGTGTCAGATTAGTAGTTTCAGAGAAACATTACAGCTGATGGTTCTTCAAATTCAGCTTCTGACAACACCCAGAATTTTCATTAGGGCGCTAACACCAATTGTGGCACCATTACATTTCCAAATCTGGTCACTCCATGCACACCTGGAGGATGGACTACTCAGTCTGTCTTACAGCAGGAGGTGGAAGAGGATTGCTGGCCACATCCAGAGGGTTTTATCAGACAACTTCCTAAACAATCACAATACATTTTGATTGAATCACTTCAGCATTTGGAATTTGTATGGAATCGATTTCTAACAAATATGGCTCAATGTTCTTTATAACACTGAAATATTACAAGTTGAGGAGTCTTTTATTACCCCTGCTCTCAAGCATGTGGCTCCAAAATACATATGGCGCCTATGGCGCCAAGTTCACAGTGACATGCATTTTGTTTTTTAAAGTTCAATGTACCTGCTTCAATCATTGGCTCCAATTAGCACACCTTCAGGCTTGATGGTCCACATATTCTCTAAATTTCAAGCAGTTAATTCCAGTCACCCTTTACTTATCGGTCTAACTCCTCTCTTGGTGGAATCGTCTCAACTTTGGAAGGGGAAGGAACATTAAACCCCATTACTTGATACAGTCACCCCAGGAAACATTGGCCCTTTCCGAGGGCGTTATTGGGCGCCAAGACAATTAAAAAAATGTGGTCAGTGGAAGAAATTCACCATGCGTCCTACTGGAAGGAGCTAGTGGTGGTATTCAGTACACTAAATATTTTCATCCATGGGAAAGAGTGCTGTTAGGTACAGCATGGTCATGGTCATGGTCATGGTCATGCTCGCACAGTCCAGTCGGCCACGAGTACCAGAATGCTCGGTCTCCTTTATCAGCAGCCCATGGTGGGATTTTGGATAAAGCACAAGAAGATGTTTGAGCTGCTTTTAACCTAACTTATCGAGTGACTTTCCTCTGTCTGAAGATGTTTCAGTCCAAATACGACAGGTGCTGTACCACTTTCCTCAACCCTTTTTCCACCACACTGAATGCATAACTGAGGAGGCTCCCACTCACTTTCCTCTTTCAGAGCGGCGGGGTGGTGCCTTCGACAAACAGTGGCATCTGAAGCGCCTGGACGCATTCTCACCCCTTCCAGTAATTCCTATGCTAATGTTGAAAACTCTGGAAGCATACATGTAAAAATCTTGGTTGTTTCAATTAGGCATGTGCTAGAGATGACTCGATTATTGAAGTTTCAGATGCTTCCATTCTAGGTCTCAAGTTACTCAGTTGGAAGGGCAGGCCCTCAGACCTCTGGCTGTGCTGGCCTAGGAGCTGAAAGTGTGGGGCTGCAGAGACACCAGACTTCAACTGTTAAGCAGCGTCAATGGCCCCTTTACATTAAAGGCTTATTAAAAACATTTGGCCTCATTTTAAAGATGGTGCATTTGGATATTTTTCTCCCCACTTGAATGCGAGTATCATGCATGGGTTTTCTGTGGGCGCGGCCATTTAAATTGTGAGATCTCAAGGACTGTGGTCAAAGCTTGTAGGAAGCTGAGAGTGCTCTGGGGGTGAAGATGAGGCTCTGGCACCTAGGTTCCTTGCAGGCTTATCTCCTTCTAGGCCAGTTATTTTGTTCTCAGTTCTCTAGACCCTGCAGACCTAACCTTTGCATCCTTTAGAGGAGACGGACCATAAGTTCTAACAATGAATGGTGAGCAGTTATGGAGGGCTGGAGCATTTTGGAGGCCAATATTTGAAGAGGCACTGCCGCTGCTGGCCTCTGTCACTCACTCAAGTACCCAGGGGTTAATTGCAGCAGGCAGAGCAGGTGTATACAAATAAGTAGGGAGAGAGAGAGAAAGGGTGGTGGAGCGAAAGACACAGTGAGACAGAGAGAAAGAGAGAGAGAGAGAGAGGAAGGAAGGAAAGAGAGAGGACAAAAGAGGGAGGAAAGACGGAGTGAGTCAGAACTGACAGATTTAAGGAGAAGTTGGGAGGAAGCAACGTGGTGCAGGTTTGTTCATTTTTACCAGACCACCAGATGAATGGCCGCTTCCTGGGGTGAAGTAAGGGCCTTAAATTGACCGAGGTCTGCAGACAGTCCTGTTGGACTTCAACTCATATATGTTTCTATCATTACAGATGTTGGTGTTTCGGAAGGGTTGGACCCACTATTAGTACTTTAGCCCTTCATTCATCGATTGGCTGAATGAATGTTTCACTTCTATCATCATAATCTGAATGAGATTTTGTTGACTCCGGCGTTTTCTCTGGAGTGCACTTGAACCCAGTGGTGTACCACTTAATAGGAGCTGAGACACGAAGCGGGAGTAGAAGGAATGCCTAGATTACATTCTGAGGTGGTGTCGGACTCCGGTGTACAATATCGTTTGCTTGCTCTTGGTTCTTTTTCTGTGATTTTGCTATTTTAGTTTGGAAACCTTTCTTTGTTCACAATCATGTCTAAGGTGGAAGGGCCAGCGGAGATACCTGCAGTAGGGGAGTTTGAGCGAGATACGTTGGAGACATATACAATACCCCAGCTTTAAGGAAGGGTTCAACAGAGACCTGAAATGTTCTTTTAAAAGCCTCGATAGGAAGGAGGAACTGCAAAAGATATTGAGGTCCTGGCTGGAGGCCAGAGGTACAGTTGTGGATCCCGGGGAGGTTGATATAGTGGACACCGAGGAGCAGGAACTGCAGGAGGGGAGCGTAGCACCCTCCAGGTCGGGCAGTAGCAGCTTCTCTATGAGTCTCTCCCAAGAGGAGCTAGAGGACAGACAGGAGGAAAGGAAGCTCAAGTTGGAGCTGGCCAAACTTAGGTGGAAAAGCGAGACGGCCAAGGTGGCGTTGGAGGAAAAGAAAATGATGTTGGTTCAAAAGCTGAGCATGAGAGCGCTGGACGTAAGAGCCCGGAGGGCTGAGTCCAGCCAAGATGGTGGCAGCATTTCATCTGTGTGTTCGGATAAAAGAGTTTACATACCTAAGGGGCTGGTGCCTGATTATGGAGTGAGGGATGACACAGAATGGTGGGTTGGAGCCTATGAAATAGCTTTACAAAGGTAGAGGATCCCTGAGAGAGATTGGAGGTGAGTTTGTGGAACCATATTCCGCCAAAGGGGAGGGACACCTTGTTGGCCCTTGCGGAGGGTGACTGTGTGAAGTATTCCATCCTGAAGGAGGCCTTGGTCAGAAAATATGGGCTGATCCCTGAGAAGTACAGAGCAGGAGTTTCTGACTCCCCAGACCTGGGCAGATTCTGATAATTCGTTTTGCAAGGTATTGGATGGTTTGGTGAAGGGCAAAAAGGTGGTGGACTACAAAGGGCTGTACAATTTGATTGTGCAGAAGTTGTTGGACCACTGGATTAAAACCCAAGTCCAAAAAAAGGAACAAAAGTAAGGAGGTCTCTCAATGGCCCCAGACTAAGGGGTCTATTAGGACGGACGCCCGCGAATAAAACCGGGAAAACCTCTGGTCCGATTAGCATCGCAGTTGTGACCGCGGCGGTGTGATTTTCCACCCGCTTGCCTGGCGGGCTGAGCTGGTCCGCTACAATTGTGGCGGATCAGGGCCAAGCACTGCCGGCACGATTATGATGCTGCCGGTAGCCAGCAATTCTGCTGCGGTGGAACCGCCATGGAAAGGGTGGCGGAGACATGTTCCGGGGGCCCATTGCGGGCCCCCAATGTGTTGGGGGTGTGTGGGTGCACTGGGGGGGTACCCATGGTACCCCCCTACATTTCCCTGTGCCAGGTGGCAGGCACTGTGCAGTGCCTGCCACGCCGTGCAGGGAAATGCAGGACATGCTCCTTTTAACATCGCGGTCGGATTTCAACTGTGAAGCATCCTAATTGGACCGGCGATTATGCCGCGGTCATTGCGGGCGGTCGTTTCCCACTACCATGGCGGTCGGGAAGATTTTCCGACCGCCATCCTAATTGACCCCTAAGTCTCGGGGTAAGGAGTCCCAACACCCTGGTGATAAGAAGACGAGGTTACCTACAGGGAAGGAACCACCCCGGTGCTATGCTTGTCAGCAAGTAGGACATTATTGGGGGATCCCAAGTGTCCTAAGCAAGCTCCACCACAGGTTGGACCTGGTCATTCAATCCACAATAAATATGAGCGTGTTCCCAGACCCAATCCTGTTATATATTGTTTATGTGGGAGGTTCCTGAGCACCTCTTTATTTCCAACCCCTGAGTATCTCACTTCCTGCTGATTAAAAGTTAGTTCCTTTTCTTCTTTGACCCAGATTGTGTTTGTAAATAATGGTCATATTCCCCAAAAATCCAGGTTAATATTAATGGGGAGTAGTTGTCATCCTCCCCTTTCTCTGATTCTGGATTCAAATGTCCAACCCGCCAAAAGGTCCAACCCGTCAATAATCAATTGTCTGGGCTCTAGAATTATCATTAAATGTCAAGGGGATGTGTCCAAAGCGGTATTAATATTGGACCGCCGTGACATGCGATTCTTCATGAATTTGTCAATCTGACTGTGGGTGATAAATATCTAAATAGTACTGTCCTGAAGAAGGTGGTGTGTACGTAGTAGAATCCACCCAAACGCGTCAACGCAAGGTTTGAACTGGATCCAACTACGAAGAGTAACTGTGATGAATTGATTTACATTCACAAGGACTCAGATTTGATGCTGGACATTGGATCAGAAAATGTAACAGGATTTTAGACGCTGTGCATTAGGGTTCTCCCTGTTATGAATTGTGCTTTATTTTATTGAATACATGTTTTTTCCATCTCATACGCATTGTATTTCACTTCAGGGGGATATATAATAAAACTGTATATAGGTTTTTTATATATATAATTTTTCCTTTATGTATAAATGAAATATTTAAGATGCATTAAGATTTTTATAATTTTTAATTAAAGCCTATGTTCTATCTTGGTGGTATATGTGTATGATTAATGGATCGATTGTAGATGCAAGTGAGTAAAGCAGGATAAAAGGGGATTTTAATTTTGTGGTGATATTTTCCGATTCCAAGGGGAAGCAACTTTTTCCTACTGAGTTTCAGCCTGGCCGGAAAGTGTGGGTCATGGCCCCTGTGGAGCCTCAGGCTCTACAGGACAAGTGGTCTGGGCCATTTGAGGTGAAGGAGCGCAAGAGTGACATCACCTATCTGGAGAATTTGCACACTCCTTGGATTTCTTTGCGGGTCCTGCATGTGAATTGCTTCAAGCCACATTTTGAGAGGACTGAGTTGACCATGCTGTTGGTCACGGATAATGGGGGAAACAGAGACTAAACCTCTCCTGTACCTCCTATCCTCCGTGGAGCAGGATGGGTCAGTAGAGGGGGTGAGTCTCTCCACTAGTCTGACCCAGGTGAAACAGGGCGACTGCCGCCCGTTTATGGGGCAGTTTGCCAAAGCGATGTACTCATCTTATACATATGGGCGATAGGAGTATATATATGATTGGCACTCCTTTAAGAAGGAGGAGGTGCTCTAAAATTCGTAGAACACTCCATATGATAGTAACCGTTAAAATGTACAAAGCAGCCCTGATTGTGGCTGGACCTTACTGCACCTAGTAAACATCTATACTACAGGGTGCTGTGCATCTAGCCCAATTTTACTAACCCTTTGCACTGGTTGTGTGACACAAAAGTGATGCAAACAAGTGCAAAGTGTCAAACTGGAATTTACTTTCCAACACAAACATTCTTTTGAACTGGAAAGTGGCCCTAAAATAAGTCAAAGTAGTGCTATGTTCTTTTGTGCTACATGTCATCAAAGGGGGCGTACTTTAGTTTGGTACATGGGCATTCTCATGCAACCACACATTGATGCACAATTCTATTTACTAAGAATAAAGACAGGGCTCTCAGTCAAAAATGTACACCTTGCTGAGGTAGACTTAACAGTGGAGAAAAGTTTTCTTTTCTCCAAACTTTTCCAACTTTGCTTGTGTGTTGTATTGCACATCACACAAAAACACTTGGAAATCTTTCAAACTATGACTAAGCATATTATTTCACACAGGAAGGATACACTTCCAGTATAAAGCCTATACTAGACATCTTGCACACACCCTTGCAAGGCAGCCTAAAGTATGAGAGCCTCGGTAGGGAGAGACATAGTGCCATATCTTAGTAGATATTATGCTGTTTTCCTCTTGCACTTTCATACATCACAGTACAGCACCTTTGGTTGCTGTGGTGCATTGTGTGAAAAATCAGTCCATTTGGCCCATTGTGTACAGGAAACACTTCAAATTCTGAGTTTCCCTTTTGAGCATTTAGAATTTCATGCCGCATTTAATGCTTTCTGCACCAACTTCACTTGTATCAGATGCCGATTACCGGGTCTCACTGTCACCAGGGTCGCCATTTTCCAGTCCTTGGCTTTCCATTTTGAAACCTTGATTTCAACTGTGTTAGTCAAATTGGTTAAGTTGAAAGAAATCAAGACTACAACTTCAAAATGCACCAGTTTATATCTAAAAGCCCAGCTCTGGATAATGGTGTTCCTGGTGACATCGAGTCATGTGTTAACCTTTACCCAGAATCCATCGCATTGTTTCACCTGGTGAATTTTTGCAGTTTTTTCCTGCTAAAATTCACCCAGGGACAATGTTAGGGTGTTGTCAAAGGAAATGATTGACAGAGTACTGAAACTTTTCAGACACTCAACCCCAGTCACAGATCTGGGTTGAATCCATTGTCGTTTGTAGCTCACTTCGCCACCCCAATTTAGA
Source organism: Triturus cristatus (assembly GCF_964204655.1). NCBI lineage: Eukaryota > Metazoa > Chordata > Amphibia > Caudata > Salamandridae > Triturus > Triturus cristatus. The sequence continues at coordinate 828,110,758 of NC_140580.1, forward strand.
CCCAGCCATATGCAAATCATTCTTGACCCTGTGCCCCATGGGAACAGTCCAGCCCCAACTGCCAAGCCAGGTCTTCCCTGGACCGAAAACAATAATCCTGGGACTGGTTTTGGGGTCGTTAACCACACAACTCATAATTCCAATCTCTACACAATCAGGGTTGTGAGCAGAGATCAGATTTTAACCGCCTACTTGGAGTTATGGACTAATTTGCGCTGTAACACAGGGTTCGCCCTTGTCGCCTACCTTGTTCACTGTACCCATGCACCCTTTCCTATATTTGATCAGTCCAGGGGTCTATCTTTTCAGCCTTCATTTGATAACGCAAATTTGTTGCCAAAAATCAACAGAAAAGTAGCAAGTATGAGCCTCTGGCAGAATGACTTACATAAATTAGAGTCAAGCTGAACACCATATAACCACAGACTAACAGCAACAAGCTTGAAAATATCTTTCCTGTTCTTATAAGTAAACTTTCCAATCAGACCATGTACAGTTTTGCCCAGACGTTTCCGTGCCAGACTGCACAGTGTGATGCACTTGAGAGTCAATCTGAACAGGGATTTCACCATAGGACAGCAAGTGGGAGACGTGACACTGATTATTTTCTTTAAGTTTTTCCAACTAAAGAAATTGACTTTATCCCTTCATCTTGGACTGTGCCAACAGTATATATGCTAGGTTTCCGAAACATGCCATTAATGGTAGAGGGCTAAATGAGATTCAAGGTCTTATGTGTGTTGCTTTGAAACATCCAGGGTATGGTATTAGGCTAAGTGATTTCCAGAAGAGCATGTTACAACACTGTATTCCAAACTGTGGGCTGTGCAGTATTGAAATAATATCAACAAATCAAAATTTTCTTCGACCTGTATTTCCAAAAGTTCAACTACATCATAGGAGATGTCTCCAGGCTGCGAAATAATGCTGCCACAAATCCATTCACACTCACCAACACACCCTAAAAACATTGTAAGCCAAAAGCAAACAGAATATCCCTGAGCCAGAGCAACGTCTATTTTTATCCCATTACCAAAGATATCAATGCAGGTCAAGCATTCTTCAAGGAGATCAGTCAGTGCATCAACCCACTCCTCTTTTTAGTCCCACAATAAGGTCATAGAGCTAGAGCAATTAACAAACACTTCTGGGAGAAGATTGGCTAAATCCTTCACTCCATTTATATCACCAATAATTCAACTAACATCCCCGACATTCACCAAAGGAACACACCCAAATGTCGTTCCTTGAACCATCTCTCACAAGATGAACCTTGCAGCATCCCAAACATGGACTATATTAGTATTCCTTTCCCTAGAATTGAATCTTGCTCACTAATCCATTCAATCATCTCCTTAACATTGTTAGTTCCCTTCTCACATATATTTACTGAGTAACTTTATAAAAGCGCATATACATCCTCAAGGGTTCTTTGGAGCTGCTGCTGAGAAGTAGAAAAAAATGTTAAAATGAGTAATATAAAAATATTTACGTGAGAGGAAAGATTTCAGATTTTTATGCAAGAGGAGATCACCCGAGGTTCTACATTGCTGTTGTGGTGGAGCATTCCATGTGTGTTTTGCTACCGCCTTTTTATGAGCAGGAGAGATTGATCTCAGGAGCAACAATTTCTGGAAGCAATGTAATTCTGGAGGTTACTTGTGAAGAACAAAGGGTTTCAAGCTTATGTAGCATGACGGATGATGTTCAGTGATTTAAAGAACATTGCAGCTGATCCTGCCAATTACTGCAATTCTTGCAACAAAGGAGTGGCTGAAGAAAACTTAATGAGCTCCAGTCAGTAACCTCAATGTAGCATTTTTTTTTAACTCGCAGCCAAGGTAAGGGTCATTAAGCCAAACTACTTTAAAAGGGATTCTCCTAGTCCTATTATGATGGCACAAGTTCATGTGATTGTTGCAATATGTCCTGATGAAGTAAGACTTAACACAATCCTACACAGCAGTTTGAGGTGGAGAAAGCATGTTAACTTCACAGCTACAATCTGAAGAAATAAATAAAGGTGAGAATTTAATATGAAACCCAAGCTCTGTAGCACCTCAACCGGTTTGGGAGAATTCCTGACATTCTTCCGCTAGGAAGCTTAAGTGCAATGGTAAATGTTGTCACTACGCACCATCACCACAGTCTTATTTATGTTCAATTTTTGTATGTGGCTCTCCTTTCAGCCCTGGACCCACTCCATACAGACAGCTAAATACATATAGCTAAATCTATATGTAACAAGATCTAGGTGTCACCAATGTACATGTAACAAGACTGGATGAGACAAGCCAGTGGCTAAGGGATAAGCGAGAATGGCTTAAAATAGCTGGATATTTCGGGTAAGCATTTGTCAAATGAATTAAAGGAAATACTGAAGCACATTTGAAGTGCGTTGGTACTGATCCAGAAGTTAATACAGGAGGAGTCAAATGGGAAGTCTGTTTTAAGAGATCTCATATGGTGCAATAATTGATCTTCTGAGATGGCCTTGAAAGCTGCCATTGACATGACCATCTGACTTAGCTTTTCTTATTTTAAGGACCTCAGTCTCAAAGAATTTAGGGAGCTTGTCTCATAACTTTAGAGTAGGAACAATAGCCATGTTATGGCTACTGCAATCTCAAAGACCTAGATTTCCATAAAGATTACCTTATCTTTATGTATGACCTGTAAGATTTGGTCGGACCTGGCTCCATGTATGTTTGTAAGTTCTGTGGCAGTAGAAAAAGTGATAAATGGCATTTTTAAATTACGAAGTCAATGGTAATTACACTCGATCACATTCAATTTAATTGTTTTTCAGCTCAGATATGCTTTTTTATACAGGGACCACCCAAAAGGGACAGTCAACCCTGTATTACAATGTCATGTCCCCTTTAAATGGGAACACAAGCAACCAGAGGCCAATTTGGGTCTTGTTGGGCTTCATCAGTGAAGTGCAGCTGGCGTCCTTTGACACAGGGAACTCAGGACCCACTTCTGGTCATACGTCTCCCACTTGGGAAGACTCAGCCAGAAGACATCAAAAGTGACGGGTGAAAGGCTTAAATTATTCTCAGCCATTACACTGGGCTTCATTCCAGATACAAATGTTCCATTCATCGGTGGTGGCACCTCCGCTAAGGCGGAGGAGCGTCGCCCCACTACTTTTTTGCAGTGAAACACAGAGAAAAAAAATGATAATAGCTTGCATTATTATCATTTTATTTTCTCCTATTTCTGCCACAGCATTGCATGAGTGGGCAGTGGAGGAGTGGTAGCACCCTCCTAAAGTGCACGATGACTGCTTGGACGGCCCTCTCGGGCCACCCAAACAGTATTGCGCACTTCACATGTTCTCCATGCAGGCTGCATTATAACCCACGTGGAGAACATGCTCAAGCTTCCAGTCAGCGTCTGAGTGCTGAAACACGGTGCTCTGACCAATCACAGTGCTGCTAAGGCAGCGTTGTGATTGGCTGACTGGGAGCATGGGTGTGCTTCCTGTGGCCGAGCGAGGGAAGGACTACAGAGGAGAGAGGTGATGAGGAAGGGCGAAAAGGGAGGATTTTTTTTTTTTTAAAAACACCCCTCTACCGCCGATCCGTGCAGGTTGTCGCTGCCATTCATTCAATTTCGGTTTTTCCTATGTACGTTTATTAACAGATTTACAATAAGTTTTTTCCACAGGGTTTTAAAAGGCATGGCAACCGAATTGTGGCTTTTTACTGAAATTAATTTATGGCAATTCTTTTTAGCAAGCTATGGTTAAAAGCTTGAACATGCAGAATAATAATTAGTAGCATTTGGAGGAGGAAGGCCTATTGATTTCTCAAGTGATGACATAATAAGTTTATGGGATTTTTAGTGTTCTCTTCTTCTTTATGGCCGTCCAGGTGCAGATACTTAAGGAAATACCTGTTTGGCCACAACGAAGTAAGGAACGACACCCAGTGAAAAAAATCAAAATTATGTGGTTGGAAAGTAAGGTCAAAGATGTGAACTGCAGGGTGTGTTTGGCCATCACCAATTGACGTAAGCTCACAGCACTCGTGATTGATAAGCTTGGATTGTGTTGCAAAGCCTTGAGATCAAGCAGTGAAATTACCAGTAACAAGAACCTAGGTACAGGGCAGGCTTTAGCGCTGGTGGCACCCGGTGCGAAGTCTTTTATGCCCCCCCCACCAACCTAAGACCTCCTTTACAGGTTCCCTCACTACGACCCTGCAAAATTGCCCCTCAACTCTGTGTAGCTACTCTTTCAAATGCATTGCACTGGTTATAAAGAACTGGTAAGGGCTGGCTTTACTAATCCACTCAGCTATCCACATAAAATACAGATCTGCTCTTTGCAGCAGGTCTATTAACCCTCTGCGCTACTTTATGGCAAGCCAAAACTGCCAGTAGACAAAGCTCCAATCTCTCTCTCTCCAGCAGGAACATTAATCACAACAGTTATCATAACATTTTTATTGCTGCCTAAAACCTGGATGCACAAGGGAATCTGCACCAGGTGCTTTTAAATTCTACAATATTGCTAAAGATAGCGCCCCCCCACCTGAGTTCTTTAACCCCCCCCACCCGCCCCCCCCCCCCAGGTCAGTGCCCAGTGCGGACACACCAGTCACACAGCCCTTGCTTAAGTCGAGTGTAAAAAATATTAAAGAGAGCAATTATGAAAAGTGGGAGGCAAACTATGAAGTTTCCATCAAAGCCAGGAGGCCAATACTATACTTGCTTGGTGGTAGCACATAACTTCTGCCAAATCAAAATATGTGCTCCTGTCTCCCAACATGTGGGTGGATAAAAGCTCCTCTCTAGTAATGCTCACACAATTGACAGGAGACAGCTGCGCTGTCAAGGCAGACCATAACAAAAAAGACAGATAATTGAGGAAGAGTGCGACTATGAGGAAGTAAGCTCTGAGCAGGCACCTGTTTGCTCCATCCCACTGTGCACGATTGTAGCCACATTAGAGCCAGAGGACAGGGGATATTGAATTAGGACATGACGTATTTAAAGAGTTTTGAAGCCACAAAGCCAGCAATATTCAAAACCACAGGTTTTCTGACGAAAAAAGCCTTACGTTGCAATTTTAAATACGAGTCACAAATGTCATCTTGCAATGTACATGTTGCGACGCCTTGCAATTTTGTAGGAGCGTCTCCTCTCTTTTTGCAAATAGCAAGAAAATGTATTGTCGTGGGCATGAGAAGATGAATTGAGGGAAGCACACCAAAGTCGACTGCTACACGCTTCCCCCAATTCCCATCGCATCATGCATTTTTAGGTGGAGCATGGGCAACTCATGCACTGCTCTGCGAGGCATGCTGTATTCAGGTATGGATTTGAAGCTCCACCCACTCTCCGCCCATATTTTTCATTGGCTTGTGTCATTGTCCACTGTAAACTGTGGCTTTTCATTGGTCAATAGGCTTAGTTGTCCTTTATTAGTACCGCCTTGTCTTATTTTGTAACCTCTCATGAGGACACCCCCTGTTATGTGTGTTGTTGCACAGTAGGCTTTAATTACAGCCTCTGAGCACTATTTCCTCAAATAGCCTTGTACTGCCTTCTCTTGCAAGCAGGACATGCCCTCTCCTAAAAATCTTTATAGCACGGGCGCCGAATGCATTTGCAGTGCAATAGGTCTCGCGTTTGCAAGAGATTAAGCTATTGGCATTGTAAATGACATTGGGCCATATGTAGGATGCCAAATTGCGATCGCAAATGCTGAAATTCGCCGAATTTCGGCGTTTGCGATCGCAATTTGGGCAGTGTGCTATGTAGCACACAAAAACCCACATGCAAAATAAGGAATCGCAAAATTTGCGATTCCTTATTTTGCTAATGCATTTAAGGAATCCCAAAATGCGATTCCTTAAATGCAATGTAGGAAGCACCCAAGTTGTGAAATTTTGGCTTAAGAAATCGCATATTACCACCAACCTGAGGTTGGTGGTAATTTGCGATTTCCTTGAAAAATGCACTTTTTTGCATTTTTCAAAGTGCCATGTGGCGCACATACATGCCCTTAGCGCATGTATGTGCGCCACATGTGCACACATGTTTATTTCAGGGGTGCAAAAGGGTGCCCTATTGACACCCTTGCAACCTTGAAATTGCATTCTCAATTTGCGATTCTCTAATTGAGAATCGCAAATTGAGAATGTCTTCCTATTCATTCCTATGGGCCTTCTAGCCCATAGGAATGAATGGCAAGGTATTCCTTATTTGCGAATCTCAATTTGGGATTCGCAAATAAGGAATAGGTGGGAATCGCAAAATATTTTGCTAATCCTACCTACATTCTGTTTTGCAATTCTCTAATTGCGATTCCCTAAAAATTGCAATTAGAGAATCGCAAAACACGTTTTACCTACATATGGCCCAATGCCTTTTATTTATCTGTTTATCAACACGTAGATGAAAGGCATTGACAATTACAATGCCACTAGCTCAAACGCTCGTAAATGCGAGACCTATTGCATTGCAAATGCTTGTTTTTATTATAGGCACTGTACCTTTACGGGACTGACGCTGCTACCAAAAAGGGCATTTAGTTGAAATGCTGGAATGGAGGTCTCCTGTCCCTCGCAAGCCTGCATTACCTCATTCGCAGCCCGTTTGGTAGAGTTTGCAAACGGAATCATGCATCATTAATATTAATGAGACAGGATTCTGTGAATAATGTTTGCATTGTGACAGATTAACACATGCCTCGCAGTGCAAAATAAATAGCCTCAGGTCGCAAACAATTTGCTGTGCAAAAACAGCAACTGCTTTGTGACCCAAGGCTGCGTGCTTCATCAGACCCCTGGTTTTAGGCACGTCGGTGCCCTCAAAGTCAGGCCTGACCACCATCTGCTTCTATGTTTGTAAATTTAACATGCTATATGTCAGTTCAATGAATGCTCTTCCAGTGTCCTGCTAGTAAATAGGATTCTATCTGCAGAATGGGCAGGAACCCTGTTCTGGTGGCCTGTGCGTGTCCCCAGATAAACATTCAAGCAGTAACACGACACTGCCCTAACAAACATCCGCCAAAGCATCCCAGGGGACATTTCAGACAGAACACCTATTAAAGTTCTGACCTAGCACAAGTACATCCTGCTGGTTAAAAAAACACCGATCCGTGCATTTTAAAGCAGAGAGACGATCCCTTTGTGAGGGTTGAATTTCTTTACTGTGTCATTAGCATTTCCAGGAAGCAGTGTGTGGCTCCAAGTCTTCTTAGTGCATACCTGTTGAAATGTGTGCCAGACAAGGACTCTGGGTTGATTGATATAAGGAGCACCATTAAAAAAGAAATTACATTGTTTCTAGTGGCAATTGTCAAAGACAGATGAACGGTAATTTATCCTAACCTGCAAAGCCGCATGATGTATGGAATTGCCAAAGCTTGCTATAAAAGGTGCATTTTAAGGAGGATAAAAATGTGTGATATTATCAGGGCACCTTAGAATCAACAAGTTTCAAAAAGTCCAGCTCACCACGAAAAGCTTTGAGAAAATGGGACCATATCATGCAATTTACAGTTTTTAAAGCAGAATTTCCCCATAAATAAGAAGTCATAGGTTGCAATTAGGCAATGGTGAAATATTTCAGAACTCTCATCGAGTGCCACTCAAACCTGTCCTTAGTAGTCTGGACAATTTTACCTGCCCTAAGAATAATTTTTTGAAAATAGTAGCAAAATGATGCATTTTCCAGCATAGGTCCCAAGAAATTGAATAAAAAGTCATAGGTGCCACAGACAGTTCAGAAAATGTAAATTCACATGATCTATCATGTTCCATATCACCTATCTACAATTCTATTTTAAATTACCTTCATTTTTAACCCTGACCCTTCTACGTAGTTTTTCATACACATGTTAGGACAAGCATCTCTTTGGATGGGACAAGGTGGAAAAATGAAGCCTCGAGGAATTGCAGGATCTTCCTATATTAGTGCTATTCCCAGATTAAGGAAACCTTGGAGCTTTGGTTAGGAGATGGTTTACAGACTATGCACCCAGAAACAGCTGGATATATCCCTCACATGTCTGCTTTAAATATATATTTGTAGATGCAATTCCTTTGCCAACAAAAATGATCTTTTCAGTTTGATAAAATGCACTTTTTTGCTGACAGTACAATCATACTGCTTGTGGTACCAGTGCCTACCGCCAGCCCCTCGAAAGATTCTCTCCTACAGTCAGGAGTTGCTGTGTTCTCCCAGCCTTATGGACTGCCTACCTTCCTGTTTAGAATTTCATTAGGTCCAACACCAGGACTCAATCAATCAATCAGGATTTTGTAGAGGGCGACTACTCACCCTTAAGGCTCTCAAGTCGCTGTGGGGGAGTGGGGTTGCTGTTCAATCGAAGATCTTGGTCTTGAGATACTTCCTGAATTGAGGTAGAGATGGCGATTGCCTGAGATGGAGAGGAAGGGAGTTCCAGGTCCTTGCAGCGAGGTAGGAGAAAGATCCTCCTCCAGTGGTGGTCCTGCAGGTCTGTGGGATGTTGGCTAGGGTCTGATGGGTGGAGCGGAGATGTCTGGTGAGGGTGTGGAAGGAAAGGCAGTGGTTGAGGACCTACAACTGATGGGTAATATTCTTTGGATGGCGTGGGGAGGTAAATACTATGCCTGGTGGCCCTCAGCAGATCCTGGGCATTGGGACAGTTAAGCAGATGCAGTAGACTGCTGGGCAGAGGGAGCAGACTTCTAAGCAGAGGCAGAAGACGGCTTAGTCCACAGTACATCCTGTCTGGTTGAACCTCTGTTGGTTTAGTCTTGCTTGGTGGATGAACACTCACAATGGCAGTCAGTCCAGGACAGCCACCCCCCACTATCCTTTAGGGTCTCTGCAAGCACCTTTAATAAGATACGCTTCCACACTTCTGTAGCTGTCCCTTAAGGTAGTGATCCCATCTGTTCGCTGATGCTCTTTACTCCAAGGAGAGTGGCTTTTCGTCAGTAACTGCATGTATTGACATTTATGGACAAGTGCAAGTTAGGGGGAAATGCTTCACGATGTATCTGCTTCTTAGAATGTCCAAGAGTAATGTTCTATTATGTTAGTTTTCATGTTCACTTCCGTGGTGAACAGATGCAACAGATCATGGAGTAGCCAGAATAAGCTTTCTTTGTTTCACTGAGTCAATTTAACCTTGATGTACAGAAGGGAGCTGAGACAAATAGCAGGTAGGTTTGGCACTCATTTTCCATTGTACAGTGCTTCTTGTGCCCAGGGTCGTAACACAGGCCCCCGCAATGCGGGGGGGCCCCAAGCTCCAGGGGGCCCCCTCAACACTGCACTTTGTCCGGAGAGCTTTTGACAGAGTCCGGAGGGGGCCCCTCCACGTACCTTGCAGGGGGACCCCGTCAATTATCGTTACGCCACTGCTTGTGCCACTCTTCTCTCCTCGATTTGTCCTTCTTCTAGTTTGAGTTTCACATAAAGTAGAATATTTATTTAATCATTTTTAGGTCTAGCGGTTGTCAACACCTTTTGATTTTATAAAGTAATATGTATACACCTACTTATAGAGGCTTTTATCAGCCCTCTTCATCTATTGGTCTGTTTTAGACCTGGCAGCGTTTCGCATGGTTCCCCCTCTCTTTTTGCTTTTGACCTCCAGTTTTTGACTGTGTCCTGAATTTCATTTGTGCTGGTTTTAGTACTCTGGGCACTTAACCATTTCTAATCAGAGCTAAAGTGCATGTGCTCTGTGTCGAAAATGTAAAGGCATTTGATTTCCCCATAATTGGCATATTTGATTTATTGACACGTCCCTACTACAGTGCACTACATGCACCCTGTGCCTGTAAATCAAAGTCTACTAGTGGGCCTGGAGCACTGATTGGGCCACCAACATATATAGCCCTTCAAAACCTGTCTCAGGACTGCCACTGCAAAGCCAATGTGTGCAGTTTTTAAACTGCCATTTTGACCTGGAAGGTTCACCTACTTGCCAAGCCCAAACCTTCCCTTTTACTACATAAAAGTCACCCTAAGGTAGGCCCTAGGTAGTCCCATGGGCAAGGTGCAGTGTGCCTAAAAGGTAGGACATGTACTTTTGAGTTTCACCTGTCCTGGTAGTGAAAAACTGCTAAATTTGTTTTTAACTTCAGAAAGGCATATCTCTCCCATAGGTTAACATTGGAGCTGTCTTGTAACACTTTACAAGTGTATCTTCTAATTGAGAGCAGATAGAAAATTGGAGGTTGGTGTTTCTGGATTCACAATGTAAAAACACATCCTTTAGGGAAGTTGTTTTTTAATTTGGAGGTATGAAAATGCCACTTTTAGAAAGTTGGCATTTTCGTGCGTAACCATTCTGTGCATCTGTCTGTCCCTAGAATGCACGTCTGGGTTGGATGACAGTTTGGATTTGTGAATTCTCTATAGACAGTCACACACAAAGGGAACTGAGGTTGTGTCCTGCATATCCTGATGACCCATCACCAGGCTGATGAGCCTTCCTGAGCTAGAGTGGCGGGAGGAGCTAACACTTGCCCCTGAATAGGGCCGTGCCTGTCCCCACACAAAGAGCTGCATACCCCATGCAATGTGTCTGGAGCCAGGGCCAGAAAGGGCAGGGTCCTGTGCACTACAAAGACCTTTGTTGAAGTCTCCCTACTTCAAAGGCCAAAATGGGTATAAGTACTGGACCTCTTACACCATATACTCAGAACATTTCTGGACAAAGGACATTCTGCCAGAAAGAAGAGCTGTTGTGCTGCCAGTTTGCTGTTTGCTTTGCTGTGTTGGCCTGCTGCTTCTTGCCTGGGAGTTAGAGGACTTTACTCCCTACATCCTGCATCTAAGGTTTCTCTAAGGGTTTGACTGAGCTTGCCTCCTGTTGTTGAAGTCTCAGGGACAGCAAAGACTTCACCTGCATCTTGCTACCAGCACCTGGGCTAATCTGCTGCGAGTCCTGCTTTCCCACGTGGTGCCAAATCCAGTCCTTACAACGCAACTTTGACTTAGCTGCAGTGCCTCGCCACTGCTTGAATTTCGAACACCACCTCACCGAAGCCTGTGACGCACCATTACGACTCTGACGCAGCCTCGGCCTGTGTGGCTTCCAGCCGATGCAGCACCTTCAGTCTAGCAGTTCAATATTGATGCCATATGATTAATGCATCATGCTCTAGACTTCAACGCATTATAAACACCACGTTATCTGCAGGAACTGTGGTCTCACACCAGCAATTGACGCGCCACCTCCTCAGCACACCGCATTGTCCCCGAGCGTTAAAGTCTCAACGACCCTGCACTGTCTTCAGGAAACGACGCATCACCTGTATCCGTGACGACTCACTTCCTCTGTGCCTCACATCTTCTTTGGTTTCCGACGTATCCAAGGTACTGTCAGTGAGTCTGTTAACTCCTGCATCTGGCCCGTGCTCCATCGCGGTCAGACTGAACTTTTGGATTTGTCCCGCTCAAGCGTGACCAGATAACTCCAGTTGGAGCTATTGACTTCGAAGCACTGCATTTTTTAATTCATCTTGCAAAATACATATATTGACTTGTATATGTTGGATTTTTGTTGTTTTGGTCTTATTTTACTAAATATTGGCTATTTTTCTAAACTGGTGTGGAGTCGTTTGTGGTGTATTCACAGTGTTATTGTATGTGTGTGCACAAATACTTTGCACAGTGCCTCTTTAGTTTAGCCTGACTGCTCGGTGCCAAGCTACCAGATGGTGAGCACAGGTAAACTTAGTGTGTACTCTACTTACCCTTACTAGGACTGTGGTTCCTGCTTCGACAGGGTGCATACTACTGCCAACCAGAAACCCAATTTCTAACAGTCTGTTATTGTGTCATGCACATTTTTCTTCCTCTCACTACAGCACAGATCATTCGGCAGTGGTTCAGTCTGCTTCAGCTATTGGCTAACTTCACTATGAGTGACTTTCTAAAAGAGCACATCCACACAAAGTAGTTTCCTTCAGTACTAGGCACTACTATGTTCATGTATGCTTTGTAAGATCAAAAACATTTTTTGTTTTATGTCAATGCTTTTTTTTTAGACTGACAAGGGCCGCAAAGCTTCCTCAACAATAACGTTTTGCCAAAAAAATAACAACAAAAAAACCATCAACAAAATGGCTATGCCAATGTTTGTTTGGCATGATTGTCATGAATGCATGTTTCTCAAGGTGGATGTTTTCCTTTTAAGGCGTGATTGTGAGGATCATAGCCACATTAATTGTATTAAAAATGTATACATTTTATGTTGCAGACTCTGTTGGTCTCTCGTTTAGTTGTTCGAAGTATGTTCTTCAGAGACACACTGAGCAATGGACAGCCAACACGTTTCTCCCTGGCACACAGACCTTGGGCTTTTTCAAGGCTATGAACAATTTGTTACAGTAATCACAGCTAAGATATGTTCAGAAAAGAGTCAATAAAATTACTCTAGGAAGTGATTACCATATAGATACAAAAACTGTACTTTTGCCGAGATTAGACGTTCATCAGTACACAGGTGAAGCACTCGTGTTGTTTTTGAAAACACAGGAAAGTAAAATACACATTAATTGGCAAACAGAAATGGACAAACAGGGTACAGTTAAGCATATGGGTCGATACACAAGAAGGGATAGCACAGGCACAAGATCGAGAACATCACAGCACAACAAAGCGAGGCAGTTTGTGACTGCTGTACATTGGGAGATATTACATTACTAGATAATAGCAGACGAAAGAGATTGAGGAAGGTTGGGAACTAATTCAAGAGTTACGGGAATTGGTCAGGTCCTGAAGAAATGCAAGGAGTGTGTTATCTAGAAGACTCAGTGGTTTGGTGGTTTCTCTGTGTCGCACGTTTTCCGGGAGTAGAGCACCCATAGCATTTGTAATCATTGTGGGCTGATAAAGATGGAGTCTTATGGGGTGCATAAAGAACACAGGAACGAGACTAAAGTGCAACTGAGCATAGATAAAGGAAAATGAATTACCATGCATATAAAGGAAATCCTATTGTAGATGTCTGTAGGTAGGCAGTCAGTCATAAATGTTCCTAGTAAGGAACTAAAATGGTCAAAACTGGGGGGGCAAAGGAGAAGAACAGTGGTGGCACACTGCAAAAATGGTTTTTGTAAGTACCTCAGGTATGTATCAGTGTTAGAAGTTAAATGAAACAAATGAAACCTAGAAGGTAAATGGTATAGGATACATGTATTCAACACATCGGTCGGGCTGACTGGGCTGCTTTTACCAATTGCAGAGGCTGCCTTGCGTTTGCTTACCAATGTTAGTCTGGGTGATATATACTATGGACAGGAGGAAGGGCAGTTCAATGTCTGATCAGGACATGCCATCCGCTGTGGCTCATAGCCGGTCAGCCGAGCATCTGGTCCTAGAGCTGTTCTTGCTGCAGTCTGGAGCAGTGGATAGTACTTAAAATAATGTGTGTTTATACAGCACAGTAGGGTGTGTGAAGGGGCGATGGACAGAAGTTAAGTGACTTTCTCTGACGGTGGCCATGTTATAAGTGGAGGTGTGGCACAGTGGGACATTTAGATTAAGGCACTAAGTTGGGAGTATCATTCATGACCGATTGCACCTTTGAGTCGAAGTAGGAAGGGTCATGACTGATGTCCTAATGTGTCAGTCATTTTGGATTAGGCGAGGTATCGAATGTGAAGTGAAGGTGAAGAAAAAAATATAGACATTATGAGGCATATAAAGTATATGGTTTGTCAAAGTCTGTCACACTATGGTTGAGAAAACAAAATATAATTGTGGTAGCCAGGGGTAAGTTTGGGAGATGGAAGAAGTCAGGTTGAATTTGGATAATGCCTGGTTGGTCATTTATTGGTGGGACAAATTCAGTCATGGAATATGTAGTAGAGACATACAATGTGTTTATCTTATCAGAGATGCACTATTATGAGACATTATTAAAAAAACCAAGTGTAATGGATAATCACTGACCAAGTGTATCCATATGGTGGGTTAAAAATAATTTTATATCATTCAGTGGTTACAAAATGTCAGTCCTGTCATTATGCTAGTATCACTGGAGAACGCCAGTACACAAAGGTGACATGGGACATCTTAACCATCAATGCAGTCTGATACAGGGCACAGACTAATATATGCCATTCTTTTGCAACATGGAGGGCCCAAATCGGGAAGAATTCGCAAGGTTGCTCAGAATTATATGCGTTTGTTGATCTGGAGGGAGTATGCCTGTTTATAATTGTTATGGCCTCAACTTGGATATCATGTGTCATAATTCTGTTAATACAAGAAGAGCCTATGACAAAAAGAGAAATAAAATGATATGGAAGACCTTTGATTGATTTGACAGTCTGATACCTGCAATGACTAAGACATGTCATTCTTTCAATTATGTAACTGTTTCAAGAAGAGCCTACAGGGGGAGTAGTTTGCGAGATTGCACAAAATTATATGTGTGTGTGATGATTTGGCACAGATGGAAGCAGAATGTAATTAGCACAAAGACAAACCAAAGGCTTAAGAGGGCTGATCTAAAGGCTCTCTATGTTTCTATATGGATATATATTTAGATCTAGGCCTACTGCCTTTGTTGTAACGTTTCATAATAAACCAATCAGATCATGGTATTTGAAATACTTTTACATGGTGAACCCATTAGGCCAATAGTTGTTGTTGAGCTTGAGCTTTCCCACAAGGCAACCAACCATCAGGCATACAGTCATCAAATTCTAAAAGTATACAAAATTACAGCTGGAAGAGCAACATATTATCTCTCTTAAGAGGGTCTAACAGGGTTTCTAATGGTTCAAATCTTCTATACCCATGGTTTATCAGAGGGGTTAACCAACACCAAATCCCATTGCCTACCATGGTAATCTGTAAGATTCCATGTAACACAATTCTTATTTGTAGTTTTCTTTTAGTTTTTAAACTGTTTTTATTGAAAAAATACCTCAAACAGTATAGCAATGCCTTCAAGGCCCAGCATATCTTCAGGTATACAATCAGCATGAATGAATAAAGTACACATAGACAACACAGTGACTCGTTATTCTGCCAATTCTTCAACAGCGGTAAATGTTTCATGCATTTTGACCCCACTACGTCGCAACTCCACTGTAGGTGACCGGCAAATCTCCCCTCCATATGTATTTCATGCTGCCCATTTACGATCCCATTTTTTGGGGCAGCCTCTGTTTTTAAATACATCCTTTTCGGCAATCATGGCCCTATCTATGTCGACTGCCCAGTCTCTAATTCGTGGCGCCTCCCCCAACCCCCATTTCTGTGCAATGTTGTGTTTGGCTATGGCCCACCCGAGTGAGACCCATGTTTTCTCGGTCTGATTAAAGTCAGTGGCGTCCTATATATTTAGCAGGCATAGTTGCAGGGTAGCTGTTATTTTCTGCCCCCCGGCCCTCTCAAGATGCCCAGCAATTACGTTCCAGTATGACTGAATGACTGGATATGCCAAGATCGTATGGAAGAAGGTCCCCTCTTGTTGACATTGCCTAAGGCAAAGGGGATCAGTACGCCTGCCCATCCTGACCAGGATTCCTGCTGCTAGGTAGACACGATGCAGGACTTTGTACTGGACTAACCTCAATCTCATGGGGATGGCCACCTATCTGGGGGAGGCCAAGGCGCCTCGCCAATCTTCCTCCTCGAGTTCGCCCAGCTCCATATTTGTAGGTTTTAATACAGAACAATAACAATCCACTCCCAAATGAGTATTAACTCATATGCTCTTCACAATGAGTCTGTCAGGCCTACTAGCTTCATAATAACTTTTCATAGAAAAACAATCACGCCTATAATCTTTATTACTGGTTTGTCACTATTAACAATTCAGACTATCGGGAGGAGCCTAGCGCGCAACCAAGATGGCCGCGTAGGTGCGAGGCTCCCGAGGACCTCCGCAACCTCCTACGACTATCCTGAATTTATCCTGTCTCGGACGAGGGGAATGTGTTGGTGAGCCTGAGCTGAGGTGGCACCCGTTTCCCGTTGTCAAATCGGACCTCGGACACCGGAGTGAGCACCGATTGAAGTCTGCGGCCTTCTCCTCGCCAGACCCCGGATTTGCGCTGAGGGGCGACCCAGTGACAAAGTGAACAACAGCGGCGGGCCGGGCCTGGCGAGTCGCGTACCCCGCACTTTCGCTTTCACTTTCGCACCCCCTTGCTGTCTCTGCAGGGTTGGGTCGCGGGGCTCTCTGTGTTGGTGTGGTCTCGCGGAGAGACTCGGCCTGCCCGCCGGCTGTGACCCACCCCGCCGATCTGAGGTGGCCCCCCCCGGAGCTTGTGGCCCTGATTGCCTGCTCTTCACGTCGTGGCTGGTGCGATCGGGGGATTGGTGGCCATGGCCACGAAACAAGATGGAGACCGGGCAAAGACCAAATCGACCCGGCGTGGCACCACCCATCAGGCCAACAGTATGGACCGCTATACCCTCCAGAAGGGATCTCCTGGTGGACCGCTCAAATCCCCTGAGGGCCCTCCTGATGCCCCGGACCTGCCTACGGATCTGACTCTGCGTGATGTCATGGGTGCCATTGCCGAGATGAAGGCCTCGGTGGGCCAGCGGTTCGACACACTGGCACAGAAGATCGACTCGGTCCTCGTGGATGTTGGCCTGGTGAGGGCCGATCTTTCCAAGACCAACGACCGAGTTGATTCTTTGGCCCACACCGCATCGGGCCTTACTACTGAGGTGGCGGCACTACAAAAGGAGGTGCGCCGGCTTAGTCAGGCGAGCGCCCTTATGGATCGGCGCCTGGAGGACTCCGAGAGTCGGGCCCGGAGGAACAACATTCGCATCATCGGGGTGCCCGAGGGACGGGAGGAAGCGGCGGCGGACCTATTTGTGGAGGACCTGATCGCTACCCATCTCCAGCCACGGGGGCTGAGTAAATTCTTCGCGGTGGAGCGGGCCCACAGGGTTCCCGGGGGAAGGCCGAAGGTCGGAGCCCCTCCGCGGCCTCTCATTGCCCGGATTTTCAACTTTCGGGACAGAGACGCTATCCTGCAAGCCTCCAGACTGCATGGGCCGGTTAAGCTTGACAATATGGAGGTGAACTTTTATCCTGATTTCACCCCAGCGGTCCAGAAGCAGAGACTGAGCTTCCAAGGCGTCAAGCGCTGTCTTCGGGACCTGAACCTTAAATACGCTACGCTCTTCCCAGCCAAGCTGCGAGTGGAGGTAGAGGGTCGCACGCACTTTTTTGATTGTCCCGAAGCGGCCGGAGACTGGCTGGACACTCTGTCTGGGGATCGTGATCTGGGGAGCGGGGGGGGGGCGGCGGGGGGAGACGGCACACTGGATCGGGACTGAGGGGGTAATATTCTGCTTCACTCTGGACAAAAATGATGCCGCTCTCGATTAAGCGTTTGTCTGTATAATTTCCCCTCCTAGGGAGGTTGTGTGGGGTCTACTGGGGGTTCTCCTTCCTCCTCTAGGGGGTTTAGTTAGTTTTTTACTATATATATGGGGCGACAGGCACACTGCACGTTGGGGGGGCTGTTCGGGCTCATGCAGGGGTGCAGGGAGGGGGGAGTTTTGTTGGGGCGGGTGGGCAGGGATGGTGGGGTGTTGTTCGTTTTTACCACAAGGCAAAAGTATTATTGTGCTAGCTCTATAGTGCTCTCCGGGGGACAAATGGTGGCTTCTGTCTACGATGGGGGGTGGGGAGCTGGCTTTGTTGTGCTGGAGCGTGAATGGACTGGGGGACAGGATAAAACGAGGTGTGGTCCTGCAGTTTTTGAAGCGAATCTCGCCCGATGTAGTTTTTCTGCAGGAGACACACCTCATTGGCAACTCCTTCTGCGCCATGAATCGGCGTGGCTATCGCCTGGTGGCCCATTCGGGCTTCACGTCTGGCTCGGGGGCTGTGGGCATCATGGTTGGGAGCTCGCTCCGGTTGGAGATTGATGAGGTGCTCCATGACGACAGGGGACGTTACGCAGTCTTAGTGGGAAGGATGGAGGGCAAAGTGGTCGTTTTTGTGTCAGTATACGTCCCGCCGGGGCTGCAGTCGACTACCTTTGCGGACCTGGGGCGCCTCCTCCTTGACCTTCCGGGGGGGATTCTGGTGGTGGGGGGGGGATTTCAATGCGGTGGTTTACGGGACTGTGGATCGTCACCCCCCTAGGGACCTCCCCCGGGCCCAAGCGTGGCTGTCTGGTCTATTGGACACCTTGGGATTGGTGGATTGCTGGCGTTTAAAACATCCCACGCAGTTACAGTATGCCTTCCATTCGGGGGCCCATGGTGGTCTCTCACGACTAGATTATGTCCTGGTCCCGGCGGCATGTGTTGGGAGGGTGGGAGAGGTGCGTCATTTGGCACGGGGTATCTCGGACCATTCCCCGCTCCTGTTGCACCTGGATCTTTTTCCGGGGGGTGAGGGTAGGGTGGTCCCGATCAATCCCTGGTGCCTGCGCGACCCCACCATTCGCGCTGAATTGATTAAATCCCTCCAGCGCTATTTTGACGAGGGTGTGGGGTCCGTGCCGTCGGCTGTCTCACTGTGGGGGGCATTCGGGACAGTGCTGCGGGGAGAGGCCCTGTCCCTCATTTCCCACACCCGGAGGCGCGAGCGGGAGGAGGTGACCCGGGTGGAAGCTGAGATAGCCGAGTTGGAGGGTAACCTAGAATGTGGGGTGACGGATGCCGTATTACATGTCCTCCAACTCAAGCAAGCGGCCTATAGGGCCCTCGTCACGGAGGCGGCCAGGGGCCTCAGTAGAGAGCAGCGGGGGAGGCTGTATGATGTGGGTGATAAGGCTGGTAAATTGATTGCGTGGCTGGACAAAAGGGAGAGAGCGAGTCGTGTAGTCCCGCTGATTGAGAGGACGGATGGTGTGTGTGTTGCTGAGCCGGGGGAGGTCATCTCCTGCTTCGCGGACTGTTTCCGTGGGGTGTGTACCCCGGTGTCTTCCCGCTCTGGGGAAAGTTCCCGTGCCCTGCTCGGGGGTGTCGCGCTGCCTTCCCTTTCGGAGGAGGACAGAGTGTCGTTGGACGCCGCTCCAGCCTCCGACGGGGTCGCCCTCGCCATACGCTCGGTCGCTTCCGGCAAGGCCATGGGTCCTAATGGTCTCCCCATCGAGTTGTACAAGTTTTGACCGGATACGCTGGCTCCACATCTCCGATCGATGTTCCTGGAGGCTCATTCGGTGGGCTCCCTCCCGCTGGACCAGCGTCTGGCTACAATCGTGGTTATCCACAAGGAGGGGAGACCTCGGGACCGGGTTACATCCTATCGGCCCATTTCGCTACTGAACGCGGAGCCCGGGATTGTCGCCGGGGTCCTGGCCAATCGGCTGGTCGGCGTGGTGGGCGAACTGGTTCGCCAGGATCAGTCCGGCTTTATTCCCCATCGTGGCACGGCCCTTGACTTGCGGCGTTTGCATGGGGTGCTCGCACGTGTTCAGTACATCCGGGAGCCGGCCATTTTGGCGTCCTTGGACGCCACCATGGCGTTTGACACGCTTGAATGGCCATACATCTGGGCGATGCTTGCGAAGTTTGGCTTTGGCGCTGGGTTCATCAGTTGGGTCAAATTGCTGTATTCGGGCCCATTAGCGCAGGTGGTGGTGAACGGTAGAGTATCGGCTCTGTTCGAGCTGGGCCGGGGCACGAGGCAGGGTTGCCCCTTATCGCCGCTCCTTTTTGCGCTTGCCTTGGAGCCCCTGGCGGAGTGGCTGCGGTGGGAGCCTTCCATCCGTGGTCTCCGTTGGACCCCCGAGTATGAGGACCGCGTATCCCTATACGCTGATGACATCCTTCTGTACCTAGCTTCCCCACGTAAATCACTGATAGTACTGGTTGATGTTTTGCATTCATTTGGTCGTAACTCCGGCCTTGTCATCAACTGGGTTAATCGTGTGTGTATGTTCTCTCTGGGGAGGCTCCTATTCTCCCGCGGGGCTGCCCGATCCAGATCGCCCCGCAGGGATTTCGGTACCTGGGTGTCTTCATTACTCTGGACCCGGAGGCCCGGTATGATCGGAACTTGCTTCCCCCCCTCCTGCGCCTGAGGGAAGATGTCACGCGCTGGCGGCGCTTGCCGCTTTCGCCGCTCGGCCGGGCGGCATTGTTTAAGATGATGTCTCTGCCGCGTTTCCTGTACGCCTTGCAGAACACCATGGACCTCGTCCCAGCGCGCAACTTCCGTGAGGTGGAGAGTTTGCAGCGCCGCCTGTTCTGGGACGGGAGGCCGCGTATCGCGCTGGCGAAGCTGACGCTCCCATGGTATGACGGAGGGGTCGCCCTCCCGGATATCAAACGGTACTATTGGGCCTCCCAGATGGCTGCGATTAATCACGGCCTGTACGGGCCCGCCTTAAACCCGGCATTCGCAATGGATAAGATGCTACTCCCGGGTGGGGACTATAATCGAGCGCTCTACTCCAGCGCGCCCGACGCTCGGCTGACCGGCCCCACGCGTGTCATGGTGCGAGTGTGGCACGCGGCCAATGTGGCGATGGGGTGGAAGGACCGTTTGACCCGGGCATCGCCACTATACGCGTCCGAGCAGTTGGGCTCCCTGTGGACCTCGAAGGGCTTTGAGAAGTGGGACATGATAGGCATCAGCAAAGTGGGGGATCTCTGGACGAGGGGAGGATTTAAAACGTTCGAGATGCTGCAGACGGAATTCCAGTTGCATGACAGGGGGTACTTTCGGTATTTGCGGATCCGTCGTGCACTGGGCTCCGTCTTCCCAGACGTTGCATCCATCCCGGAGTATTCCCCCCTGGAGGATAGAGTGCTGGATGGACACGTTCCGGACAGCACGATCTCACTGATCTACAAGGAGCTGGTCGGTGACCGCTCGGGATTGCTGGCTGCCCTTCGTGGGGCTTGGGTCGCCGATGGACTGGAGCTGGACGACGAGGACTGGACCTCTGCGGTGGCCTCCCCGAAAGAGGTGGCCATACCGGCCCGCCTTCGCTTCGTCCAGCTCGAGATACTCCACAGAGTCTACATGGCGGGGCCGGGGCTCCTGCGTATGGGTTATGCTGTGGACGGGTTGTGTGGGCGTGGGTGTGGCGCTTTGGGGACCTTTCTGCATGTACTGTGGGAATGCCCGGAGGTGGAGCGATTCTGGCGTGGTGTGCATGAGGTCCTGCGTGTGGTTACGCATGTGGTGCTGCTACCCGAAGCGAGGAGATGCCTGTTGAATGTGTGGGAGCCTGCCGACTGCTCGGCGCCACAGACGTGGTGGGTGACTCTGGGATATATGGTGGCCAAGCGTGATATTGCTCAACTGTGGGGATCCCAGAGGTCCCCGACTGTCTCGGCCTGGGGGGAACGTGTGGATTGGTGCATGTTTCGGGAAAAGGTGGTGTATGTGGCGAGAGGTAAGCCTGGGACATGGGTGAAAGTATGGGGCCCCTGGAACGCCTACCGAGGGGGAATTTGTGCTCCGCCGTTATTGCCCGATCCGTCGCCTGCCCCATCCCCTTAGCCGACCCATCTTCCTTGTTCCGGACATTGAGTTTACCCAGCCCTAGTCCTGATCTCTTCCCCTTCTTGATACTCCTATGGACTGGTAGGGTCCCCCTCTCAGGGGAGCACATGCTGCTATTTCGGATTGTGGATTGCCTTGTGGGTTTGTTTTTTCTGGTTGTTTTTTCAGTTTAAAATGAAACCGTACAGTGGGGTCCGGATGGGGTGGCTATCAACGCTGCTAACTCCTGTGCATCTTCCTCAGCCGCAACGCACGCTCTACAATGTGTATCATATGCTCCTTTTGTCTACTAGCGGCCGGCCGGAAGGTTGTAGGCCCATCTTTGTATATTTTTTGAGTTTTGTAATAAACGGTTTCAAAAAAAAAAACAAAAAAAAAAAAAACAATTCAGACTATCTGTATTGGGCATAAGCTTTCCCACAAGACAATCAGTAGGTATACTGTAATAAAATTGCAAATATGTACACAATTTCAGATGCCAAAACAATGTAGCACCCCTCCTAATAGAGCCTACTAAGGATTACTATAGTGCAAATCTTCTATCCCCATGGTTTGTTTGGGTGGAACACCAGCACCAAAATCATTGCCTACTATAATGAGTTGTGAGATTCTCTGTAACAAAATACCTGTATACAGGCTTTGGCACAGCGTGATAGCCTCCTCTTAAAAGCCTATTACCTTTAACACATGACTTTTATTTTCAGGAAGTCAATACTGCAGGCATCATCATAACTTTTCATTATAAATAGATCACACATAAGGAATGTGACAGAATATTTCCCAGTAAACTGACAAGGCCCGTGTGAGAAATTGGGTTACTGGTTGACTGGGGTGTGAGCCCTGGTTAAGCAGCAACCACAATCCTTTTTAGGATAAGGCACAGGCGAACCCAAAATTAACCTATGCTTAGCCCCCTGGTAACTTCGCACATCACGGTCAGGCTTGATTTAGAGGCAATGTGGAAAGTATTTGTGCAGTTCTTCAAACAGTTAAACTGTGAAAACACCACACAAACAAGATCCCATACCAGGTTAGAAAGAATTTGCAAAATGTAATAAATAAAACAAAACCAAAATGACAAAAACAATTCAGTAGAACCAGAGTAATTATTTTTTTATCAAATTAAGTGAAAAATAGTCCCTAAAAGCATAAAGCGCCAACCGTTGCTATTTGGTTGCGCTGACTGGGTCAAAGTCAAAGGTTCAGGCCGACTGCGATGGAGCGTGGGTTGGATAAATCCCCAGATTAATTCCGCTGAAGGTTTTCCTTCTCAAGTATTATGCCAAGAGTCCCTTTAGCGTTGGAGAGGTTTGCAAGAGCAAGGAGAACGTTGCAGGAGGTTGTTGATGTGGCGCGAAGAGCCGGCCCGGTGTCGTGGATCTTTGCCTTGGCAGTCCCTTGCATGCAGTCAATTCTGCAGTGTGAAAAAATGGGCTGGTGGCGGCTTGTGCTGATTTTCAGTGCTAGTGGCAAAGTCTCACTGCGAATGGGCCCATTCACAGTTGTGAAGAGCCCAAAAACTTCATTTAAGAGCCTGTGAGCCACACCAAAGGTCCTGGACCTGAGAGGCACCACTTGGGTGTCAGGAACCTGCTGCTGCTGGGTCCAGGAGCAGTTTGGGGAGCCTTTTATGTCCCTGAGCCTAAAATCAGGAGGGCAGCAGACTCGCCTTTGGAGTCACTTTGGGGTCCCGGGTTCAAGATGAAGTTGCAGGTCCAGTCCTTCCTCCCCAGGCAAGAGGGAAGCCGGCAGCAGGTCTGCACAGCAGGGTAGTAGTTCCTTCACAGCAGCAGCATAGCAGAGTGGCAGTACTTATAGCAGCACAGCAGCCCTTCCTCCTGGCAGAGTATCCACAGGTCCAGAAGTGTGCTGAAGACCTGATGTCTGAGGTCCAGTACACAGCTGTGCCCTAGAAGTGGGGAACAGCTTCTATAGGTAGTCCTGTGAAGTGCACAG
Source organism: Triturus cristatus (assembly GCF_964204655.1). Taxonomy (NCBI): domain Eukaryota; kingdom Metazoa; phylum Chordata; class Amphibia; order Caudata; family Salamandridae; genus Triturus; species Triturus cristatus. The sequence continues at coordinate 828,134,141 of NC_140580.1, forward strand.
ATAACCTGCCTTCCTAGCCCAGGCTCCAGACTAACAACAGGGTGCATGAAGCCTTTTGTATGGAGAAAGGGTAAAGCCTATTCAAGTATAAGTGGGGCTAGACCCAGCTCCTCATCCAATCCTCCCAGTGATGGCCCATCCCGTCACAACTAAGCTCCCCATTGTGTGTTTTTTTCTTGAAGTAATACACAAGCCCAACGGTCAGCTACACCCAGTCATGTGACCCAGAGACAGGCTGCACGCACCAAATGGCTACGGCAAAAAAATACCAACTTGCTAAATGTGGCATTTTCAGAGTTGCAATTTAAAATCTGACTTCACCATAAGTTCAGATTTTAAATTGTGTTTCCAGAGGCACAACATTTGAACTGGCTATATCTTCCCATTTGGAAATTGCACTTATAAAATGTAATAAAAACAACTCCAATCTTATCTTATTGGAGATTGAGAGGCATTGTAGTAGTGAAAAATAAATGTAAGCGTGTTTCACTACCAGGACATGGAAAATGTAAAAGTACATGCTTTTTAAATATATTGCACACTGCCCTCTGGGCTTTCCAGGATCTACCCTAGGGTGATTTGCATGTATTAAAAAGGAATATTAGGGCCTGGCAAAAGGTTTACTTAGGCAGGTGGAAATGGCAGTTGTAAAACTGCACACACAGGCTACAATGGTAGGCCTGAGACATGATTGAAGGGCTACTTAAGCAGGTGGCACAATCAATGATGCAGACCTACTAGAAGCATTTAATTTACAAGCCCTGGGCACATGGAGTGCCACTTTACTCTGGACTTATAAATAAATTAAATATGCCAATTAGGGATAAACTAATGTTACCCTGAGCACAACCACTAGTGCTGCTTAGCAGTGGTAAGATGCACAGAGTTCCAAGGCCAGCAAAAACAAATTCAGCAAAAAATAGGAGCAGGAAGGCATATTGTTTGGGGATGGCCCTGCAGAAAGGTTTGTGTATACATTAAAAATTGTAATACCTGCCGCCCAAGCCATTCTTATACACATGTAGGAGTGTGATGATTAGTAGTTATGTTGATGCTGTCACAGGCCACGCTGACATGGGCAATGAGTGATGCAAGCTGCAGTGGCCTCCTGAGAAGCACCCGAGCACTGCCTGCTGTGCTGGGCATTGGCTTTCTGACAAAGAAACCATAAGATATACTGTAATACAATTACAAATATGTTCAAAGTGCAGTTGTTAAAACGTGCATGCTTTTCACAATATGTAAGTCAAACCTCCTAGATTTGTAACAACGCTTCGCACACATCTCAGACCTATCGAACTTGGCATAACTTTTCCCAATGAACTGAGAAAGCATATAGCCTTTACCATTTGCCTGACACCATGATCAACCCCTCCCTATTCAATTGCACATAAACTGATAACCAATGAACATGCAATTATAAATTTACAAATATGTAGAAAATATATCTTGCAAAGCAATATACATGCTCTCCCAATATGGCCTAATAACAATCATCACTATGAAAACCTCCATAACTTTTCAATCAGATCAGGCCCATGACCTCAGACTTTTCCCGGTGCACCAATTAGGGCTATAGCTTGTCACCATAAACAGCTACGCCTAATGTTTTGATCATAAGCTTTTCCACATGGCAAACATGAGGCACACATAGAAAGGTATACAAAATTGCAGTTGGCAAAGCAAGAAACTGCCTCTCCTAAAATATATTTTATATCAAAGGTTTGTGAAGGGCGTAACCAACACCAAACCCCTTGTCTAGTAAAGTAATCTGTGGGGTGGAACCTGAATTTCAAATAGCATATATTGTGGAACTTTAATATCGTGGACAAAATATCTAGGTCTTGAAAGGTAAGTATTTATAGATTTTCTATACCTAACTTCACATATATGTACCCTGGCGATATATCTTCATGATATGTACATGTGGAGCTAAGAATTTTTAAGTTATACTTTCTCTATACACGCTACCTTTCGATATTTTGGTCCTTGTTATATTTTCAATGATATTAAGGTATCACGAGATTCCTAGTCTCAATATTCAGGAATACAATGATGATATGTGAGATTCAACGTAACAAAATCATTCTCTGCAAGCTTTTATACAGAGTAATATCAACCCATAATCAAATGGATTGATGTTAACATATGCTTTTCACAATAAATATGTCAGATCTACTGCCTTTATCATAATATTTCATAATATACAGGAAAAGCCCTTAGCCATGATCATTTGCTTGTCACTATATCCAACTCTACCGTGCTGTACATAATTTAAGCTTTGCCACAAGCCAAAACGTACACCACAAGCGTTCTTCTCAGCAGAAGCACACAACTTTGGCCCTATCACATCCTGCACCCTGTGGAACCCACATGTGGGTGGAGCCTAAGCCCATATCTCAGTAGTAATCTGAAAACTCTTTTTTGTTGATTACATAAGGACAGGTGACAGCTTCACATATATATTAGTGTGGCTCCGGGCACCCCATACTGCTCTCAAACACACAACTGCACTCTGAAGTCTAAAGTTAATTATGGAAAGAGAAGGAGTGCTGGGGCTGGTAACAACAAAACATGCCTCGCAACTGCCTTTATACCATCTGTTCTGCTGCCAGAGAAAAGCAAAAACTGTAAATTAGTTACCTATCTATGATATTGTAAAAGCATTACTGTGCCATTTGTGTACCCCCAAAAGAAGGTCAATATCCATCATATTTAAACTTGACTAAACAAACAAAATAATGACTGCTGTATGGAGGGGAAGCACTACTTTCGGTGGAAGCATACAAGTTCTTTAGAACATGTAACATGTACCCCTGTGCACCCACATGTGGATGGAACAAAATCCATCTTTGAAGTGCTCCTGAAAGCTCCTTTATAAGTTGATCACATAAGCTGCACTGTGAAACCAGACCTAGAAATGTTAGGTATGTATTGTAATAGATATAAATAGCAGGAAATCTCGGCCTGATCCAGGATGGGAATGTCTCTGGCAAGTGAAAGTGAGCGACCACAAAACTCACGGGTGAGTTGGGGTATCCCCGCTATGGAATGCCCTGGAACAGCTTTGCTGAAATTCAACATCACTTGCTTTGCACAGTTCTTGTTTTTCTAGGTATATGGGTCAGTAGCACTTCCAGTTCAGGTTTATTCCTTTGCATTCTGAAATTTGTAGTCCTTATTTTATAATGGGATAAACAAAACCCCAAAGAGCAAAAAAAAAAAACCTGGACTGAATGAGCAGCTCAGAAAGGATCTCCAAGAGAGCTCACCATGCTTGTATAATATTGTGTGTGAGCAAATATATTTTGGGCGCATTTTCTCAATGAATATAAAATATGGATGCATTTGCACAAGTTGCAGTATTTGTGCACCTCAAATAATCATTTTTTTTTAAACATATTTTATTGGGTTTTGGTGTACTACACTTTCTCTTCTTAAGAATACATATCTCATGCTACATGACTGACTGGTGTGTTACGTTTTGTTTTCCTTGATAGCCCAGTTAATGTCTTGGCATCTCCAAGCCGTTTGAGTTCGTTCAAACTCCCTCCCCCCAACTCCCCCCAGCTCTCTCCCCAACTCTCCCCCCTCCCTCGCACTGCAGGCCGTCACAAACCTTGCCTTCCACTATGGGCCGCTTCTACTTTTATAACCGGCAGCGGGCTGTGGAATCTTCATATCTGCGCCTCCTAGACATACTTGATCCAGTCCGCGTGCCCCTCAAATAATCATAAGTGTACACATGCCTTTGAGAATTATGCCCTCAGAAAGCGGATCTTCACAGGATCGTTTCCAAAATAGTGAAATTGTTCACTTCCATTAAAAGTTGCATATTTCAACCAAAAAAATATGGATGAATGGAGGTAAGTACACATTTAAATAAATAAAACGAATTTCGTTGCGAGAGCTGCATCCCATTTAGCGATGCAGCGCGTGCAGTTTGGCCTGTTGCTGCTGTCATCCTCTTTGCTGGTGCTCTAATTAGACAGCCTTGGGTGTTGCACACCCTCACAGCCAGTGGTAGGAGTGGGCGGGATCTGAGGGGCACGACATACCCATATTGTTTAGTTCCCCTACTTTCTAAGAAAAGACAACCGTCCCGTGACCGTGATTTCTGAGGTGAAATGTGTCAGCTGAATTGTAAGGCAGGGATTTCCCTGCCCTGTGAAACCGATGAGAGGCAGACAGCTAAACAAGCCCGGTTGTCAGGGTGCCTGCTGCCTGAAAGAAATGTAAATGTGCACAAGTGGTCAATCTGCGATTGTCAATGGTGCTTGGAAGCTGGTATTGATGACTTCAATTGACGGAATCACTTGAAGCTTCCTGGTGAAACAGATTTTTTTCTTTTGCAGTCATATTGAAAGCGAGTTACCAACTGAGCTGTGAAGTGTGTGGTTTTAATGAATAGTTAGAAGAATAATTCCACTATGCACAGTCTGTTTTTTTAAAAAAATCTATATTTTGGAGGACATTTATTATCTTAAACATTTTTGCCCATTTCACAGCAGCCTATCTTCTACTGTGTGTAATGCACATTCATAATAATTAATAGGTTGGGACCCCGTTGCACTAAACATACATTAATTAGTCTCTGTTCTGCACTGCACCAACCAGGGTTCAATTCTGTGGCTTTCTGATTATGCACACAGATCTATGCAGTGCATCAACCAATAGAGGTTTCATAATGTACAATAATGCACTTCCCACTGAGTAACTTAACTTGCATTTATTTTTAATTTAAGCTGTGCGTTATTATATATGTAGTTACCTGAAGGGGAAGATCGAAAAAGTTACAGAATATTTTGCTTTTTTTAGCCATGCCTTTGACCCCAACCCCATGCTTGCTCACCCCACGCACTACTTGCGCTGCATCACAGTACTTTTATTAATGCACTTCTACCTCTGCTTCACACCATGGTGCTGAGTTGAGTGTGCACTGTGTAGCATAAGTTTGGTACTGGAAGCCTACCCTTCCAGAAAAAAAGGTCTTATGCCTCAACACATTTCAGAGTGGTCCCACACAATGGATGTGTGATGTGCATTTCAGCACACATGCAATGGGTAGTTTTTGTTTTGAGATATGAAAGCATTTCCCCTTGTTGGCACATGCTTTAAGGAGCCGTTAGTTTATGATGCAAAGTCTGGTCTCGATGTCTTAGCAGATCGGGCTATCTGTCAAACCCTGCACTGATCCACCCAAGTAACACCCTATTAATGCCCTCTCAACTCAAAGCAATGCGAAACATTGCTGAGAAACAGACCCTTTCCAGCACAAAATACCTTTTGCCCTGGAGAGTAAACACAAATGAGGTGACTTCGTATCGCTTTGCATTATTTGGGAATGTTGCAAAGCCTTAGTAAATATAGACTGAAATGTGTACGTTTCCTAAAGCTTCATGAATGAATGAAAAACACTTTTAAAGCGCACAACTGCTCCCTGAGAGGCATTTCGGGGCTAGAACCAGTAGAGCGATATAAGGGCCTAACTTTAAAATTCCCTAATCCACTGTGTTTTTAGCGCAGACTTAAATGCCTTCTCCCATTCTAAGTCTCTGAGGGCTCTTGTAAAGGAATTTCATTTTCTCCTGCCAAATAGGAGAAATACTGTCCTCCTAGTCTTTCTTTGTATATCCTTGAGCTGCAAAGTAGCCCTCGGGTAGAGGGCAGCCTGATAGCTATCTTAGGAAAGATTCCTCCAGCATTCTCTTACATAACAATCTAGTTAAGTTTATTAGACTACTGTGCTTACCATACCATGTAAAGTATAAATGAAAGCAAATCATTATTACCACAGTATGAAATGCATATAATTTCAATCAATTATACTATTTTTGGTCTCTATTTCTGCAACGCTGACATCAAACATTTTGCTAAAGGAATAGACACATCACAAGTAGGCATTTCATATAACAATTTATGTACTAATATAATAAAACTTTCCCATGATACCTAGGCTTAAAGATTGAAAACAAGGACAGTGAAGTAGAAAGTGCATAACAATAACTTCAAAACACTTGAAATTTGTTGGGAATGGTAATTGACCCATGCCTCAATCCTTCCATGAATGAAAGTGTATGTAGTGATTTTCCTAAGTCATTCACTTCTCGCTATTTTCACTTGCAGCGCTATCAACGCTCAGACAAAGAACGGTGCCACATGCCTCTACCTCGCCTGCCAGGAGGGACACTTGGAAATCATACAGTATTTGGTGAAGAACTGTGGGGCTGACCCCCACATACGAGCTCATGATGGAATGACCCCCTTACATGCAGCTGCACAGATGGGTCACAACACAGTCATAGTCTGGCTGGTAAGTTTAACTAACTTCGTCCATCATGTCGAATGAGACAGTCATGACATGTGGGTTGGATCACCAAAGCTCAGTTCTGATCGGAAACCAGGGACAGTCGAATATATTATATGTTAGAATACGGAAAACAAAAATATCATGGGGCCAAAGAATGGAAGCGTAAATATCGATGTACAAAATACAGTGGAGGTTAATGCATATATGTAAGTGTAGATTTACTATTCTCAACTCCACATCTATGCACCTTGAAGATATATATATAGATATATATATAGATATATATATATATAACCTACTGGCGGTTGTCAGTAGGTAGTTATAGTTAGGACCTCGTTTCTATTCAAATAGCGTTTTTTCTTTTGCCAATATCTTTGACGCCGTTTGACGAATTTTTGCGAAATTTTCAAAACTATTTGGGCGGTCCGGTCAGCTCCTGTCTTGAAAGTTTCGGGGTGATTCGTCAAGCATGGGCTGAGAAATAAGGGGGGCCCCAAAACACGTTTTCCCCATGTTAATTTCCATAGGAACTTTAGACAAAACTACAGCCCGAACTGCTGAATGAAATTACACCAAATTTGGCAAAAAGGTAGGTCTTGGTTCACAAAGAGCCCTTTTTGTTAAATGGTGTAAATCCATTCAGTAGTTCCAGAGAAATTAGAAAAAGAAAAGTTTCGATATCTGAGCTCCGAGGAGGGTTCCCGAACCCTCCCGGGCACGAGCTTCACTCTGATTGGCTGCCAACACTCCAAACCAGGAAGTGTCGGCAGCCATCTTGTGACTCTGTAGAACCGAGTCACAAGAAAACAGTGAAACAAAGGTTAAAAAACAAGAAAAGGGGGCAGGGTAGAAAAACCTGACCCCTAGCCCAAAAAAATGCTTTTTATTAAAAAAAAACAGCTACATTCGCGCTGGATTTGCGAATTCAGACCGAGGAAAAAAAACAAAATTCTATAAGCCCCCGGGTGGGCCAGGTCCCGGGGGCAATCAATGATTAATTTGCGGGGGCCCCCTGCAGCCCCAGGGACCGCTACCTCCCCGGGGCTTAGTTAATTGAATGGGGGGCACACGGCCCCCCCCCGCAGCCCCGGGGACCACCACCTAACTGGGAATTCATTACTAAATGTGTGGGGTGGCCCTACCCCCCCACGCTGCCTCGGGGACCGCCACCTTCCCGGGGCACTTTTATTTATGAGGTGAGTGGCCTCGCGGCCCCTCAAGCCCCGGGGGCTTTCAAAGTAAATGAGGGGGTGGCCCGGGAGGAGGGGACGCGGCCCGTCTTCGCGTTAATTTAAAAAAACAAATGGTCAGGCCCGGGGGATGGGTTCCCCAGGGCCAGAAATGGCCCAGGGGAGGAGGGCCACGCGGCTCCCCTCACCGCAAATATATATAAAAATAAATAAATCAACCAGGCCAGGCCCCGGGGATGGGGTCCCCGGGGCCAACAGTGGTCATTTGAGATGTCATGAGTGATGTCATCAGTGATGTCACTGACCATGTCATGAGTGATGTAATATGTGACTTCATCAGCAGTGCATTGCAGGAGCGCAAGTTATAGTTATCGCTTCTAACTATAACAGCCAAATTTCTCTGGTTTCGTATGAGTGAAATGTCCAACTAACTATAATGTCTCTGAAACTTGTGGGTTTTTTCAGTGAATTTCTAAGGTTTTTTAAATGCTAATTTCTAACAATAACATCCCTGAAACCTGTGTTTTTTCAGTGTATATATATATATATATATATATATATATATATTCACTGAAAAAAACCATAGGTTTCAGGCACATTATAGTTTGGAATTAGCATTTATAAAACCTTAGAAATTCACTGAAAAAACCATTGGTTTCAGGGGCGTTATAGTTAGCTGGACATTTCGCTCGTACAAAACCATAGAAATACCGCTGTTATAGTTAGTTCAGCTAACTATAACTCGCGCGCCCGCAATGCACTGCTGATGACGTCACATATTACATCACTCATGACATGGTCAGTGACATCACTCATGACATCACTGATGACATCTCAAATGAATTTCTAAGGTTTTATAAATGCTAATTCCTAACTATAACGTGCCTGAAACCTATGTTTTTTTTTGTGAATTTCAAAGGTTTTTTAAATGCTAATTTCTAACTTTAACGTAACAGAAACTTATGGTTTTTTAAGTGAATTTCAAAGCTTTTTTAAATGCTAGTTTCTAACTATGCCTACAGAGGTAGGACATGTGAAGAAATAAGAAAAAACACACAGAAAGAAGAAAAAGAAATGCAGAAAGAAGCAACAGAAGTCCTCAAAGACGAAGAAAAGTGCAGGAAGAAGGAAGACGTGCAGAAAGAACAAACAGAGGAGCAGAAAGAGGCCTTTGTTGCAAAATCATCCTGTACCCTCAACTTTTTCAGATGGGTACTGGTGGTAACTGACTCTTACTAACCAGTCCTAAAGCCAGTGCTAAGCTAAAAGACACTTAGAATACAGTTAAAACACCTACATACACTAGGGAACAGTATGTGTTGGGGTACCCCTGTTATTAGCATGACCTCCTTTGTAAGCCCCTAGTATATAATAGGGCAGGGGGATTAAAACTACCTCTTAAAATGCGCCACAGGCCGCGTTTGCACACTGCTGAAGGGAGAGGGGAGCTGAGCTGATGTGTGCAAACATGCCCTGTGGCCGTTTTAATTTGAAGGATAAAGTCCCCTTGAATCCTGAGGGTCCCTTGGGGCAAATTAGCCCACTTGGTACGTCCAGTAAGCACCATTGCAGAGAGGTGTAAAAAGGGGCACAGCCTGCACCACCTCTCTTCAACGCAGTGCAGTGGCGCTTACTGGAAGCACCTGGTGGGCTAGTTGGCCCCCAGGGTCCCTCAGGATTGAAGGGGAATTATTTCCCCAACCTAAAACGCATCCCAGGGCGTGTTTGCACCCGTCACCTCAGGCCCCGTCCACTCCCTTCACCATTGTGTAAATGCGCCCTTTGGCCGTTCTAACTTGAGAGATTAAGTCCCCTTGAATCTTAAGGGTCCCTAGGGTCAAACTAGCCCACTAGGTACCTCCAGTAAGTGCCACAGAGCTGTGTTCCTGAAAGGTGTAAAAAGGGGGGTGGCCTCTGAACACCTGTCTGCATCGCAGCTCCCTGGCGCATACTGGCGGTACCTGTTGGGCTAGTTGGCCCTCAGGGACCTCAGTATTGAAAGAGAGTTAATCTCCCAACTTAATACGCGCCACGGGGCGCGTTTGCACAGTGGTGAACGAAGGGGGTGTGGCCTGAGGTGACATGTGTGCAAACACACCCTGTGGCACGGTTTAAGTTGGGGAATTAATTCCTCCTCAATCCTGAGGGTCCCTGGAGGCAAACTAGCCCACCAGGTACCTCCAGTATGCGCCAGAGAGCTGTGTTGCAGACAAGTGTTCAGAGGCCACACCCCGTTTTGGGCCTTTGCGGTCCTTGTGGGACCCCCTGAACAGGCCTAGGGGGTCAGGGTGTTTCCACCCTGCCCCCTTTTTGCGTTTTGCGCATTTTTCCTTCTGTTTTCTTGTGCCTCGGTTCTACTGAGGCACAAGATGGCTGCCAACACTTCCTGGTTTGGAGTGTTGACAGACAATTAGCATACAGCTCGTGCTCGGTAGGGTGCGCGGATCCACTGCGCCCATAGATATATATGTGATTTTACTTTTGATTTTCTCAGGAACTACTGAACGGATTTACACCATTTAACCAAAAGGCACGACTCTGAACCAAGGGCTACCATTTTGCCAAATTTGGTGTAATTCCGTTCAGCAGTTCGGGCTGTAGCTGCAACTAAAGGTTCCTATGGAAAATTGCATGGGGAAAACACGTTTTGGGACCCCCCCTTTTTTCTCGGCCCCCGCTTAACGAATAAATGTGAGACTTTCAGGATAGGAGCGGACCGGAGCTGGCCAAAAGTTTTGAAAATTTCGCGACGATTCGTCAACTGCCACCAAAGTTATTGGGAATAGAAAGTTGAGGATTTCCTATGGAACTATAACTGCCTACTGGTGACAGCCAGTAGGTAATATATATATATATATATATATATATATATATATATATATATATTCACTGAAAAAACCATAGGTTTCACACATGTTATAGTTAGCGGAAATTTTACTGATAAAAAACCAATGAAATTCCCCCGTTATAGTTAGTGCAGGCAACTATAACTCACGCGACCGCAATCCTCTGCTGATGCTAATACTGTATTTAGACACTTATTTGCCCATGTCTTCTTCCATACATTTTTAGCTATACATATATTACAAATATTTTTTTTTCATAAAGACACATATGTCATCAGCAGAAGATTGCGGTCGCGTGAGTTATAGTTGCCTGCACTAACTATAACGGGGGAATTTCATTGGTTTTTTATCAGTAAAATTTCCGCTAACTATAACATGTGTGAAACCTATGGTTTTTTCAGTGAATTTGCAAGGTTTTTTAAATGCTAATTCCTAACTATAACGTGTGTGAAACCTATGGTTTTTTTCTGTGAATTTGTACGGTTTTTTAAATGCTAAGTTACTTTACGCCATTCGTGGCGTGCGCGCCCACTTAACGCAGTTCGTTCCGTGCGCGCACGGTGCGCTTCGCGCACCGTGCGCGCACAGTGAGCACGCGGTGCGCTTTGCGCACCGCGCGCCCACTTTACGCAGTTAGTGCCGTGCACGCACGGTGGGCACGCGGTGCGATGACAAAGCAAGAAAGCACGTCAACAAATCTGTTTCTGCTTTCCTCCGTGACTATGGTATGGGTGCCATTTACCACAACAACTTGCGTTATGACATGCAAGACATTTATAGAGGAGATGGTGTGCACTTCAATGATGAAGGGAACAGAGTCTTCCTCTTGAACCTTAGACTCTGCATCGGTACTTACTTGTAGGTACCACTAAAAAATCATTTCATAAACACAACGGCTCTTTTTAGAGCCCCCTAATATCTAAACACTTAAATCTGAATTTCATTTATTTTTTTATTTTTTTTTCTACCACACGCTTACCGTAAGCTTACCGTACGCGTACCCCGTGATTTTTTTAAAAATCAATAAATGTTTTCTTTGTACTTTACAGTCCTTCTTTGACCCCCTCACAAATGTAAGGGGGTCTGTAACTCTCCTCATTGCCCCCTTTTCTTGTTTTCACTCTTTTTTTTCTGAGTGAAACACACAAAATGGCGGCCGCCGCTTCCTGGTTTCGGCCGATTCGAATGTTTACTAAGATCTAACAGCCAATCAGAATCGCGCACGCCACCGTACGCGTACCGTAAGCTTACCGTAAGCGTACGGTAAGCGTACCGTAAGCGGGCTCAGATATATATATTGATTTAAAGGCTATTTTCTCAGAATCTACTGAACAGATTTACACCAAACCTACAAAAGGCACTTCCTTGACATAGGGACTACCTCTCTGCCAAATTTCTAGTAATTCTGTTCAGCCGTTCGGGCTGTAGCTCGTTCTAAAGGTCCTATGGAAAAATGCATGGGAAAAACGCGTTTTGGGACCCCCCTTTTATCTCAACCCCCGCTTGACGTATCCCCCCGAGACTTTCAGGGTAGGAGCGGAGCATAGCGCCCCACCTATTTTGAGAAATTCGCGAGGATTCATCGACCGGCGCCAAAGTTATTCAAAATAGAATGTTGCGGATTTCCTATGGAAAAGGGGTCCTAACTATAACTACCTACTGGCGACCGCCAGTAGGTAATATATATATATATATATATTTATATATATATATATATATATATATATATATATATACACACACACACACATATATATACATACATATATACATATGTATTATCTACTGGCGGTCGCCAGTAGATAGTTATAGTTAGGACCGTGTTTCCATAGGAAATCTGCAACATTCTATTTGGAATAACTTTGGCGCCGGTCGACGAATCCTCGCGAAATTTTCAAAACTAATGGGGCACTACGCTCCGCTCCTACCCTGAAAGTCTTGGGGGGATTCGTCAAGCGGGGGCTGAGAAAAAAGGGGGGTCCCAAAACGCGTTTTCCCCATGCATTTTTCCATAGGACCTTTAGACACAGCTACAGCCCGAACGGCTGAACAGAATTACTTGAAATTTGGCAGAGAGGTAGTCCTCAGGTCAAGGATGTGCCTTTTGTAGGTCTGGTGTAAATCTGTTCAGTAGGTCCTGAGAAAATAGCATTTAAATCAATATATATATCTGTAAGCGCGCTCCGTGCGCTTACCGTAAGCTTACCGTACGCGTACGGTGCCGTGCGCGAGCTCAATTCTGATTGGTGTTTACATGACTGTAAACATTCGAATCAGTCGAAATCAGGAAGTGTTGGCCGCCATTTTCTGTCTCTCGCACTGAGAAACAAAGGTGGGGAATGTGAAACGGGGGCAACGAAGAGAGTTGCAGACCCCCAGTGTTTGTCAGGGGGTCCAAGAAGGACCCAAAAGTACGAAAAATAAATTTAATAATTTTTACAAAAAATCGCGGGGTACGCGTATGGTAAGCTTACCGTACGCGCACGGCAAAAAAAATAAAAAAATAAAAATAAATTAGTAACAATCACATTTATTACATAAATTAAAGGACCCACAAGGGAGAAAAAAACAAATGTTACTGCGTAAAAAAAGGCGAGGCGCGCACGGCATGGACTGCACAACGTGGGCGCTCGGTGCGCGCAGGGTGTGCGCATAGTGAAAAACCAGAACAAAAAATAAAAAATAAATAAATAACTTAGCATTTAAAAAACCGTACAAATTCACTGAAAAAACCATAGGTTTCACACATGTTATAGTTAGCTGTACATTTCACTCGTAAAAAACCAATGAAATTCCACGTTATAGTTAGATCAGGTAACTATAACTTGCGCGACCGCAATCCACAATGTGTAATTTCAAGATGTCATCATTGATGTCATGAGTGATGTCACTGACCATGTCATGAGTGATGTACTATGTGACGTCATCAGCAGTTTATTGTGGGCGCGCAAGTTATAGTTACCTGATCTAACTATAACATGGAATTTCATTGGTATTTTACGAGTGAAATGTACAGCTAACTATAACATGTGTGAAACCTATGGTTTTTTAAGTGAATATATATATATATATATATATTCCAAATGAAGCTTGCTCGCTTATTGAGGAGACCACACGCAGCGTTAATTTCTTGCTTCTTTATTTGGATGACAGCAACAAGACCGAGAACGGACCTCACAGCATTTTTTCGCCACTGGCGCCACACGCGTTCCGGGACAACTTCCCTTGGTCACTGGCTGGGCTCAGGCTCAGGTGGAAGAAGGACAGCGTGTTCCTGTCTTTACGGTGTTTTAAAAGTCTGTAAGACTGCCCCTTCGGGGACGTGTCCTCGCTATGCTTGCTGGTATTTGCAGTTCAGGTAAGTAAAATTCTTTAGTAGACGCTGCCCATTTATTCCTACCACATTACAAACTGCGTGTGGTCTCCTCAATAAGCGAGCAAGCTTCATTTGGAATATATATATATATATATATATATATATATATATATATATATATATATATTTATTTTCACACTATTTGGTCCTATGTACTCCGATATTTTATAGTCACTAGAAAATGGGAATACCGATGTGTTAAAATACATTGCTCTACCATATGCTAACAACCTATTTTATTGAGGAGTTAACGTTGTAGTAAGTGAGGCTGCAGGAGTTTTCTAAGTATTTGGTCTAATCCCTTCTGTGATATTGTCAGGCTGTTATGTGACGCAGTGAAGGAATTGGTTACCATCAATTCATGTGCATGTGGCCGATGACTATATTGAGATTAGCAACTCTTCTCCAGTACCCCTAGTCAGAAAAGGATGGCAGAAGTACTCTGGGAACAGCAGACACAATTCTGTAGAGGACGGTTTCATAGAACCATGGAATTAGCTATCATTAGTACAGGCAGGCACCACTCACAAGACCCCCTGCTAGGAAAGCTGCTTTGAAGAGCACTATTAAGTGCTAGTCATTAGCACTATTGAGTGCTAGACAAATAAATCAATTACATTCTTTGGCTCCTGACAGTTCTAGGCAGCCTAAGCAGTCCTTGTTCCATGCATTTCCTGATGTGCAGGTTTAGGAGCTCTTGTTTTGCAGGGCATTTCACCTCTATCCCTTCCTTTTTTCAAACAGGGGTAGGTGGTTGAAACAATTCTGGAAGTGGCTACCTACCACGGATTGAAGAAAGGTCATTTTGCCCACCCGCAGTTGCAATATCGTTTTTTGAAAGTTTTATATGGCTGTATCTTGTCAGTTTTATTCCTTTGTGGACCTCACAAAGTTTGTGTTCTGTCCTCTTTCACTCTCTATTTAGGAAGCCCCAGTACAACAGCACAATGTATGAACTACAGAAGAACAAATAAGTAGCGCCCTCTCTCTTGCTGGCTGTAGTCGTATATGCATCACAAAGAAATTTATTTCACTAAGTCGTTGTAGGGCTTGTCATCAATTCTCACTCAGCCATGTTTTCACGTAGGAGGGGTAGATGCCCTTAAAGTGATGGGATTAAGCTATTGGTCACTTTATGTGTACCGTGCAGGCAGAAGTTATATATTTGATCCTTATGCACCTCCTTTATGGCCCTATCTTGGACCACATCTCTTCTTGATCTGCAGGCAGTGTATTGAAACGTTCTGGTTGTCCAGGACATACCAGTGTAAAAATTGTCTGGATAGTGGGTACCCTTGGCTCCAATATAAAACGGTGTAGGCATAGGCTACAGAAGGATGTTAATTTTCAGCATCAAGAGTAGACATCCTTTCCGTGCATTACTCAGTGCCACTCTACTCAGTAATACCTCTGGGCTATGTGTTATCTAACTGAAGGTGAGGAGTAGAGTGATTGTTGACTCCAAGGGTCAGTAACTGCATGAGTTGTCATTCTGTATATGAGGAGTGGGAATTTCCTCATAGGGACTATGATCATATGAGTTGTCTTTCTGAAGGTGAGAAATGGAGTGGTTATTTCCTCCAACTGGGAAGTGATACTATGAGTTGTCGCTGGGTGAGCGAGTAGTTGATTGGTAAGTGCCTCCTACGGGCAGTGACCATTAGCATCAGTGTAACTGGAAGGCACCTTTGTAGCAATTCATTCATTACCTAGGGGACGATCAACAGTGTCTTCATGGTATACCATTGATGGTTATAAACAGTGTACATGATGCCTAGACAAAGGTTTATGCTTGTTTTTTGTTATTTCTTTTTAATTGACAATGCAAACTTTGGCTTATTCATTTGATTTTAAAACCGATTTAATTCTACAGCGGAACTTAACAGACATCAGCCTCTCAGAACAGGATGATGATGGCGCCACTGCCATGCATTTCGCTGCCAGTCGAGGTCATGCCAAGGTATTGAGCTGGTTGCTGCTTCATGGGGGAGAGATGACCACGGATAACTGGGGAGGAACTCCTCTTCATGATGCTGCGGAGAACGGCGAGCTGGAGGTAAATCTATAGTCTTCCCTAATCACGTTGTTAACAAAATTAAAGACCAGTCCATGCCACAATATGTAACTGTGCTTGGCACATATCTAATGTCCTTCTTGCGGGGAGTAAATATCCTGGAGATGGTCGAGAGAAAAAGCTTGATCATGACCACTTTAAAGTACAGAAGATGCATGCCTTAAATAAAATCCCAATTTTCTCCCTAGCTTCAGGTCATGAAATCCTCTTATCTGGAAATTACCTTGGCCAAGACTATTCCAGTCCCACATGAAGAGTGTGGAACTTAATGTGGTTCTCTTTAGTTCTCATGCTTGTCGTTCTTGGGTATACACTTTGTGTTCTTTGAATCTACAGTGGTACCATCTGCCCAGCACCATGTGATGTGTTGATAGGTTGAAAGGTAAGGTTATTTCCTACAACACTACGCAACAGAAGCTTGGTTCTCTCAGAACGATTGGCTGCAATTTTGTGTGTGGGATAATGGTTTTGTGTGCTAGGACAATGGGTATTACCTGAAGACCTCTACTGTAGTATTTTGCTGTAGTATTATTGTAGACCTTAATGCTTGTGTCATGGCCCTACAACATTCTCTGGATTCAAATGGATGCCACATATCCAGTGGTGAGGCATTTCGCGGAACAACATCAAAGCAATAGGGATCTATTTTGTTTCTTTGGATTGGATCAGGTGATTCCCAATGTACGCGGAGGAGACAGAGTAAAAAGACTAATGAGGATGGAGTCTAGATATATTATCGACTTAGAGACAAAAGAATCCTTATCAATGGTGAAAGCTTCAGAGGAAACATAAATAAAAATAAAATTAAAATAAAAACAAAAACAGATTAGGAAAAATTGAATGCACAGTTTGGTTTTGAATTGAAGATAATTAATTAATAACCCGAATCCACGGTTAAACACTGTTGCAAGCATGTTGGGCCGATTCAGGGCTTGATGAGGACAATATAATAGAGCATTGCTCAGGAGAGGATAGATAAAAAACTCAATTGTGAGATAGAATCAATGTGCAATTATGCATTTGTAATTTTTAGATAAGAGCAATGACAAGGATTTTCACGATAGGTGAAAATACCCAGTAGCCGATACACAGCACAACAACATACCTCTAAGAATAAACATGCGGACAATAAGGAAAATCAATGGGGCCGAAAGATATTATTTCTTTTTGAAAAAATATAGAAAGATTATGACAATTATGCACATCAGACGTGGTTTTTAAACAAAATATGGTTTGACTACTAGATGGGTGCCTGTATATTTCTAATCATTCATATAAGGCGGGTTCCGTGAAAGTAAGGAAAGTGCGTCTTCAATTTCATGGCCCCGGAAATCATGTGATCGGGTTTTGAATGTTGACTTTATGTATAAAAAATGCCGTAGCTTTGGCATGTATGTATAACATTTGAAGAAGGCGTCTGCCGAAACGCGTCATGTTTTGCTAAAATGCAATAAAAGACGGATGGAATAACGAACTCCGTGAGTGCCTATTTTCCAAAGAGTAACGGAGAAAAGACCGACTATATATATATATATATATATATATATATGCATGAAATGTCTCTTTCACGTTCGTTTCCTCGAACAAAGACACAGCGAACCCAAATCTGGTGCAGTATAATTTATTTCAAACCCGTACACCCAGCCATAACGCGTTTCAGCCCTCGTGGGGCCTTTATCACATGATATATATGGCAAGGAGCCATGTATTTAACAAGTTGGTTTGTAAATTTAAGTTTTACATGTCCTACCGGCAAAAAAATCTTAAATTAGTTTGTCAATACTGCAAGGCCTACCTCTCCCATAGGATAACATTGGAGTTATCTTATTACATATAATCAGCTATAATTTCCAAATTGGAGCAGGTGACCAGGTCATGTTTGGTATCTTTGGAATTGCAAGGAAAAATCCTAACTTATGAAGAAGTAGGATAATAAATTACAATTTTGCGAATGCCACATTTACAAGGTTGGTATTTTCCGGCCTTAGCCATTTAGTGCCTGTAGCCTCTCTCTGGGTCACATGACTGGGTGTAGCTGACAGTTGGGCTTTGTGTTTTCCTCGTAGACAGCCACACATAACAGAGAGCTTAGGTGTGCCTGAATGGGCTATCACTGGCAGGCTGGGAGGGCAGAGCTGAGCACAGCTCTACTTACACTTGAATATAGGCTGTGCCCTGCCCCCACACTAAGGGCTGCATAACCCCTGTAGTGAGTCTGATTCTAGGCCAGGGAAGGCAGGATACCTAGGGACTTCAAAGCAAAACTTCTAGATGCTTCTCCCCCACTTCAAAGGCCCAACTGGGTATAAGTGCTGTACCTCAGACACCAACTCTTCAGTACACTTCTGGACCTTTGGATACTCTTCCAGAAAGAAAGACTGGGCTGCTGAAAGGAGTGCCACTCTGCTGAACTGCTAATCTGAAGGACTGCTGCCCTACTGTGCTGATCTGCTGCCCTCCTGCCTGGTTGAGAAGAACTGGACCTTCATTGGTTGAACCCAGGAATCCAAAGTGACTCCAAGGGCTAGTTGGCTGGCCTCCTGACTTGAGCCTCGAGGATGTAAGTCTCTAACAACCTTGAACCAGAATCTGGCATCTACCATCTCTGAATCTACCCAGCCAAGTGCTTCCGGCTCATTACTGGAGCCTTGGATGTGGCCCTAAGGTGCTCTCTTAGCCTCAGTGGATCCGGCGAAACTGCTGCATCTCCTCTGTTGTGCAGCGCAATCCAAAGCAGAACCAATTCATCGCCACTGTTGTGTGGATTGGAACCGCTGCAAAGATCCACATCGCAGCTATTACCTCGTCGTAAACACACCAGCGCGACACATCCCATGATGATGCTGGATTCTGCAACAAACCACACAGCTCCTTTGAACCAACGCATCGCCCTAACTGCGTGACACATCCTTGATACTGGACTTCGCATCATAAGCCTTCACTGACAGGACCTTTGACGATGATGCATGACCTCACACCGCAGCCTGGCCCCATCTCGGAACTGACGCATTGCTTCGACTGCACGAGGCATCTCTGATGCGGATCCTCGCAACACTCCGCAAACCAGGATTTACGTTAATTTGTTCATCAAGTCTAACTGGGTCTCTGTTGCTTCCACACACTCCATCGCCGCCAGCCTAAGTTTGTGACTTTGTCCTAGTACGGCACAACAAGATATCTACAGTTGGAGCTTTGCGATTTTTGGTGCTATTTCACTGCGAACTTTAAACCTGCATATCTCTAGTTCTACAGATTGGATTTTTGTTGCTTTAGTATTGTTTTATTTATTAAAAATTACTCTATTATCAGTGGATTTTTGCTGTGTTACTGTTTGAAGTGTTGCACAAATACTTTACAGATTGCCTGTGAGTTAAGCCTGACTGCTCTGTGCCAAGCTACCAGAAGGTTAAGCACAGGTTAATTTAGGGTTTGCTTGTGACTTCACCGTGAGACGAATTGTTATTGCTGCTTGAGAAGTGTTTCAGCCCCCTCAACAAGTATCACAATTTCTTACAGATATGCTGTAGAAAGAGCCGAATTCAAGCAGCATATGATTTGATTATTGAAAAAGTTCACAGTGCTCACTGCCAAACAATAAGCTTTACACCCACCATCAGATAGCCCCAAATTTACATTAAGAAAATACTATTACTTTATAGCAAGAACGGGAAAGATGTGTAGACATCTTTTATTAGACCAGGAACAACTGTCTCATTCTACTGTGACATCGGGCACAAACATTATTATTTGTATATGGGGTCAGGTAGGGGTTGGCGGAATTTGCGTAGTTGCGCTATGCTAAGCTCCGTGAAATGGTAAAAAATCTCTGTGAACACGTTTCCACGGACACGTGGAAATGCTTGTTCCGCCTGTTCGCGATGCTTTTTTGCTGTTAGCGAATGCTGTTTGCATGCTCGGGGAGAAATATCTTGCGAACACGTATTTTGGAAGCACGAACAAGCAAAAAATTCCGCGAAGCCACGGATCGTGGAATTTTTTGGCAATTCCGTGTTCTCCACGGAACGCAAAGTTACCCAAATTCCGCGAGCGGAATGGAATTTGCCACCCAGGCCTAGTGTCAGGTCGGTTTTTGTGCCTAATTCCAAGTATGGATCAAGACAATTGGGATTTTGCAATTATCACACCATGTGAGACAGGGTTACGCACTACTGTAAATCCGAGCGATATTAGACTGCTACTCAAGTTGATCATTGTAGCCAAATATCCACATCACCACACCACCAAGGCCCTGATTGTGAGTGGCATGGTGCTGGTTTGGTGGTAAATTTCATGCAGATTTACTGTTGCGATGTGGTAGATCCACACCAGTATGTGGAATTACAAGTTAAGCTCCATGGAATGGGGAATTATAATGTGGTACTGGATATACCACTTGTAAAACCACACAGAAGTCCCAATTCAATGGCGTTTAATACATACCTGCCCAGAGCAGGTGATAAACCTATGCTTCTTCCTCAGGATGGGGTGAGGGGTGGGAGAATGGGAGAGGAGAAAATGTTAATTTCCGGCAGAAGAGAGCATTGAATGCTCCCCTTGCCAGGAAACAGCACAGGGAATGAGGCTGCTTCTGCTCACGTTATAGTGCTGGACAGATTTACTGCCTGGAATAACTGGGTCCGATGTTCCCACAATCTGGAAAACTGAAAGCTGGAACACTGGCCCACTCAGATGAGGCAAAGCAGGATTCCATATGGTAATTCACTCTGCCTGGCTTATAATAAGAGTCAAAATAGAAAATGTATTATTCACTAATATCCTAAGTAAAGTGAACAAATAAATAGCCTGGAATCAGCACTGCAGGCATTATCTCTCGAGCAGATATGCCATTGGCCGAGGCAGTGTAATATACATGTATCTGTGTGTGAGTAAATATGATTCTTTCATAACAGTTATGTTTGGACCTGAGGCTCTGAAAGTGACTGGCAAGGAATTTCACCCAGCTGGTAATGACTGGCATTACTATTCTCACGTTGGCCATGTTGTTAGCATATTTCTTGTTTGTAAATTGTCTCGCAGTTAAATGTGATGAAATATGGTTCAATAAATGCGTGCAAACAAGTAATATTCTCAAGGGTAACATTATACTATAGATCACAAAAGGCGATTTTTACCAAAAAAAATTAAATTTAGCAATTGAAATTGTGTTGTGATAGTACATTTATAAATGAAGGGCTAGAATTGGGTTTTCTGGTATTCCTCGGTGAGTCCACCTGTGAAAGTTGATGAACACCTGCAAACTTGCATATTACACATCTTTTAAATGTTTGCAAATCTATTTCTGTCATGTTCGTTTTCAAGGTTGGAATGGTAGCAGAGTATCCCTAAAATAAAATTTGTTAAATGTGAAAAATACTTTCCTTATGGAGAAACAAAAGAAAAGTTAGACGTGGAAATACATATTTCTGCTGAAAATATGCATATAGAGCTGAACAATTTGTTACAATTTCACATTCAGGCATACTTACATATTTGAATATGTAGGGAAATCTAAGACAGTCATTCATTTTTTTGACAATTTCTAGAATTCTTTTGGAATTCCAAGCTTAGGAGTAATTTGACTGGAGCAAATTCGTAGACTTAATCCTCTTTACTTTTGAGAAATTGGGTCCAAATGAGAACCAATTCCTACTGCGTGAATGAAGGCAATCAGATAAATATCCCTTGCAGTTGACTTATAAATGGAGCCTGTGGCGAATCGACCACTTTATAAACAGAGATCCTCAACTTGTTGAACATCAAAACCTCTGCTCAACACACATTATTGATTGAGAATATTGTGTTACAAACACCCAGTGCCCGAATACCAAAGGAGTTTACTCAAGTGGAAATGGCTGAATTTACCATTGCACGGGATTTACAAAAAGTGTCATCGCGATTATAAATCTATTATCCCACCCGATTGTGTAATGATGCCCATGATCACTCAAGAATTGATAACTTATAGGCTTTGTGTTCCTGGAAAATGTGTGAACTCCTAGGTTTATGGTAATCTTTGACTCCTCTTAACTCCTCTCTGATCTCTTGCTCCACTGAAATGGTAATGCATTACTCCTGTCAAGCTCAGCAGTAAATCCCCTTTACGTGTGAGAAAGATAAGAAAACACCTCAAGCAATATGTGAGGGTAGAAAAGCTCACTTCCGCAGTATACCGTAAGTTAATCAATAACATGCCAGACCCCCTTGTCGCGCTGCGGGCGGCATGGACTGAGGACCTGGGAAACTTAGACAACACGGATTGGCAGGAGGCAGTGCAGAGTCCGAGGGAAGCAGCAATCCGGACACGATTCAGGCTAGTGCAACTTAAAATTCTACATCGCACATACTACCCGCTTACACATTTGCATACCTGGGGAAAAACAGACACAGCGCTCTGCGTTAGGGGCTGTCAGCAAGAGGGTACATTTTTTCACATATTCTGGGAATGCCTGAGGATAGTTAGTTATTGGCAGAACATTACAGGTATACTGTCCAGAGTCTCAGGCGAGTGTGTCCCTATGGATGCAAAATGGCTACTCCTGATGATCAAAGGGGATTCAGATTGGTCCAGGTATACGGGAATCCGGTTGGCTCTAGGCCGGTATCGCTAAAAGGAACATTGCACGAAGGTGGGGGTCACCCCTACCGCCCTCACTGAGAGAGTGGAAATGTGACATGGACTGGTGCCAGAGGGTAGAAGAGGCGGTGTATAACAGAAGAGGATGTAGCAAAAAGTGGGAGAAAATATGGGCTCCATGGTGTAAATATAGACTGGGGTTGGGTTTGGATGACGATCAATCGTAAAGTCAGGGATGCGAGGCAAAGATGCTCAGTCCTTATTGCCGGGTTTTTGTTTTACCAGCTCTATGTACGCATTGATTGGCTTTATATCTATTGGAAAGAATGCTGTTGATGACCTTCTGTCCTGCTGGGAACCAAATGTGATCGGACTTTATTGGCAACTGGGGGCATACTGTCATAATAATGACTGTCTGTGGTCATTTGAGCAAAATGTTAATAAAAAGATTTTTAAAAAATTAAAAAAATGTGTGAGGGCTACGAGATTTCTCTATGGGCAAAATAATTTTCCTTTGTAGAAAAATAGACTGAAAATGTGCTTGAAAATGCTGGCATTACACGATGGTCCCCATTGGTACTTCTCCGAACATACTCTACCATCCTTTGGGCAAACACGTTTGGATTGCCAGATCCAGGCTGCCTGGAGATACCTTAATGCGTCAGTTATTAAAATCCTATTGGCCACCAGGTAGCTCCTAACACCCAGGGTCCTACACAGTGGCAGTAGCCCTCTTTTCCTCTGCGAAACATACGCTGAGAAGAAGAATAGCAAATGGGTTAAATCCGCAAGAGGGCAGTCGCTGCTCTTATATTGCATATTTGCGTACATCGCACAGAAGTCCATAATAGGTAGGGAAGGCTTATATTGAGATGGGTAAGTTATCATATTACACTGCTTTCAGACCATTAGTTTGTTTTGCAAAACCTTTTAGATTACAAAGTGGGTGTTCCTTTGTACAGTTTTCCAAAGCCACACCTCATACCAGTTCTTCATTTTGGAATGAAAACATTTTAGAAAGGGCTGTTGTGTGGGATGTGGGCCATTTGAAATGGTTACTTTCTACTGCACTATGTGCAAAATCCGTGCACATTATTTCCTTTTCCTGTTCTGTTCTGTTCATGTTGTGTGCTGTCATGCTTCTCATGTGCTGGTTTAGTTGTGAGTGTTGCCCACCATGGCTTCATGGGCTTGGAGCGCCATCAACGATGGACTGGCCTCTGAAATATGCTACACATTAAGCAGTATCCTCACTTCATCAATAGATTCTTGTTTCACATTTACTTAAGTGTCTTTGTCCCTTGTCCTTTCCAGTGCTGCCAGATTCTTGTCGTCAATGGGGTCAAACTGGGAATCCGTGACCACGATGGCTACACTGCGGCTGACCTTGCAGAATATAACGGACACACCCACTGTGCTAAATATCTCAGGACTGTCGAAAACATGGTAAAAGTTTAACTGTTATTTTTAATGCCCCATTTACGTATTTATCTAGTGTTTATGTATTTATATGTTGCCTTCTTGTCACTTTGCAGTGCTGAAAGGTCAAGTACACATAGGTGGTAGTTACCATGTAGCTGCAGGCAGAACAGTATTTTCAGGGCCAGTTTGTAAAAGTGCAGTGCCCCAAGGTTTTTGTTCAAAAGCTCCTGGCCATCTATACCAAAAGTCAGAGTGCCGAAACACACCACGGCTGCAAAGTTTTGGCTCTTTCTCATGCCTTTTTAATCCACCTTAGAACACTCCCTGCCTCTTCATCGCACTCTGACAGGTTGTTTTTCATCCCTGCTTCCCCCTTTTGTTACTGTAAGTCCCTTGGACAGGGAAATAACTGTGCGGACACAGAATTACTGAGCCAAATTCCACACAGTATTCCTAATTCCAATCATTTTATCATGCACATTTACCACTTGCTCTGAGCAGGTGGTAAATGTGTGCATGGGCTTCTATGTCGGACAACGGTGGAAGGTGAGGGCTGGGACTGGATGGGAGAGAAGGAAAAGGATAGTTCTCACAGTTTCTAACAAGGCGGAGCATCCAATGCGATCTCTTCCTTCCCAGAGAAATGCATTGCCAGGGACTGGGGGATGAGACTTGGCTACCTTTACAGCCAAAGCTTCATGTGATTTTACTAGCCAAAGTCAGAATCAAAATTTTATTATGATTTGGAACTCGAAAAGGTCCACATAAAATACAGTAAAAAACATTTTTGAAAGAGTTATACATCTAAATTTCAGTACATCGACAACTATAATCTGAGGCCTCATGCACAGAAAAAGTGCAGATACGCAGGTAAATCATGTGATTTTACTAGCTGGAATTACCTGTCGGTATAATCAGGTCTGGTGTTCCCACACTTGTGCAAACAGGTGTGGGAAAACCTGACCATTTGTGATCAGACTGAATGGTATCCCATCCGAGGATGCCAGTTCACCAGACTCATAATAAGGTCCTAACTGGTTCAGTTGTAGTAGAGGGCAACCTATACTACAGACAGAGGCAACAGATTTCATATAAGGGAACAGGAGATATGTATATGTATGCTCTAGTGTTGGTGGTGGACTCACATCCTCACACAAAGCTTCTTACCATCCTGCATTGCACGCATCTGTGCAGCTCCTCTCCTGTACCTCTATGCCACAAACCATGTAGATTCTACCAGATCAAGGGTAATAGCACAATCGGAGTACTGTAATATGGCACATCGTGTGCTATAAAAGTTGGCAAATAAGATGCAATGTTTGCAGAATCAAGCTGCCAAGCTGGGCTGTAATCTTTAGAAGCATGACCACAAAATGCCAGCCTTGAAATGTCTCCATTACTTGAAGGTGGCAGTGAGATGTGCTCTCTTATGTGGTACTGAACAAAAAGGAGGCCCAGTGAAAAAGTATTTGCCAAATATCACTCAATTTGGTCAAGCAGGGAAGCGAGGATTGGTCCCTGATTTCCAGTTTTATGCTACACAAACCAGCTAGTAGATGGGTGTCTCTTTCAAACATCAAAAAGCTTTGTACTTAAGTTTTAGAGGATGAGATTAGAGTGTGTGTGATAGGCAGAATTCACATTCTATTTTTGACAGTTTACATAGCGCAAACATTGCCCAATGACTTAAGAGTGCTCACACTGGTACCCCAAAATAGTCTGTGTGAGAAGGAGCCCTAGGCTGTTGTGATTAGGAGAGCATAAACCATGGGTTTTCCCTCCAGATTCCCTTGTTATTAGGACATAACTATTAAATGTCACTAAAATAATGTGGCACAAAAATACCGCAAATAACACAATAATGTGCCACAAAATTTCCATTTTTGTGCTGCAAAATTTCCCAATCCATACTGCAATATCCTGTGATGTCTGAATGAGAGGATAAATTCAGAAAAAAGGGGGGGAGATAGAGGTGTTTTAAGCTAGGTCCAGCCTCCTTATGCAACAGTAAACCTGAAACCCGAGGTGTCGGCTAAAGAACCTAGCCGAAACAGGAAAGAGATTTTCACTCAGTTTGAGATAGAAAATCTGCAAGAGAGAAAAAAAAATCTTTCTTGAGTCCCCTCACTCACCAGGGTTTCCCCTTGGTGACATGCTTCATCATAGGGGCCATCTCAGTTCTCTACGAACTGAGGCGTGCTGCGACTTGCGATATTTATGTAGGAGCACTTTTGTGCCGGCTATGTGTAGTGCAAAAGTGTAGTGGAGTAGACAGAGGTGGGTTAAAAATACCTTGCTAGTGGGCAAAATATTTTATTATTGCTCCTAGTTTGGTATGTCTAAAAACGGGGTAGGATACAAGAAAAGCTAGCTATAATGGGTTAGTAATCCTTAGTAAACGTCAACATGTTTCGAGCATTCCCCAAAGCTCTTCGTCGGGACTACACAGGGACCAGCCCTGTGTACGCCACTCCTAATCGGCCTGAACTTAGGCAGTCTAGAATGGAAAAAATGAAATAACGCTGCAACTAATAAGCATGCGTAAATACATACGTATGATCAAGATTCTGTCACGTAGTATTTATAATGTAGCAAAAATGTGCCCCATGGACTGAGGAGGATGAGGGCTCTCGTAATCTTAGATTTAGTGGGAGAGCTCCTCGTGGTATGTCACCTAGTTGGTTCCCCTCCAGACCGCATTATAAATACTACGTGACAGAATCTTGATCATATGTATGTATTTACACATGCTTATTAATTGCAGCGTTTTTTCATTTTTTCCATTCTAGACTCTGTAGATTAACTATGTGCAATGTGAATTCAGAAATCCATAGAAGAAAACTGGTAAATGCAAAGGCAGAGATAAGTAGCAACATCCGGGTGTATGCTCTGGAAAACTACCTAAATAAACAAACTTAAATAAAAAAATAAAATAAAGTAAAAGACAATGAACCAGCAAATACACCAATAAATCGAATATAAGCAATGCATAGGTAAATTGCATGTATACGTTCTCTTTTCTACCCAGAAAGGAATACACAGACAGTGAAGAGGTTTCTGGTCAATTCAAATGTACATAGGTTCCTGTGGCAGCATTTGAGTTATTTCCCTCGATACTGCAAGTGATATCTGTTATTATTCTTTAGCAGTTAGTGGTTTAATATAATCCTGTCCAGCTAGCATTTCAAACATTGTCTTACTACTTGAGTTGTTTCGATCTTCGTTGATATGTGCACCTCTCCCTTTTCCACCTCATAGCTTGCCATAGAAAATCTTTAATATTCACATTTTGTGAATAAATTGTGGAAGCACAGCACGGAATCTGTTTGTAGCAATTTTGCTTACCTGATCAAAGATGCTTCTTGCTGGCATTTTTGCTGTTGTACAGGGCATACAAAGTAAGTAAAATAATAAAATAGCCATTACATCCAAGGTCCCTCCTGTCCTTGTCCCATTCATAAACAGTGATATATTACTATCTCACGACAGAAAAAAAGAACGCAGGAATGCTGGCCCTACACCACCCTTCTCCCCCTGGGAGTACAAAAGACTACGAATCCCAGCATTCCTCCTGTTCTTTTTTTCAACCGAATGGGATGAGGATGCAGGAGCAAGGAAGCTCCTGGTTTCTCACCTGCTCCACTGCCGGCGGTGGGGGCGTCATGACGTGTCCCGTCTTCTTCCCTACGGGGCTTGGGGGAAGCCGGGTGGATTCCCTCCTCCATGGTGTGATGCTTGCAGGGGAATTAATGTCTGCGCCTCCCGTATTGCCAGGCACTCTGGGAGGCGTGGCGTTCCTGTCGAGGTATGTGGTTGCTTCTGGGTCTCGCTGCCTGGCTTCCGGTCGGGGGCGGTTCCGGAAGTCAGGCATGGCTATGTTGGTCGGCAGTGAGTCTGCTTTTTCTCCGGCATATAACGTAAGTACCGCGTAGCGGTTCTTTGGCTAGTTTTTTCACATTTCATCGATTGGATTTCTACATTTCCCTTACATTGCTGAAGGTGATTCTGTGGCTGCTGCCTGGGTGGACATTTACTCTCTCCTCGAGGGGAGTTCTAACTTTTCTCCCTCTTCCCAAGGCCTACAGTTCTCGGCAGGGTGGGGGTTCTTGGTGACTGAATTGCATTGATATTTTGGAGATGGGGAAGCACTCGAGGAAGCGCAGGCATGTGGAGCGCTCCTCTTCTTCCAGCTCTTCTTCCTCCCCTTCTCCAGCACTGTTTAAGCGGGATCATGATCGGATAAAGAGACTTATTAAGGAGACCCTGCGTGAAATGGGGGGAGGGGCTCATTCTAAAAGACCCCTTCCTCCTCACTCCTCTCACTCATTGGATTCCGAGGAGGATGGTTTGGGGGGTGCAGAACGCAAAGGTAAATATGTGGACAAGGACATGTTGCCTGAGTTGCTTAGACATGTCAGATCCAACATAGGATTTCCTGATGATGAGGCACCCAGCACCTCGGGGGGTTCTTCGCTGCAGCAGTTTCAGTGTTCGGCTGCGGTGGATGTGCCGGTCCACCCCTTCATACGTGAGATTCTGAAACGGGAGTGGAAGGATCTGCATTATTTTATGTCCTAGGTTTATGGCGAAACTTTATCCTCTTCAGGATATGTCCAAGGAGTTTCTGGATTCAATTCCGATTGATTCCTTTGTAGCTAGCCTGGTGGGGCGGACTTCCGTGGCGGAGGATGCAGTGATAAAAGATCCTGTGGATAAAAAGGTGGGTGCCTCCCTCCGGAAGGTGTACTCTGGGTCCCATCTTGCTTTGAAGGCCGGTATTCATGGAACTTACGTCTCTCAGTCCTTGATCTCTGCTATCAAGGTGTTGTATCAATCAATGAATGACTCTTCGAACTGCTCTGGGTTGTTGGAGCACATCGAGCAGCAGGTCGAGTTCCTGTCGGATGTATCCTTCGATGTGGTGAGGGCTATGACCCTTTCTGGCAGTGCGGGTGTGGCAGCACGCGCGCAATCTGGTGTTGAAGGACTGGAAGACTGATTCCGCTCAGAAGGCTTGTGCCTTACGCTTGCCTTTTCAGGGGACTATGATGCTTGGGGAGGATTTGGAGGGCAAGTTGCATAAGTTGTTTAAGGAGAAAAAGCACTCTTCTTCCTTCAAGCAGCCCTCCGCTGCGCCTCCTTCTTCCAAACCTAAATCTTTATTTCACCCTCCTTCTCGTAGGCATTTCTCCAGGGGTCACAGGAGGTTTTCTTCAGGTAGGAGCAGGGATAGGATGCCTAAATCCCCCCCCACCCCAGCCTCATTCCTGACTATGGGTTCTGTACATTGTTCATCAGGGGTATGGAATCAAATTTGCAGAGCCTCCTCCGAGGTCGAGGATTCGTCCGACTCCTTGGCCATCCTGTCCGGTCAAGAGGTTGGCGTTGTCGCTGGGGGTAGAGTCTCTCTTGCTGAAGGGGTCGATTCAGGAAGTTCCTTCTCTGGAGGTGGGGAGGGTGTTTTACTCTCAGATTTTTCTGGTTCCCAAGGGGACGGGGGGGGGATCCGTCTGGTTCTCGACTTGAAGACTCTCAACAAGTTTGTGGTCCATCTGCCCTTTTGAATGGAGACTCTACTGATGGTGATTCCGTTGGTGTCTTCCCCGGTCATTTCTTGTGCACCCTCGATCTCCAGGACGTATACAATCATATCCCAGTTCACCGCAGCTTTATTCAGTACTTAAGGTTTTGCTTTCAGGGGCGTCATTTCCAGTTTCAGGTCCTGCCCTTTGGCCTGAGGTCTGCCCCATGGGTATTCACCAAGGTGGTGACACCTCTGGTGGCTTACTTACATCTGCAGGGGATCTTCATTTACCCACACCTGGATGACTGGTTGATCCATGCTCCCTCTCGGGATCAACTGCTGGTGGATCAGGAGGTGGTGTGTTCTGCATTACGGGCTCATGGGTTGCTTCTGAATCTGCCCAAATGTCAGTTAAAACCATCGCAAGACTTGGTTTTCCTCGAGGCACGCTTTCGCACCGATCTGAACAGGGTGTTCCTGACGGTTTCTCGTGCAGTAACTTTATGTTACCTTGCTCGGATGTTTTTGGCGGGGGCCTCCTTTCCTGTCCATCTGTGATTACGGCTTCTGGGTCTCATGGCGGCAATGGTGTTTACGGTGGCCTGGGCTCGGTTTCATCTCAGGCCTCTGTGGTTGTATCTGTTGGCCCATTGGAATCTGTTGTCCCGCAATCTGGTTCTTCGTGTTCTGGTGGTTCCTTCGCTCTTTCGTGCTCTGCGCTGGAGGACGTTGTCGCACCATCTTTCTCAGGGGCTGTTGTTGCAGTCCTCTCCACTGGCGGTTCTGACGACAGATGCCAGTGCCTTCAGGTGGGGGGCAACTTTGGATTCCAGGTCCCTTCAGGGCCGTTTGTCCTTTCCGGAGGGGTGGCATTCCCCGAACTGGAGGGAGTTGGCTGCGGTGTTCCGAGCTGTGATGGGTTTCCACGTCCAGTTGTTGGGTCGCAATGTGGTGGTTTGTTCAGACAACATGGTGTCTGTGGCGTACCTGAACCATCAGGGTGGTTCTAGGTCCAAGTCTTTGAATGCAGTTGTGATTCCGTTGTTTTGTTGGGGGGAGGGGCATCTGCTGTCTCTCTCGGCTGTTCACATTCGGGGGGTGGACAATGGTGTGGCGGATGCCCTCAGCAGGTTTTTCCCCACCTCCCAGGAGTTGTCCTGACTCCTGAGGCTTTTCTGCTTGTGTGCAGGAGGTTTGGTCTTCCTTATCTCAACCTCTTTGCTCCCCGGCACAATGCCCAGCTGCCCCGGTTCTGCTCACGGGTTCGGCAGGAGTGGACTTGGGGGGGGGTGGATGTGCTATCCGTTCCTTGGCCTTCGCACCTCCTGTATGCATTTCCTCCTCTGGCTCTGATCCCCTGGTTTTTGGCTTGCATCTGTCGGGAGTCCCGGGTGGTGGTTCCCTTCTGGCCTCGCCGGTTGTGGTTTTCCATTCTGAGGTTGTTTTCTGTTCAGGGTCCCTGGTTTCTCCCTTGCTTTCCGTCCCCTCTGCAGTCGGCTCCGATGTTGTCTCCTATGCGACTTTGGCTGTCAGTGTGGAAGTTGAGAATCAGGGGTGGCGACGTAGACGTTTCTCAGAGCATTTAGCCTTGGCTCTACTGCAGTCTCACAGGCCTTTCACCTTGAAACCCTATGAACGTCACTGGGGGAATTTGCAGCGCTGGTGTTGGGTGCTGGGTTTGTCCCCTCTGGTGCGATCTTTGCCAGAAGTTCTACAGTTTCTCTGGGAAGGCTTTGAGAAGCAGTTGGCGGTTTCCACTTTACGGGCTCAGTGGGCTGCTATTAATGCTTTTCATTCCCCTTGGGGGAATCTGTCGGACATGGATGATTTGGTCTATCGTTTATTGGGGATTTTCTGGCTGTCCCATCCTGTGGTGCAGCCTTCACATCCTTTGTGGAACTTGCCCCTTGTTTTGTGTGGCCATTACTTCGACTCGGCGCCTTGGATAATTGGTTGCTCTGTTGGCCCAGGAACCGTTTTTGTTGTTCTTGGATGCTGGTGTGGTCCTTCGTTTGGATTCAGCCTTTGTCCCCAAGGTTTCTTCTCACTTCCATCATTCCCAGGAGTTGATCTTGCCTGCTTTGGACGCTCCTGTGTTGGCTGATGATCTTCCTTGGCCTTTGGTGGATGTGTGCAGGGCTTTGCGGGTCTATCTTGACCGTACGAGTTCCTTTAGGAAATCCGATTCTTTGTTTGTCTCGTTTGGGGTGGCCTCTCATGGGGGGAAGGCTTCTTCCTCTTCCATTGGTCGCTGGCTGAAACAGGTCATTATGTTGGCTTATTCGCTTTCAGGTACCCTTCCTCCGGCTGGAGTTCAGGGGCGTTCTACAAGTGGGGTGGCTTCTTCATGGGCGGAGATTTGTGGGAGTGTCCCTGGCCGAAATCTGTAGGGTGGCTACTTAGACTTTTCTGAGGTATTATCGGATCCAGAATTTGCTGGGGGATGATGCTAATTTTGGTTTGGGGGTTCTGCAAGCTGTATGCTCCTGAATTTCTCAACCTGTTTCTTCAATAAATCACTTGGTTTGCAGGATGTTTTTGTCCGGGTGGTTTGTTGTTGATGAATGCCGGTGTTTGCTTGGGTATTCTCACTATTTATGAATGGGACGAGGACAGGAGGGACCTGGGAAATAATTCCCTATTACTTACATGTAATCTTCATTACTCCTGGTCCCGTTGTCCTTGTCACATTCATTACTTCCCTCCCTAGCTCCCGGTTTTGCCGGCCTTCATCTGGGCGTGTTATTCCAGGAGGAATGCTGGGATTGGTTCTCTTTTGTACTCCCAGGGGGAGGGTCTGGGGTAGAGCCAGCATTCCTTCATTCTTTTTTTTTGACGTGCGATAGTAATAGCTCACCATTTATAAATGGGAGGAGGACTACAGGACCAGGAGTAGTGAAGATTACTGGTAAGTAATAGGGCATTACATTTTCTTAGCTGTTCCTGTTGCTCTCTCTTAATAAATGTTCTTAAACAAGTTTGTCATGCCTAGCCTTCATAGATCATTCCTTCTCACAAGGGGCACCGCGTTCTAAACCTTCTTGATTACCTAAACTACCTATTTTCAAATGGTGTGGAAAAGGAAAACTGAGGTCTTTGTTGCCATCTGTATACATTAAGGTACCAGTGCTCTTTCCACCAAATATCCCAAATCATCAAACTGTCATTGATTTGTCCATCAGACTAAGTAAAGGTAAAGTGGGTAAAAATGTATATCTGTGAATTTTCTGGAAGTTTACTTGGATTTCTAATTTTCAAATTGGGCATTCTTGTTTTTTTTAACATTCCTTTTTTTTCAATCATAAACTTTCAATAAAGCAACGAAACAAATGCCGCCAACTATACTTGCCACATAACTCAGCACTTTCTTGGAAGGTCTTCGGTTGAAGTAGGCCAATGCGGTGTATAGGAAATCTGATTGACTAGGGTAGGTAAGGACAGGGCGAAGGATTATACCGGGAATACGCACTCAGTGTATTTGTAGCTCACTTTATGCGGTGCAAGCCAGGGCACTCCATTCTGATGTTTCTCAGATTTGTCCTGCTTGTTTGTCATTACGTGGATGTGGATGCAGTAGGGACTGACTTGAATCCCCCAACTGTCTGCCAATGTAGGGTGGCAGCTGATACAGAGTGTGTGATAGAGCATGGGTTTTTGATTGCCACTTGAGCAGATATTCATTCCTCCACGTCAAATTACAGTGTATCTTTTCCTCAGAGAGGCAACCGCTGCTCACTGTTTCCAAGCTTTGTTGTCTGCAGCTCATGCACTAACTCTGAGGATTTCTGAGTTAAATGTATGTGCTTGCAGTGCAATAAAAAAAATAGGTGCACAGTTGTACCCTGTTTGAGTGCACACATTCATGATACACACACGAAAGGTTACATATAGCAGATTAAATAAATACTTACGCTTCTCTTGCCTAATGAGCTTTTCAGCATGGTGATGCTGCCTTTACTGTTATGGTGCATTCTATGAAAGATTTCATTGCATAAGGGTG
Source organism: Triturus cristatus (assembly GCF_964204655.1). Lineage (NCBI taxonomy): Eukaryota > Metazoa > Chordata > Amphibia > Caudata > Salamandridae > Triturus > Triturus cristatus. The sequence goes on from NC_140580.1 coordinate 828,167,457, forward strand.
CCCACTCCATAACTGGGAACAGGGCCGGACTGGGAACCCAAAGTAGCCCTGGCAATTTTCTCTGACACTGCCTGGCCCCGAGAGGCTGGAAACGCTTGCATGCTGCTTTTGTTACTCGGGCCGATATTGCAACGCTGCTGCTAAACCGGCCCCCAGTAACAAAACCGGCCCTCACCCTTCTAGCCTCCCAGGGAAACGCCTGATCCCCGGAATGGCCAGTACCCTCATTGTTAGGTGCGACTGCTACTGGAATACAGCTGCCTCCCTTTGAAGAATGCATCCCCGGGTTTGACATTGAGATTCACTGACAGTGGCATCTGCCGATGAACTGCAGCGCTGATCTCCGCTAGGTGTCAGGCCACCTTTCAGGGCAAATAAATGCATATCCATCAACAGTGATGTAACGCAACATGAAGAGGTGTCCCTGAGTTGCCTTTATCTCACAGATATTTATTGGCCTTGGCTGAATGGGGGCCCCCATGAGTTTTTTTTGGGGGGGGTTATATAGCACAAACTTGACCCGAAGGTGTCGGAGCGCTTTAAATGAGCACCAGTTCCGTTACAGATGGACACATTCATTTTGTTAGGCACAGGGGAAATTAAGTGATTTGCCCAGAATCACAGAATGTTGAGTATCTCTGCCGAGACTCGAACCTGGTTCCCCAGATTTGAGGTCGATCACACTAGCCATTAGGTGTGGTGCCTCCTACATTGCAGGGGCTACAGAGACATGCATTACGCCCCGGTCCATCCCTCCACTTGTGCTTCTTTCTTTTGAACAGGTTCAAAGTGGCCTATAAGGCAATCAGGCAGTGCCTGATGGGCTGGTCTGACAGGTTACTATATGGGCCAGTTTATTGGCTATATGTGGGCCTCTCTTATAGTCTGCTGCGCCAGTTTTTACTGTTGTTTTCCCTAATGTTACCACACTCATTGCCTGTAGCAAACTCAAATCCACGCAGTCTTCCGATCCTTGCAAACCACTTATAGAGTGTGTCTTTACAAGTTCAAAACTGCCACAATTTGCAAACTGGGACACTTTCTTTTCTTATCTATCTCTTTCAATAATGGGAGCCACTTTTTTTTGGTGCCCAGGCCAATTTCTTTGTCCTTGTCCAGCCCTGCTTCTGAACACCAATTTAGTATTACGGAGCCTGGCGATACATGCTAACAAAACACACAAGGTAAGACGAGCTATTGTGATATTAGTTTAGCGAGCACAGCTTACGGAGAGTCCCCAGTATGTCCACCACTCCTTGATAATGATCTGTTATAACGTTGATACTACTATTCACTAAGAAGTGACGCCATACAGTGTGCAATGATGTCAGTGCTTTCACGTGCTCCACTGCAGTTCTGAGCAGGACTGGACTGGGAACCACAACTGGCCCTGGCAAAGTGCTCGGCTGGGGGGGGTGCCGCCGAGCTCTTTGCCGATTTTGTTACAGGGCGGATTTTGCAGCTATGCTGCAAAAACGGCCCCCAGGTGCCCAAAACCAGCCCCCACCTGTGCGGCGCACCGGGGAATTGCCCAGTGCCCGCTACGGCCAGTCCGGCCCTGGAGGCTGCTGGGTAATAGAATAGCATGGTCTGCAAAACTCGCACCTCCATTAACAAATGCTTGATTTGTAAAATAATAGGAGGTCACTGTAGCGTGCACCACCCGTTGCCCCTATCATTGCTACCAATGACAATACCAGGACAACTACTAGCCATCTCTCTCGCCTGCAAGTGCAACTGTTGAGATTATTCCAGGTCCCCAAAAGCTAAAGCAATGGATGGGTACGCAGGTATCAGTGTTTTTTTTAATGTGTATTGTATTCATAAACAACCGTTGGTGTGCTCATTTCTAAATTAGATGAACAGCGCCACCATGTGGCAGACTGTCATAAGGGTTCAGTTGACAAATAAGTGCCATGCTGAGCGCCGGAAAACAATTAGGCGCTGGTGTGGAGCACCAGAAACTATCGGCTCAAATTAGGCACTGCTTAACACCAGTGCAAAGGTGGACAATGCATAGCTTAATTTTTGCTGTTATACAAGGCTTGCAAAGTAAGCAAAATAATAATACAGCCATTGCATTTTCTTATCTGTTTATTACTTGTTCTAGTTGTACTCTAACATTTTCTTAAACAAGTTCTCCATGCCTAACCTTAATAGATTATTCCATCTAACAGGGGGCACTGTGCTCTAAACCTGGGCTTTCCTAAACCCCCAATTCCTTCTTGATGAACTAAAGTACCTATTTTCAAATGATGTGTAAATAGAAAACATAGGTCTTTGTAGCCATCTGTATACATTAAGGTCGACGTGCTGTTTCCACCAAATATCCAAGATCATCAAACTGTCAATCATTTGTTCGTCAGACTAATTAAAGGTAAAATGGTTAACTATATATATCAGTAAATTTTCTGGAAGTTTACATGGATTTCTAATTTTCAAATTGGGCATTCTTGTTTTTTTAACATTCCTTTTTTTATTTCCAGTCATATACTTGCAATAAAGCAACGAAATAAATGCAGCCGAGCATACTTGCCACAAAACTCAGCACTTTCTTGTAAGGTCTCTGTTGAAGTAGGCCAATGCGGTGTATAGGAAATCTGATTGCTAGAGTAGGTAAGGACAGGGCGAAGGATTATACCTGGAATACGCACTCAGGGTATTTGAAGCTCACTTTATGCGGTGCAAGCCAGGGCACTCCATTCTAATGTCTCTTAGATTTCTCCTGCTTGTTTGTCATTATGTGGATGGGGAACAAGTAGGGACTGCCTTGATGCTCCCAACTGTCTGCCAATACAGGGTCATTAACCACCACAGGGTGGCAGCCGATACAGAGGGTGTGATAGAGCATGTTTGTATGCAGATATTGTATGAGCAGATATTCATTCTCCCATATCATATTACTGTGTATCCTTTCCTCAGAGAGGCAGTCACTACTCACTGTTTCCAAGCTTTGCTATCTGCAGCTTATGCACTAACTCTGAGACGTTAAATGTATGCACTTTCTGCATAGGAAACAAGCTATGGTGTAAATGCATTAGGTTTCCCCTATGTGATTAATATTAAGCTGTTTTTTGCTGAAAGTTATAGCTTGCTGAGTAGTTGTGCAATATAAGTCACAGAAAGTCTGTTAAAGTGTTATGACTTGTTTCTGTACAGAAAGGCAATATATTGTTCTGTTACTAGAGGTATAGCACCGTGACGTAATAGCAACATTTAGAAAAATGAAATAAAAGAAGGAAATAGAATTAATTGATGTAATAGCAATAATGTGGGTTTAGAGGAGTTTAGTCAAATTTTGAGCCCAGCGCCACTGCACCTAGTGCCTGCAAGATAACTGCATTAGTGACTGCCTGTTTAGTAGTAAAATATAGCAATATTTTGGAGTTTGAGGTGATATGACCAGTTTTGGCTCTGGTGCTACTGCACCTGCTGACCATTCAAATAATGACCTTATTGCCTTGCCTGTAAGGTAACTGCACTTGTGACTACTGCCTGTTTAGTAGTAAAATATTGCAATATTTGCTGTTTTAGAGGGGGTTCTTAGAGCTTTTGGGCCCCAGAGTCAGTGCACCTGCTGCACCATTGAAATCATGACCCTAGTGCCTGCAAGGTAACTGCACTTGTGACTGCTTATTTAGTAGTTAAATATAGCAGTATTTGGTGTTTAGAGGAGTTCTGACATCTTTTGGCCCCAGTGCCACAGCACCTGCAGCCCCATTGAAATCATGGACAAAGTGCCTGCTAGATAACTGCACTTGTGACTGCCTGTTTAGTAGTAAAATGTTTGCAATATTCTGCATTTAGTGGGGTACCTAGAGCGTTTGGCCCTGGTGTCACTGCACCTGCTGCACAATTTAAATCAAGCCCCTTTTAACTGCAAAATAACTGCAATTGTATCTGCCTGTATAGTAGTAACATTTTGCACTATTCTGCATTTAGTAGGGTCCCCAGAGCTTTTGGACTCGGTGCCACTGCACCTGCTGCCCTTTGAATGTCCTCGTTTTCATTGCACAATGCGTTTGGTTTCACAGCAAAATATCCTGATTAAGTGAGAGTGAAAGCGAGCTCATATGGGCGAATAACTTCAGATGTGACACCTCGTTCTTTCCGATTCCCAACTCCTTGATGCGTCAGTACAGTATAAGGCAATGGAATGATAACAGAATAAAGTGACTTCTCTGTGAATTTGATCCCACGCGCTCTCACACCTAATCCCTCTGCGCTACTGCAAGCTTTTTGTAAATTCATAATGGATGAGCAATAATGCCATGACTGACATAGCGTAAGGTGACCTGACTTTTTTTGCAAGCTTAGCAAAGGTGTATGCAACACCCTTGGATTGCAATTATTTCCACTTTGCATGTTCCTCTTGAAAACTGTGACCTTTGCAACAAGTTATGTTGCTCACAAAAAAAATGATTTTGAACGTGATAGTTTTCAAAGAATCCGCACGCATTCTGGCCGGTGTGACAATAATTGACATTAAAATCACCCCACGAGAAAACCTCACTGCCTTTACCATTTTTCCTCGGGTCGATTCTAGTTCCCTCCTCCGAGTTTAGGCAAGAAGGCGCGGGCGTGTAGTCGCTGCGTACTGTGTCTGGATGGGCAAAAACACAGCATTCCCTTCTCTAGGAAGGCCCTGGAACAAGGAACAAACAGACGAAGGCTGCAGGGCTAAACCTCCCCTCGATGTGCACTGTGCGGCTTGGAGGGCACCCACAGCCTTGCTTGGGGTGTGTGGACAGGTAGGGCACGTATTTTAATTATGTTTATTATGTTATGGAACTCAACTGAGGTCCACAGAAAGAATACAGCAATTCATTCATATCTTCAATGCAACAGTGTTAAAAAGCTTCACAGGAAAATCATTTAAAAGAAGAAAAAAAAACACTAGCATCTAAAGGTAAATTGTTTCATCCATTCATAATTGACTCACGGGGATCCATAAGTGTAACCTTCAGCTGACCTAAATCTGTGTGATTAATACATCTAATACAAAACGAATTCACAGAAAATATAGAACCTTATTAAGTGCAAATATGCAATATCAGTACTGAATATAATGCTCTACTATAAAGTGCCAAGATCTGATATAGGTAGCATACGCAGCAACAGAGACCAGGCTGACACCGGGGAAGGGCCGTGCGCAGTGAACCCCCGGGGGATATTGCCAGTGGCCAACTGGCAACGGGCATCTCTGTGCGCAGGCTGGCCAGATCTCTATCTGGTGGTCCCGTGGCTTCCCAAAGAGGGCCGGCTAGGTGACTTCCAAATTAACCTAGTCCAATCCCTGTTTTCCAGAGAGACAAAAAAGCCTACGAATTGTGAAGCTATGCAACTTTGCACATCCCTCATAATATCGCGAGGATGGAGTGTAATTATAGTCAATCTTGGAGTAAGTAAATTGGGTAAAATTTTGTTTGTGCCCAATTTTTGAAACTCTCAATGAGGACATTCGAGTTCTTTTTCTGTGCGTTGCCTTTGCCCATAGCAAAGTGGTGCAAAAGGAAAGCAGCGAGTAAAATATATGCAGACATGTCCCTTGGTGAATAAAAAGGTAGAAAAACATATAGACTTGCAGGGAACAGTGTGGCTGTGTTTGAACACATTGATAATGCTCTCTTTGCTCAGATAAAATGATCTTGCAATATGGAATAAAATTTACTCGGCAGAGGATAGGCCAGGAAACTTTGTGAAAAGTGAACATCTTTAGCTTTGTAAAACTTCGCCAGTGACAACAAAACAAAAAAAGAAAAAAGTGACTCCCAAGTCAAAACATTGGTATTTCCTGCTTAAAAGGTTTCGCATGTTCGATTATTTTCAGCTGTTTTAGACTGCCCAATGTTTACAAGGTTCTATGTTTGTGTTCACAAGTCAGCACTATCCCTCCTCACCCACTGTTGGTTTTGGATTAATGCAAGAGTTTTTATATCATCACCAGCAAGTAATTGATTTCAAGCCATCGAGGACTTGATAAAGAATATACGTATATGATCTAATTATGGATCTGGCCTCCTGTCTACCAGCTGGTAAGGCTGCAGTGTTACCCTTAACAGCAACTGTAATTATTGCGATGCCAACTCTCCATAGACCTGTGACACGTTTCAGGGCCCTCTGGGACTCCGTAGAGCTCTGACTTGTTATGCGCTTTCCATTCCTCCTGAAGGCGACGGAACCTTTCTCCGGGGCTGCACCGGGCCACACACCAGCAGCGAAGATTTTTTTGTTTTCAAAAAGCAAATTGCAGGAGGCCTCAGGAATCGGAGCAAACATGGGCACCTCAAGCAGCGTATGTGTTCTTATCCATTATAATGTCTGAATATTTTCACCTCATGTTCAGTGGCAGTTCAGTCTTGTGGGTGGTTTGGCTGGTGCTCGTGTGCAGGGATTCTTGATTGACATGTACAGTGAGTCGTGTGTGCATCTTCACTGGCACTGAAAGTCTAGATGGTAATGTGCATGTGATTTTAATTTTCATATTTGAGGTTAGCTGCCCCCTTTACAATGTAATCTTTAGTAATGAAATGGTGGGCTTGGTGCATCTGTGTGTGTGTCTGAGAAGCCGCCAAATCATTGTTTTCAGCTGGGTGCCTCGGTAATGCGCAGCACAAAGGGACTATTCACCAGCAGTCTCGGAAATCCTGCATCATTAACATTTGTGAGATAGGCTTCCATTTGTGAATGCTTGTGAACAGTTGTATATGAACAGATGGAGCAAGGGCATTTGCAATTGCTGGTGTTGGTCACAGCACAGCAAACAAGCATCGGCAAAACCAATAGTTCGGCATTGGTTGACTACCTTTTGGTTTTGTCAATGCTTGTTTTGTTTTGCCATGGGTTTTGTACAATATATTGCTTGATGAGCTGCCAGGCCCTCACCAATATATAAAAAACCATGGCTAAAATGAATAAATGTTTTGGTCTCCAAAAGCATGCATTGCCATAGCTATTCCGGGCACGGAAGTGTGAATGTGTTCCTTGTGAATTAGCAGAATGCTGTAACTCAGAGTGAAGTTAGCCAATGGTTGAAGTGGGCCTCTTTGCTGCCCTATGGTGTACGCTGTAGTGGGCTGAAAAAAATTGTGAATGACACAACAGACCAAAGCCCCGACAGATAAGTTTATTATGTTTGTAGTTTAGGTAAAACCGTAAGGTCTTGCTTGCTCTGGAAGTAAAAACTGGAACTTGCTGATGGGGATAATGCGTTAGTTCATCGAAGACCCTGTTGACTTTCCTCGACGCATCTGACATTCGCAGAGTTGAAGCTGTTCCTAACAGGCTGCTTCCACTGTGTGAATGGTCACCGGCTGACAAGTGCATTTAGTAACCAATCAGAGTTTTGATACTTTTGATTGCAAACTGCAAAGGGGCGAACGCGTTTTTTGCTACAATCGTCTCCAAAAAATCTGACTTTTGATATTGTGCATCAGAAAAACGTTTGCAACTCACATTTTTATTTTTAAAGCTTTCAGATTTGGCATTTCAACCTTACAAAGCCTACATCGCCGCACAGCGCAGTGTTTCTCACAGAAAAGCAATTGTTACATACGGCCATGTACATTTGCAACCTTTCTAACTCTAGGATAAAACCTAAATTATGCCACAAAAGAAATGCTAATTTCTGTAATTGTTCTTATAAAGTAAGCAGTATGTTTACAATTATACTATACAGTCTGTATGACGCACACAGAAAAAACGATTCTTTACACCCTGTAAGTTATACAGCATTGCGCCATTAGGATCGTCAAACTGCGTTTTGCATTTTATATTCGTCAGTTCTACTCCACTGTGAGATCCCTTCCTATTTACAACTGGTCAAACGGTTGGCATTCCACTTCTCTTTGTTACTTGACAAGAACACGTACTCCTACTTTCGGCAGGAGTGCTTTTGCATGCCTTTCTATAGTGGGACAAGGCACATAAAAAAGGTTTTGTGAGAATATACAAAGTTCAGCCTTTGTACGTATTCGGATAATTTTTATAACTTTGCATGAACACGTCAGCTGCCCCCGCCCTCAGGATTACCCCACCCAGACATTTTCCTGCTCCTGCCCTAGCTAGCTGTACGCAGGAGCAAAAGTCAACCAAGTAAGTAGTTTTCCCTGCACCACTAAACAGATTTCTACACAAACATCTTAACTCTATGAATTAGAATGTATTATCTTGATCTGGAAATTCAGGGCCTCATTTATGAGGCACTACTGACACTATTGTGCTGCCGGAATGTCACTATTTTGACGTTCCGGTGGGCAATTTGCCACTGGCATATTTATAAGTCCACGTAAAGCCACGTTACTTGGCTTTCATGGCCTTATAAATATATATGTGCCCCTTTCACACAGAAAACTGCGTGAAAGGGGCGTTCCATGGGTGTTGCTGGGGGCGTTCCCAGCAACATCCATGGCTTTTTCACACTGCCCCAGAATCATGAGAAATCGTAAGTCTGAGGCAGCGCCAAAAACATTCACCTTCCCAGGGGAGGCGTAAGGGAGGCACAATGAGGAGAAATATCTTTATTTCTCCTCGTTTTTCTTCTTTCTTTGTGTGTTGCACAGCCATGGCCCGTGGAGGGAGTTCCGTGGGGCAGAAAGGCGGGGCGGGGGAGGGGCAGGGTGGGGGGTTCTAAAAACCGGAATATGGATAACTGCAGGTAAGTAAACAATAAAATAAATAAAACAAAATTCGTAGCGCGCGCTGCATCGCATTTTGCGATGCAGGGTGCGCAACGAAATTCGTTTAATTAATGTTATTGTTTACTTACCTGCAATTATCCATATTCCGGTTTTTAGAACCCCCACACTGCCCCTCCCGCGCCCCGCCTTTCCGCCCCACGGAACTCCCTCCACGGGCCGCGGCTGGTGTTGCATTCTGCAGCACACATACAAAGAGGAAAAAGCCTCTTGTGATTGTTTTTGTGAGGAAAGGTTTCCCTTCCTGCACAAAATAATCATCCCCGCAATGCAGGCACCCGCACCATGGTGCAAATTTGCCTGTGTTGGCGCACGGGAGCCCATTGTGCGCCGGTGCAGGGGTAAAGGACAGAACTGCACCATATCGGATAGATACGGGGCATTTCTGCCCTTTCTTTTGCCATAGGGCAGCACAGTAGCAAGGCCTGCTGCACTGTCCTACGGCAAAAAAACATAAATGAGGCCCTCAGTGCTTTGCACCTGTAGGTTAGGCCCTTTAGCATTAAAAAAAACAGTGTGAATCATGTCCTGTGAGGCTAACTGCACTTTGATGTGAAGGAGGCAGCAAAATACAGAGAAATAAATTATGAAGCCCATACTCTAACTGCCATCGACCTTTGTCTCATAGTTAGGGATGTGCAACAATCTCCTTCACTGGCGAAGTTTTGCAAAATTCCTGATTTTAATCATTGTGAAGTTTGTAAATTTTCCCGATTTATCTTGACAAGATAGAAGTATTGTTCCGGCATTACCGGATGGTTTTCCCTAGCGTGATAGTTTTTGCTCCACTCGAATGCAGCCAAGTTAAAAAAAAATGTTCACTCAAGTTTACTTTTCACAAAGCTTTGCAGTGACCAATGGCAAATGCTTGCAGATTTTAGGTCTAGCCTAGAGTCAGGGAGCATGCGCTGCTCTGCGAGGCATACAGTAATCGCTCCTGTGAAGTTCTGTGGAGTTTGAACACACCTACCACTTTTTTATTGGTTGCTTGGTTAGCCTTTCCATATTGCATTTTTTCCCCTGTAGTTTTATATAGCACAAACTTGACCCGAAGGTATCAGAGCGCTTTACATGAGCACCAGTTCCGTTACACAAGGACACATTCATTTTTGTTAGGCACGGGGAAATTAAATGATTTGCCCAGAATAACAGCGTTATTGAGCGTCAATGCCGAGTCTCGAACCCAGTCTCTCAGATTTGAGATCGACCGCCCTAGTAGTTAGGCTACATCCTATTCCCCTAGCATTGCTGACATTGGTGAACAGGGTGCATTTTCCCCACCTTGTGGCTGTATTGTTACCGCCCTGGCGACTGACCCTGCTACAAGGATCCTTTCACTAGGGGCCACATGTTTCTATTCAATGCACTACTTTTTCTTTCCGCCCTCTCCTCACTGCTCGCTTGTGTGTTTTTAAAGGCACAGGTTTCCCTCAAGTTGTGTGGATACAATTACAGTGCTTGTTTACTTTAGAAACAGATGGCATGTTTCCTATGCTTTCCATCTCCAGCTCATGTTTTAGGGCTTTATTTCCTAAGGCTTTTACACATCAACGTGCCGCTGCAAATCCCCCCTTCACCTCAGCCTCCACCGACCCCAGATCACTAGGGGCATAACATTCCATGCAGCATGACAGTGTATTTATTTCTGAAAGGAAAGGGCAGTGCAGCTCTCTTTGTATTTTACAGAAATATTTAAACCTTTTTAAATGTGTTTTGGTGATGACTTATTAAAGGAGGCATCACTTTTTGGTGACAGAAGCCGTGTTAATATTTTTCATTACACGTTAAAAGCGTCATGTTTACATTTTGCATTGAGCCTTTATTAAAATAATTTTAATTTTAATGTGCACAATTTTTTTAAATTTTTTACGTTGGGTGATGTTTTCTGTGGCAGACGCTGTGTGTATATAATTTGCACCACAATTCAACACATCTTATTTTTTGAGTTGGTTTCTATAAAGAAACTGAGCAAATAATTTTTTCACACTTGAGTAAAATTTTGTTTATTGGGAGTTTACAATTATTTTGCCTTACAATTACCGTAAGTGTATACAGCCCCTATATAAAACTCCAATCTCTCTCTAGCAGGAACGTTAATCGCCAAAGTTACCTTTACATTTTTGATGTTCCCTGAAAACCTCTGTACACACAAGGACATGTTCTTTGCAGCATGCATCCTAATGCTCTGTACTACTTTAGCATCAGTGGAAAAAACCACTACATAACACTTTAATCTCTCTCCAGCAGGAGCATTAATCACTAAAGTTACTTTACATTTGTATTGTTGTCTGAAAACCTCTGCATGCAGAAGGACATGTTCTTTGCAGCAGGCATCTTAATTCTTTATGCTACTTTAGCATGAGTAGAAACAGCCACTAGATAAAACTTCAGTCTCTGTCTTCAGCAGCAGCATTAATCGCTAAAGTTACCTTTAAATTTTTATTGTTGCCTGAAAACCTCTGAACACACAAGGACATGTTCTTTGCAGCAGGCATCTTAATCCTCTGTGCTACTTCAGCATCATTGGAAACAGCCACTAGATAAAACTTCCATCTGTCTCCAGCTGAAGCATTAATCGCCAAAGTTAAGTTTACATTTTTATCATTGCCTGAAAACCTTGAAACACACAAGAAATGTTCTTTGCAGCAGGCATCTTAAACCTCTGCACTACTTAGCATCAATGGAAACAGCCACTAGAAAAAACTCCCATCTCTCCCCAACAGGAACATTAATTGCCAAAGTTACCTTTACATTTTTATTGTTGCCTGAAAACCTGTGTACACACAAGGACATGTTCTTTGCAGTAGGCATCTTCATCCTCTGCGCTACTTTAGCATCAGTGGAAACAGCCATTAGAGAAAACTCCTATATCTCTCCAGCTGGAGCATTAATCGCCAAATTTACCTTTACATTTTTATTGTTGTCTGAAAACCTCTGAACACACAGACATGTTCTTTGCAGCAGGCATATTAATCCTCTGTGCTACTTCAGCATCATTGGAAACAGCCACTAGATAAAACTCCCATATCTCTTCAGCTGGAGCATTAATCGCCAAAATTGCCTTTACATTTTTATTTTTACCTGAAAACCTCTGAACAAACATGGACATGTTCTTTGTAGCAGGCGTCTAAATCCTCTCTGCTACTTTAACATGAGTGGATACAGCCATTAGATAAAACTCCGATGTCTCTCCAGCAGGAACATTAATCGCCATAGTTACCTTTACATTTTTATTGTTGCCAACAAACATCTAAACCGACAAGGACATGTTCTTTGCAGCAGGCATCTTAATCCTCTGCGCTACTTTAGCATGAGTGGAAACAGCCACTAGATAAAACTCCCATCTCTCTAGCAGGAACATTAATCGCAAAAGTTACCTTTGCATTTTGTTGTTGCCTGAAAACTTCTGGACACACCAGGACATGTTCTTTGTGGCAGGCATCTCAATCCTCTGCGCTACTTTAACATAAGTCAAAACATCCACTAGATAAAATTCCGATCTCTCTCCAGCAGGAGCTTTAATCGCCAAAGTTACCGTTTACATTTTATTGTTGCCTGAAAACCTCTGGACACACAATGACATGTTCTTTGCAGCAGGCATATTAATCTTCTGCAGTTGTACATAATGTCTTAGTTATATAAAAGTTAAAAAAAATTAATAGAAAACTATTTTATTGTAACTTTTCAACATACTGCACAGCAGACACAGTGGCTCTACAACATAGCTTATTAAGCATTTGCAATGCAATAGGTCTCACATTTGTGAGAGTTTAAGCTATTAACATTGTAAATGACAATGCCTTTTATTTATGTTTTGATAATTAACACATAAATAAAAGCATTGTCATGTTCAATGAAATAGCTGAAACTCTTGTAAATGCGAGACCTATTCCATTTCCATTTTGAATCTTTATTCGATCCATTAATAAACAGATCATAAAAGTACAATCTCATAACAGATTTTATGATAAAACCATTTGCATGAATACCAGAATATTTAAAATGGTTTTTTAAAACAATTAAAATCAGATTAAAATCATAATTGATCCATCCTTAGAGATTCATTACAGCAAACTTCTTGCCCTTCTATTTCTCCAACAAGCCCATAAAAAAGATGCTACCACAAAACAAACATAAGGGTTAGGCAAGGCTTTTAGAACATACAGTGCAACTTTACATTGAGATAAATTTTGACGCCTTAAAATTGGGGAAAGGAACTTTTCCCTTTTGATACAATAAAATGGGCAAAAGAACAACAAGTGTAAATCAGATTGGGAGGAGTGAGTGTCACACGGGCACAGGCCTAGTTCTGAAAGCTTGAACCTTTTTTCTGGAAACCCCAGCATTAGTGGGATTAGGTTCAAATGAAATCGCAACAGGATAAACCTATGCTGAGCCACTGTGACATGGTTAAGATAAAAATAGCCTTCCCCCGGTCTGGGTGAAAGTCCATTATAAACTGTAAGCCACTGTGAACACCTGTTCTTTAACCAGCGTTCAGCAGAGGCCTTTTGTATGAATAAATCAATTATATCCCGTTTGGATACCTTGGTACATAATAAAGGGTTCCTAAATAATTCTCCCTGCCCAATTGCTTTTAGTTCAGCCTGAACATAACTAAGCCAACCAATTCTACTGTGACCCTCAAGCCTCAGACAGTCCCTGATTATACGTTAAATCAACGGTATCCCTACGCCAGATTGAAATCCACAAAAGGATAGGTGCTAACCTGATAGAATCACACAGGTAAGGGAGACCCAGTTCAAGATGTAGAATATAATTAGAGGTAGAGGGAGGTAACGAGGCCCTGGACTTAAAAAAGGCATCTTCCGCTTCCTGAAGCTGATCTATTTTGGCCATTCCCCAAACTCCTGCCCCGTAGGTAACAGCTACCTTTGGCTTCGCTTGATATATGTTCTTAATCATTTCCAGTGGGCTGGCTCCTAATTTTTTAGCACAGCCTTTTATAGCTTGAAGACCCCTTTCCATGCCCAGGGCTCTGGTTGCAACCAAGTTATTCCATGACTGTTTACTATCAAACAAAATCCCCAGATAAGGAAAACAGTCAACCACCTCGATTTTCTTAGAGGCCAGATGGAAATATGGAGCCTTTGTGCCTCTCGGAGCTCCTGCTATAATAATTAACGATTTTGACTCATTCTCTCTAAGATCCAGTGAAGTCATAAATGAGGCGTTGGAAGATAGCAGTTTTTGGAGGGCTACCCCAGTCCTTGCGATCAAAACCGCGTCATCTACATATGCCAGTATGGGGAGTGAGTTGTTTTCAACTTTGGGGACATCTAAAGACAGTTCAGACAGGGCCGCCTCCACCCCGTTAGTATAGATGGAAAAAAAAAACAGGACGAGGACGCAACCCTGTCTGACGCCCTTTTCTATTTTAAATGAACGTGTGCATTCCCTATTTCTACCATATCTCACCGAAGCAGAGGCATTGGAATACAGCTGGCGAATAAAGTGGATGATCAGGGGATCAATTCCCATTACTTCCATCATGGACCACAGTTTTGAATGGGACACACAATCAAACGCGGCTGAAAGGTCCATGAATGCCATATAGATTTTTCCATTTTTCACCTTTGTATATTTATCTATACAAAGAGAAAGATTCAAACCTTGGTCCACTGTCCCCTTGCCCTTTTGAAAACCATATTTGGGCACACATTTCCAAAGCTTCCCTTACTTCTCCAATGGTGAAAGTCAGGGTACCTTGGGGATGCAGCGAAAAATCTATATAAGGGGGCTCATTAGGTTGATGTGCAAAAATACTTTCAAAGTGTCCTACCCATAGTTCTTCCTCTACATGAGTATCTAGAGACGGGTCAGTCGCATTTATGAAATACAGCGCATTTATGACCTTCCAAAACTCCTTACTGCTCTTGGAGCTAGCTGCATGTTCGAGGTCATCCCACACCTTTTCCTTTAGCTCCTTTTTGTGGGTATTCCTTGCCTGCTTGTAACCTTTCTGGAGGGTTCTTATCAGTACAGTATCTCTTGGCTGTGATTTTAATGCACTATCAAGTGCTCTCTTTACTACTGAGCAAACTGAGTTGAACCAGCGGTCAGATGGTACATCGGTTGCCGGTTTCTGACGGGTAAGTGCAATTTTTAAATTTTCTATTAGGGTTGTGAAATAGAGTAGTAGAAGAGGAGGGGGCCACCTTCTTTCAAACAGTGTAGGATATCTCCTTTCACTTGGGATATTATATCCACGACTAAGTTCTTTTTCACGACCTGGGCCCACCTCATTTGATATCCATTTTTCCTCACAAGAGCGATATTATTGATTTTCAAATGGGGTCTCTTAACTTTTTGAGGAGCACTTACATGAATGAGTAGGACGGCATGGTCACTATAGGGAGTGAATGTATTGCTAACATGATCCACTCTATTCTGTATTATAGTTGAAACCATGATAAAATCAATTATAGACTCAGAATTATTCCTCCTAAAAGTTGGCTCTATCTGGCCTGTTTTCCCACTATTAATTACAGTCAGGTCCCTTGTGAAAAGCAGCCTATTGAGTGTATCTCCGTAAGTATTATGTACAAAGTGTGGAAGGGGATTACCCTCTGGATCGTTTCTTCTCCACACAATGTCATTATCATACTTACACGGGTGGGAATTAAAATCTCCAACCCAGATTAGGCTGGGATTCCCCTTCTGTTTAGCCAGATAAATTAGACGTAGCTCCTCATTCAAGACCTCTAATACACTTTTCATATTTGCTCCGAATTCGTTATTATAAAAATGAATTAATAACAACTCTCCAGCAGGTAAAAAGTCTAATTGGAGAATTTGAAAGCAATTATTCCTGGAGCCCACCTGTTTTACTTGATTTGATTTGATTTATAGACTTATAGAGCGCACGATTGCCCAGAGGCGTCTTGGCGCTATGAACGACACATAGGGATTCTATGCAGTTTTGCTTGGATCACCAGATACTTAGATAGTTAGTTCTTAAATGACCACGTTTTAAGCAACCCTCTGAAAGTCATTAGTGAGTTGCTATTCTTTATTGATATAGGTAAACTGTTCTGCTAGTGTATTGGAGAATAGGGTTAAACGACCTCCTTTAGCTCTTCCGGACACTGAAGGGACTGCAGGAGTATGAATGGTACGGTAGCCCGAGAAAAAAACTGGTTCCTTAGACCACGTCTCTTTGACACAAACAATGTCTATCATTTGCCAATAATTATGCCATTCTTTGTTACCTATTTTTTAGGTAATTCCCGCCACATTCCAAGTTACTAGCGATAACATATTTGTTTTCCTGTTTTGTAAAATAATATCACTGGGAACCACTATTGAAGGGCTAATAGGGATACAGTTTGGTAGTCAATCACACACTTCCAGACCTATTCAAATAAGCGGCTGCCATTGTCCCAGGCTGGAAAACATGTTGTGCCTGTAGTAGGAGAAACTATTTAGAGGAAATAGTGCTTACAGACTAAAAAAGACACACCATGTACGAATGAAGAGAAGGCGGTACTTAGGAAGGACTAACAAGCCTATTAAAGAATCACAAGCCAACATTTACGAAGGACAATGACACAAGCCAATTACAAATATGGGTGGAGAGTGGGCGGGGGTTCTATTCCATACTCCAATACAGCATGGCTCGCAGCGCAGCGCAATGTCTGCCCAGGTTCGACCTAAAAACCTTTGCAAAATGTAAAGATTCACCTCAAGCAGTTGAAGAGGAAAGGTAATCTTTATTGAAGAGTGAACATAGGTACCTCCAGCTCAGATTCACAGCTGCAAGTAGCTGAATGCCTTTCAAGGCATAACATTCTAACTTAGGAACAAGCTTGACATTCCATTATATGTAGAACAATTCCACACATCTTCCCCCCTTTAATAATAACCAACACAAATTATATCGAAAACACATTGACAGAATGTTACAAAAAAAACTGGTGAAATGTTGCAAAAAAAAATCAGTTATCAGAAAGAGGCAAAGGAGCACAACATTTACAAACATTTCCAGTGCTCCAAGCAGAACCATCTGACAAAATGACAATGTCCCTATTTACAGTTCTTACTTCTATAGGCCTAGAAAATGTGCGGTCTCCTTTTAAGACAATTCCTCCACGTCTTACAACTACCCAATCTCCTTCTCTCACATCAAGGTTTTTTACACCTTTTTTTTGCATTGTAATACCTCGTCGCAGCCAACTGTCGGTGGGCCACATCACTCTCTACAGCACTTCTGTTAACCCACACACAGTCCTTATCCTTCAGCCATCCAGGAACTTCCTTGACACCAGGCTCACGACCTTAATACTGGTTCGGTGGAGGGTTTTGATTGAGGACAGAAAGAAATGGCGCTCAAGCAGGTACGCAATCGAATTTACAGATGTGACAAGTGAGTACGGTGCTGCCAGGTCAGGGAAAAACAAACCCAAAACAACCATTGCGAGTGTGTAGGTCAGGACCCATACTGTAGAAATTAGAACAAAGTCCTGTGCACACGTTTTTAGTTTGATGGTTTCAGTGTAGAAACCGCTAATCAAAAAAGAAATATGAAGGTTGACATCAGGAGAATCATTCTGAAGATATTTATATATCAAACCAGATCAAATACAGAATTGAAAAGCCAGCCGACACGTGTTTCGTCACAACGCGGTACAATTGTGACTCTTCAGGGCTGTTATATGGAAAAATCGTGGTGCATGAGTCGCAGTACCGGTGATAATTCCAACCCGGTAAGTTCCACACTGGAACTCTAGACACGACTACTGTTCGCCCTTCACTCGGGAGCTGAGATCTCCCGATCCTACGGACTGACATGTCCGTTTATTCGTGTTTTCAAACTACTTCTGAAACACCTAGGAAGGACGACCCGTTCCTTCCTACCTGTCCTCATTGTTCGATGAACCCATGTCCTTACTGGGTTGGAATTATCACCGGTACTGCGACTCATGCACCACGATTTTTCCATATAACAGCCCTGAAGTCACAATTGTACCGCGTTGTGACGAAACACGCGTCGGCTGGCTTTTCAATTCTGTATTTGATCTGGTTTGATATATAAATATCTTCAGAAAGATTCTCCTTATGTCAACCTTCATATTTCTTTTTGCACAAAGAACACTTGATTAGCGGTTTCTACACTGAAACCATCAAACTAAAAACGTGTGCACAGGACTTTGTTCTAATAGGCTCACAACCTTTAATAGATATGAATGGTGAAACTCCAGTCACAGAATGTGCTGTGACTCTATATGACCAGATGAGCTTTTTAAGTTCCTCAAACCACGACAATCCATTAGAAAGTGCTAATTGAATATTCTCCTTTATTAAACGATGTATCCTCTCAACTAAGCCATTAGCTTGAGGCCTGAAAAGATCAACCCTCTCCAGTTTGATTCCAAATTTGAACAAAAAATCTTGCATCTCCTTTGACACCAATTGAACATTGTTATCTGACACCAAGAACTTTGGAATTCCCTCATTCAAGAATGTCCTTTCCATGAATGCATTTACTTTTCGCGTACTCACACACTCTGTGGATTCAACCACAAACCATTTAGAATGATAATCAATTAGAACCATGAGGAACTTGCTATGTGACCCAAGTTTAGCGATGGGACCCAAAAAATCAATTGCAACCCTTTCCCATGGGTGTTTGACACACATGCTAAAGGAGGTTGTCTAATTACCTTAGTCTTATCAGCTTGGGCACAAGCATGGCATTCTTTCACTACATCCTCTATCTCACCATCCATGCCGGGCCACCAATATGACTGTCGTACCCTCCTCTTAGTCATATTTCTTCCTAGGTGCCCTTCATGAGCAATATTCACAATTTTCCTCCTCAATCCCAGCGGTGGCACAATCTGACATCTTCTCAATAACTTTCCATCACAAACACTAAGCTTCTCCACCACATGGTGGAAACTCCTAAAACGAACATCTTCAATGAGGTTCTCACTCCATTCATCTGATATACACCTTATAACACACTGTAAGATATCATCACTTAACATAGCATCTTTCCATTCCTGTTTGCTAAAAGTAGCCCCTCCATTGCTACTCTGAAACACTTCTTCAAAACTTCATCCCCATCCACATCAATTGTTTCTATAGGCATTCTTGACAGATAATCAGCTACAACATTTCTAAATACTCTAACATATTCGACCACAGAGTTAAATTCCAGAACTGACAGCATCCAACTGGAAAACCTTGGAGTGACACTACCCTCTAGGCCCTCCTTTAAATTAATGCACAAGAGGTTTATGATCTGTATGAACTCTGAATGGCAAACCCCAAACAAAATACCTAAAATGCTTTATTCCCCAACAACATGCTCGGGCTTCCTTTTCGATTACTGAATACGACAATTCTGCATCACGTAATCTTCTTGATGCAAATCCAATAATCTTTTCATTGCCATCACACCCTTGAGTTAGAACCGCACCAATCCCAATAGCACTAGCATCAGTCGTAATGTAAGTCTTGTCCTTCACATTAAAGTGACCTAGAGTAGGAGCTTTTATAATACAATTCTTTATCTTGTTAAATGCACCATCACAACCATCAGTCCACTCAAATGTGACCCGTTTTTTCATTTGTTTCCTCAAAGGCTCAACAATTTCTGTAAATCCCTTCACGAATTTTGAGCAATACTCAGCTAAGCCAAGACATTATTTCAACTGGTCCTTATTACAAGGAGTGAGTGCATCCTTAATGGCAGTAAGAATACTTTTCTTAGGTTTGATACCATCTTTAGATATCTCATGTCCCAGATATGTTACAGAACTTTCCTTCATTTGACACTTTTCACTCCTTATGATCAGCCCATTACTTCTCATTCTTTTCAGAACCTCTTCCATTATCACATCATGATGTGCATCATCTTTTCCTACAACTAACACATCATCTTGAAAACACAAGATATCAGTAATACCATCAAAATTCAGTTGCATTACCCTCTGAAACACAGCCAAGGCAGATGCTAGGCCGAATGGCATCCTGCAATAGCGAAATGCCCCCAACGGTGTAACAAATGAAGTGAGGTGTCTAGATTTTCAATCCAGGTCAATCTGATGATATGCTGCAGACATATCGATCATACTAAAAACAACGCCACCACCCATACTTGTCAACATCTCAGAAATATTGGGCAAAGGTTGTCTATCAACCCAAATGTTCTTGTTTAAGTCGCGCAAGTCCACACATAAGCGGATCTTCTTCCCTCCATCCTTAGGTGGGACTACGATGAGGGCCAACCACTCAGAGGCTTCTATAGGTTCTATAATTCCTTGTGCAAGCAATTTTGTGAGCTCATCTTGCAATGGCCCTTTCATCAAATATGGTAAATTTCTCACCTTATACACAATTGGGATTGCATTTTTCTTTAAAATAATCTTGTGTGAAAAATTCTTAAGTTTGCCCAAATCATCAGAAAAGACTTCTGAGTATTTTCCCATCAAATTTGTTTGATACGTTGTATTAACATCATGTATTATTGTGGACCGGCACATCGGCATTAGTATTGAGAATTATATTCAAATTTTTCTGGTGGCCCCAACCTAATAAGTTAGACCCTTGCTTTGTTAGGTATACCCAACCATATACTTTTTTTCCACTAAATGATATCGTCATCCACTTCAGTCCCAAAATGTCAATCGTTTTTCCTCCATACCCAACAGCCTTGATATCAGGCTTAACCCAGGACTCGACATCTCTTTCCTCTTTCCATACTTTAAAATACATATCCTTTTACATCAGGGATCAACAAGCATATTAACATCATGCTTATCCAAATGTATGATACAGTGAGGTTTTTCTAACACACATGTACTATCTTTAACAATATCACAGTCCAAGACAGCATGATTATGGCATAACTCCTCAGAGGTGTCTGGAACATTGAAGTCATCAATACATAGCATAAATTCCTGAACATTCTCACATGTGTCATCTACTTCTTGTATCTGACCAAACCGAGTTTTGGTCCTGCAGTCTTTGGCAAGATGACCTCTCTTACCACAAGTTCTAC
This sequence comes from Triturus cristatus, assembly GCF_964204655.1. NCBI lineage: Eukaryota > Metazoa > Chordata > Amphibia > Caudata > Salamandridae > Triturus > Triturus cristatus. The sequence goes on from NC_140580.1 coordinate 828,188,181, forward strand.
ATAATGTGTTCCTAGCCATACTTTTGAGACTGGAAGCTATATGTCCAGGGGCTCCACAACGATAGCATTTAGCAACCCTTGCAGGAGCAGCAATACCTGCATGAGGGTTAGTATTAGGGTTATTAGGGTTATTACCAAACTTGTTGAGAGGAGTAGAAGGTGGAGGAGCTTTAACATGAGGTTTCACTACTTTAGTTTCATCTATACGTGATTGAATTTCAGCCCCTTTTGCGACTTGCTCTGTTTTTTACCGCAGAGTTGCTACAACTTTCCATCTCTTTTATCCAAAAATCAGTATGCTTTAACCCTTTGGCAATTTGAATCGCTTCATCTAAAGTTGGATCTTTAATAAGAAGCTTTTCACGTATTGTCTTATTATTTGTACACCTGACTATTTGATTGCGAATAAGAGAGTCTGCTAAACCTTCGAAACAGCAGGTAAGTGAAAGACCTCTTAAAGCCGCCACATAACTAGCAATATCCTCATCTATTTTTTGCGTACGGCTAAAAAAACATTAGTGGTAAAACGTAAATCTAGCATTTCCATTGTCATTTCATACACATTGCTTCGTTGACCATCACCCATTCCTAAAGAGAGTTCGGGAAAATTTTTCATACAGGCACCGTCCTTCCACACCCAAATGATGGAGCAAGATGGCTGTCTACGCACAGGACCATATTTATCTGCACCAGTTGCAAGAATATATGTTAGAAATATTTTCTTCCAATCTTTCCAAAGAATAGCTGGATCACCTGGAGTGGGAAGAAAAGATGGTGGTGCAGACAACCCATGGTCACTCATGATAATCAACATTTACAGTAACAATCTCACCTGCAAGGAAGCAAATGGTATATGAAACAACAAACTAACCTAATAAACCAAAATAAAAATTAAAAAATAACGAACCAAATTCTTGTGTCTACTTGTTCATTATGAATAGGCTATGCCCAAATCCTCCTCCTTTGTACTGTTGTGAAAACAAAGGCAATCCTTCTCCTTTGTGCTGTTGTGAAAACAAGGGAAATCCTTCTGCTTTGTGCTGTTGTGAAAACAAGGGAAATCCTTCTCCTTTGTGCTGTTGTGAAAACAAAGGAAATCCTACTCTTTTGTGCTATTGTGAAAACAAGGGAAATCCTTGTCCTTGATCGTTATCTTCACTGTTGCTCGCGAAGTTTTTTATACAAACTTGGCTTATTTAAATAAAAGCGTCGTGAAACGTCGTCTTGTTATTGAAAACAAGGGAAATCCTTCCCAATTGTTTAACCCCTTCAGTGCCCCGCCCTTTCCCCGCCCTGTGCCGGCCCTTTCATTAGCGAGCGGGGTTCATGACGAGATAGTCTCGTCATGGGCACAGCGCAGCCGCGCTCCGTGACGAGATCATCTCGTCATGGGCACTGAAGGAGTTAAGATGGCTGCCAAGACGCCCAGTTCACGTTCTTCTTTCTGAAGAAAGTAGGGCATGAGGATGGGGCATGAGGATGAGGCGTGCGTGGTGACGCGAGGAAGTGAGAAGTTAGCGTGTTAGCGCGAAGAAAATCGGCATGGATATCGTAACAAGGCAGTCAGCGCGAGTCTCAAGCTGGTTCCACTCACTGGGTAGGCAACGTTCTGAACGTTAAACGTTATTTACTTTCAATGAAGAATTTTTTACAAGTATTGCCTTGAATGGTATTTACTTGTAAACGCGCTACAGTAAAATCTCACAAGTATCACAAAGCGGTTTTGTCACGCTCTTGGAACCTCTCCACAAATCCACACGTAGAAAATTCATCGAGGCAAGGCAAAACCGAGTAAAAAAACAACAACATTTGTATTCAGCAGCGACAGTCTAGTCAAATTTGCGCATGTACTCACAGTGCACAGGAGTCACAATTAGTAGGTTGTAGGAGACTCGCACAGTGGGTTCTCTTGTCTTTAGGAGAGTCCTTTAAAATAAATTATCCAGGGGTGGTGGTACTGGTACAGGTATCTGCCCCCTGCGCAGATCAGGTCAACTCGTCGCCAATGTAAAGATTCACCTCAAGCAGTTGAAGAGGAAAGGTAATCTTTCTTGAAGAGTGAGCACAGGTACCTCCAGCTCAGCTTCACAGCTGCAAGTAACTGAATGCCTTTCAAGGCATAACATTCTAACTTAGCAACAAGCTTGACATTCCATTATATGCAGAACAACTCCACACAAAACCATTAGCTCTGGCTAAACACTTATAAGGTCACAAAGACGAGACCCATTGGCTATGCCAATGCTTGTTTTTTGTATGTTTACCTTTTGCACCACTTTTCTGAGTATAATGGCTTTGCACAGCAAAAAACACAATGGTTTTCTGAGAAGAATATCTTATGCAGAACCATTTTGCTAGTGTTAAATAAAGATTTGTGTGATACAAATTGCCAAAAAGTCTTGTTATTCATGCAAAAGTCGTAAATTCATAAAATATTGCAAGGGGCATTGTTTTTCATTGACCTTTTCCAGGGCTGAAAAGAATCTTCGCATAACTGTGTTCTTTTACCCATAGCCCAACTCTTTCCCATTGCTACGTCATCACTGCCTCCCCCACTCAGGATGAGAACCTTTCCACTGCTACCTCAGCCTAGGCTGTCACAGGGGCAGGGCAGAGGGGACTTTATGGCCAAGGCCCCATGCTTTTATTTCAGCAGCGTTTATTTATACATTTTTAATGGCAAGCTATTCTGTCACCTTCATTAATAATGATTTTGCTATTGCAGCCAGCCTGCTAAATGGCACCAGGCACCATGTTTTCTCCTACCTTGAAGTGCATTTTTTTAACTACTTAGAAACTGAAGAAGGGTCGAGAATGCTTGCATTAAGTTTTAGCCCAAGTCTCATACTGACTTCTAGACTGACCTCAAGAGCCAATATACATTACATTTTCGTAGCTTAAAATGAGGTGGTGTTCAAAGAGGAGTGATTTGCGCCTTAGCCTGATTGGTGCATAATCAGGGCATGTGTAGACTTTGTTGGGTGAGAGAGTGGGCTTTTCAGAACTATGACCAAGACCTGTCATTGTGTTTGTGAATTGCTTCTGTTGAGTATTTTTTCCATCTGGTCACCCTCAGTCCACCAATCAGCAATGGCTTGTTTATATCAGAGAAGGTGGGTTTTTTGTGTGAATCATCTTGTGCCAGAAGCAGGACAATTTAAGAGGCTAAAAGTATCCACAGAGATCTAATGTAATGTGACCCGAGAAGGGGTTACTTGGTCAAATGATCTTGTGCTGGTCAGGAAATGTGCTGAAAGATGAAAGATAGCTTTAACAACAAGTATGGGATATTTAGGGTAAAAAATGAATAGGCTATGCCCAATGTCAAGCCTGGAAATACTTGAGACTCGGATTGTTGAAGTCTGTGGGATGTTCGTGAGGGACTTCTTCAGATTTTTGTCACACTCTAGATTAACTTGATTTCAATATTTATGAGACTCAGGGGGCTCTTTTTTGGGGGGACTGTACCCTGTTCCACCAGGGCAGCCGAGGCATGTACTCTGCTGCCCTTGGGGATATATTGCCCTCCATTTTTAGAGATCTCTGCCTGCCAGTGCCCGCTATGTCTCATATGTCCCCTCAGTTATCTTTTTCGTTCTTCAAAAACAAAATACTAATGAAGGGTCATTAGTATTTTGTTTTTGAAGAACGAAAAAGATAACTGAGGGGACATATGAGACATAGCGGGCACTGGCAGGCAGAGATCTCTAAAAATGGAGGGCAATATATCCCCAAGGGCAGCAGAGTACATGCCTCGGCTGCCCTGGTGGACAGCCTACTAGCTTTGTCCCAGGGCCTGCGGGTAATTGTTATGTTGAGCCTACAGCACGCATGCGCTGTATGCAGGACCTGCTGTAATGAATAACATGACTTGTTTCCCTCCTGCTACTTACCATTTGTTTACTCCAGTGTCCCTCTTCTTTGCTGCCTCCTAATTGATTGGCTTTGCTTATTCGTCTTTTCCGTTCAAGACTAAGGCCCACTGGTGAAGTACAGTCTCCTTATGCTTTCCTTCTTCAGCTGTTGTGTGGGAGCACTATTTTTGTTTTAATGGTTACTCACTGCTGCTTGTTTTGTTCAAAATTGCAAGGCTCATTCTTGTTTGGCAGGTTTACAGTACAGCAATTTATACAGCATGTGCAATATTCCTCTGTGGTCAGAATCCACGATACTGCAGGAGAAATTGTTTCGGGGAAAGTTTTCCAATGCAAAATTATTTGCGCATGATAAAGCAGTGCTTTTAAGAAATTAACATGAGCGGCTGCCTCAGACGTGTTGCTCAGTAACCCGAAGAACACTCGGCTGGCTGCAGGATGCAAGAGTGTTTACCTCACGTCTGTTCACAGTTCAGCACGGCATGCTTTGGGGTAAAAAATGGCGGCCGCACCGTTATTTTCTTATGCCCTGCTTGCCCATAAGACATGAACACGGACAGCAACATTTTATTTTATTTTTTATTACACATAGGCACGCTGCTCAACAACTTTAACAATGATGGGCACGTCATTAATGTTGTTGTGTGCTTCAATCAAAATATAACCCTCCCTCGCACAAGATAAATCAGAAACCGCATCCTCCTTCATACGTGTGTGCCTCACCTCCCCGGTCCTCTTTCCCAACATTGTGACTAAACTCTGCACAGTAGAGCCTGCCTATTTCCATTCCCTACATCCCTCACCTTGCACATGCTCCAGTGTTCGAAAATGCTCACCATCTTTTTACTTTATTTTTTACACTTCACATATATTTGCATTTTATTTTTGGAAGGCACGGAAAGTTTGTTCCTCAATGTGTATAAAGCTAAATAGTCGATGCACACGCATCTCCATTGCTTGTTAACATGCACTTTAATTGCTTGTTTATAACACTTCGGGAAGCGTGTGTGCGCTTTAGCAAGTGTGTTTGCTGTGAGTTTGTTCGGTTGCACCATTTCATGCTGTTTCTCGACCCTCCAGACTCCCTAGTGACTCCGAGTGGAGAGGCGGTTGATTGGAGGGACAGGGGGTCGGGGGTCGGGTCTGTGATTGGGCGGGTGGACTGGGCATGCCATTTAAATCCAGCTTGCCGCGACCGCGCAGCGCTGAATCCTGGAGTTCGGATTGTGTGCAATACCCGCCAGGTCACGCTGTTTTTACTTTTCTAGTGCTGCTATTTGCTTTTAAAGTGCCATATTTTAATTAGTCTTACCGGGGGCAGGGTTACCACTGTTGCTCGACCTTCCGGACTCCCTAGTGACGCCGAGTGGAGAGGCGATTGATTGGAGGGACAGCGAGGCGGGGAACGGGGCTGTTATTGGGCGGGTGGACTGGGCATGCCATTTAAACCCAGCTTGCCGCGACCACACTGAATCCTGGAGTTCGGGTTGTGTGCAATACCCGCCAGGTCACGCTGGCTTTACTTTTCTAGTGCTGCTATTTGCTTTTAAAGTGCCATATTTTAATTAGTCTTACCGGGGGCAGGGTTACCACTGTTGCTCGACTCTCCGGACTCCCTATTGACGCCGAGTGGAGAGGCGGTTGATTGGAGGGACAGGGAGGTGGGGAACGGGGCTGTGATTGGGCGGGTGGACTGGGCATGCTATTTAATTCCAGCTTGCCGCGACCGCGCAGCGCTGAATCCTGGAATTTGGGTTCTGTGCAATACCCGCCAGGTCACGCTGTTTTTACTTTTCTAGCGGATGTGCCGCCGGCGCTCCGAAGGCGCTTCTAAGGCAAGCCCGTCTGCGCCCGTCCGCGCTCGGTTCGGGCTCAGGTCCAGTCCCCCTGGTTCTGGCACATCAGAAGTTTTAAGATATTCCTCCAACCTGCTTAGAAGACTGGACCAAGAGGGTGGGAAGGCTTGTTGCCCTAGGTTTTTACCTAGCACTAGGCCGGCCGCTAAGTGCGTGCCGCTAAGTGCGTGCTCTGTCACTGTCCTCTGCCAGATATTCTGGCCTACACTAGCAATTTTCCGCTCAAAGAGGTGAAGGGTCCGCAGAACCTAGGTACAAATGTTCCTCCTTGGAAATTCTTACTGTTAAACGCCTGGAATGCAGTTTGTTCACTGAAGATCATCAGATCATGATGGCTTTTATTACGGAGGCCTGGACAGATAACACCTCAGGTCCTGATATTGTGAAGGCCTTGCCTGCAAACTTTGTTTGCCACATGCTGGACCGACCCTCAAGAAGAGGGGGTGGGCTAGCTGTAATCTATCATAGTAGTTTGGAGCCCTCCTTTTCTATAGCCTCTAATCAAGCATGTGAAGCTCTGTCAGTGTCCGCCTCTCCCCCCAAAATACCTTTAAAGCATTGCTGATCTATCATTCCCCAGGGCCTAGAGGCATGTTCCTGGACTCGCTCAGCGCTTTGTTGGAGGAAGGACTTTGCTCAAACTCCTTCACCATCATGGGAGATTTTAATTTTTATCTGGAGGATGCCTTAGACCCGGATAATAAAAGACTCATGGATCTCATGTACGGAGAGGGGCTAGATCAAAGGGTGGTTGGACCATCACACACAGCGGGGCATACCCTGGATGGCATTTTTTCTAATAACTCTGGCCTGGACATATTGGAAACTCTGCCTCTTCCGTGGACCGATCATGCAGCCATCATTTTCACGCTTTCACAGGTGCCTCAGATCCAGGCTGACCCCAAGTTAAGGGAAAAGATTTCCATCCGGGCATGGAAAAACATAGATGGGACTGAGATGGGAAATTTTCTAACCTTAAATACCCCCAGCATTCCAGCAAATGTAGACAAGGCAGAGGAGATTTACTCAAGGTGGATTGAGAGGGCTTGCGATAAATTCACGCCAGTAAAACTCTTTACTCCAAGGCGGGTCCAGCCCTCTGCCCCTTGGTTTTCTGACACTCTGCACAAGCACAAAACAGACTTAGAGGGTGTGGAGGAATGGGTACAGTTCCAATAATAAAGAAAAGTACAAAGAAAGCCTCACTATCTACAAGAAATTAATAGTAGAGTCCAAAAAAGTCTACTTTGCTGATCAGATAAAGAAGGCTAACTCTTCCTCCAGAGAATTGTTTAGGACCATCACGAAGCTTACCATCCCTACTAAACCCATTATACACAGCAGTCCGGCTTTGTGCGAATCTTTAGCCTCCTTGTTTCGGAACAAGGTGGAAGGGATTTTCTCCTCCCTCTCCAATTCTCAAGGAGAGGTAGGGGAAGCAGCAATCAGCTGCAACTCTAGGGTGAGGTTGGCACCGGATAGATTAGAGAGTTTTAGTCCGCTATAGACGAATGAGGTCGTAAGCCTACTGCGGGCTGCTCGGTCCGGATCTCCTAGTGATTACTGCCCTGTGGCGGTACTTAAAAACTGTTCAGAGGTCATTGCAACCACACTTACCCCAGTGTTCAACACCATTATTGACTCGGATATCTATCGTAGGAGGTGGAAATCCGCCTCTATCCTGCCCTTAATAAAAGAAAAAACTGGATAAAAATGACGCTAATAGCTACAGACCCATATCCGGACTCCCGCTTCTGGCTAACTTACTGGAGAAGGCCATAAATAGGCAACTAAGTTCTTTCTTTCAGAGAACCAAGGCACTCGACCCTACGCAGTTCGGGATTCATGCAGGACACAGCACGGAACTGGCCTTGATTAAGGCCACTGAGGAGGTTAGAGCTGAGGTTGATCAGGGAGGGGTGGCCGTCCTGATTTTGTTGGACATATCGGCAGCCTTCGACACGGTCCATCATGGGGTGCTGATGGACTGGTTGTCGAGGGCGGGGGTGGAAGGCACGGCCTGGAACCTCCTAAAATCTTTTTTGGCCGACAGAATCCAAACAGTAGATCTGGGGCTTGATAAATCCAAACCTTTTGCCCTCCTTTGCGGGGTACCGCAGGGGTCTTCCCTGAGCCCCACGCTTTTCAATATTTATGTCAGCCTGTTGGCTGCTTTGATAAGATCCTTTGGCCTGCAACTCACGTCCTATGCTGATGACACAAATTGTGTTATCCATACAGTGAGGGTCTCAAGTGGATATGGCCGCAAGGTGCCATGACTGCCTGAAAGTTATTGCTGGTTGGATGGCCTCGAATTGCCTTAAATTGAATGCAGGGAAGACCAAGGTCATGATATTTGGGAACAGTCCTAACATCTGGACTCCTGATATGTGGCCTGAAGCAATGGGGAAGCCACCAGTCCCCACTTGCAAGGCAAAGAATTTGGGTGTGATCATGGACCAGAAACTTGACTTTGGGGATCAGGTTAGCGGAGTGGTTTTGACCTGCTTCCATATCCTTAGGATACTGAGAAAAATTAAATTTTTTCTTCCAGCCGATGGTTTCAGGTTAGCAGTCTCAACCCTCATTTTGTCACACTTGGACTACTGTAACAGTTTGTACCTGAATCTGAAAAAAAACCATCTGTACAGATTACAGTTGTTACAAAACGCGGCGACGAGACTGCTAACAGGCATTTCAAGGTTTGCCTCCGTACGAGAGGGACTCCGGCAACTGCACTGGTTGCCTGTATCAAGACGAGCTGAGTTTAAGGCTCTGTGCACTGTTTTCAAAGTATTGAAGGGCAGTGGCCCAGAGTTTTCGAGTAGGTGCTTCGATTGGTATGTGCCTGGGAGAGCGTTGCGCTCTTCCGAAGGCAGACAAGTTGCGGTGCCCCGAATAAAAAAGGACAGTTGGGGAGGAAATAGTTTTTCCTACTGTGCAGCGAAAGCCTGGAACAGCCTGCCGGCACATATCAGGAATGCTGAGGAGCTCCTCTCTTTTAGAAAGGGGCTGAAAACTTGGCTATTTAGGGAATAGGTCCCTCGTGCTCCAGGGAGTCAGTGTGCAGCGCCAGGACACCCTTGGGTATAAGTGCACTTTATAAGCTCCTAATAATAATAATAATAATAATAATAATAATGCTCTGTGCTTTCAGGGGGCTTCGCTGCACCACCGGAGCTGGTGGAAGAGAGTCAGCAGGAGGAGGTGTCGCCAATGCCTCTTGAGCCATCCAGGTTTGGCACTCTGTGGCCGCTGCCTTAATCCATGCGCCTTTCGCCAGTAATGTGCCTCCTCTCCCACTGTACCTTTCAAATTGAGCATGGGCCACGGTTCTCAGCCGGACCCTTGTGAACTCCTACATTATACTCCTGTAGTATGTGGCCATAACTAAACATAAGAGTTGGCAGGCAACAAGGCTCCACGCTTCATTGTCTGCCGCCAAGGAATCCTACATCCCTTTGTAGTCCTCACTAGCCGTTAGGGGAAAGGAGTTGCAACTTGCTGGAAAACAATGCTCCCCGCCATGTTTGCGGCTACGTTCCGGTTGCGGTATGTATATTAAATGTGCACACACTTTTTGGTATGGGTCTCCATGTAGATGCAGAAATATATTTAACCAGAGTAGCTGAGTAGTCAATGTGGTGTTTTTTTTTAATCACTATAAAAATAACACAACTCCAATCCAGAATACATTTTTTACTTTTTAACATGGAGACACCTGCCCATTCTTTCTCATTTAGAAGGTTGCAATGGCACACAATCCATTTAAATCATGTTTAGCGTTTGGTTTTAGAACCGTTTATTATTACCAACTTAACCCATGCTTGTGACACTCGAATCCGTTGTCTAACACAAACTTCGTTGCATTTTAGTATTGTGCTGTTAACTGATTTTCTAAATGATCACTCCATTGCAAACTAAAAAAAAAAGTAAAAATCATAGCATTTCCAACTCTAATAGCTCTAATTTTTACTAATGCGAGACCGATTGCATTGCAAATGTTTGTTCTTTTTTCTGTTCAGAACCGCCAGACTTTTCCTGGTGGTCCCAAACAGAAAAGAAAAGTACATCAAAATGTCTGCTTAAATGTGCCCAAAGTTTGTCCTTCTGTTGATGTCTCCAGTGGTGAAGCCAGCATGGGTGCTGCCAAGAGAGCATGATAGTCTGCCGGACTCTGATTAGCGAAGATAGACCGTCAGTTTGGCGAACAGGGTACTCAACTAGGTTTTTAGTGGAGGGTATCCTGTCTGCCAAATTCTAAATGATACATTTAATTCACTATTTGAGTTTGCTCTGATGTCACAATAATTTGAGAACATATTAAGAATAACTCAATACAAACCAGTATGCAACTTAATATGAGATATTTGCTTGCACAGGTAGGATGGAAATGAGTACTTCACAAAGGCAGTACACGTGCAAAAGAATTGCATTATTCCTCCGAACTTTGTGCTGAAATATATTTATTGCCGCCTGTTAGAAGGGCTAGCCCCAGGGAAGGACAGAATATGTGCCTGACCACCCTGCGCCCACCCTTCCGGGAGAAATAGCCGAGCACTGGTCGGAGACCCCTTCAGGACTGGGTCTCGCACCTAGGATCGTACACGCTGATTCAGCACCAGGCAACACAGAGACACCACACCGTAGATTCTGGAATACGTATGCTTTATCTAGCAATATCAGGATCTTTATGATCCGCAGGCGTATGTACAAGTAGAGCAAGGGCTCACAAAGTCTCGGTTGGGTTAGGGGTAGCGGGACAGTCTTAGGATCTGGGTCAGTGCGGGAGCGTATCCGGCGCACGGCTCTCAATCCTCAAGCCGGGGGATACGAGATGATCTTTGGGGCCCAGCCGGACCGGAATGTCTCTTGAGTGTGTGTCCAATCTGCAGGACTCGAGTCCGGGTGTCGGAGGTCGGACAATCTTCCAGGAGCAGCGAGTCACTCAGCAGGGCTCAGAGTTCTCTAGGGTGCAAGGGGAGCCGCGACCACGTCAGCAGGGCTCGGATGTTGTTAGGCAGAAGTCCGTCTCTGCCAGGTAGAGCCGCGACGCTGTCTGCAGGGCTCACCAAGGTTCCAAGAGTTTCGTCGGATGTTGGGAGGATGTTCTTCAGCCGCGACCACGTCAGCAGGGCTCGTTCGTTCCAGGATTCAACTGCCGAGGGTCCCAGGGCGCCCCTTGTTATAGGTCGACTCCTCTTTGATGTCCGGAGTCCTCACGGCAGGGGTCTTAGTGCCTGGGGGTCGTTTGTTGGGGGTTCCTGCCACGCGGCCCTTTGATCCTTTCAAAGCGGGGTCGGGGGGGATCCCAGACACGCAGCAGGCGTGGAGCCAGCCCTCAGGGTGGCCGGAGGACCGATCGAAACCATCTCTTGGGAGGAGGCCAGGTGTGAATGAAGCCACTCCTCCCTCTCCTGCTCACCAGGAGCTCTCTCTCCCCCCAGCCGGCATGGCGCGACTAGGCCGGGGTTGCGCTTGGGTCAAGGGCGGCCATCTGGGGTGCTGGGCCGGGTACTGGAGGCCGCAAGGCCGATGGAAGGGGAAGGGTGCCTGGTGTCGGGAAGATGGAGGGGAGGACAGGGGTAACCCCGGGATCTGGGTCGGGTAGGCTACGCTAGTCAGTGTCGTGTGGGGTGTTGGGGGTTAGCCTGTTGTCGCTACGGGTCTGAATGGGCCACGCCACGAGGCCGGGTCCAACACCGCCAATTGCTTGTAAAGATCTAAGCAAAGTATTTCTTTGAGTCACATTTGACAATAGTGAAAATAACAGAAATCACTGCCTAAATCAGTGTTGAATATATTTCCAAAGAAAAAGGTATAGTATACATGGACTAGTCTTTGGCTCTCAAAAATGGATTCAATAGTAATTTGCATGCAAAATTAGTCTTGTTGCAGCAAAATTAGATCTATCTTTTACACATCTAAATTAAAAATATAAAATCAGTGCATTACTTCAACTCCTATTGTGATTCTCGGCGCAGCATAGCTCCTAAAAATTGCTCAAACTCTAAAGGGCCGATTATGATGCCGTAGAAACCATTCTTATGGCATCGTAATCTCCTGTTTGGATAATTTCCAACCAACCCATTTTGATGGAGTCGGTTGGAAATCAATCCAAACAGGATTTCCGAATGGCTCCCAATGGGTGGCTCTTTCCCCCCGAGGGATTATGATGGCAGATTTCTACAGCCTTTCTATGCCGGCATTTCTGACACAGAAAGGCTGTGGGAATCCGACTTTGGTGGCTCCCAGTAGTGCCCCCATGGGTGCAAGGACTCCGGATGGCAGCTTAGGGGGCACCTATGGTGCCCCCCTGTTGATCCCTGCACCCCATGGCAGGCACCTTGAGGTGCCTGACACGGGGCACAGGGATGCACTGCATCTCAGATCTTTACAATGAGAGCATGCATTCATGTCGGAATGCATGCTCCCATTGTAAAGAATAGGATTGTGACTTAAAAGTTTTGGGTCGCATCCCAATTGCTGGTTTGGGACCGCTGACAGGAGGTCGGTCAGTCCCAGTTCCAGATCCAGGCTCAGGTCCGTCCGACATCGATATCGGTCCCTGTCTTAAGCAACAGTTCCATAAACAGAGAAGGGATTATTAAAACCGCTGCTCATTGTAAAATGAAATGTAAAACTTCACAAAATATGCTTTCCATATCAAACAACACCTACCTCTCACCTATCTCATCACCAGCATACTAAATATCTAATGGCAATTGTTTAGCCTCGGCTTATCGATTGGCTGCATAGATTAATATTTTAAGGCCACTATCTGTGGCTCCTTCTGATTTCCGTTCCAGTGCATGGTTTTGTCCATCTGCCGAGCAACACTTGTTCTCATTTTTTACATTCTTACGAAGGTGTGACGACTCCGAAACACTTCTCATATTTTTTAATAACACTTGGCAAGTACATCCGATTATAATACAACTCAATTGCCCCCAACTCAAACGTTGTTTTATGCATGTCCACAGAATGCAAACTTTAAACTGCTCCTTCAACATGTAAGATTGCCATTTGCTGCTTGTTTCCTAATTGCTAATTGAAGGAAGCAATACCACTTTTACAGACCTCTTAAAATTGTATTTGTCTCTTCGGCACAGTGAGGTTTCCACTACATCTTGCAGTTCAGATGCTTCCCAATAGCTTGCAGAATAACCCAATGTCTACCACAGCACACATCCCAGATGTTCTGCTTGATGGTCACCAACCATGAATCTATTATCCCACTGGATATAGGAGAGTCTTCCACGTTGATATTGAGTCCAGAATTTCGTGCTAATAGAATATATATTAGCAGGGCCGGCTTTAGCGCTGGTGGTGCCTGGTGCCACAATCTTTTTTACCGCCCCCCTCACGACCTCCTGCTCAGATTCCCTGACTACCAACCGGCAAAACGGCCCCTCATCTCTCCATAGCCCCTCTCTCACATATATTTCATTTCTTTTAATGCGCTGGTAATGGCTGGTTTTAGTAATCGACTCAGCTATCCACTTTAAATACAGATCTGTTCTTTGGAGCAGGCACATTATCCCTCTGTGCTACTTTATGGTGAGTCAAAACTGCCACTAGACAAAACTCTGATCTCTCTCTATAGCAGGAACATTAATCACAATATTTGCACAAGGAACTCCGCATAAGCTGCTTTTAAATCGTAAGTTATTGCTAAACACAGCACCCCCACCTGAGGTCATCGCCCTCTCCAGGTCAGCGCACAGCGCGGCTGCACCGGTCACACTACCCTAACGCTGGCCCTGTATATTAGTGACATACGTTTAGTTTACTAAACGCCACATATGTGTGCCTGGACAATATATATCTATTGCCAAAATACATAAATGTGGAGTTAATAATTGCAAATATAATTACCTATATCCACTTAGTTCATCGATATTTTGGTCTTTGGTACTTTGGCCACAAAATTTAGGTATTGCGATGTTTCTGTAGATGACATTTCGACAAATAACCTGTTGGGCAACATGATTTTGTTAATAATTCCTTCTTCAAAGGATCATTATCGCATATCTTTGTGTCTGTTATTATATGGAACTTTCCACTACTGTTACACAATTTTGGTTCGTATTTTTAAGGCATATGGTGTATGAGACAATTAATGAATTCATAATGAGTTTTAGTCAGATTTGCAGATTCTCACACATTCGTATCCTCATGGCCCTGGCATCAAACACCACAGAAAGCAATGATGGGCCTTACCTTGTTAATGAGAGATGGTATGCTATATTCATTTTACAATAATTCTGCTCTTGACTCTTTAACAATAACCTCAGCATAAGTCAAATATGGTTGACCCATCTTGAAGCAAAAGTGTAAAACTATGTGCTTAGCTTTACTGTCTCACATGGACGTAGGTTTATGTGTTTTCAGAATCACACAACTTTCCAAGGGTTCACCTGGAATGCCATGTCAGTCACAGCTTTCCATGTGTATTCCTTGAAAACATTTGTGAATTCTATTTTTGGTGTAGGTGCTGGTATTTGACAGTGTTGAATTGCACGCAGGTATATTTGTGCACTGTCAACACCCTTATGCAATGTCGCATGTTTCCTCATCTTTTTTCCCCTGTGAACCAAACATTGTTCTCTGTGGAGAAAACTCTACCCCAACATCCATTCGAACCTGGCCTTCCCTGTCCTAGCATGGAAAAGGAATTGCTACAGCCCTTGTTAGGAACACATGTGCAACAATTCCTAGGGTGGGAGAGGGTCATGGGGAGGTTTATGAATGGCGGCAAACTGCCTATGGGCATTCACAAACCTTTTACGGCTCAACACACCTTGAAACGCTCACTCTGCACACCTTGCATGCAATTTACTCCCACGGAATATTACATAGGTCATTGTTTCTTGGGAGTAAAGGGGAAGTTCACCTTTTATGAATACCTTGCTCTTGTAAACGCAGTCGTTTGCATTTGTTAATCTGATTTACTAACGGGAACATGCATGCGAAGAAGCCCTTTGGGGCCTATTTACAAAGGTAAATTTGGTTAGTAAATATAAGTTTATGAGTGATGGGAATTGTGGCAGATGGAAATAGTTTTGAGAGTGCAGTTTTCACTGCCACAAGTGCAGTCTCCACACTCGTAAATCCCACTCAAGGGATTTTTTTGGGAGGACTGAGTTCAAAGGTGTGGTTTGTCATGGAAGTTTGTGAACTTGGTAGTCCCACTCCAGGGCTTGGAAGAGGAATTTCCATGGCGTAATTTACTCTCGAAGTTTGGAATTGTCCAATAGCATGCACATTTGTAGGCTTTCCCAAACTTTACTCGAACCACATTCTATCAAGTAAATGTTTTCCATTAAGAAAATCAAGGAAAAGTGGGCATATTCACAGAGGTCTACATTTAACCTGTGTGGACTTCTCCGCTACGGAGACCTCTGCACAGCATGAATAGGAGAGTTTTTAAAAAGTGACATATCATTCCTAGAAATACACTTGGAAACCTGCACCTGGCACACATTTCCAGGCATACATCTGGGAATGGTTGTGAATTGCCAAATAACAGAAAAGTACACTCAGGTGGAAGTATAAATCACCTACTTACTTTTCCTGTATTTTATTGCAAATAGGGCCCTCTGTGTTAAAAACAACTAAACAGTTTGGGGCCTTTCCTGGAATAGTGCTTGGTGGCCAGGTTCTTCAAATACAAGCTAAACACTTCTTAACTGGACACAGGCTTCAGTCTAAAAACTGGTACAATGGTACCGACAATAGAAAGTCAATCCATAATTTTATTGCAGGTTAGATGCTGTTACATAAAGAAAGACTCTAGAACAATGGACAGTTTTGGTTTAGGATGGACTGTAGTGGACAGTGGTGGCCGGCATGGATCAGGGTGGCGGGGTGGGTGTGGGGGGTAAGGGGCTGTTAAAAAATAAAAAAAACATACCTTATCGCTTCATCTCTCCTCCGTCTCTTCACCGCGTCGGACTCGGACCGGAACAGGGTGCTCCCAGGCTCCCCTAGCCAATCACAATGCTGCATTGCAGCGTTGTGATTGATCTGAGCACCGTGGTTCGGCGCTCAGCCAAGGGAATGGGAGCCTGAGCATGTTCTCCACTCAGGCTGTAATGCAGCCTGGGTGGAGAACATGCAAAGTGCCCATGACTGTTTGGCCGGCCCGAGATGGACGGCCAAACAATCATGTGCACTTAGTGTGCCCCCCACTCCTCCCCCTGCTTGAGCAGCCCTGCCCCACCCCACAAAGACGCTGCAGCAGGAGAAAATAAAATGATAATAACACCAAGTTATTATCATTTTATTTTTCCTTTATTTCACTGCTGCAAAGCAGTGGGGCGACGCTCCTTGCCTTAGCGGAGGAGCCGCCACTGGTAGTGGAGCAGATTGAAATGTGGACCGAATGGGAGGAACTTAATTACATCTGGGACTTTTGAAAAGTTCCTCTAGCAACCAAATGTTTCTCCGCTTATCAATAGGAAATGACAGCAGTGCATAAGGTGAGATATCAATCAATCAATCAGGATTTATAAAGCGCAGATAATATCCTGATAGGGCATCCAGGCGCTTACAGGCCCCCGAGGCTAATTCGAACAGCCAGGTCTTTAGGGCCATCCGGAAATCTGGAAGGGAGGTGATGGTCCGGAGGTGCGTGGGGAGGCTTTTTGAAGTGTATTTGTAAGGCTAACATTATCAACAGTAAGGAAGCCAGATTAGGCACGTACAATTGCATAATGTCCATCTGCTACAGCCGTCATCTCAAAATTCTGTAAACTATCCTAAAAATGTGTGCGAAGCATAGTTCTTATACTGTACAGCACAGATGCATCCCTCAGTGACTTGATAGGTCGGAAAACATATCTGAACAGCAAAAATTAGCATGAAACCTGCACAGAAGATAATGTAAGGCTCAATTTGGGTGAAAAGATTTGAGACCCATATAGTGTTAACTGTTTGGATTGAACACTAAGTGCACCTAAACAACCATAGGTGAAGTACCAGCTCTCTTCAGTGAGCATGCTGCCTTGTCCAGACTTAGGTAAGTAATAGGATAAGAATGGCTATCTTAATTTATTATTTCAAAATCAATTTGTTTCCTTTACTTTGATATGAGGCATTTGCATCTTGCTAGCTTAATGTGAACTAGCATGATATGTGGTGTATAATGCAGTTCTGTGATTTTTGAAAGAAGACTGTGATTAATTAACGCCTTAACCACAGCGGAAATTCCGCCACGGTGCGGGGCGTTCCATTGAGTGGGCGGGGACGTGTCGGCCAACGGACGTGCGCAGCACTACCGAGGTAGTGCTCGCGATGGCCGTTGGCCGGCGGGCGCACTTAAAGGGTTACGCTTCTCCATTGCACATATATACTTTAAATAGTTTGTTGAAATATATCGTACTCTAATGTCTTCTATAAGGAGCAAAGGCTTAAAATCCATACTTACCTCAACTTTCTGATTTTTAGAGCGTGGAACACAGAGTCCTCTCCAGAGACCCATCTGCGGATATGGAGTTCAAGCAGCCAGATTCTGGCATGTCGTCTCCAAACACTACCATGTCTGCGCCTCAACCACACTTTGACATCGGGTCTCCTTCCAGTACTCTGTCGAACTACGACTCCTGCAATTCCAGCCAATCAAGCACAGGAGAGAAGAAAAACAGCCAGCATGGTGTCCAAGGGCCAAGTAAGTATGTCAGACAGTAGACAATCCATAAATTGTGGCCTCTCTTTTGGCAAATTACTGCTATATCCTGAGCGATCCCTGTTATATAATGCATGTCTTGCATGTGTAGAACAATGCATTTTAAAGAAAAATCAGCTTGCCATCTTGGAGAAATATTATCTCTAATGCTCCAGTCTATAAACGGTGGCACCAAACGATGTGATGTGATGGGGCAAAGCTGTGCAAAAAACATAACTGCAGCTTCCTCAGACGCTTCAAAGGTGACTCAGAAAACCAATATAATCTTGCCAAATATGCATTTAAAGGGAGAACTAAAGCACACTCCGGTGTATGAAATATGTGTATATAATAATGTGAAACAGCAAATGGTAGCAATGGACAAGAGTGTTTATTACTTGGACAAAATATATCCCCTGCTTCCCAATGTTCCTTAGATGCATCACCTCCCCCCGTATTACAATATATTATTAATTTTATGTGTTTGCTTTATTGTAAGAAAAAGCAGCACAGAATATAATATATGTACTCGTTTGTTCTGCTTACACTGTTTTACAAACTAGATATGTATTGTGACACATTGAAAATCATTCTTAAATACCAGTGAAATTCAGCAATTTTTTAAATAAAGATGTCCTAATGTCCTAATACAATTTCTCAGCTTCCCTGTAATAGTTTCGAATTTGCTTAAATATACGAAATTAATAGTCTGTCATATGCCTGATTATAACTAGTCCTGTATTTCCACACTAAGGTTATCTGGGTGCGGCAACGCTGGTCTAAAATTTGCTGGCCAGAAAATCCAGCTGGTAAAATGGCATGAGGCTCAGACTAAAATAACGCCTGCTACAGAAACTTTTCTCCTCAGCTCTCCCACGTCGACGAGGACGTCACAATGGAACGGATCCGCACGCGACTCTGCGCGACGTTCTCAGAGCCATAAGAAGACCTTGTCAGCGTGCTGACGTCAGTTCCCATTTTGCCTGTGCCGTCGACGTGTAACGGTTTTTCCCAGGGCTCCCCATTTCTGGGAGTTTCTTGGTTGCAAGTCGTAGTGTCTTTGTAACAGTGACTATGGCTACGCAGAGAAGATCTGGTTTTAAGCCATTCAGAGTATGTGGGAGTCAGATGTCTATCACTGACCCCCATGAAGACTGTTTGTGGTGTCTTTTATCAGACCAAGACGTCGAGGAGTGTTCATCTTGTAGTCACATCAATCCCAAAACGCTGAAGGATAGGGAGGCCAAATTATTCATGGTAAAAGGCTAGGAACAAAACAGGGGTCAAAGAAGATCGAGGTCCCGTTCCAAGTCTCCGACTCCGCATACTTCAAGGTCATCGAAGAAGCACAAGAAAAAGCAACGCCATGGGTTTCAGCACCGTTCATTGAAGGATGTGACGCTGAAGTCCGTGTTCCTGGTTCCCAAGCGTCATCGGAAAGATAAAATCGCTCCATCTCCTTCTCCTAAGGTGATTCCAGCTCTGAGAGCGGTAACTCCACCGTCTCCAAGAGAAGCGATGCCCCCGCAGTTGCTGAAGCGGACTTCTCCACCTCTGGCTCTAGGGCGTCTGGCACCACAACTGGAGCTGAATGTGCTTCCTTCTCGAGTGGCTTCAGAGCCTGCAGTGCCAGATTCGGTGCATCCTGCCTTTCCAACTCCGTGTATGGATCTGTCGCATTTATTAAACGCAATGTTCGGCTTGTTCGCCAGAGCAGCAAACACTGCTCGTGCGCCTGTTGGCCCCATGGGTCTGCTGGCATATTCCCTGGGAGGTTTGCCACCTCATGTCCCTCAGGCACCTTTTATGCCGATGGCTCCAGGAATTGGCCTCTCCCGACGCCGAGATTTTCTATGCCTGTATAAGCTCTGGAGGGGCGAGTGTCACTCGATGGATCTTGCCCAGCTCCGCTTGATTCTGAACCGGCGCCGACTCGACCTCAGCCGGTGTCGACTACTGTTCCGGTAGACCTCCCGTCAATGCCGTTACCGAAATCCCCGGCACCGTGTCTGGCGCCACAGACACCTGTTCCGAGGATGCGATCTCTGAGAGATGCACAGAGATTGATAGAATAGGAAGAATACCAAGAGGAGCATGAAGAGGCTGAGGAAGGGGCGATTGTGGATCCTGATCAGGATTTTGAACGTTTGCAGGAGGCTAGTGGCTTGGATACTTCTCCTGAATGGGAGCTCTCATCTCCGAAAAGTCTCCCACCGCAGGAGGTGACCTCTTATCACGCTGTGCTCAGGAAGGCAGCGGACATGCTGGAATTGGGTCTTGCCTCAGTGGAATTTAAGTCTAACATCTTGTCTCAGGTGCTCCATTCTCCTTCCGCTATCTCCGAGCATTTACTTCCTTTTAACAAGGCTTTGACTGAGCCCATCCTTCATGTATGGCAGAAGCCTATGACTGCTCCAGCGGTGCCCAGGTCTGTGGTAAAGAGGTGCAAGGTGGCTCAGGGAGATCCTGCTTTCCTCTCCACTCATCCTTCATCCGAAAGTTTGGTCGTCCAGGCTTCGTGCGCCTCTAGGCAGTCTTCAGGGTCATTCCCATCTACACCTGTAGATAGGGAGTCAAAACGCATGGAGCAATCTGCGAAAAAGGTATTCTCGTCAGGCAGTATGGCTCTCAAATCAAGAAATGCTACGTGCCTTTTGGGTCGCTACGTTCATGCCCTTTTGGACTCTGCCAGCGAGGTGTTCCCAAAGCTGCAAGAGGAAGTTCAAGGACATTTTTCGGAGGTACTAACGGATGCCCAAACTGCGGCCCGCCAGGTCATACAGTCTGGTCTGGACACTGCTGATTCGGTTATCAGGTCAATGAGATCATCTGTGGCTACCAGGAGGCACGCTTGGTTATGGGGTTAAAGGTTCTCCCCGGATGTCCAAGCCACCTTGTTAGATCTGCCATTCGATGGTTCTTGCCTGTTTGGGGCCAAAGTGGACAAGGTGATGCAGCGCTTTAAAGACAGTAGAGCCACTGCAAGGTCTTTGGGACTCCAGTCTCAGTTCAGGAGCTTTGGATATCACATGTTTCATGGTTTGGGGAGGAACTTTTCCTTTCATGCCAGACAGCAGCCTCAGCAGCAGGCAAATCCCCTGTACAGATCTTACAGGGGAAAGAGCAGAGGTCGTCTGCGGGGTGCAGTACGACAGCAAGTCTCCTGTTCCTCCTCTTCTGTCCCTGTAACTGGTATGGTAGGGAAGCCGAACTAGCTCCTCCATCCTAGAGCATGCTTGTCGTGTTGGAGGACGTTGTCTCATTTTCTACAACATTGGAGGTCTGTTACTACAAACCGCTGGGTGTTGAACATCGTAGAGAATGGGTATGCCCTACCCATCCGGGAGTTCCCCCTCCTTTCCCTTCCCACCAGGGTTCATGCTCGGAAGAGCAGCTTCTGCTTCTCCAGCAGGAGGTTCTGTCATTACTGCAAAAAGGTGCGAATGAGATGGTTCCGGATCAGGAAAGGGGTCAAGGATGCTACTCCCAGTACTTCTTGATTCCCAAAAAGGACGGTTGCTTGAGGCTGATCCTAGACATCAGGGTTTTGAATATTTACCTCAAGCAGGAGAAATTCAAGATGTTGACCCTGGAGCAGATTCTTCTTGCGCTGCAGAGGAAGACTGGATGGTGAGATCAATTAGCAGGATGCGTATATTCACATTCCCATCCTGAAGTTGCATTGCAAGTATCTTTGTTTTACGGTGGGGTCTCAACACCACCAGTTTGTGGTCCTTCCGTTTGGCCTTACTTCCGCACCTCGAGTCTTCTTGGCGGTGGTGGCAGCACATCTCAGAAGGTCGGGTTCCTGTTTTCCCCTGTCTGGATGACTGGGTGCTCAAAGCGAAGTTACAAGGGATGGTGCGGCATCATTTGCAAGTAACCTCACAATTGTTGTTCAACTTAGGGTTATCGATAAATGTACTCAAATCTCACCTGGTGCCCTCTCAGCGCAACCTGTTCATATGGGCAGTACTGGACATTACTGTGAGTCATGCCTTCCCGCCTCTACAGAGGATTCAAGACATCCAGGCTATGATTCCACTTTTTGTGAATGGAGCAGCTATTCCAGTCCTGAAGGTCTTGCACCTGCTCGGTCTCTTTGCTTCCTGCATACTGTTGGTCAACCATGCACACTGGCATATGAGGGCCCTCCAGTGGTGTCACTGCAGGCAGTGGTTTCAACACAATGGAGATCTCAAAGAGGTTGTCAGGATCTCCAGAGACACTGCCTGTGGAGCTGTTATGGTGGAGTGTTCCCGCCAGCCTGTCTTAAGGGAAGACATTTCAACCTCCTTCTCCGTTGGCTACAGTGATAATGGATGCCTCCACTAAGGGTGGGGAGCTCATCTGGACATCAAAGGCCTTTGGTCTCCAGAGGAAAGATTATTTCACATCAATCTTCTGGAATTGCGGGCAATACGTTTGGCTCTCAAGGCCTTTTTTCCCTCCCTTCATAGTCAGTCAGTTCTGGTCCTGACGGACAACACTACTGCGATGTGGTGCATCCACAAACAGGGAGGAGTAGGGTTGTATCTTCTTTGCAGAGAGGCTGTGCAACTCGGCCCGAGGCTCAGGACCATCAGATTTGCAAGATCGCAAATCATCTGGCTGGAGAACTGAATGTGCATGTGGACAGTCTCAGTCGGCAGTACTCGGCTGATCACGAGTGGCGTCTCCATCCAGAGGTGGTCCTTCACATTTTCAGGCTGTGGGAGTTTCCTCTGTTGGACCTGTTTGCCACTCATAAGAACGCGCACTGCCCATCTTTCTGCAGTCTCCAGTATCCGACACGGGGAGCGTTGGGGAAAGAATTTCAGTTAGATTGGGGCTCACAGCTTCTTTACGCGTTTCCTCCCATACTCTTGATTCCTCAAGTTCTTGAGAAGATTCGCCAAGACCGGGCCCAAGTCATATTGATTGCCCTGGATGTGCAGTGAAGGGTGTGGTACACAGACCTCCTTTACATCTCATTGCACCCTCCGCTCCATCTCCCTCTCAAGGTAGACCTCCTCTCAGAGTCACAGAGGCAGGAAATACCCCTGCCCCCATGCAGAGCCTTCTCCTTCATAACTGGAGATTTAACAGGGAAACCTGAGCTCTTTCTCTCTCCCACCGGATGTGGTGGATGTTATTTTATCGGTTAGGAGACTCTCTACCAAATCCGTCTATCCTGGTAGGTGGGCCAAGTTTGTTAAATGGTGTGAAGAGAGATCAATTGATGCTTTGCAGGCCCATTTGTCTGATAGGATTTTGTCTCGGATTACTTTTGTGAATCGGGCCCTACTTGTCTGCCTTGTTGACTTTTCTCTGTTTACCAGATCAGCCCTCGTTGTTTAAATCTCCCATAGTTATGAGGTTCATTAAAGTCTCACAAATAGGTTTCCCCCACTCTTTTTATCATGCCTCAGTGGGATTCAAATGTGGTTCTCACATTCTTGATTGGTTCACCCTTTGAACCATTACATAGTTGTCCCTTAAGGTTTCTAGCATTTGCAACGATATTTTTGGTTGCAATCATTTCCGCTAGGAGGGTGAGTGAGTTACAAGTTCTTAGGTCCAAGCCTCCATTTACATCATTCCATGCGGATAAGATGGTTCTTAGGGCCAGAGCTGCTTTCCTGCCTAAGGTGCGCACTCCTTTCCACCTAGGACAATCCATCACCTTACCCACTTTCTACCCTCCCCCTCACCCTTCTAAGGAGGAGGATAAACGTCATCGCCTGGACCCTAAAAGGGCAGTTAGCTTCTACCTGGACAGGACCAAGGACTTAGGTTGGATGACCAACTCTTCATCAGATATGTGGGCAAGATGAAGGGCAAGGCATTCCACAAGAGAATGCTGTCCACCAGGTGGATCATACTCGGTATCAAGAGCTGCTACACCTTGGCCAAGAAGGAGCCTTCTGAAAGTATTCAAGCTAATTCTACCAGAGCTAAGTCTTGATCTTTGGCTTTAGCTAGAGGTGTCCCTGTGGTAGAAATCTGCAAGGCGGCAACTTGGGCCTTCCTCCTCACTTTTGCAAAGCACTATTGTTTAGGTTCGGAGGGGAGGAGGGACGGCCATTTTGCACGTTCTGTGCTGCAGGATTTTTTGGTATAGGCAGACAGACGGGCACCCTCCACCGGGATTGGGACTGCTTGGGGATTCAATTCATAAGGTAAGGAATCTACTGGCAGATGTATCCATCGGAAGAACAAATTAATCACCTTCGGAAAAGCTTTTTCTGGTGGATACAGTATTATGCCTGTGGATTCCTCACTGACCCACCCGCCTCCCCGTTGCCTGTCTGCTTATACCGAAAAATAATCAATGTATTTTTAATGTGATTTATTGTTGAAATCATGTGATGTTTGGCACTAGGAAATGTCTAAGAAGAGAAATTTCCAGTTTTGGCTATGTTTGTATACTGTGTATACTTGTGAAAATGTTGTCGGTTCACCCGATCGACTCAAAGGCATGGAATAAATGGTTGGAACTGAGGTCTTCTTTCCCCACACCTAAATCTGTCTGTCTCGTAATTGTATAGGAAATGGCATGGAGTAAACGAGAAACTCACAAGAGAACCCATTTCATCACAGCAAACCGTACCATGAGCAGCCACTCAAATATCAGGGCAAATGTTAATGCAGCTTTACATTAACTAATGGAGACACTGCAATTTTGAGATTACTAACTGCAAAACCATAAGCTGTCTGATAAACTACATTTTCTAGAAAATCACTTTTAGAAGAATTGAGGGGGCCATCAGCAGTTAGTAAGAAATAATACCAGTTTTTCACAGTCATAAATATCATTCTGGATAGCAAAAAAGCCCCTTCCTCATACCAAGAGACAACCTTATCCTTGTGCAAAGATAATTGACTGTGATGTTTTAAGTCAAATAAAGCTTTTTCATTCATTTATAATTTGTTTTTGTAGTTTTGTACAGTACATAGCATTCCGAGGGGTGTCGGATCTCTTTACAGGTGGAAACACTGGTACATTTGAACTGCAACAAATGCTACAACTGACACAATTAATTTTATACAGAAAAAGGTCTGTGAAATAACATCAGCAAGTGATGGATTTTTAGATTCTCTTACAAGGTACAGACATAAAACGAAAAACCTAGGCCAAAATGTGTTTATTTCAAGATGCCAGTAAAGGAAACATTTGCGTCTCTTTATTCAGTGATGCATTAGTTTGATGTAGCGATACTGCATGTAAATCCTTACTTTTTCTTTCCTGCCCTTCTCTTTCATGCTAACTTATTCTATCCAATCCTCTCTCTGTGTTTTTCCACTATTTTGCTTAGTTTTATTTCTTTTTCCTTCTCTGTCATGCCACCCCACGGCTTAAAATTCAATTTGATGTATTCCCGAAGCATTAGGAAGTGGTCTAAACAACTTATTCACCAACCCATGTGGCCTATTAAGTGTAAGTCCCCCCCCCTCCCAAGCTGCTAAAGTGTGTGTGGGGAGGGGGAGTCCCTACGCCACTGCTTTAGATTGAGAAAGAACTTTCTTGAGTTGGAAGCAGTGGAAAGAACCAGTGCTTAATTTGAGCCGGTGATTTCCGGTGCTCAGCACTAGCACTTAATCATCAACACCGGCGCTATAGGTTCATGAGCACAAGTTAAGAACTAACCCCTTTTTGGTAGGCACAGGAGGTTAAGTGATTGGAGATGTTGAGCCGATGCCGAGACGCAAACCTGGTCCCCAGCTCCAAAGTCAACAGCTCCGGTCATTACGCTACATCCTCTCCCCATTTTATGGTTAGTAGTTGTTTTTGGCAGCACTAGCAGGAGAAATGGGCTGGTGCAAGCTGCCTCCAGACGAGAGCCCCGGCACTTATCTTACAAATTGACCACTGGAAATAACACATTTAAACACATATGCCTCTCGGTGACCCAGAGACTCATCAGCTATGAACATTCCAAGGTGTTTCATTTTGCTTTCCCCATGGTCGTCTTTGCTCTGTTTCCAAATAAGCATTACGTGCTATCTGAATGAACTGTGGTGTAATACCTCCAGTGGCCACTAGATGGCAGCAAATAGAATGACCATTTATACAATATCACATTCTGCATGTCTGTCTTTTCTGAAACTTCAACGTGTAAATGATATGTGTTTAAAAAATACCATACTTTGATTTCAAGCTACTATTAGTATACGATTTAAAGGCAATACAGACTGTTTTCGCTAATTTGGTGAACATATTAAGGTAAAGGCATCTCTCCTCTTCATATACCCTTCTATGTCCCCTCTTAAATATGCTCATCGAATAATTTCAATCTCAGGGCAATATATTTAATTGAATCTGAGTTTATGTATGAGTTACAGCCTCGAGTTTGATGATAGTATAGTAAACAGGGCTTTTACACCACATATTCTCCTGAACACATATACTTCACACACGAGGTGAGTTAAAGTTACTGCTGTGTACGTATTCCCTTGGAAACTAGTAGCGTCAATGCCGAATTCGGAATCTGATTGTGTACTACTTTTATGTTGATTTTTTGTTGTTTTGGTCTTGTTGAGTTTAGTTAAAGATACTTTAGTTTTCCTACTGCATCACAACAGTTGAACAAAAGTTGTTTCCGGCTGTTGTGACGTCACGGGAGAGTCCAGGCTGCATGGACAGGGCTGACTGCTCCGTTGGAGAGAAGAGAGCACAGCTTTGGGTGGGGAGGAGGGGAGCAAAGGGCGCTGGGGGGTGTCGCAGGATATCTTGTATTACATTAATATATCTGGGTGTGGGAGGGGTGATGTGAGCTGGTGGCAAAATGCCAGTTTATGTTTTTAATGTATTAATGTAGGTGCATGGAGGCTAAGTGGTGTGGGTGAGTTGAAGGAGGCCAGGATTATTTTTATTTATTTGAGAAGTGTAGGAGCTGGAAAGAGGGTCGTCTGAGCAGGTGGCATGGCACCAGTTGTTTTAATCTGAGCAAGGGAGGGGAGAGGACAAATGCAGGTGTGGGGGTCACTATTATTTTGTTGTTGTCCCTTACTGCCAAGTTTTACCTGGCAGCGAGAGACCAGAAAAAAAATACATTACACTGTCCACCCTAAATAGGGAGGCTAGTGTAATGTCCTTCCACTGACGACACCTCCTCCTCCATCAACATGCCAGAGAGAGTATTCCATCAAAAGAGCCAATGGGGACTCCATTGATGGACTACTAAAGGTCTGCCCGTCTCTAAATGAGAAGGGTGGATCGAGAGTTTACAAAGCAGCTTATTCTGTCACGTTTGTGACTGAGTACCCTCTCTGTCAAACTCTAAATTTAGCCCTAACTCCAAAGGTAAAACCTTGGTGTGGGGTGAGGTGGCTAAATCTATCAAAAATGTAAAATGTCGAATGTGACAACCTGCTGGATGATTTGGGCCTCTGATCCTTTGAGCTTAGCCTAAATTCGCACCTCGGTCATGGTCAACCGTGAACTTTAGTTTATCAATGGCACTTTGCTTTTTCAAGCGTCATTTTGCCTTAATACTTTAAAAGATAACATCTCTGGGTTCAGTCATCTGATATTAATGATCTTGATGTGTTTTTTGCTCATTAGATATTTCTGAATGTTTCTAATTTAATTTGGGAATTTTATATTGTTTTCTTGACAGTGAAATTGTTGTTACGGATTGACCTTAACACAAATTTCTCTGGGGAATTGCATACCTATTTTTCCATAGCTTTCAGGGATTACACTAAGATTCTCAAGAGACTTGTTTTGACCTAATTAAGTTGTGTTTGTTAAAGTGGTAGGGGTCATAGCCTTCCAAATTGAAAAAACAATTTCTGACTGTTAGACTTAATATGGCTTTAAAAAAGGGATGGGGACATTAGACCAGTGTCTAAATCTAAACCTAATTGCGGCAAAATATACCAACGCGAAGGAGGGGAATATATTTGTGGCGTTCATGGATCTCTCCGCCGCGTTTTGATTCAGTTTCACATGGAAAATTATGGTTTATTTTAAAAGAGATGGGCATGGAGGAAAATATTATAATTTTTATCAGACATCTATATATTCTTAGTCCACAGCTTGTGTCAGATACGGATCCCAGGGTGAATGTACAAGAGCCTTCCCAATTCGCCGTGGGGTTAGGCAAGGCTGTGTTTTAGCCCCTCTTTTATTTTCTATGTACACTAATGGGATAGAGTCAGCAGTAAATGTGGATGTTATCGATGTACCTAGGGTAAATAAGAAACAGCTTCCCATACTACTATATGCAGACAACGCCGTCTTGGAGGCAAGAACTGGCGTAAATTTATAAAGCGCAAATTGCTGCATTGAGGCGTCCAAGCGCAACCTGAAGAGTGTAGTCAATTGTCAGAGGCGATCAGCAGGGGGTTAGTTGTGGACATTAAAAAGAAAGGTCTTTAATTGCTTATGAAAGGAGAGCAGATTAGGGTTAGACCTGAGTTGAAGGGGGAGGAGGTTCCACGATTTAGCGGCGTTATAGGAGAACATCCTGCCACCAGCTCTCGCTCTTCTGATTCTGGGAACTGTAGCCAAAAAGGCCTGGCCTGAGCGAAGATGTTTCGTAGGCTGGTGCTGTGTGACTAGTTCACAGCTGATTAGCGGACCTTTGTGCCAGAATGCTTGATGGGATATGCACATTGCCTTGAAGGCAATTCTTTGCAGAACCGGCAGCCAGTGCAGGCTACTCAGCCCAGGTTTTGCTGACAGTCTCCGTGGCAGCTGGAGCAATGTGCGGGCAGCGCAGTTTTGGACAATCTGCAGCTTGCGCAGTGTGTAGTCGGGGGCACCAAGATACAGGGTGTTGTTAAAGTCCAGTCGAGACTGGATCAGGCCTTGAACAGCAACTTGCTTGGCCTCCATCGGTAGAAGTGGGAGCACTTTTTTCAGCATCCTGAGGAGGCCAAAACAAGTTGCAGAAAGCCTGATAGCCTGGGTGTCAAAGGTTAAGGCTTTGTCCAGCCCCCCAAGCTTTTTATGTTGTCCTTGGGTATAGGGGGGTGCCTAGGCATGGAGGCCAGAGGGAGTCAAAAAATGTTGGAACAGCGGGGCCCATAAGCATCAGCTCAGTGTTATCCCCATTGAGCTTAAGGGAGGATCTCGTCATCCAGCCTTTTACTTCCTCCAAACATTTCCTTAGTCCCATTTGTGATGTTTTAACTATACTGTTTGTGATATATCTTTCTTATATACTTTGAATAATGTATGATCTGCATACTTTTATGACCTTATCAATTAAGCTCAAATAAAGTTACTAACCAACCAACTGACTGATAGACTTGGCATTTTTGGCATTGTTTCCCCAGACTTTTTGATTTACCACCTGTATTTTTGATGCTGTGCTAGATTTCGTTTTTGCTGGCTTAGATGCTTTGGGCACTTTGCAACTGCTGATCAGAAATACCACTTTGTGGGCAATCAGGAAGCATCCAGAATCCAATGATCGTTTTATCGACTACAAAACTGCTCAGAAAAACTACAGACAGGCATCAAAACAAGATAAACGACTTCATCTTGATCAATTTTGGGGTAACCTTCTTTGGGAAAGCAAAAATCGTAATTCAAGAAAATGTCGGGCATTACTGAATAGACAACTCAATGGAATAACCAGACAGGGGAGTGCAAACATTGCTGAGGCAGAATGGGTTAAATTTTTGACTGACCACTTTAAGGCCAACGAAGGTGCAGACTTTTTAGTAACAAACACCTTCTTTACGTCTAAAGATGGGCCTTTGGAGAACCAGGATAATACCCAAGAGCTGACGCAGCCTCAATGTGAGTTGATCTCTATTACTCAAGCAAGGCTGGTCAAAATATTATCAAAAGCGAGAGCAGACAGAGCACTAGGCCCAAATGGCCTGCCACAGGCCTTGTTTAAAGCAAATGTTCCCTATTGGGCACAACAATTAGCAACCCTCTTTAGATCTGTGCTGAGTTGCTCAACCATACCAGACTCATGGCGAGGTGCAGTAATTCATCCAATTTATAAGTCTGACGCCCACTCGTCCCCAATCAACTATAGGTTGATAGCCTTACTGGACAATGAGGCAAAGTACTTTGCGAGCATTTTACTTGAAGAATTGAGTGCCTGGGTGGACCAAAAAGGCTTGATTCCAAAAAAACAAACGGGTTTTACTGTAAATTCAGGTACTTCGTCTAATCTATTGCCATTATCAGTACTTATTGCAAATTGCTTACTTCATCTAAGCTGGTCTTCTGTTGTTTTGTTGATTTTAAAGCTGCCTTTGACCGAGTCCCCAGTGCAGAACTTTGGGCAAAGTTAATGAAGTGGGGAATCCCGGTCAAACTACTGGAGGCCATTGTCCAACTATATTCCAACACCTGGATTCAAGTCAAGCTTGGCACTGGCACACATCTGTCTCGAAAAAGTGAAACAGGGGTGTGTGCTAGCCCCATTGCTTTTCAACCTGTTTACTGCCGATCTCTCAGCCGAAATGGACGAGATAAATAGCCGTTCCCCCAAGATCGGTGGGGTGCAGTTAAGTAACCTTCTGTATGCTGATGATCTTGTTCTTTTCAGCCTTACCCGAGTAGGGCTGCAACGATTGTTAAACAAGCTACATAGTTATACCGTTAAGAATAACCTAGAGGTTAATTTAAAGAAAACCCAAGTGGTTATATTCAGCAGAAAACGTTATGGAGGTGGTGGCTGGTCATACAACAATTCCAGTCTTGTCGTAGGAAAATCCTATAAATACTTGGGGGTTAACTTTGACTCTAGGGGCACCTTCGTCAAGCATCGTACTGACATTTCAATGAAAGCCACAGCTCTCCGATTGAACTTCTCAAAACTCTCAAAAAAACTGATGGATCCGAGTTTGGCCCCAATGATGGAAGTTATGAAAGCTAAAGTCGGCCCCACGTTGTCATATGGTTTTGAAATTTTCAGGGGTAAAATCAGGACAACATTAAATCAACACGTGACTAAGATCTATAAAAGTGTTTTTCACATGCCGAAATCTGCCTCCGCTGCACAGATTAGATTAGAACTGGGCCTCCTAAACTATGAAATTTCCTGCTCAGGTGCCTACTTAAATCTGTGCCATAAGCTAAGGCGGGCTGAAGTCGGTTCCCTTGAGTCTATGCTGTGGTCTGATATTGGCATTAATAATCCAAGTGGGTCCTATAGTAAATTTTTTAATGAATGTCTTCAGCAATTTTCAGCAGGTGACCTTTGGAACCTAAACCCCAGTCAAACAGCTTTTAAAACCAGCATTAAGAAGCATACTCGCATTCTGTCCCACACCATCGACAAAGCTTCTCTTGCCAAATGCAAGCATGCATGGGCAGTAATTAACTCTTATCAGTTGGCATCACCGTCATCATACCTGCCCTGCACATATTCTTTGTATTTAAAACTGCGATTTATGGCACTTAGACTGGGGGAATGGCACTTGCTGAAACACTTACCTATCTGGCGTCGCTCGTCAGATAATCAACAGTGCAGGGGTTGTGGGGCCCCGGTGGAATCTATGGAGCATGTTGCATGCCACTGTCCCGCTCTCCTGACTCAGCGTAGACTAAAATTGAGGCCAGAATGGAACAGACTGGGAGCTCGGACCTGCAGGCAGGCAATTATTGCGGCCCTGAACCCTGAGAATACAGTTTTAAACATAAGTTTTACTATTTTTATTTATCATATATATCGTAAATTTAACCAGCAAATTGCAGGCCCGGTAACAATTCTAGAGAGTCACAGGTGTCTAAAACAAAACTGTAGACCTACAAAATTTCATTCTGGTCTCTCCTGTGCTCTCGATGCCTACAATATCAGGGTATGTGACTCCGAGGATTTTTATCGATCCTGCTACTTGACGGCTATTTTAATGAAATGTTTACACTCTCTGGGTCTCCTTATAATTCTGGGCCTCCATCTTAGACTCTGAAAGTAACACCCATTCTTTGCCACATCATTAACATTCTTGCCGCTACCTATTTTTAAAATTCGAACTTTTATATAATTCTTGGTCATTTTAACTATCTTTTTTTGTATATGTGTGGTGTGTATGTCCTGCTTTTATGATTATATTTTTTAATCAAATAAAGTATTTCACTAACTGCTGATCAGTGTCAAAGTGGAGGTGCTCCTTGTATACACTCCTATTGTGATTGGTTATCCCTGATTGGCATATTTGATTTACTGGCATGCCCTAGTAAGGTGCACTGAGTTTTCCAGGGCCTGTAAATCAAATGCTACTAGTGAGCTTGCAGCACTAATTGTGCCACCCACATGAGTACCCTGTAAATGTATCTCAGACCTGCCACTGCAGTGTCTGCGCACAGTTTTGAACTGCCATGCCGACCTGGCAAGTGCACCCACTTGCCATGCACTAACCTTCCCTCTTCCTATATGCAAGGCACCCCTCAGCAAGGTCCAAGGTACCCCCATGGGCAGGGTGCAGTGTATGAAACAGGTAGGATATGTACTTGTGTCTGTGACATGTCCTAATAGTGAAATACTATCAATTTAATTGTTTACTATTGAAAGGCTATCTTCCCAATAGGCTAACACGGGAGATACTTTGTAACATCTTAAAAGTATAACTTCCCATTGGGACCAGATAGAGGAATGGAACTTAGGCTCTCTGAACACAGAATTTAATTACACATCTTTTAATAAAGATGTTTTTTAAATTGTGTGTTTGAAAATGCCACTTTCAGAAAGTAGGCATTTTCTTGCTTAACCATTCTGTGTGCCTCCGCCTGTTTGTGGATTGTCTGTCTGGTTTTGGAGTGGCAGGGGCTGGGGATGTGCATTCACTGTAGACAGCCACTGGGGAGGTTGAGGTGTGTCTGGCCCTTCCTGGACAGTTCAGAGCTGAGCCTAATAGACGTTGGCTGCATTTAGAGTAGTGGGAGGAGTTTTCCTTACACCTGAATAGGGCCTGTCTCCCTTGCGCAATGCTGTCTCCACCCCCTGTGGTCATACTGCACCATTGAGAAGAGAACTGATTTGGACTAGGCTCACAGACCCTTGCACAAAGAAGAACAAAATGGGGTATACGTTGTGGACCTTAAACCACAGAGCTTTAGATCACTTCTGGACTCAAGAGGAACCTTTGCCAAGAAAAAGAGATGGAGAGCTGTGAGGAGGAGTACTGCTCCTTTGCTGTGTTCTGTGTGGGGTTGGCCTACAGTTGCTGCTTCTGCCAAGGAAAGGACAAAGACTGGAACCTTGCAGAGAAACCTGCTTGAAGAAGAATTTCCAAGGGCTTGTTTGTGCTAGCCTCCTGTTTTGAAGTCTCAGGGACACAAATACTTCACCATCAGGTCCCCTGAACTCCACTGCTGGGAGTTCTGACCTGCCAGGATGTACCTGTTCCAGTTTTGGGCCTCTGGAGGTTGTTCCTGCTGTTGGGAGCTGGAAGAAACCTCGTAGAAGCAAGAGAAACAATCTACGATGTGGTCAGCGATGTCGCCGTGACAACGCAACCAGCACCGAGGCCAGGGGCACCGCTAGTGAAGTACACAACGCACCGCCCGGCCTGCATCACAGCTCTGCCGCCTGCAGTTATCAGCCATTCCAATGCAAGCACTCACACCAAATCCATCACCATCAGTGCCTGCATCCAGTTATCGCGTAGCCGATAACCACCGAGGGTGACTCCATGAACTCACCGACTTCACATCGCTACCCTGGAACCGACGTCTCACCGCTGACGCAACCGACTTCCCCTGTCCTGGATTTGACACGTCACCTCCTTGCGGACACGACGCCTCTCCTCCCCCATGGCAGCCAGGGAGCTGGCCTCGACCTTGGCACTGACGTCTCACCTCCACGAGGTGGCGCTTCATCATAGACTTCGCTTTCCAAGGTTCTGTTTGTTTGGGGGTCCGTGTGACTCCATGTCGACGCAGCGCACCACGCGGTCAGCAGCATACTTTCGATTTATTGCTGTCACGCTGTTGTAATAGCCCCGGGTGAAGCTATTTGTTTTCTACAAGCTTTATTTTGTAAATAACTGTTTTTAAGTGCTATTTTGTAATGTAATGTAAAAAGAATTTATAGAGTGCACTGCAACCCATTGGGCATCCTGGCGCTATCTTACTACCTTTATGTTGTTTTTTTGTTGTTTTGGTCTTGTTGAGTTTAGATAAAGATACTTTATTTTTCTATACTGGTGTGGTGTCCATTTGTGGTGTTTTCACTATATTACTGTGTGTTTTGAGTACTAATACTTGACACATTGCCTTTATGATAAGCCTGTCTGCTCGTGCCAAGCTACCAAGAGGGTGAGTAGGGGTTATCTAGACTATGTATCCCCCTTACCCTGACTAGAATCAAAGGTCCCTACTTGGACAAAGGTACTTCCCTCTGCTAATTAGAGACCCCAGTTCTAACACTGACAATGATAATTTGTGATTCCAACATGGTACATTTTTGAAGCCTTCTTTGGAGAAACCATTACTAAACATTGAGGAGTGTTTACAGTGCCTTTATTAACGCCATACAGGAGCCTTCTTATGCTTGTCCAATACTTTTGGGAAGCACAGGGGATACGTTTCAAAGTATCATTTAAATAGAAATTGAACTGTATGCAAACATATGGATGTTAGCTATTTGAGGGCCAGTAATAGTCCAGAAGCCTGATACAAAGATAGAGCAGTTTCAGAAGCCCTTACTTTCTATCTTTCATTTTGAAAGCCCTTCAAGGGCAGCAGTAATCCACATCCAGTCCTGTACTTCTTTTAAACTTCACCCTCCCATCTTAGGTGCAATATTTCTTCCTTTATTTCAAAAGCTGGAGGAAGAGCAGTACAGTTTACAGCTGCCACAGCTGTTAGTCCAATAGAGACATGAATGAAAGATTATGTCTGTGTGTACTAGGAAGGTCCCTTCTCTTTACTCCAACACATGAGGCGATCTGAGAAACGATAGCTGTCGTTTTCTTAATCCTGTTAGAAATTCATGACAGGACTATAATATCTGTAGCAAGAGGGGAGATATGGGGACAACTACGGGTAATAGGGCAGGAGAACTGGGATAGCTGACAGCTGACCCATTACTCCTCGTGCAAGACATGACAGTAGTGTCTTTTATGTCTATGGCTGGAGCAGGAGTCAGCATCTTTGCTCCTCCTCTGTCTACAAACATAAAAGACGGACTGTTATATCTATTGCGTAATTGAAGACTCATAATAAAACATAACTGCCCATTAAAAATGAAGTCTAAGCTGTTCTCAGCTGCCTTGCTCCTTCTCTTGTAATAAACATAATTTAAACATAATATAAACACTTCTATTTGTGCTGTAGGGCTGAGATTTAGAAAACCGCAGAACTGTCCTGCAGTGCCCTGCCTTCCCTTCCCAGAGGTGCATCACGATGCAGAAAGATGATCAAACGCTACACTGCCCTGCAAGGGCTTATCCTCCCCTGCGTGGCCTAAAAGGAAATGTTAATGCTGTCTGATCTTCAACCCCACAAGAACCTAATATGCTGACATTTGAAAAATCCCCATCACCCTAAAATAAGGGTGATTAAAAAAATCCAGTTGAATTCGTTTTTTTAATTTCACATGCCTCTGGCAGATCAATATATATGTCTCACAATCTTGCATCATGCCCTCCATCTGATCATCGAGCCTGTTGGGCATAGACCAGGTTGAGGATGGCTGAAATCATAGTGCTGGAGCACCAATGGGTATGAGGGTACTGGCAGTGTGTAGTACACAGGATGTCTCGGCTGCAATACACCAATTTGCAGGCGTATTTATATAGTGTGCAAAATTATAGCAACTTGTTTTGTTTTGTGAAGAAATTGAAAATGTTCTAATGGATTTCCTTTTCTGTGTAGGGCCGCCGGAATCAACGATAGGGGACATGCAGGCCTATATGGACATGCTGAATCCAGAGATAGGACCTAATGGAAGCAAAAAGGGAGGAGAGACTGCTGCAACCCTTCCACAACCTCCACCTCTTCCTCCTCCTCCACCTCCTCCGGGATTCCCTGCACCGCCTCCACCTCCTGACTCCAAACTGCCTCCGCCACCCTGTTATCCAGCGCCAATCCCTCCGGAGGGGCAGCCCACGGCGGAGATTTACGTGCAAGCAAAGAACAACCTGCGCCACATCGACAGCGAGGTAGTGAAACCTGGGGTAACCTTTGAAGCAACTATAGGTTGATCTGTGCCGAATGCAGCTGGGAGGGATCCGTCTATACAGTGATGTCACTAAGCAGACATTTTAGGAAAAGTACTTTTATTGGTTAATGGAGAATGCTCTGCCATGGTTTGTGATATAAAATATTTACTTCATCACATGGCGTTGTACAATGGGCCATTACGAATGAATGATGAACGTCCACAGTACACAGATCTTACATATATAATGTTCAGTAGTATCAACAAAGCACACAAACCTGATGTAATCAGTCTGATCATTTTTGTCATTTTTGGGTTGAAGGAAGCTAGTGGTAAGTGTTACCAATTTGTTACATTCAACATGCGCTTGCCTTAATCACTCCCTGGAAGGTACACAGCATTGGTTCAAGGAGAATGAATTAGCTGGCACCACTTGTGCACTTTCGGCAGTATGGCTAGAGTCATCGTCTATGGCATGACTCCTGTGTCCATTGTGGTGCTTCCAAAGGACACGTACCATCAAGGCGTGTTCAGGGGATAAGTTTGTTAGATTAGTTGAAGGTCACCTTGGCACATTCCCCACTCTTTAACAAAATTGATGTTTTTCAAAGATAGTCTCAAACACATAGAGCCAACAATGCATATCATCAATGGCCATTACTTGCCACTGACATGATCATCATTTTGCATTGTTTTCAATCTAACTATATGTTGCTAATGAGGAACATATGATTTTTCATGTCCTAAATAATAGTGTATACTTATAAACAAGGGTGACCCGTTACTTTAGAGAACCTGGGGTGGCACAATGATTGAAAAGAACAATGGTTAACTAGGATATAAATCAAAAATGATTTACATCCTAGAGAACTATTCTTCTTTTCAAACTACATAAAAGGGTGACCATCTCTCCTCGGGTCATTAAAGACACTGTGTCCAGTCCTGGAGTTTTGTGTGATAGCCCAATGCATATGGGTTTTGTAGTCATTTTTGTTTCTGTTGAACTAATTAGACTAACACACCAGAAATAAATGATTAGGTAAAAAGTTCAGGGCTGGAGATAGGTCTATAATGACCCCATTGAGGTGGTCACTCTAAACAAGGATAGACCCTCATTGCACTGGTGGCCCCACCACCATCATCATCATCATCAGGTGAATGCTAATAATATAAACATCAGATTATTTCAACAATTATGATTTGTTCTCTTTTTTGTTATAGCTTTACGTATATAAGATATTGTCTATCTTCTTACATTCTTATTAAATTATACATCACCCACCTCAAGTTATCATGAGTGAAAATGGCCTTGAAAAAGGATATGACTGCCCAGGAATTGTAATTGAAAAAGTAAGGAAAACATGCCAACCCCCCTCACCGGCTTCCCAGTACCTAGGTACCCACATCTGCTCCAATAGGATAGTGCTTTGAAATCATTAAAAGGCGCTGAGCAGAGCTTTAAGTATAAATACATACAGAAGATTGCCTCCAACATCAGGTTTAAGTCATCCTTCATATAAACATTAGTTTATGTTGGAAAAGTATGAACAGGACATGTATATTAATTTTACAGTTAGCCCCTATTTAGTATATTCGTATAAGGCATTGGCTCATCTCTCGAATGAACTTTGCATTAACCTCTACATAACCAAAGTGCTTGTGCCAGAATAAATGTATCAACTTGTCTCTAAAATGTTCATTAGTTTGGCATAGTAACGGATATTATAGCCAGACAACACTGATCAGATTGCCCCAAAGTGAGATTTAATCTGCCCTCAAACTAAATATTGACATTCCAGAAGCAAGTGACGGTATTGCCCTGAAAGGGTGATTAGATTGTGGTGCATTTGTCTTTATCATTAAAGGGACGGAGGTGTGTCATAGCTTGCCTCATGACTTCTGTAGCGGCTAGGCCTGCCTTATTGATGGTGTGTGAGTGAAATCTTGAGAGCGATGAGTCACCATCTTAAGGATCTTGGGGGCCCTGGGCCAAACGAATTTTGGGGCCCCCTGTTCAGAACAACTTTTAATTTAAGATCCAAGCTCAGATTTTTCATGACCTCTTTAGCCAGGTCACTGACAGCGCAGAAGCACAGTCGTCCAAATTTTAAATGTGTTTACATCTAATATTTAGGGATAGTGTCTTGTGTTTTCAATATTAAACACAGCAGCAGCTCCCTAATATAACTGCAAATAATCTCTGTGACGCCCTCCCATTTCGAATATGTGAGGTCCTGTTTTGAGCTAAAATAACCTTTTTATGGATGTTGCACAAAAGGTAAACAGCATTTCTCTTCAAAATGTCCCTTATACACTCTCTCATATCACCCACATTAAAAAATAAGATAAAGTAAAACAGTATTTGAAATAATTTGTTTAAAAATTACCCAGGGTGACCAGGGTAATACTCTCTGTAGAACATAGCTGGCTCCATAAGGGGGCCCCCCTGAAAGTCTGGGGCCTGGGGCCAGAG
Source organism: Triturus cristatus (assembly GCF_964204655.1). Lineage (NCBI taxonomy): Eukaryota > Metazoa > Chordata > Amphibia > Caudata > Salamandridae > Triturus > Triturus cristatus. The sequence goes on from NC_140580.1 coordinate 828,226,115, forward strand.
CCCACTTTGCCCATGCCTTAAAACGTCTCTTGATGAGTGCGGAATATTGCCTGTGAGCGTAAGTGGATTCTGGGGCCTGAACAGACAATTCCTTTCTCCTGGCGGGTTGTACTACCAAAGTTGACTTCTTTTACTTGGCGCATGTGTGGAGCCTGACATAATACAAAGGGATCCTACATGAAGTGCTCGATTCAGCATCACAACGAATTCTACTTACACAAGCATTGTAACATTGGCAATGAGATGTTAAGGATGGCGAAGGCCATTATCACAAAGGTAGCTTTGATAGCGTAAAGTAATACTCCCATAGCTCTGTTTAATGTACTACATCCACTATCAATACCTTGAGTTAAATTACCTACTCACAATTTAACAAGTAGAGGTTCTAATTTGAAGTCATATTACAAGTGTCCTAATGGGCAACCTGGTCTAGAGTCTCTCGGTACGGTAAACATATATGGGTGTTTTACTATTTGGACTATGGCCTTCGAGTTTTAGTAAACATTTCCAATAAGCACTTCAATTGCTGCAAGAAAGCTAAAAAACTTCATTGGTTGTCACTAAGCAGCCCGAGCCGTCCCTATCAATTTAGTTCTCCCCTTCTAAACTATAAACTGACAAGAAGAGCATACATTTCCCATTTTTTGTTGACAAGATCTAACACATCTCTAATGTTCATGTTTGTATTCTGAGCCTGAATTTATTTTGTTTTTGGATTGAAAACTTAATTTGGAAAGAATATTGTATAAACAATGCAATAGTAGTTTATCTTATAATTTTCTATTGTTTTTCCAAATAAATTATTACATAGACAACAAGAAACATCAAAGTAGGCCCCTGAGGTCATTCCATAATGCTGGTGTGTACTCATTCACATTTATCATATATTTGCCCCTTACATCAATATATTCTTTCTCATCATTTAGAAGCTTAGTCAGTCCGTAAGGCCCTAATATTGGGCTTACCCATCCCAGATTTTCTGATGTTTCCAAGGACATCCTCTTACTTGGTATATAGGCATTTTTAGGCCTTTACATTCATCGAGGCCATTATTCCACTTTGCTGCACTCATGGATGATGTATTTCACCATATTTTAGCAATATATCCCTCTTGGACTCTACTAGAACTACACTCAGGAGCATAGATTTGCATCTAGTCAGCCCAGTGTCCTGCAGAATGTTAAAGAGATCTATCTGTGGAGTTGATTAGTGCGTCTATGACTTCTTTACATATGGTTTCAAGGTCCCCCTAAAAACCTACTATGGCCTTAAAACTTCACACCGTATGTAGCACTTTGCCATCTTCTGCCTGGAATCTAAGGCATGTGAGCAAAGAGTCTCTGTTAAGAGACTTGGCCCTTGTGTAATGCACCAAGTGTGGATATTTAAATTGTATAACGTGATATATAGGTGATATTGCAATTTTATTCGATGGTTCTTGCCAGGCCCTATCTTCCATTGTGCCTATGTCATCTTCCCATGCTACCCTAAGCATATAAAATGTGTTGGGTGTATTTATTACTAATGATTTGTATATCCTAGAGACCTTTCCCTTGCCCCCATTTCTCCCATGGTGAGTTTAGCCTCGAGAGGGTTGAAATCTGGTATTGTATCTAAAGCCCTCATTATGATGGCTGGCAGACTGCCACCGACAGGCCGTCAGTGGTGGTCTACCCAATGTCGGATTCCTAATCCATACAATGGGGGCAGTGCCTGCGCAAGCACTGCAGTAGGAATTGGGATATCCCTTTCCAACTGCCTGTTCATGGTGGTCCCACCGCCATTAACAGGCAGCCAGAAAGGGACTTTGGGTGACCCTAGCAGGGTCCCAGTACCCTCTTGGCCTCCACTATGTGGCCAGGAGGGGACATGTGGTGCCCCCCCAAACATTCATGCCAGGCATCTCATGGTGCCTGGCACACAGTGCAAGGATGTTTAAAAACATCCTTTTTTCAATTGCAACTTGTGCTGTGGCCCTTTTCTGGGCGGCAGCACAAGCTGCAATTTGAAAAATGGATGTTTACGACCACCTACACGGCGATCGCATCCTAATCTGGGGGGTGGGACCGCCTACTACTTGTCGGCCGGTCCGAATTCCGCAACGATGGTGGTCGGAAGCTTGTCCGATCGTCATCATAATGACCCCCCCTTAATGTTTAATATAGTGGAGTATAGCATGCCTAAATTGGAGACATTTGTGGAACTGTGTTTGTTACAGACCAGATTCCTCTTCCATCTCCCTAGAGGATTTAGGTATAGTTTGTGTAGTTGTTCTTCCTCGGGATACCCTGCCAGCCCTACTCTTCCTAAATTTGTAGCCACATGAAGAAGTAGGATGCTGACCCAAAGTGGGGTCTGCATGGTCAGCTGCCCCTGCCAATGGATCTGTTTTAATATGTCTTTCCATATTTTGATGACCGTCTTAGTCACAGCGTGATATCGCAGGGGGTAGAGATAAGTACACGCATATGTAATATAATGTGGAGGTGTCTCCTGGTGCCCACAGTTCTGGGTCTCCTCCTGGACCACGTAGCCATCCATTTATCACAAGCAGGGGCACTGATCTGTAATGGGAGAGGAACTTAGCAATATGTTTGTGGTTCTCCTCCTAGAAATTCTATCGCCATTCACATTTTCCATAATATCTTATTTTCTTAAAGTACCCACCCTGTCTTGTATTAGGGAATAAAGAAATATCACCTACCTATAGTAGTACAAACATAACCATTCCTTCGTTTTCTATAAATTCTATTTCATTTATATGTTTAAAAGTATTCTTTAGCAGCATTGAAATCCCCTCTGGTTTTACTTGGAGCAGCATTCACAGAATTTCTATCAACATATGTTATTTTATATAAAATCCAGATCCCTAGGCAGGAGATGAAATTCTTCATAGAACAATAATGCACTTATTTTGAGTTGGCCGAACGCACCACTCCAACCCACTCCAAGGTGTCTGGTGTTTCAAGTCCTTGAATTACATGCCCTGCAAACAGTCGCGGCTCGCATGACTCGCGGGTGGGGAGGCTAGTGGGGGGTCATACGGGTGGGTTAAAAAACATTTTTTAAACTTACCTTACTGAGTCCCGCACCGCCTCAGCTCCTGGCTGGGTCCTGTTTCCTGGAACAGGAAGCATGCATCCTCTCTCCCCTCCCCTAAGTCAATCACAATGCTGCAATGGCAGCTTTGTGATTGGTGCGGACAGCGTCCTGCCAGGTGCCGGTAGGGAGGCCATTTTCACTATGTAGGCTGCATGCAGCCTACATAGAGAAAATGTAGAGTGCGCATGACTGGTTTGGTCAGCCCCTGAGGGCCGACCAAACAGTCAGGGCCACAACAGTGGGCAAACCACTCCTCCCCGACCCGCCCACCCGCTTACTTTCTCGCAGCGAGAAAGCAGTGGGGTGATGCTCCTCCACCCTAATGGAGGAGCAGCCCCTGCCTGCATACTAGGGACCCAAAATTCCAGGTCCCGAGGCACGGTTCTTGTTCTGTTTGGCAGGGATGTGTGCTGCTGTTAAGCATCTGGTGAGTGAGCACAGATGTGGGCACAGTAGTTCCTAGATAAGAGGAGACATGGATTTGTCTCTGGTATTCCAGGGTCCACATGTTATTCCCTAAGTTTGGGGAAATAATGTGTAATCCCTGAAAAAACGTATACATATTTAAAAGGGGAGAGAAAGAGAGATCGGGTGAGCGAAAGAGAGAGAGAGAGTGAGAGAGAAAGAGAGTGAGAGAGAGAGAGAAGACATTGGTTTACTTCATTTAATGTTTTCACATTTTCATTCTGCCTTGCATTATGCCAAATGTATCAATTCATATATTGGCAGTTAGTGTGCTACAACAGTGTGTTCGTTCCACGAAACCATATGAATAGCATATACATCTACAATTAATAGATGTCTTTTAATTACACTTAATTAGAGGGACGTTCTTTTCTTCAGCCCTATTGTCATAATTAATTTAATCTACTACCTTGCAGTTCTACAGCACCACCTACATGAATGATCATGACAAAGGTCTCGTTCAACCCCCAACACAACTGGTGACATTAATCTTGAAATCAATTTTTGAAAATCTTTTTTACTGATCTTTGAACTATATTCCAATTCGGGGTGTCTTGCTTTAACTACAGTGTTCATCTGTATGTTTTCTGGAATGCAACGTTTTGTAGAATTTCTTTTAAGCCTTTAACGATAAAAACGATACTTAACATTAGAAGGGAAGGCCTTAATATACATGTATGGGAAGGCAGTATTATCTTTAGCTTGACCTCCTACTCCTGTAGATGCATTTGCATACATTTATTCATCATAGTAATCGCTGCCTTACAGGTATTAACGCTTCAACAATTTCTCTATACGTAGATTTTAGTTTGTTGTCTTTTTTGCAGTTTCATATAGCGCGAGCTCAACCCTAAGGTATTGACCCGTTTGCACCAGTTACATTACACAAGGACACATTCATTTTTTAGTAGGCACCTGGAGATTAAATGATTTGCACAGAATCACAGGATGTTGAGTTGATGCCGGTACTCCAACCTGGTCCCCCAGCGCCAAACTTGGCAGCTCTGGCCGTTAGGCCACATCCTCTCTGACTATATTAACTTCAAGCCTGCCTCATTGCGAACAAGAGCTGATAAAATCGAATATGTAAAGATGATGTTGCATTTTACACTGAGCATCCTTGCAGAGATGGGTGGCACAGAGTGTGCTTTTCTTCACGATGACTGTTGGGTGAAACAGAAAGACAATACCAACAATGCGTCTTTTGTGTTTGTTTGGCATCGGCTTCCTGTGCAGACTCGAAGGTTTTGAAATGTGATGACCGGGTTTCTAATTTGTTTAATTGCACAGTAGCCGAGATGAAGAGGACTATTTTAGGCCTGTGAAATGTGGTTGATTTCTGGAAATGTATACTTGATCTGTTCTGTGGAAAGGACAAGCAAAACAACATCAACCCATTGTTTCACAAAATAATTTCTCTCAACTCAGCAATAGAAATCCACAGGGATCAAATGCCATGCTGGTTGTTCTGTAACATAGACTGAAGATTTGAATTCTGTCTGAATACGTTTGTGTATTTTATTTTTTAATCTACTTCCGGTTTCAAATTGTCAGGACTGAATTTTAATTCTGTGAAGAATATGGGAGAGACATTCCATGTGCAAAAGTGAGTTGTATAACAAACACGTGTGCACACAGAAACACACAGAATATCATATATATTTTTAAACCTCGTTGTATATATATATATATGTTTCTAAGGTAATGAGCGGTACATTGGGGGAGTTATTGCTCTGCAGCTAACCATCATTTTCAAATTTCAGTAGACTTTAGATTCTGGATCGTAGCAATAATCTTGCTTCAACTTTCAGGGACATTTTACAAATTTTGTTGGACTGGGCCAAATGTATTTTGGGGGTCCCTCTTTCGAACATCTTTGAATTTATGATCCAATTCCAGCTCTTTCATGCCAGGTCACCGACCGTGCACACTCGTCCAAATTCTAAATGTGTTTCCATCTAATATTCAGGTATAGTGACCTGTTTTCTATATTGTAACAGCAGCAGCTCACTAATATTACTGCAAATAATCTCTTTGACACCCTCCCATTTCTCATATGTGAGGTCCTGTTTTCATCTAAAAGAAACTTTTTTATGGATGTTGCATGAAACATAAACACAGCATTTCTCTGTAAAATGTCTGTAATGGACTCTCACACATCATCCACAAACGTTATTTAAAACAATCTGTTTAAGAATTATTCATGGTCATTGGGGCAAGATTGTATGGAAAACAGAGCTGGCTCTATCAGCCCCCCTCTTGAAAGTGTGGGGCCCTGGGCAACAACCCACTTTGCCCATGCCTTAAAACATCTCTGTTCAACTGAAGATATGTTAGGAGGATGTGTCTCACTTGCCCAAGACAAAGATTCCACATTCAATCAACTTTAAGGGTGAACTTATTACCTTGTCTCACTCCTGGTTATTGTCTAATCTAATTAAAGAATCATTTTTTACAACAAATTGCACAGAAAGTTTTATTTCACTTTGACACCTTGCATCGATCTAAGGAACGGGATGATATGCTGCACCTTTGACTCTACATTCCCCACCCACTACCAGTACCTGTCCCCAGTTTATACTATGCGTGGCTACAGCAGGTTCGGGGGACTGGGTGTCTCCTGTGACAACACACAAGGCCTGATTCACAAAGGGCCTCCGCACTCGCGGCCGAGGTTCCGCAGTTGTGGGGAGTCTCCGCACTCAGGGCAGAATCTCGCAAATGAGAATTCTCATTGTGGGAATTCTGCCCTGAGTGCAGAGATATCTCCATGACTGTGGGGCCTTCGCCATGAGTGCAGAAGCCCTCTGTGAATAAGGCCCCTAGTATCCATCCTTTATGCCCCCTATAACCACAGTGCAGCACTTTTGGCCACGTGTAGAGACATTCTGGCGCCATCCAGCCAGTCATAATGCCTCCAAACACCAAGACTGTGCCAATGCCCCATGCTCCGTGCCCTCATTTGCCATTTGGAGAGAGAGAACATAAAGGGTCGACCCATATGAAGTCGCTGGGACCTGGGTAGGGAACAGTATAATTTTGCCATTTGGACACTGAGCGCTTTCTATTTACTTTTACATTTCTTTTAGATTTGTAGACTTTTTGTTGAGGTGTGTGAATGTAAGATGACATCCATCATGCTATCTTGGATCTGTGGACTTAGGCAAAGGTCTGGGTTGAAATATTGCAGCCTGGTCCTCAAATCTGCAATTAGCTTGAATCCCAACCAACCCTCATAGTTCAAACAGATCAAAAAAATACTGCCAGAAAATGAAAGGCACGATGCCACATAATAATTTATCTTTTCTAGCTGCATAATTTGGATAACCCTGTCACATAATTTGGTTTCCAATGCTGCAAGATACTGTTGCCCCAAGCGATGATGAAGCTCTGCGGTCTGATTTAGGGACTGTCATTATAATGATGAAACCCATATTTCACAGGGACTCGTATATTACGCTTTGGTTCTTTTGTTGCACAGCATTCAGCAGTATGAAAACCCATATTTCACAGCACCTATAACATATGGAAAATATTTCAAGTGTTCATGTGAAATACAGGTTTCTTCATTTGGACCTTCTAAATGTATGGAAGGTCTAGAAATAGTCAGAGTGTTCTAGTTGTAATCCTCAGTGAATTTCTGGCATCCCCATGTAATTTTTCTGCCAGGCCCTTAAAATACAGCGACAGCAGCAATGCTTCCAGGACATAGCCTATGTCTTATTCCTCTGATGGATTTAAGAAATCAGGTTCTCTGTTCCTTTGGGTCAACCCTGACTCTTGTAAATAACCGTAGATAAGTCAATGAACCTAAGAGCAACAGTGCCCTTGCCTTATGCAGTAGACTACATTTCTCCAGTGGACAATTTATAGGTTAGGCACTGAATTATCATCTCCACACCTTTTTTAAATACATACTTAATGTTTGCTAAAACGTCATTATCGTTTGCCCACACCCCAGCCTTGAAAAGATGTTTTTTTTTCAAAGAATCTAGCACGCAGAGGAGTCTGTGGCAGACCATAACCAATACCATAACAAGCGTTTAATAAATTTGCTATAAAGAAGCTCCTTATCCGCAGGTTATATTTGCACAGATCTAAGGATACTCCATCACGGAGTGGACGTTATGGTTCTTTGGCTATTTCATAGCTTTAGCATCTTCTTCCATTGCAAAATCTTAAATGTTATCATCATTTCCAATAGAAAGAGTCTGAACATATTCTGTAATTCAATAGTAAGAAACACATTTGCTTCAAGACTGAGTTAACGATACATTTGTTTACACAACATAATCATAGGCCCATGTGTCCACACAGATTTTAAATTATGTCTGCACACTCTCCTATATAGGATGGAATTTAAGATGTTAAAACACATTTGCAAAATGAGTCAAAATTGATCACTCTCACACTAAGTTTTAGTCAGTCATCGAAGGGGAGAGGAATTACATACAATTAGTTAAATATGGTTGAAAGAGTCTGCACTCACTAGGATTGAAAATAAATTTCCTTTGAGGGACAAAGGATCATTTGAATTAATCCTATGAATCCTGTTTCGTAATAAAGATATAATAGCATTGTGATGTATTCAAGTTCAAATGTTGATATTTGTTTATAGATTAAAATAAAATACAGCACCATGAACTGCAAGATCTATTGAAAATGTGCCTTGAGCATTCAAACAAGAAATTAAAAATATATCTACGATGATGTACAGTCTACACACAGTAATGGAAGGTTGGCTTCATATAAACCTTGTGATAAATCAACATTTGTCTGAATGTGGATTTGTAAACAGGTTTTAGACAACATCTGATCACAACTATTTGTACTCAGAAAAACAAATAATACATGGATGAAGCCTTTACCAGTGTTCCTGCAAAAGAAGCATAATCTATTGTCAAAAAGCGCTTTGACCATATAAGGGCATGTGCATAGCAGATATGCATGAATTAATGCAGTTTGATAGTTTCACTTTCTAGATGGATATAGAGCTATGGGACATCAGCATAGGTCAAAATTTGCAGGGAAGGGGATGAAAAGAGCTGCACCTGGCGGAGGTAATGATTTTTGAAGCAAGGCCTTAAGGCGAACAGGGCTGGACAATATTGTAGGACTAACCCCCCCCCCCCCCGACCCCTGGGAGGTGGGAGGGGCAAATGTGAAGCACTTCTGCTTTTGTTATTGGGGACTGATATTGGCACTGCTTCATATCCCCCCGCCCCCTCCAGTAACAAATAAACAGCTTCCACCATTCCAGCCTCTTGGGAAAACGTCCGATGCCTGCTATGGCCAGTCCGGCCCTGAAGATGAGGTCTGTGGGAAAAGAGGTGAGTCGCTGACACGCTACACTGTAGTGCCTATATGTTTTTTGTATATCCAAGGCTCCGAAGCAGCTCTGTAGTGGGAGGTTGTACTCTAGAGATTGACAATATTAGGTAAACATAGGAATAGCATAGCATTTACACTACACACCGCACTCCTTAACAGACTACTGAACATATCACAACGAACGACAGTTGAAAACATAATCCAGTTATATTCTGTATATCCGTGGTCTCCCACACAAGGTGAAATATGATGAAAAATACTCATTAATGATCATTTTCATGTAGTTCAGAAAAAAACCTATGGCTGGGCACCAGTACTCTGCTAATATAGAAAATGAAGAGTATTGTTTTTTTTTTAAATGAGCTGTATAATAATTAGCTGGAAATCCCAATAGTATTATATGGTCACTGTAACAACATATAAATAATACTATGTCTTTTGGGAAGCCAATAAAGGTATATTGTGGCTGCCAAAGATAGTATGATGGCCCATGTGATTAACAAAAATACATGGATAATAAACATAGAAAATATACCACTGGGTCTTTTTTCTCTTAGGATGACAAACTTTCTCAGAAACTTTTCAGTCCAGGATTAATTGTATCAGGGTCTGATGCCAACGCAGCTGTTCCTCTGTTGAGACTCTTTTCAGACATCCCTTTTGTTATTCCGGCATATCTGGTATCCTTGTTGACACAGGATTACAGGGAAAAACACTTGTTGGAATGTAAGGCCAAGGGAAAGTCAATATCCTCTCAAGCCTACCTGAGAGTAAGAGCAGCAAGAGGCTGTTACAACACCTAGTAATCTTAAAGGATGTCACAGAGACCCTCACTGTACAGAGAACTAGGAACCCTCTCAACCAGACGAGCAGGCCTCCATGGGCATCGGGGGCTAGCACTGCACGCGCCAGGACAGAGGCCGGCGTTCTCTCTTATCACACTTAGGGTATTAATGCCACAGCTCTTTTGTGACACTTTACATAATGCCTCCTGGAACTTCATCTCTATCGGTGCAATGCCTAGTCTTTGACTAGTGCTCATCTTCCAACCGTGTAAATTAATCACCTTTTCTAAGAGCGGGCTCTCTAGTTACAATAACGAATTCCCCAAAATAAGGAAACACAAGTCTGCTGCTTAGCTTAACAACTAATGGAGCCTGTAGCTAAAGGGCCTTTGTTGACCGCTGTATTGTATGCCAGAGATAGCGTTGCTAGAAATAAAGACACAAGTCTCTAGTTTCCCTGAAATCCAACCTGGGTCAGTTTAGTTGAGAAAGGGATTACAGTAGATTAGTTTCCTGTTAAAAAGTGATAAGATTAATAAAGATATTAAAGAAACGAGCCTGGCAGTCGATGCTTTCATCACACAGTACACAAGGTGTATTTCTGGTGCGGGGTTAGCAATGGAGGGGGTGGGATGATGTGAAACAGGAAACAAATGGTTCCTGTTGATAAAATATAAGATCTTGATTACTTCCTCTTTTGCAGTGGCGGCTCCTCTGCTAAGGCAAATGAGCGTCGCCCCACTGCTCGTTGAGCAGGGCAAAAGAAAAAGAAAATGTTAATAACAAGAAGTTGTTATCATTATATTTTTCTGTGCCACTTGCTTCCCACCAACAGAGGGAGCAGGAGTGGTTTGCTCTCCCTAAGCGTGCATGGCGGCTTGACTGGCCCTCTGGGACCGGCCAAACAGTCAAGCGCACTTAGCATGTGCTCCACTGGCTGTGTTGCACAGCCCAGTTGACAACATGCCCAGCCTCCCAGATACTGCCTGAGCGGCCAAACAGGCCACTCAGACCAATCACAACGCTGCTCATGCAGCGTTGTGATTGACTGGGAAAGTCCAGGAGCCTGGGTGTTCTGGTGCTGCAGAGTGAGGACCGAGGAGAGACGAGCGGCGGTGAAGAAGAAGGTATGTTTATTAAAAAAAAAATTTTTAAATCATCCCCCGCCTCACCACCCCTGTTCCGAGGTAGCCGCCACTGATCTTTTGCAGCATAAAAGAGTAATCTTATGTTACAGATTTCGGAATTATAGGCACCTCTCTGCTTACATTCTTCTCTAAGTTATTTATTTGTCTTATAACAGTGATTCATCCTTTCGGTTATGTCGTGGGTAAGTTTTCTTTTTCATTTGTATTCACTCCTGACTATACCTTATGCCTGTATAAGTGATAGGTCCCAATCACACAAGTGAAACTAACGGCAAATCCTGAAAATGTACACAAGTGCCAAGTGATGTCAGTGGCGGCCGCCGCCTACCTAAAGTGGTAGGGCGGCAGCGGGTGCAGAGGGCGGCATGTTAGGGAGGGGGGAAATAAAATGTAATTTAAAACAATTAAAATACTTACCTGCTGCTCCGCTCAGCTCCCACCTGCCGTGCTGCTTCTCTTGTCGGCCGGAAGGGGATGGGCCCTCAGGGCACAGGCTCCACATCCAATCCAAATGCTGCTCTAGCATGAGAACAGCACCAGCAGCCTTGTTTGCCACTCAGATGGAGAATTGGAAACTGTACCTTTTCCCCAATGCTGTTGTGTAACACACCCAGGTTGGAGAAACATAAGTGCACATGTGTGTTTGGCTGGCTTAGGACAGCTGGCCAAACACACATGTGCACTTATAAGTGCACTCTAGTCCTCCTCCCTGACATGCCCGGCCCGCCCGCCCCATACTTATTGCAGGGCTCAGACACACAGGATAAATAAAATGATAATAACATTGCGTTATTATCATTTTATTTATTGTCTGCTGGCACGGGCTGTGGGGAGAGGCTCCTCCGCTGTTACGGAGGAGCCCCTCCTGGATGTTGTTTTGTAAGAGTGTTGTAAGAAGCATCTCAGATGTGCTCGTCGCAAAGTAAAGCAATTCATCCTTACTCATTATGTACTAATTATACATTCCATTTATAACACACTACAGTGCAGAGTGTATCAGTAAAAACATTGCTAAAGGGGGATATTCACCCAGTTTGATCCCCTGGTAGAACTTCAATGAGTATGGCATGGTTGAGCAGCCCTGGTGGCAGCAGACAGACTGGACAGGTACTGCAGCTTCCCTCTTACTTGCTCCAGAAATAGTAATACCGTTCACCTAAAGTTGCAGGTAAGAGAGTCTTGGATTAAGAATACATTGGTTAACTATGATGTTATGCAGGGCAAGAGCAGAATAATTTGAGAATGAACTTCCAAATACTGGTAATGATATAACTGCAAATGTATTCCACATTCAGAAACCATGTTGGGATTAGAGCATCCAGTACACCAAGGTTGCAGCAACTGGCCAGGCAACGTTCCTGCCAGCCCCTTACCTGCACATGGATGTTCAAAGCCCCAAAACATAGAACTGGGTATAAAGATAAAGCAGCAAGCATTTACATTACTAGTAATAACAATACAGAATGCCAATGATATAGAACATGTGTTGAACATTCAGAAATACATGTATGCAACATTAGCTATTCTCTTAAAACAAACAAAAATTTAGGGGCTGATTTAGAGTTTTGCTGGCAGAGATAAGTCTGTCTGCATAGGCAGAGTACTGTACTCCTGCCATAGGAGGGTCCTCTGCTCACAAACACAGTGTCCAAGCACTTACTTGTCCAGTTTGTCTCTTTTCTTGTCAGCACTGAATGCATATCTGTCCATCTATTGCCACTCAGCTGAATCCTTTGGACTTCATATATGTGCCTCAGTAAATTCTGGCTCTGCCAATGACCCAGCACCTCCCCAATTTTTTAGTAAAGATATGGATACAATCTTCCCGGTATTGCTGAAGTTGATAAACTCCTCTATTCCAAAGGGATTAGTACCCCCACCCTGGAAACATTCCATGGTGCGGGCACTAATGAAGAAACCCAGTCGTGACCCTGATACACTTGGAAAGTATCCCCCTATTTTCCTTCTCCCCGGGATCAGCAAAATGCTGGAAAAGCATGTTAACTCAGTTATCTCTGCTTTTCTTGAATCTAATAACATACTCCACCTGTCTCAAACTGGATTTCGTCCCCAACACAGGACTGAAACCGCATTACTCGCAGTGGTTGAAAAGGCTGAAATGATCCTGGACAGAGGAGGATCGACTGCCGTCATCCACTTGGACCTGAGTGCTGCCTTTGACACTGTTAACTATGACATCCTGATCCACAGATTGAGGAATGTTGGTCTATCAGGTAGTGTCATCACCTGGCTATAGTCCTTCCTCAAGGACAGGAGCTTTCAAGTATTTGAAGGGGATAAGTCGTCAGATCAAATCCCACTTGGCTGCGGCGTCCCTCATGGCTCAACCCTGTGCCCGATGTTGTTCAATGTCTACATGAGCAGAAAAGCACACGGAGTCCCAAGAAGAAAAGAGAATTATAACTCAAACTTTCTAGGGCAGTCTAAAATCAGAAGTCGAGTGACAGAGTAGTTTATAGTTATTACAATATATAATGGAGATCAATTGTAGTGAGTCAACCAACTATAGGGAACTAAACACACAAATATACCCAATAAATAAAATGTATTCAAAATTGGCGCACATTCAGGATTAAAAACATAACATAAAAAATCTTTTTAATTAAAAAACATTTAATTTGGAAAATATACTATACAATACAATGTAAAGACAACAACAAGTCGACGCTGCGTTTCGGTGAGAAGTGGATCGTTCACCTTCCTCAGGACAGTTTTCTTGATCATTCTTTAGGTCTTAAACGAAATTCGAATGACTCAGGATGTCCACATAACATACAATTTTTCAAATTTTGAGGGAATGAGAATAGTCCACTCGACATTAAGCCTTAGGTATTGGCCAATGGATTTGAATATGTTCGTTGGTGCCACCGATTCAAATTGAGAGTCTCTATTTGACAACATAAAAAAGGGCAGGTGAGTATATACACCCACTGGTAGGCTTTAGGGTAGGTGTTGTACTATTCACTTGTGGATTTTCACCCTATTTAATTAAAATTTGTAGGGTACCTGGGCCGATAAAGTCGCTTTAATTTCCGCGATTCCCAGAGATTAAAAACCTGCACACAGCGATCCGGCCTCCCTGCAGCCAACGAACGAGTTCCGGGTTAGGATGCATCCTAATTGCGCCAATTTTGAATAAATTTTGTTTATTGAGTTATTTGTGTGCTTAGTTATCTATAGTTGGTTGATTCACTACAATTGATCTCCATTATATATTGTAATAACTATAAACTACTCTGTCACTCAACTTCTGATTTTAGACTGCCCTAGAAAGCTTGAGTTATAATTCTCTTTTCTTCTTGGGACTCCGTGTGCTTTTCTGAACTACTAACCCTGTCCCTGATTGACAAATAAGGGTACCTCCATTATTTTTGCAATGTCTACATGAGCCCACTGGCACAGATTGTCCTCCCCTTCGGGATAGACATTGTTACATATGCCGATGACACCCAGTTAGTGGTGGCCCTGAACCACCCAGGATCCACCTCGTCCAGTCTAGGCCCCTGCCTGGAGAAATTCGCCAAATGGATGGAACTCTCCTTCCTCTAACTAAATGGAGATAAAAGAGAGCTTATGATGCTTGGCAACTCACCCATCTCTGGCATCGGCCTAACTTGGCCAAGCTTTCTTGACCCTCCACCCACACCCAAAAATCATATCAAAAGTCTAGACATGTGGCTAGATCTGTTACTCACTTTTGATCATCAGGCAACTAAACTGGCAGCATCCTTTGGCATCCTGCGAATGCCCCGCAAAGTCCTTCCACTCCTCCCTTTTTCAGCAAGAAGACTCATAGTCCAGGCTTTAATCCTCTCTCACCTCAACTACGGAAATGCTCTGTATTTAGGTGCTCCTAGGGCTACCACAAATAAACTGCAAGTCATCCAGAATTGTGCAGCATGGATGCTTTTTATGACTCCCAACAGCCACTCCGCAAGGCCTGCTCTGAAAACCCTGCACTGGCTCCCAGTTGCGGACAGAATAAAATTCAAGTCTCTATGTATCGCCCACAAATCTTTCTGGAAGAAAGGCCCCCCATCCTCCAAGCCATCGTCTCCCCTTACCACCCTAATAGACTCCTTCGTTCATCCAGTCTCTACCTAGCTGCGGTCCCAAAAATCAACAGGATGAGAAGCAGTGGTCATTCCCTCTGCTTTACTTCTGCCAAGCTCTGGAACACGCTCCCTCCCCACCTACGATCGGAACCAAATCTCCTTCCCTTCTGTAAACATCTGAAAATGTGTTTTTTTCAAAACCCCTCCTACTAAGCTGCTCTGACCTGCCTCTCTCTCGGCTAGCGCTGGGACGCCTTCAGGTAGCCATGCGCTCTACAAATATCTATAACATAACATCAAATATTGCCATTCAAATCACACCTGAAACAACCATGTAACCAGTGCTCACATCTTCATTAATACAAAACAGGGGTTTACCAGCACCAGTAAGATTAATTGTCCTATAAGCAACTTGAACAGACTGGACAGCTCTCTTTCATGATAATCATGAATGCACAGCCAAATGAACAGACTCTTAACCACCTGCTGACGTGCTCCACCTGGCAATTAATCTCTGGCTAAGATAAAACCAACCAGCTCTGCCTGATTCCAAAGCTTTTAACAAAAATTCTAAACAAACTTTATTCTGTAATGCATCCCCAACAAATTGAGTAAATTCCCTATGTAACATCCTCTTGAAAACAGATATCCTTTGATGGTGACCCATGTTCCAAACATCACACATCCGGTCATTTAGAAAATATTTCTCCAATATTAAACCAATTATTTGCTCTCATGATATTACCACATGAGGGTCATTATATTTATGGTCCTTTTCCCACCATGACCCTGGATGTGATGTGATGTTATGTTAAGTTAAGTTAAGTTGTGTAAGCATTAATCGCACTTGGGAGGGTATCCTGGGACAAACTAAACAGTGTGGTGGCTGTCCTAACAGGCTACTATGTGCAGAGTCACATTTTCAGTCTTTTCCTGAATTCTAGGGTTGAGCTGGTGGCTCTAATGTGGAGGGGGAGTTTGTTCCTGGCTTTAGGAAGGCACGACCATTGGCTCTGGTTCTTCAGATGCTTGGGACATTGGTTAGCTGAGCAGAGGTGTCTGATGGGCTGAAGCAGCTATTCAGGTAGATGGGGCCTAAGCTGTATAGTGATTTGTGTGTGTCTGTGTGTAGTTTGAACAGAGCTCATTTCTGCACGTGGAGCCTTTTGAGGTCTCTGTTGTGGCTGGAGATGTGGATGCATGTAGGTTGGTTGAATGTAAGTCTGCCTGATGTACTCTGGGTGATATGGAGTCACTTAGTGAGTTGAACAGAGATTTTGATGTAGAGTGCATTTGTATAGTTTAGCTTGCTGGTTAACTGTGTTTGTATGATTGTTCAGAGGGTGCCAAGAGTAAACCATCTAAAGATTTTCCTAAGGGTCTTAATGGTGTGGAATTAGAAAGATATGACAGAGTTTACTTGTCTGGCCATCAATAGTTTGCTGTTGACCAACACTCCAATGTTCTTCACTTGGGTGGAAGGGTGGATGTTGGTCTGAGTTGGCTTGGCCACCAGAGCAAGGACCAGATAATCGAGTCCTTCCCAAAAATTACTACCTCTGTCTTTTCTGAGATGATTTTGAGGCAGTTTGATTTATCATGAGGAACTTTGCTTGGTTGCTGACGGTGTCCTTGGAGAGGGAGAGGATGAATTGTGTGTCATCAGCATATGAGACGATGTTGAGTCCAAAGACTCTCACGATGTTAGCAAGTGGGGCAATGTAGATATTGAAGAGTGTGGGGCTGAGTGAATATCCCTGGGGGACTCCGCAGACCAGCTCAGTTGGTTCAGGGATTATTCAGGCCCCTTCCGGCATACAGTGACAGTGAGGGACTTCCGGAATGAAAGGGGGGAGGGGTTGGTGCTCCACAGCGCGTTCTGCTGCAGGTAGAGGGGCGTATTGTGCACAAAACAGGATGAGCAGCATTAAGCGCGAGTCGGGTAACTCTGCTCCGCCGGCAGTGGGCGGAGTTTTTAAAACTCTACGTTTCAAATGGAGCGCGGAGTGGGCAAAGCTCCGCTTACTCCACCGGCGGAGCGGAGTTTGCCTCCCACCCTTACAGGAAACCTTGCTTTTACATATTAAAAAGTCACCCCTAAGTACACCTTCTGGCCCATTTGGTAGGGTGCCTGCTATGTAAAAGTAGAACATATGCTTAATTAAATTTTGCATATTTCTCCAAAGACGAGCCCCCTAAAGAACACATTGCATACCTTCAGTAATGCTCTTTCATGTAGAGGCTCTATCTAACCACAGATTCCGTGTCTGTCAATATTACCCCAACATCAGACTGGATCTGGAAAATCTCAAGCCAACAGGTGGTGCCATACAGCTTTGTGCCGACAGTGCCCCACTCTGAAAGTGACACGTGGGGCCCTACATAGAATCCACCCACGGCGGGCTGAAATCAGTTGCTTTCTGAATTGCCTAGGCCTTCAAACATGGAATCCCATCTTCAGCATGGTAGTAACAACTACAACCAACGTATGGCACAGGCACCCTCAATATGGGTCCTTTGGCTAAAATACCCTGCACTTCCTGCCGCAACAGAGACATATGTTCCTCTGTCAGACAGTCTGGTGGTGGTTGAAGGTATGGCAGGGTTGTGAACATCAGCGACTCCTGCATTAGGGCAGAGAAGCACCCCTCGCTGCGAGCACAGCAAACCTGGAAAAAATAAATGGTAATAAAATGCTTTTAAGAACATTTTATTTTTTACTGCTGTGCTGCCAGTCTGAACCTAGTGTGAGAGCAGGGTGAGGGCATTGTTGCTGCTGATTTGCAGCAAGAAGAGTGGTGGCCACAAGTGCACAAGTCGGTTTGGCCAGCTGTCTTGGGACAGCTAGCTTGGCATGTGCACTTTAAACCTCTCCAACCCCAGCTGTGTTAGACAGCCTGGTGGAGAGCAGACACAGCCACCCAGTGTCTAAAAGAGTTCTGAAACAACCCGCTCCAATCAATTCTGCTGCTTCTCACATGCAGGTTAATTTAACAGCATGAGAGTCATGTCTGGATTGGTTAGGGGAGTTGACTCTGTGACCCCGTGTTTTGGAGAAGAATCCAGAAGACCAGAGGAAATGCAGTCCATTGGGTAAGTAAACATTTTAGATTTAAGTTTTTGACTAACCCTGGGTATAGTTCGCGAAGTAGCGCTACACGTAGCTATGCAAAGTGCACTTCGCACTACGCGAGCTACGCGTAGCACTTCGCAAACTGCGTAGTACCCTGTTCGCACTGTGCAAGATGCCGTTTTCAATGATTGCACAGTGCGGACAAGCATCCGGCACTGTGCAATCATTGAAAACGGCATCTTGCACAGTGCGAGCTGTAGTGTTCTGCCGCTCGAGTAGATTTTTACTCGAGCGGCAGCTTTCTCAACGCGGACTGGTAGTTTCTCATCGCGAGCGGTCGTGAGCATACGTGACCACTCGCAATGAGAAACCTGACCTCCCCGCATTGAGAATCTCGCCGGTAGGTTTATTTTCCACGCTCGCGATCGGCAACTTGATGTTGCTGATCGGGAATGAGGAAAAAGTCTCGCCGGGATGTCATTTTGCTTGCTTGCGGTCGCCAACTTGACATTGAGGACCGCGAGCAAGCAAAAAATGACTGCTGCACTACGCTACGCTACGCGTGTTTGCACTGTGCTACGTGAAATTCGCGTAGTGCGAAGTAGCACAAACTTCGCAAACTACGCGAGCGTAGCGTAGTGCTTTGCCCAGGCTTATTTTTGACCCACTGACAGGCACTGTGAGAAACTCGCACTGCTTTCTGCCTGAACTCCAGAGCTCTCTGTCATGCCCATTATAAAGATTGTTTATAATGAGCTTCGGTGTTGACCGTAAAGGCATTGCTGGTTTCTCACAGTGTTTGTCAGTGGATCAAAATATTTGCTTCACTTGCCCCACCATATATAAATGTCACCAATCACCACTGGTTGTGAATGGTGAGGAGTAACCCCATACAGAATCTACATGTCTGAAGTTATCATCTGACACCGTGAAAGAAAATATCGGATCCAGCTGTGTACCATCAAGGGCTAACTAAAAAGGCTTTGGGGGCTGCAGCACCTGGAGAGGGAGCCTGGACTGCATGCTGCCCCTATTGTTTGGGTGGTCTGTGGGTACCTTGGCCTCGAAAAGGCCTTTAGGATTGCTGCACAGGTTATATTTGCTAGAGATACACCTTTCAAAGCTCGAACCTTGGCCTTCTCATACCTCTCCTTTCCCACTACACCTCTTTAAAATTGCACCTCTCCCTGCCTTCACTTAACCCTCCCAGTCCCCCCCTTCCCCGCAGCTCTCCCTGCCGGTACCTTTCCCTGCGTACATTTCTACTTGCCAGCACCTCTTCTAGTCTACATTCGGTCTACACCTATGTCTGTCTTCCCTTCTTCCAGCCCACACCTCATATCCCCTACCTTGCCCTGGCTGCACATTTCACTTAACCATTCCTGCACACTCGTCTCTCTATGCACAGCTCTGCCAGCTTCATCCTCTTCTTGTCAATTCCCTCCTCGTGCCCATAACCAGAGACGTTTTAAGGCTTGGGCAAAGTGGGCTCTAGTCCAGGGCCCCAACCTTTCAGGGGGTCCCCAGGAGAGGCAACTCTTTTCTGTAGAGTCCTGACCTGATGACCTTGAACATTTCTTAAACAGTTTGTTTTAAATACTGTTTTCCTTTAATTGATTTTTAATGTGAGTGATATGACCATGCAACATCCCTACAAAAGCTTATTTTAGAACAAAACAGGGCCTCTTATATGAGAAATGGAAGGGGGTTACAAATAATATTAGTGAACTGCTGCATTATAAACGCGTCAGTATCCCTGGATATTGGATGCAAACAGATTTTGAATTTGGACCAGTGGGCCTGTGCACTGGCCAAAGAGGGCATGAAAGAGCTGAAACTGGATCATAACTTTAAAGCTGTTCCAAAAAGAGGGCCCCTAAATTACACTTGGCCCCCAAAATCCTAAAAATGTCCTTGCCCATAACTCTGTGCCTGCCTGTACCTGTCTCTGACAATGTTTCTCCCTGCCTGCTTCTGTTCCAGTTGAACCATTTCTTGTCTTTGTATGACAATGCTCCTACTCTGCCTGTACCTCTACCTGCTCATACCTCTCTAATCCTGTACCTCTCCTTGCACAAACCTTTTGTTCTAGCAAAACACTGAGAGCCCAATTCACAAACGTAAACGTAAACCTGAAGCCTGAGTTTAGACCTGCAGTCTAAGTTTAGACCTAGAGTTTAACTTTAGACATGAGGTCTAAATTTAGACTTTAGGTCTAAAATTTGATTTCAGGTCTAAAATTAGACTTCATGTCTAAAATTAGACTTTAGGTATAAACTGAGACTTCAGATCTAAATGTAGACTTCAGGTCTAAGTTTACTTTTGTGAATCAGGCCCTCAGTTTTTCATACCAGTCACTACTTATATTGACTCCTCAATGTTGACAACCAACATGGTGTCAATGTAAGGAGATCTATGTATGCTTGTCTTGTAGTCAATACTCAGGAGTCAAAGTATGTGCAGGTTACTATTACTGCCCTTGAGGTACAACTACCAGTAGCATTGTGTTCCCTTTTGCAAAGAGCAAACACGCATAAATAGAGGGTTGCAATAATCAAACTGAGGTGGTGGGTCCTACTGGCTCACTTCCTACATCTTTCGAGATATGCAACTGTGGCACTCCATACTAGACGGGTGATGCTCATTTTCTTGAATTAAGTATTAAGTACCAGCGTCAGCCAAAGTTTATCAAGATTATCTTGATGCACATGCTAGACAGCAACACCGATCAGGTGTGCCCGTGTCACTGTGGCGTGCAGCCAGGGCTTCAAGTGCCGAAGCTTGGTGAAGTGATACTTGCCTTTACATGCACTGACTAGCACATTAGTCAATATTCTCAGGTGTATTTTATGTTCTCCAAACCATCATTGGGCATTAAACATCAATGTTATAACTGTGGTTCAGCAAAAAGTGTTTTGCAAAATGCTAAACAAGTGAAAGCTGCCTATTTTTTAAAATTTCCCTGCAAAGCGAAATT
The DNA here is from genome assembly GCF_964204655.1 of Triturus cristatus. Classification (NCBI taxonomy): domain Eukaryota; kingdom Metazoa; phylum Chordata; class Amphibia; order Caudata; family Salamandridae; genus Triturus; species Triturus cristatus. The sequence continues at coordinate 828,247,072 of NC_140580.1, forward strand.
GGGATACCAAATGTACCATAATTTACTCAACAGGTCGACATTGCACGATAAGAGACTTTTGGAGATTTCCTACCCTTTGTGCACTTAATGTGGTACTTCTTAGAGAAAGGAAGTCTAGGGAGAACCCCACAAACAGCTTGAACTGCTCATGAACTGGGCAGTTGTTGTTTCCTGCGTTTCTCTCTGGACCTCTTTTCTCTAGGGAGAACCAATCGAACTGCAAAACCCATACAGTTTGCAGTTCACTTGCTGAATGACCCACATCCATTCACTTTTATTAATCGGTGTTACGGGGAAACACATTGTGCAGACTTTCAATGCAGTTCGTTTCTGCGTACTATAGTATGAAAAACATTTTGGCACATCTTTTTTTCCCTGTCACACTTAGTGGCTAATTTTTTCTAAGGGTTGTTTCAAAAGTTAAAGCTATGGGAATCAATACATTTATTACTTGAACACTAGTTTTATTTGTGTAAATAGATTACTCAATCTGGGATCAATTGGAAGACAAACTGTTAGATCTATCTTTTCTTGTTGTAGTACGGATTAGAAAGTACTGGTAGAAAAGAAAAGTGGAAATCTGAACAGACAACATGCTTTAAAAAGAAATTGATAAAGATGAGACTAAACTAGTTTTTTTTCCATTTGATCTTTTCAAACATCGATCTTGGTGTTTTATTGTTTTGTAATTTGTGGTTAACGCCTTAACCGCAGCGGTAATTCCGCCACGGTGCGGGGCGTTCCATTGAGTGGGCGGGGACGTGTCGGCCAACGGACGTGCGCAGCACTACCGAGGTAGTGCTCGCGACGGCTGTTGGCCGGCGGGCGCACTTAAAGGGTTAAGGTAAGTTTGCAGCCCTAGGGATGTTGCTTAATGAATGTCACATCAATACAAAGCTTCTGCTTTTTTAATACATTTTCCCAAACACAGGATTTTGAGTTTCATCACCTACAGTCCAGTGTCATCACACAGTAATCAGTATTGAAAGGCACAGAAGTATACAAACAAAAGGTTTTGGAGGTGGCGGGCTAGAGCAGGTATTTGACCCGGCATGGAAATTTAGATTTCTAAAATTGAATTGATACATTTTATTAAAGATAATTTGGCCTTTATTCATGGGTTTTATATGTGAAGGGGATTAAAATGGGAATGTAAAAGTTATGAATGAAACTTTATGAATCAGTCTTAACTACTGAGAACCCCCCGGAGAGCGTTCCATTCCATCATAGTCTGCAACATTACATAAGTGGCCAATGATATACAAATCAATCATGGACCCAAATGCAGGTCAGCATATCTTCGTAGTCTTCCATCAACAGTGATGTGAAAGTAAACAACTTTTTATAGTGCTTTCAAAAGTGTCAATCTTAAGGAAAGAAGAATGTTTTTTCGACAGGTGATTGCAATTAATTTACTTTAATGGACAGCAGCGATTGTAAACAAGATAAAGCATATTAGCCTCTTAAAGTGTAACCATCCAGAGTGTGGTTATGTATGATTGAGGGAGCCCTGGTGACAAGATATATCCGGAGTGCAGTGGCCATTATAGGATATAGACTTCCAATACACGAGCTTATGGTGCACTGATCAACCATCCATAATCTCATACTCTGCATTCTCTGTCCTTGTTCTTTTTTCTGTTGTCCTCTCGATGCACTTAGCCATTTTTCTGAGGGAAAGGTCAGGTGATGCATAAAGCATCTCTTCTTCCAACCTTCTTCCAGCTTTCTTGTTTTCCTTCCGCGCCATTCATGCTAGACTAACACTGCGCCCCGCGTGTTCTAGGTCTTGCAACCGAGAAAAGCAGTCCGCCCAAGAGCACTGTCTTCATATAATTCAGGTAAAGCGGCTGCTGCCATCTCTCTCTCTGGTCCTGCATTACTGACACATACACCGCTGCCAAACAGTCCCTGCCCTTTTCAGGAAAGGCGCTCATCTTCTGTTACGAAATTAGACTTTAATTTTGGAATATAGTTACTAAACACCAGAATAACTATGAGAAAGAGTAGGGTACAATTGAGACCGTATAAAGAAAAACAAAAGCCAAAAAAGGCAAGAATGCCATGCTACAAAATCAGAATAAAAATTGCATTTCTCACACATATCTGTGTCTAAAGAAGAGAAACTAGGGCTAGCCCCTTTGAGGTCAAAGACAAAAGGAATGGAGAAATTATGAACACTTCTCTTTTATATCGTTATAGAAATTCTTGTAAATGGAAAGCCCCTTGAAGCACCAGTTTGGATGATTCTTGTCATGACTATGAAAAGCCCAACAGTGCTCACACAGGCTGAGAGACAGCAGAGAATAATTTAGGCATCCATTTAATCTAAGGCAGGCTTCGCCAACGAGTAGCTTGTGATCTACTGGTAGCACTCAAGCTGATTGAAGTAGCTCTTCTGTAGCAGCCCAGTGACTAACTTAAAAGCTTCGCTCGGTTGGATCAAAATCTGTATGCCAAAATTGAAAAGCATGTATTTGAAATGAAAATGTGTGTATTTTTAGCATTCATAGACTGTTGTTTAGAGAATAAAATTGTTGAATTTCCAAAATGTATTTAAAACTGATATTTTAGTGATAAAAATCAAAAGGTGCTTGTGAGACAATTACTAATATTATTGACTTGGTACTAGGGGCACTGCAGCTATAGCTGTTATGTATTACCAATGCGCAGACATTTGAACATTGATAAGGCATGTTTTACATTGCAGTGGGCAAACATGCTTGATGCACAGAGGTAATCACTGCTAATCTTGCATTTGATGGCTGCTAATGTAAGCTTGTCTGATCTGGTTCCTACTACATCTCTAATAATAGTAGCTCACAAGGATTTTAATTGAACACAAGTAGCTCTTATTACAGAAAAGGTATGAGACCCCTGATCTAAGACATATAACGTTTGAATGTTAAAACAAGAAGAAATGCTAGGATGGTTAAGAGAGGCCTTGGTTATTTTCAGCGTTCTGTTCAGACGTCTCTTCCTTTGGACTTAAAATATATTTCAAAACGTAGCCCTCATTTACAAAACCAATTTGTGGTCACGAAGGCTCCAAATCTTAAAATTTGAGCCATTATCAACCGCAAAATTTTATTTTATTTATTTATTTAAAGGTTTTGTAAAGCGCGTAGTAACCCACTGAGCATCCCAGCGCTAACCTGCATCTCCAAGGGTTTCAGCCGTCTAAAGAATTATGTTTGAGGGAAGAGGAGAGTCTTTAATGATCTCCTGAACTGGAGGTGATTCGATTCTGTCCTCAGTCTTCGTGGAAGGTGATTCCAGTATTTGGCCGTGTGGACCGAGAAACGACGGCCACCGGTCTTGGCTTTTTTGACTCTGGGGACTGAGATGAAATTTTCTCCGCTGGACCGGAGATCCCTTTCCACCTTGTAGGTGATTAAGAGTTCCTTGAGAAGGGGGGGGCCGTTATTGTTGAGGGTTTTGTGGGCCAGACAGAGGGCTTTGAAGGCGACCCTTTCTCTGACTGGAAGCCAGTGTAGAGATTTGAGAGCTGGCTTGGCAGAGGATCTAGCCGGTGTGCCCGTAAGTAGGCGGGCAGCGGCGTTTTGGACTTTCTGCAACGTGTTAAGGGTGGCTTCAGGAGCTCCCAGATAGATAGCTTTGCAGTAGTCCAATCTCGCCAGGATGAGGCCCTGAATGAGGAGCTTCCTTGCGTTAGCGGGGAGCAGGGGGAAGATCTTCCTACAGGCTCTGAGGAGACCGAAGCATGTCCCTGCCGTCTTTTTTGCCTGGGTTTTGAAGCTCAGGTCCTTCTCGATCCACACGCCTAGGCTTTTGACCTCATCCTTGGGAGCGGGAGGGTCACCCAAGCAATTGGGCCAGAGGTGAGGTGGCAGGGAAGGCCCCTTATGACCCAGCATGAGTATCTCGGTCTTTGACCCGTTCAGCTTTAACGATGAGAGATTCATCCATCGGTGGACTTCGGAGAGGCAGCTGTGGAGATCAGAGGGGGCGTGATGGGGATGTGAGAGAGTTACCACCAACTGGGTGTCGTCGGCGTAGTTGATAATTGAAACGCCGAACGAACTAACTCTCTTCTCCAGTGGGGCCATGTACACGTTGAATAACGTAGGGCTCAAAGATGAGCCCTGCGGCACTCCACAGCGGAGGGGGATGATAGGTGAGTGGCTGTCGTTCTCCCAAACCTGGAAGGAACGGCCTGATAAAATGGCATATTTGTAATCACAATACCCAACCTGTGTTTCAGTAACACGTTACCCAATAACAATTTGGGTATGAGAATATATACCGAATCAGTATTTGGAAGGGGCTTGTGAAGGACATCCCTTCCAAATACCAATTCCTGAAGGTATGTAGTCATTTTTTGTGATTGAATTCCGGTTGCAAAAAATCTATATTTTACCACCTCCTCAAAGGAGGTGTTAAGCCATTCGTAAATCGGAATGTTGACAAAAAGTTGTTTACTATTGTGTGCCTTCCTAAAGACTGCCTACTCCATAAAAAGGTTTTTGGAATTTAAACACATTCCACTTTTCGTCAAGAATTTTCTCAACGCAGGCGGTCGCAACCATTCGTGGTGAGAAAGCTGACAACAGAGTAGAAATTCTACTCAAGATGCAGCAAAGAAAAAGCCCCACTGGCGAGCCACGTGTAGCCGTTTATGCAAATTTTGCACTGTGAACAACCTCCCAGTATAAACATCAGAGCAAGCATTGCGACGTGCCGAATTCTGCCTGCTTGCGGGACTCCGTGGAATTTCGTGGAGTTTTCATGTAAGTCAGTGGAGTTCTAGTGAGTGAAACTCCCCGAGTACCACCACCCCTAAACAAAACCGTTTCCAATTTTTAAACAAAAACAAACAATTACTTTAACAAATGCGTCCATTGATATTTGTGAATGTTATGGCTCTTTTATACTTTTATCTGTTTTTTATAAACTGATTCCTTTGCTGTGGTGTAAGAGAAGTTGTATTTTTTTAAACAGTGAAACCTTTTGAAACTGAGTTGATAATATTTACCTTATGTATTTCATTATTTAGGATCACAGGTGTTGCTGGTTGTCAATATTAGCCACATGTTATACTGACTAAAACTCAGGGAAATGCTGATTATGTTTTTGCCTTAAAGTCAAGAACAAGAAATCCCAGGAGACTCTGATATTAAATGCAAATAAGATCTTGAGTATAATAGGGTGTAACAAAATTAAATATAAAAAATATATAAATATGCAAAATAATGCTAATGGAGTTTAAAAATTGTTGTTTGAAACTTTATGCTGTAGAATTACCTCATATAAACGTATTGGAGACAAATATGATATCTATCCACCATTTGAAAGGATGCAAGTCCACCATTTGAAAGGAATTAAACATGATGTTGGAATTATTTTGACATTTTATTTTTGATGTGATAAAGTGAGCCCATCAAACCTCATTACAAATATATGGATTATATTCCATTGAGAAAATAAATCTCTACTTGGGAATTTTAAATTATAAATGAATAGCAATCAATAATAGGATTGTTTTCCACCTCTGGGTTCCAGGTGGCCTTGTAGACAACTCAAATTGTCTACAAGGTCACTTACAGTCCTGAGGTTGAAACCTCCCTATTACCGATAGCTACTATGCTACATGTGTTTGCTGTGCATGCCTCCAAATTAACACTCTTGTTTTAAAGTGATACCATGGACTAGCTGTGCAGGATAGGCACACACAGAATACCTGTACTCTTCCCATTTCTTACCTAAGTAATACTGTCATCACCAAGTATCAAAACAATAACTGATGTCCTGCATTGCTTCCAACTTCTCTCTTTCTAATCTTCCCTCTTTCCTCAATACATTTGTGTCAGGAAATATATACCTTTCATTCTGCTACCCTCACCCATTTTTATTCTTAAACCCCTACCCAGAAAAAAAACAATGTCTACTGTTGTATCCTCCTTGCCAATGCCTGATCACACGCTCACAGTTTGAAAATGGCTAGTGTCATGCCATCCTTCCCAAAGTCTGACCCTACACACACAGCTACAACAATTGCAATCACAAAGACTTGATAGATTCTATTGTGATTTCTATTGAGGGGATCTCCACCTTTCAAGCCTCCTACTCCATTCAACTCATAATGTGTCACAATATGTCTCTTGAGAGTTGCAAAGACTTGGAGTTCTGTGGTTGGAAAGCCTCAAATGTGCAAATATCAGGTGTTGCAACCTCAAAATTGTTTAAAAACATCAGGCACCAGACCACCGTGCGATCATTTTCTGGATCCGAACATTTGAGACAGATTACTTTTTTTTTTTTTTTTAGAATAACATTTCATTTATTTTGTCAAGTACACAGGAGAAAAATTACTTTTTGACATCCTTTTTAAGTAAAACAACCAAAATCAAACAAGGCCATTCTCAAATGGAACTCGCTTTTAGGGAATGATCCTTTTATTTAGGAGCCCTTTATAATCCCTATGTCCTGACCCAATGACTTCCCTTTATTACTTGGGAGCCTAAGGGGTGATTAAAAAATGTGGTGATGCATGGGACTACTTATTATCCCTGCATCTGTACAGGTCGACATGTTTTAGCCTATATAATGATCCTGCAACAAGTCTTAGTCTTTCTTCAGCACCAGGATCCTTATTTTCCTAACTCACATTCATTCATTCATCAACAGACACACTATACCTATTAGTACAGTCCTGTAGGACAATGTGTGCTGGAGGTGCGGAGTTTTTAGGTCCTGGAAGTATGTAAAACATACAATACAGCAAATCATAAATGATGAAGCACATAACTGGAGACATAAACGGAACGAAAATGATCAATAAACAATGATAGAGACAAAGAACATAGAAAGTAATCCGTTTCTTTTCATACTCCTAGTAACTATTTCTTAAGATCATGTAACACGTGAAAAGTGCACCCTGCAAACCGCTGTAATTCTGTGAGACTGAGATGCATGCATATGTTCATTTCATACACCATCATGGAGTCTTCTTCTGACTCATGCTAGTGAGGGCCCCCTGGAGTAGTTCGCTGGGAAAACCCTTGTAGTCGTCACAGTTTATGGATAAATTATGTACATAAAACAGCATGGTAAGTGAGCCGAGCGATAGTTTTAAAAGAGAGAAGGGAATGCATCCAATCCCCGTGAGTCCCCGGTCCTTAATTCATCAAAGGTGTTTTTCCTCTGGAATATCTAAGCGTTTTCAATTAACTCTTCATTGTGTTGGTGATGGGTCAAAACTTAAAAGCGTTTCACTAAAGCTGTACTGGCTGTGCCCACAAAAGTTACAGTACGTATAGTGTGCCCGCCAAACCTGACAGGTGGGCATGTCTGCGTCACATCCTGACATGGTGGGGTTGCTGGGAAATGTAGTCCTAGTGCCCTCGGTGAGTGTGATTTATACTGAAGATTTTTCATTATTATGTTAGAGCTTACAGAGAAAAAGCATCAAATAAAGTTTTTTCAACCAAATGAGTATATTTCCAATCATCATGGTTATATGGTTGTAGGTGCCCAATAAAGAATCAGTCTGCTGTGCGAGAAATGTCAGTTCTGTATTATTGAATTTAAAATATTAGACCCGGAGTGGGGTAGAGTTCATGTTACTCTCTAAGTAATACTGACGTATTTCTGAAGATAAACATTGTATTTGCATATGCCTGTCAATGTCTCGTTTCTGAGAGATGTATATAGGTATGTGAAGAAGCTAAAGGTATAGAAACATCGTAGTATCTTTATATGATACTAGGCTCATATCCAAAATGTCTTTGGCTCGGAAACCAGTTGGCTTATAGATATTAAAAGAATCCAAAGTATTACATATAGTTCCAGGTTATCTAGGAGTGACCAATAGCCAAGGTATAGCATCATTTAGGCCATCAATGTGTGACTTCAGACGGAACACCCATCGTTTTTCCTTGTTTAATAAAATTTTGTGTGGCTGTGCCTCCATAAGGGAAGAGGAAGGCAGAGGAGCCTTAAAATAAAATGGTAATAAAACGAATTTATTACCATTTTATTTTTCATGCTCGCAGCAGCCAAGTCAGCAGCAGGGAGAAACAGTGGACTCTTCAATTTTAAGTGTGCATGTCAAATTTGTCTGGCTGTCTTGCCTGGTATGCGAACTTTAAACACTCCAACCCATGCTGTCTTAGGCAGCTGGCTAAAGAGAAAGTACAGGCCCCCAGAGCCTGAAGGAGCATTGAACCAACACACTCCAGCCATTCCTGGTGCTTCTCTCATTCTTCCTGAGCAGCATGAGAGCAGTGTCTGGATTGATAGAGGGGAGTTGCTGGCTGGAGCTCTGGGAGCCTGTGTTGTTGAGACGAAGAGGAGCACCAAGCATGAGGCAACATGTAAGTAAATCTTTAATTTTTTTTTAACGTTGGTTTAACTCACTGACAGATGCTGTGAGAAACTCACAGGACCTTAAGTCTCAACTCCAGAGTTCTCAAACGTGGTCCGTAAAAAAACACTATTTAAAATGGACCACGATTGAGAGCTTTTGCTTTGAGCCTAAGGTCACTGCTTTGTTTTTACTAGTGCCTGACAGTGGATTGAATATTTGCCCCACCTGTTTTATTTGCCACTTCTCACCTCTGCAATTGCATTGCAGGTGGCCTGCGGCACACACATCCCTCAGTGCAGGCCTTGGGGGAAGGGGTTGGGCCTTCCGGCAGCAGCGTCTAATCTCGCTCGACCCCCTGGACTAGATGTCAGCAGGAGCCTGTGCTGAGTATTCCCTGAGAGGTGGTGGGCCAAGGCTCCGAAATCCCAGAAGGCACAGCGTTGCAGCAGGGGGCAGCTGCGCCTTAACCAGACAATGAGGCAGCAGCCGGGGCGTTTACAGAGCTGGGCGGGGTGACATGTCCTACGTACTTTATTGGATGGCACAATGATTGCAGCAGACCCAATTGTAGCATTTTAGTTACAGGCCCTGGGTACATGTAGTATCATGTACTAGTGACTGACATGTAAATTAAATGTACCAATTAGGTGTAAGACAAGTTTACAGTGACTTAGAGAGAACAGAAGCACTTTAGCGCTGGTTAGCAGTGGGCAAAGTGCACAGAGTCCTAATGCCAACAAAAAACGAATTCAGAAAATCAGAAGAGGTGATGGCAAAATGTTTGGGAGTTACCCTGCAGAGAGGGCCAAGTACAAAAGAACAGAGCTGAGTAAATTAACATGCTTACTGGAACTCAAAATATAACTGAACATAGCAGGGGGCGTGGCTTGCCTGGCTCGCGGATGGCAGCAACTTGAACGAGCTCCGGCGGCCGCTCATGGAAATCCTACAATATCCTGCATTAAATGGGCTGAATTAACAGTGCGATTCACTGCTGTGGTGGTGGAACCATAACTGCACGCACTGGTGAAATTAGAGGGCGGCAGCTTCTAGAGACAGAAAGGTACAGCGAGTTACTCCAGTATTGGAGCTTCATAGATTGCCATAGCTTGTATCATTCCCCGTCGTCGGAATGGGAGTCTCAGTATCCAAAATAACATAGCAGTAGGTACAAAAGAGAAAGAAAAAAGGCCTAGGCCTCATTCCCTTTTGTGGCATATCTACCTCTTTTTGTAAAAGAGACCAAAATAAAGCAACAACCAATCAGATTAGCCTCACCCAACAGAACCTTCCTGAGAGAACCTCAGAGCCTCAGATTTTCTACCGCACGTTGTGCTTAGGGAGTCTCCTTTGAGCTCTGCTCACTTCAACTTTGTTGACTGCTTTTTAAAAAAATATTTTGCTTCCAACTTGTTGCTGTTTTCCTTCTGGAATGTCTGACAAGGAGAAGAAAGCCCTTTTCAAGCCTTGTTCCACCTGTGGCAAAAAACGACTTTACGTGGAGGACAGGCATAAAGATTGTATTTATTGCCTGTACCCGGAACATAAGGCTGCGGAATGCAAGATCTGCCGCACCTTTTCTACAAAGACCCTCCGGGACCGTGAGGGTCGCCTTCTTACGTGGCTCCAGAAGCTTAAGTCACGGAAGGGTGCTGCATCCAGTGACAGTGAGGACTCTTCATCTGGCACCTCCTCTCGCAGGTCAGTGAAAAGGGGTAGGGGTTCCCCTTCGCCATCCTCTGACCGCCCTGCTAAGGCCTCAAAAAAGACTCCCCGTGAGTCTGAGAGCCGGAGTCCGAGTAAATCTCCTCACCACGGTGCAAAGGAGAGTGAAGGACTTTCTACTGCCCCAGCAGTGGTGGTATCCACTGTGGCGTTCAAGAAACCCTCTTCGCTGTCTTCAGAGAGGTCAGAAAAGGAATCTAGATCGTCGACGACGCAGTTGAAGACTCCGTCGACGAAGACTTCTAAATCTCAGCGTAAAAAAGTCCAGCCGTCGACGGGCTCGTCGACGGTGCTTTCTATTCCAGCATCGATGTCAGCGTCGACAGGAGTGTCGACAACGATGCCAGCGTCTCCGAGAGTGTCGACGATGGTGGTGGCGACGACGGTGTCGTCCACGAGGGCTATGACGACGTCGACGATGACAACGACGACGGAGGGAGTGTCGACGGTCTCGTCGACGGCAGTGTCGACGACGCCCATATCTTCGTCGACGATCCAGTCGTCGACGGTGCAGCTTCCAACGACGACCTCGTCGACGATGGAATCTTTATCGCCGATGGTACCGACGACAACCTCGTCGACGGAGAAAATTACAATTTTCTTGAGGCGATTGACACCAGATATGACATCTCCAAGGAGGGTGACCCCCCTTGCCTCCCGCATTGTTATTGGAAGAAGAAGATTCTGATGGGGATGATCAGGATTCTTGTGGTTATGCCCATAGTCCTTCACAACTGCTGGTGAAATGTCAGGACACTGATTCGGAGGGTGACTACACGCCTGGGTACTCCTATCCACCATCCTATGGGCGTCAGGACAGCGCCGGCCAGGGTATGGTTGCGGTTCCTTCCTCACTCCTGGCGGATCTCCAGGGCATGTTACATGATTATCAGAGGAGATTTTCTCACGCTCCTCCTCCTCCATCTTCGACGTCGTCTGCAGTGCATGCTGTGCCTATTCCATCGGCTCCTACAGACTTTTCTCCGGGGCAACCGCCTCAGGTGGCTTCTCACCTGCAAGTTTCCAGCCCAGGGTTGCTTCCAGTGATCCAGGTTGTTCCGGATGATTCCTCTGATGAGGATCCAAATGTTGGCAACACGACTAATCAGTGTGTTGAGTGGGAGGACTCTGTCATTCCGGATCCGGCTTCACCGACTCTTGATCCGGTGGATTACCCCCCGGCAGATATTGGGGGTTTCCACAAGCTGATGGAAAGAGCCTCCAGTCGCTTCCAGCTTCCTATGACATCGGCCCCAGCGGAATGCTTCCTGTATGATTTTAAGGAGCCCTACAGGAAAGTGGTTTGTTCGATTCCCATTGTTGGCCATCTTTGGGACGAGGGATTGAAGGCTATGAGGAACCCGGCTACGGTGATTCCGGTTTTGCCGCACCTGGAGAAGAAATACAAGGCGCCTGAGGACAGTCCAGCGTCCTTGATTGGTCAGCCGAAGCCGGATTCAGTAATATCCCAGGCGGCGCAGCGCAAGTCGCGTAACCCTTCGGCGCCACTCACCACCCCTCCGGATAAAGAAGGCAGGCGCCTTGATAATGCCGGGAAACGTTTCTCCTCTATGACCAGTCTTTTGGTAAGGGAAGCTAATGCATTGTCGATCCTTGGCCGGTACGATCGCCAAATGTGGTGCGACCTTTCACCTTACTTGGACCAACTGCCATCGGAGGCCAAGACGGAGGCCAGGAAAATTCTTCAGGAGGGGGAGGCTACGTCGGCGGAAGTGATTGACTGCGCCATGGACATCACCACTACTGCTTTCCGTGCACTTGCAGGTGCGGCGGTTCTTCGTCGGCAGGGCTGGCTCCGGGTGACTTGGTTCCGACCGGAGGTTCAGAACAAGATCTTGGACCTCCCGTTTGATGGGGAAGCATTGTTTGGGAAACATGTCGATGATGCCCTCCAGGACATTAAAAAAGATACAGAAACGGCGAGGTCTCTCGGCACTCTCCAATATCGTAAAGTGCCTTGCCGTGAGGGAAGAGTACCACGTCCTACAGAGGCTCGTACCAACAACAGAGGTACTCTTCTTATGGTTCGACACCTCAGTCGTATCGCCCGCAGTACCAACAACGACAAGGCCAGTCCTCGTCTTTCTCTCGTTCCACCACTAGAGGGAAACAGGCTCGCCAGGGTCGTGACTCCTCCAAGAGACAATAGCGGCGTTCTGGCTCTGCCTACTGTACCCTCCTCTCCGTTGACACCTGTGGGAGGCAGGGTATCCCATTACCTCCACAACTGGTCCCAGATAACATCGGACCGTTGGGTCCTCAACATCATTCGAGATGGTCATACGCTGGAGTTTCTTCATATGCCACCTTCCAAGCCCCCTGTCGCCATGCCTTCAAAACATCTGCGTCTCTTAAGGCTCGAAGTACATCAGATGCTCCTCAAGAGAGCAGTGGAACCGGTTCCCCTGTCTCAGAGGGGGGACGGTTTCTACTCCAGGTTCTTCCTGGTCAAGAAGACGCCGGAGAAATGGCGACCCATTTTAGATCTCAGGGAGCTCAACACCTATCTCATCTGTCAATCCTTTCGGATGGTGTGTCTCCAGGATATCTTGCGTCTCCTCAGCCCGGGAGATTTCATGGCCACTCTCGATCTCGAGGATGCGTATTTTCACATCCCTATTCATCCGGCTCACAGGAGGTTTCTACGCTTCACAGTAGCCAAGAGCCACTTCCAATTCAGGGTTTTACCCTTTGGACTTCGTTCTGCCCCGAGGATCTTTACCAAGGTGCTGGCACCGGTAGCAGCTTTCCTCAGGAAGCAGCATTATCAAATCTTTCCCTACCTGGACGACTGGTTGCTGCAGGCTCTGTCCAGGCTCATAGCGGAGGAAACTGTCGGGCGTGTACAGCTCTGTTCACAAATCTGGGTCTGACTCTCAACAGAGAGAAGTCGTCGCTCTGCCCATCCAAGAGGGCAAGGTTCCTAGGGGCTATCTTGGACACGTCTCTCAACAAGGCTTCCCAAACTGTCGAGAGGCAAGACAAGCTGAAATCTTTGGCTCATCTATTGAGAAGAAGAAGGTGTCTTTCAGTACGCCGTTACAAATCCCTGCTAGGCGTGATCTCTTCACGCATCCCTCTGATACCCCATTGCAGATTACGGATGCGATCTCTTCAAGAACAACTAGACATGCAGTGGCAACAAGTTCACGGCTCTTTCGACGACAAGGTGCAGATTACGGCGGCAATGAGGGACGCCACCTTGTGGTGGACACAGGAGGAGAATTTGTCCCGTGGTCTATCCTTCGCAAGCAATCCGGCTCCTCATGTTGTCACAACAGATGCCTCCCTGGAAGGATAGGGTGCGGTGCTTCAGGACTTGCAGGTCAGCGGTCATTGGTTACCCAAGCACCGCCTCCTTCATATCAACCTCTTGGAACTCAGAGCGATCCGCCTGGCTCTTCAAGCATTTCTGCCGTGGTTGCAGGGTTCCGCGGTTCTCGTCCGCACGGACAACACCACGGCCATGCATTACATCAACAAAGAAGGGGGCACCAGGTCTCTTCCGTTGTCACAGGAGGCCCAGAGGATTTGGGAATGAGCAATCCTTCACGGCATATCTCTCACAGCGGAACACCTTCCAGGGGTCCTCAACGAAAAGGCGGACAGGCTCAGCAGGCTTTCTTCCATCAGCCACGAGTGGGAACTGAACCAGATGGTCTTGGAGGACATTTTTCGCCAGTGGGGAACACCTTTGATAGATCTTTTCGCCACCCCGGAAAACCGGAAATGCCGGTCTTACGCAAGCAAAGTTCACCATCGCGGATCACTGGGGAATGCGCTTTCGATAGCTTGGTCAAGGGCATTTGTGTACGCTTTTCCCCCCATTCCGTTAATACTGAGGATACTCACGAAGATCAAGGCGGAACCTTGCAGAATGATCTTAATAGCCCCAGCATGGCCGAGGCAGTTTTGGTTCACGGAGCTTCACCTTCTTTCTCTGGTTCCTCCTCGTCCTCTGCGAACGATTCCGGATCTTCTCACAATGTCCCAGGGCCAGATCTGGCAGCCGGATCCGTGTTCCTTGCACCTCTCAGCATGGCTCCTGAGCAGCGAGAGTTCCTAGATCTTCCTCTCTCGCACAAAATAAGGGATGTTCTCTCTCAGGCTAGAGCCCCTTCCACTAACAAGACTTACCGTCTCAAATGGAAGCGCTTTTGCATTTGGTGCCATCAGCAAGGTGTGGATCCCTTTTTGTCTCAGCCTCATCAGGTTCTTCCTTATTTCCTGTCCTTAGCTAAGGCAGGTTTGGCTCATTCCTCAATCAAGGTGCACTTGGCTGCAGTTTCTCGCTTCAGACGTACTGCCTCTGGACCGTCTCTTTGGTCCTCTAGAATTGTCAAGCAATTTCTCAAGGGACTGTTTAGAGTTTATCCTCCCGTGAGGCCTCCACCTCCCACATGGCATTTGAACTTGGTTCTCACCCAGCTGATGAAGCCTCCTTTTGAACCGGTTCATCCAGCAGATCTGAAGTTCCTCTCATGGAAACTGGCACTCCTTCTTGCTCTCATGTCGGCGCGGCGTATTGGGGAATTGCAAGCTCTGACAATTCAGTCACCTTTCCTCCAATTCAAAAGGAATACTGTCATTCTATGGACTAATCCAAAGTTCATCCCAAAGGTGCCGTCGGACTTTCATTTAAATGAGCCGGTGATTCTCAAGGCTTTCTTTCCTCAACCATCTACACAGGCAGAAAGGGCACTTCATTCGCTGGATGTGCAGCGGTGCTTGAAGTTTTATCTGGACCGTACTAAAACCTTTAGAAAATCTTCGCAACTGTTTGTTGCTTTCAGTGCTCCCCGCAAAGGGTTACCCCTGTCCAAACAGGGTATTGCTAGGTGGATCTCCAGTGCTATTCAGTTCTGTCATGCTGCAGCGGACAAGCCTCTAGGTGGCAGAATTAGAGCACACTCGACGAGGTCCATGGCTTCTTCTACTGCTCTCTTTGCGGGGGTCCAGATTAAAGACATCTGCAGAGCTGCGACTTGGAGCAGCGTGCACACCTTTACAAGACATTACTGTCTGGAGACCTTGGCGCAGGAAGCCTCGGCTGTGGGCCAGGCAGTCCTGAGGAACCTCTTCCATTGAGTGGTGAGCTTTCCTTTCTTCCCTCCTTCCTTTGTATGGTTCTTGCACATTTTGCTATGTACTGTTCTTATGTGATTGCATGGTACTTTTATGTTGCAAAAAAATAAAAATAAACACAAGGTAAAGTACGGTGATGTATAATAATACACAATGAGATGTCTCAGAGAGGCAAAATGTGTTTCTTACTGCTAGCTACTCAGATACAAGCTATGGGAATCTATGAAAGTTCCAATTCTGGAGTAAGAAACAAGTTACTTACCTGTAACTTTGGTTCTCCAGTATTGGTAACTTTCATAGATTCACATGCGCCCACCCTCCTCCCCTGGGAAAGCTCAGCCCTCGCAAGGTTTGGTTGTACTGTTACACAACGGCTACGAAAATCTGAGGCTCTGAGGTTCTCTCAGGAAGGTTCTGTGGGGTGAGGCTAATCTGATTGGTTGTTACTTTATTTTGGTCTCTTTTACAAAAAGAGGTAGATATGCTACAAAAGGGAATGAGGCCTAGGCCTTTTTTCTTTCTCTTGTGTAACTACTGCTATGTTATTTTGGATACCGAGACTCCCATTCCGACGACGGGGAATGATAGAAGCTATGGGAATCTATGAAAGTTACCAATACTGGAGAACCAAAGTTACAGGTAAGTAACTTGTTTCTTATGCACTGGTGATCCAAGCAGCGCCCCGCCGCCATCTTGACTGCAGCGCGGATCGCAAGTCGGAGCTGCGACGATCGCAGATGCTCCTGGAAGAACTGCTGGCGGGGTCCGGCTGTGAGTTCCAATGTGATCGAGTGTGCTGACCGGGCAGATGCTGAGGACTGCCGTGGAGCGTGCCAAAGCTGAAGGTGCCTGTGCGCGTCTAATAATGGTCCCCGCCCACGCGCTGAGGCCTCGGCGGCTGATCTACGCAAGTGCCGCAGCTTGGAAGGGCCTGGCCTGCGTGGGTGATGCGGTACTGAATAACCCTAAGGCTTTGAAACGCATGAGTGCCGCAGTGTGGAAAAGCCCACAGTGACCACAACTTACTGTTCGTGTGCTAGCACGGTCTCTACTAGCCCCTAATTGTGCGGAAAGAGAGAAATACGACACAATTGCATGCACACGCTGGGGAAAAAGTTAAGCAGTGCACTGGAAGTTCGTGAGGTGTGCACTTCATTTATTGCTGACTGAGTGCGAGGTGGCGGCCGATACAGTGTTCCTACAAAAAGGATTCCGCTTTAACCGCTGCGACGCAGAGGTCGCACGGATTGCGACGTAGTGTGAGGCCCCTGGAGGCTCATGAGAAGGCGGCTGTGGAGAGCTTGTGCATGTGTAGAGCTTTGCGCCTATGAGGAGATACAAGACAAACACAGCAATATACTGATGCCTTTGGGGAGCGGTCACGTGTCATTGTAGTGTCCCCGCGAACTATAGCCTGAGGTTCCGGCCGATCGCAGAGATAAATATTTGGTATTCGAAGGGATCTAAGCCACGCATCAATATAACCAAGACATAACTGGCTTATGTGGGAACGATTATAAGGCTGACAAAAGACTCGTCTGACCGGCCCTGAACAGGCTTTGAGATGTGGGGCCTAACATAATCGCTAGCTGATATCCACATCATTGGTGCGCCAGGCCTGTCCACGGAAGACTACCCTTACTATTCCGAAATGTACGAAATGGGAAAAGGCGACAAGACTCAGACTAAAATCCCTTTCACCCAGAGGCAATCCTCCAGACACCGTGACGATGACTTGGAAGCAACCTCAGCATTGACATCCACGGAAAATATGGACCCGGAAGGGGACATACGCCAAATTCTAGCGGCTATGCAACGAAGTCTCACCTCAATAGACGCGAAGATGGATTCCTTATCATACAGGATGGACAGAATGTCCGAA
The DNA here is from genome assembly GCF_964204655.1 of Triturus cristatus. Classification (NCBI taxonomy): domain Eukaryota; kingdom Metazoa; phylum Chordata; class Amphibia; order Caudata; family Salamandridae; genus Triturus; species Triturus cristatus. The sequence goes on from NC_140580.1 coordinate 828,264,114, forward strand.
AGAGTGGATAAACACGCCGAAAGGATTGACATGCGGGAGCGCAGAATCTCCGAAACTGAAGATACCCAGAACGAAATGGGAGAAACACAAAAACGTATGGATAAAATGTTAAAAGTAATAAAAGATAAGGCGGAAGATATTGAAGCGCGCTCGCGACGGAATAATGTGCACATTCTTGGTCTAGCTGAGTTCACACCCACAGGTACGATGGAGTTATTTGTTGAAAAATTACTGATTCAGTTGCTGGGCAGAGAGACATTCTCCGATGTTTTTGTGGTAGAGAGGGCGCATCGGTCGCTGGGTGCTCGTCCACCCCCCGGGACACCCCCACGCCCGGTGGTAGCTCGTTTCCTTAATTACAGAGACAGGGATGCTGCACTAAGACGTGCAAGAGAACTGAAAACACTCCGCTATGAGGGATCTGAACTCTCCATTTTTCCTGACTTTACACCACTGGTACAGGAGGCGCGCAAGAAATTTGGCCCGGTGAAATGTAAGCTGAGAGACCTACAGCTCGATTATGCCATGTTATATTCGGCTAAGCCACGTTTTTAGACAGACCCGAGTCAGCTACAGAAGGACCTGAAAAAGTACGGCAAGAACAGATCAGACAAAACGATGGAGGCACAAGCAAACAAAGAGACGTCTCTGAACGCAGCTGCAGTGAAACATGAAGCAGAAGATGAATGATCAACCTGTATATGGGCTCCAGAGCTCTAGATGATCCACACGATAAGTTGTGATTTAGCTTTTATACTACTTCTGCAGAATTGTACCCCTTAGTAGGATCACTTCTGGTTTAGGACTATTTTCCGCCAGTAACGACCTATTATTTTTCTAATTCTCTTAATGTGTAGCCCAATTGGTGTAGCTATATAGGAGCGGCCTAGACCTAACTCATTACATTGGACATTTGTTCTATACACTGTGGGTTAGGCTGCCTACGCCTTCACGTGTACACCACATGTTACTAATCTTAGGGGTTTTCATTGGTTGGGGTTTGGTATTATTGTTGGGTGGGAAGGGTGGGACATATTGTCAATCCGTATCTACCTTTTTTGATATGGAGTGGGAGGGTCGCAGGAAGGGTACTTTGGAAGGCATTCGAATCCTTGATTATACAACAAAGATGTTTTATTATGGGCTGATAGAGCAATGCGGATGTATATCTGTTAAGACTTGGATGTTAAAGTCGACGAATGACTGAACAAAACAAAAATGCGAATATTATAAATGTTATGTCCTGGAATTGTAAGAGCGTTAAATGATCTCAGGAAGATAAGGAAGGTGATAGCATACTTAAACAAACACTCCATAGACGTGGCGATATTACAAGAAACCCATTTAGCACCCACAACTGGATTATTATCACATAGAAGGATGAGAGGCACATGCGCTGCAGCAGGGTTCACATCCCATGCTAGGGGAGTGCTAGTTTGAGTTAGACTTAACTCGGGTATAGAACTAAATACTGCTGAGTCGGACCCAGGTGGTCGATACATCATTGTTAAATGCAGAAAAGAGCAATTCACAATATTACTGGTGGGGGTATACGGACCCAATTATGATGACCCCGCATTTTATCAGAAGTTACATCAGAAACTGGCAAATTATGCACATATACCTATGTTATGGGGGGGAGACTTCAATTGCCTACAAGACCCAGAATTGGACAGGTCGAGTGGTAACGTCAGACCCCCCTCCAAAGCAGCTTGTGTGGTGGCAGATATTGCACTGAAAGAAGGACTGCGTGATGTCTGGAGATATCTTGCACCACAAGGCAGTGAATATACACTCTACTCAGCAGCGCATAATATACACACCAGAATAGATTATTGGTATGCAACGAGTACATTACTCTCCTCAATCAAGAATTTTCAACATATGGCACGTATGTTGTCAGATCACTCCCCAGTCTCGTTTAGTTTAACACTCCCCATAAAGGCCCTGAATATGCAATCCTGGAGATTCCCTCAATATTCGCTTTTGGACTCTGTCTTTCGTGCAGAGTTGGGTATTGCTATTGATGAATACTTTATGACCAACCTGGGGAGTGTGCCTACAATGTCTTCCATATGGGAAGCTTTCATATTAGAGGGGTTATGATATCCAAACATGCTGGAGTGCTTAAATCGATACGTAACCGAATGCACACAATCGAAACCAAGATACGAGAATTAGAGAGACTTTAGCAAACGGCGACTGATCCACATATATTGGAACAAATTAGAACTTTGATCACAGCCTTTAATGACTTAGCGGACGATGAGGTAAAACACTTGGGAACGCATGCAGTAGCCCGTACCTATGCAGAAGGTGATAGGCCCAGTGCAACACTAGCAGCTACTATTAAACCACATTGTGGCGACAGCCACATATTAAATATACATAACACTTGTGACAAATTAGTTGACACTAGCCCAGAAATCCTTGACACCTTTGCTGATTATTATTAGGGATTATACACTTCCAGAGAGACAGCCGACACAGAGTCAGATGTCGATTACCTCACAAATATCACTATGACCTGGTTGATGAATGAAGACAGAGCACACCTTATTGGACCTCTTAGACCCACTGAAATCATAGCAGCCCTTAAAGACATGCCCAATGGGAAGGCCCCGGGGGCAGATGTTTTGACGGTGGCCTTTTATAAGGCCTTTCAGGACAAACTACTACCACATTTAGTAAACTTATTTGAAGAAATCGCTAAGACAGGGCAAATGCCACCTTCCATGAGGGATGCTATAATAATTACGCTTCTAAAACCAGGAAAATCACCAGAGCAATGCTCGTCATACAGACCATTGTCGCTTTTAAATGCAGACACAAAGCTATTTGCCAAAATATTGGCAAATAGACTGTCACCACTGTTACCCAAACTGGTAGGACCTGAACAACCACGTTTTGTCCCTGGTAGAGCTTTAACAGGCAATCTCCGTACACTGTTTGGGACGATAGCACACATACAGCCAGAGATCAAAGCAGCAGCTCTGTTTATAGATATAGAAAAGGCCTTCGATTCGGTTGAATGGCGGTTTCTATATGCAGTGCTTCGAAAAGTGGGAGTCAGGGAGGTCTCTATACAACTGGTGAAGGTGCTTTATACAAATCCACTGGCAAGGGTGCGGATAATCCTTTTTTAGAACGTAACGTACATTATTACTAAAACTGGTCTGGGCTGGTAAGCAACCCAGAGTGCAGTCGGACACCTTGACTAAACCATTTTCAGAAGGAGGGTTGAATGCTCCCCATATGGAACGTTACTCCAGAGCAGCCCAGTCGTTTCATACACATTGCTGGATACATGGGCCTCATAACCTACCGCATCTCCTTATAGAACAGAACAGAATTTCCCCTAAACCATTGCCTTTACTTATGACTGGTGCCGCACGTCCCTCAATGCGAAAGATTGACCCTGTGCATAGCTCAGGACAGCAACTTTCTAAAATCGCAAAGAAACATGATCTACAAGTGATTTATTCCCCTAAATTGCCTTTGGGGTGGGCACCTAGCTGCCCTTGCACACTGATAAAGATGTAATGCGCACACTGGTTAAATTAAACATCAAGTACTTTAAAGACTTGTTCACAAATGGGGTAGCTAAAACATGGTGGCAGGTATCAACCCCCATAGAAAGAGCCACACCACTTGATGCCTTCCACTATTATAGGTTCCGTAATGCACTGCGGTAATGTTTAGTCACTGGCACAGCAGAACCGGATGCAATGCCCTCCCTCACATATCTATTACAGGCTCCAACTACACAACATGGCATTGCATTATTGTATAAACTATTTAAGCCACATAGTGAACAGGCCAAAGAAAAGTACCAAAGAGACTGGGAGGAAGAGTTAGGGGTAGAAGTGACTACGGCACAATGGTCCTGGTGCTTTAATAAGATCAAAACGATTTCATCCAACGGCCGACATAGATTAGTACACTTTAAGTATATTCATAGAACCTATTATACACCGGCCCGACTTAGCAGGTATGGGCTCCGAGATACGGACAACTGTCTGAGATGCAATGCCCCGGGAGCGCACTTTCTGCATTTGGCATGGGACTGCACAGGTGTACGACACTTCTGGCGGGAGGTGATTCGGGTCCTGACCACAATGCTGGGATGTGTCATTCCAGAAACACCTTTAACTGCAATACTAGGTTATGACAAACTAATTCCCAAAGGGGTGTGTAAGCTAGCGGCTATTGGATTAATGCTGGCTAAAAGGAGAGTAGCTATGAGATGGATGAAGGGTCCATTACCAACGCTTGTTGACTGGAAAACTGACTTAGCGTATTGTTCTACCCAGTCTGAAGGCTATAACGAACTGATGCCGGTACGTTGTGCACCGAAAGACATATGGGGACCATATAGGACTTACCTGTTGAAAACTGCTGTGACAGAAGAGGATACTGCTGAACCACGCAACGGAGTGGGATAAAGTGTTAAGGAATGTTGATTAATAATATACCTAAATAGAGGTAAACTGTGTTTTTTGTTTTGCATTAGTTTGTGACTGTCACCCCAATTCCAACGACTAAAATGACTAGCTGTTACGTGCGAGCTATTGTATTGATATAACAGGAATGCTGTTTATGTTCATGTTACTTAACAAAAGGTACTACAAAAGGATGCTGTCAGACCTTGTCTAATTGCACATTATACCATGCCTCAGAATGTCTTCCAAAAAGTAAATGTAACTGCATTTTGTTATAATGGAAATCTTGAAAATAAAGTTAAAAAAATAAACTGAACATAGCAAAACCAATAGGTATAACATTGGATCAACATGTGGAATATAATTAGGTCAAATCTATTACACTAAAGAACAGACACAAACATCTGTAAAATGCATGCAAAAATAAATAAAGCAACCCCTTTCTTCTGAAGTACCCATTTTGCAGATACTTTTGATAGTGCTGGTTTCTCAGTGCTACTGGGTCATTCACCATCTGATTTCATATGTAAAATACACCCATCTGCATTCTAAAAGAGGTGAAAGTACACACCCACCCAAACAGCCAATAGAAAAATGTTGAGAATAAAATGATTCTTTGGGCTGGTCCAAGGTGTAATTGACAATGTTTCAAGCCAAAGTCTGAAGATTCCGGAGCAAAAGAAGCTCGTGCCTGCAGGAGTCCGACCCAAGGATTTGAGCCTTGATCTCCTCCATCTCAGCTTTGAAGGGTTCGACTTGGAGGAAGATAATGGACCGGTGTGAAAATGTTACTGTTTAGTAATGCACAGCATATCCTAGCGTAAATCCCTGCGAGAAGGATTTCCACTCCTCCAGCTACCTTTTACGGTAGAAATGTATAATGCAACTCTGAGCATAGACTCATGGATACATTTCTCTAAGGTTTGACATATGTCTTCATTCACTTTCAAACGTGCCAGTAGAAACACTCTCGCTCTCCATAGTAGCGCTACAGCCAAACATAGATCTCCACTCTACCTCCCAGTACCTCATCAACTTAGAAGTTTTATTTATTTATTTATATTTGTATATGTGTTTATTTGTAAATGTTTGGAAATACAGTAAAAACCTAACTCCATGAGGCAGTTGAACACTTAACAAGTAACATTTGTATTGCAGGAGTATCCGAATCATGAGTTGCTGTATTTAGGAAAGTATTGTGCATGGAGGTGGTCGATCTGGTTGTGACTATTTTACAGAATATGCCATGGAGAAAGACAGGGATGTGCAACTGAGACAATACGAGGTAGGATGTTGTCCAGCTGATTGACAACATGCTTAATCTAACCTGGCTTAAAGGGATACATTTACGTGACAAGAATCACACTGCTTTGGGATAAGCAGCAATGCCAGGAGTAGGACCCTCAAGGTCCTAGTGTCAACAACATAACTATATTAGACCACAAAACTCTCGATACTCCAACTGTCAAATAATGACATATAAAATGAAGTATGTAAACTAAGCCTGGGAGTAGTGGGCGTAGTGGGGCTACGTGGAGCTTCGCGTAGTGTGGCCAAATCTACGCACACTTAAGCGCTTCGCGTAGCCCCACTACGCGCCGCCCGCCTCCCGCCCGCCCTCCTTTTAAAATAATGTAAACTATTATAAAAAAATTAAATATAATGCCTTACCTGCAGCGCGGCGTCTCCGGGGCTCCCTCTTCCTCGTTGACAACTTCTTTTCACAAATGCGCATGCGCATTTCTTGCAAGAAATGCGCATGCCCGGGCGTCCGCGCATGCGCATTTGTGAAAAAAAATTATCGGTAACGAGGAAAATGGAGCCCCGGGACGCCCCGCTGCAGGTAAGGCATTATATTTAATTTTTTTATTATAGTTTACATTATTTTAAAAGGAGGGCGGGTGAGAGGCGGGTGGCGGGCGGCTGGCAGCTCTGCTTCGCCCTGGCGTGTGCGTAGCGCTGCCTGCTACGCCTATTTCGAAAACCGCGAAGCAGGCAGCGCTACGTACACTCCGTGGGCGAAGCGGAGTACTACGCCCGGGGTTAATGTAAACCCGCTTCTGGGAAAATGTGCTGCAGTGAGGCATCTCTATAAAGGTATGCGATTGGAGTATTATTGTTTGGGAAGGTAGACATTTGTGCTTTTCCTTCATGCGGAGTTATGTGGTTGCTTCGGTTCTTGCTTGTTGTCACTGCCACAAGACTTCATTGAACACCCTCTTACCTTGATCATCTGAGGACTTCCAGCTCCGTGCCCTGGCATATATCTCATGATGCTGCACAGAAGCATAAGCTTAATTTTTCAAATTGTAAAGTATAAAGTACTTCCTAATAAGCTCCCTGTGTTATTTTTATCCATAGCAGTTGCACGCCTGATCACATTACATAACTTCTGCATGTAATGCGAGCTGCCTACTTTGGATTTCATAAATAATTGGCATATGTTGCTACTATTTCTGGAGGGTGAGGTATACTTGGAGACATGTGCTTTGTCATTTCAAGCTTAATTGCTGAATTTTGCAAAGTATTCCATATTAGTTGTCACTATGAATGCGATTTTACCTAAAGGGGAGCAAGATTGGAGGGGATCAGTCTTTCGTGCACTTTGAGGCTGTTTGGAAAAGATTGACTTTGCTAACTTAGTAGTGAAACATGAAGCCTGGTCTGCCTCTATTAATGGAAATATAATAATATATAAGGAAATGCCTCTTTTTGCATGATCACCCCCAAAGTTTTGGACTGATGCTGCTTGTTTTTTGTGCACTGAAGCCTGCTAACCAGACTTCAGTGCCTGTGTCTAACCCCTTACAAAGTGTATGTTGAATTGGCTACCCCCAATTGGCACTTGCTGACTTACTTATAGGTCCCTAGTATATGGTACCAAGGATACCCAGGGCATATAAGACAGAGTGTCCCCCCATGGCTCCAGCATTGGTTGTGCCATCCTGTGGGACAAAGTACAAACTGCCACTGTAGCCCGGAAGAGCAGTTTTAAACTGACAGTTCAACTTTGCCATTTAAACTAGTGACTAAGTCCCCACTTCACTTAACAATATATATATAAGTCTCCCCTACGGAAGGCATTTGGAGCCCTGAGGCAGGGAGCTGTATAATATTAAGTTGGACATATGCTTTTCAGCTGTCCTGAAACAACAGTTCCAAATTGTCGTTTTGCTGTGGGAAAAGTTAGTAGCCACATTGGCTAACACAGTTACCGGAAAGAAAGCGGTCCTCAATCATCGTCACAGTGGGTAGTTGCATCCCTCCGATGCGACTTGGCCCCAAGGTCGATGCTGATTCATTTTCTAAGAAGACGAAGGTGCCTTTGACTGTCCTATTTTTTTGACCCGTCAAGCGCTAGAGGAACTTATTTCCTTCTGGTCTTCCACTGTCCTTAAGAGGCCCTTATCTGAAAGGGCCAAAATGCATCAACATTTCTTGTTGCTTGAGTCTTCTAAGAATTGGAATTTTAGAAAGTAACTTTTGGGACACACAAGAAACGAACAGAGGACAGGTTTGTCCTTACTGTGTGGATTATTCTAAGGACAATCTCTTGATGTGGACTGTCGACTCAACTAAAGAGATAGCCACATCTCCCCTAAATAGCTGGAAGACTGAAGACTAGTATCTAATCACCATGTTTTTTTGATTTAATGTTGTGTATGTACACATTTGTGTATATTTTTATTTATTTATTTATTCACTTATAAAGCGCCTGGTTACACCTAGCGGTGTGTCCCCGCGCTGAGACGTCAAGAGGAGGACCTGATAGAAAAAAAACATGCGCCAATCAGAGATCTGTTTTATGAAATAGCCATGTCTTGAGAGTTCTACAAAAAGTATTTTTGCCAGATTCTGTTCTCATGGTCATTGGCAGAGTATTCCACAATTTGGCTGCCAGGTATCTAAAGGAGCGGGCTCCCATTCTGGCTCTAAATATTCTGGGGACAGTCAGTAAGGCCATATCCCTGGATCGTAGATTACGTCCAGGGGTATATCTTGTCAATAGTGAACACAAAGCACCACCACGGCTGACCACTGGTTCTGCACCTCAATCTTAGTGTATACAAAAATTGCAAATCCTGTGCACAGTTCTTCCAAAAGTCCGCCGCAGAAGGACTTCACTGATTAACAGATGGAAAAACTTTTTTAACGAAAGAGGAAGGTGCACCAGTAAGAAGTCCAAACATGATAGGAAGTCCTTAAAGTTTCTTTAATTCTTGTATGTATTCTTAAAAACAGACATCAGCCAACGCGTTTCGTTCTAAGAGGCAAGAACTTCTTCAGGGCTCTACTTTGACGATGTGGGATAGCTGCGATTATCAATCTGGTTCCGCACGATCAATAGATCAGATATTATCACACGTTTCAGTATAGAATTCAACGATGTGAATTCAAACAAGTAATAAAGATGTCTTTCACAGCACTAAATCATTTGGAAGTTCAATGGAAAGATATAAATAAGACCGTCGGTATGAGATACGAATATATCCTTCTAGTCAAGACGCCAAGTGGCATTTATCTTTGTAGTATGTGAACATTCCAACGCACTTTTCCAAATACGAAAAGCGGAAAAAGAGTAAAAGAGTAACGGGGTCAGACAGCACACCCGTTTCCGCTTTTCGTATTTGGAAAAGCGCGTTGGAATGTTCACATACTACAAAGATAAATGCCACTCCGGGTCTTGACTAGAAGGATATATTCGTATCTCATACCGACGGTCTTATTTATATCTTTCCATTGAACTTCCAAATGATTTAGTGCTGTGAAAGACATCTTTATTACTTGTTTGAATTCACATCGTTGAATTCTATACTGAAACGTGTGATAATATCTGATCTATTGATCGTGCGGAACCAGATTGATAATCGCAGGTATCCCACATCGTCAAAGTAGAGCCCTGAAGAAGTTCTTGCCTCTTAGAACGAAACGCGTTGGCTGATGTCTGTTTTTAAGAATACATACAAGAATTAAAGAAACTTTAAGGACTTCCTATCATGTTTGGACTTCTTACTGGTGCACCTTCCTCTTTCGTTAAAAAAATCTTGTCAATAGTGATTGAAGATAAAGAGGGCTTTTGTAGGTGAGTATGCGGTGACAATAGCACATGGCCTTAAATAGAATTCTCTTTTCTATAGGCAGCCAGTGAAGGGAAGCCAAAGCCCTTTTCGTATTCGTTCTCCTGGGTGGGCTGAGGACTAGGCGGGTAGCTGCATTTTGCACCCTTTGTAATTTCATTAGTCCTCTTTTAGATGCACCTAGATACAGTACGTTGCCATAGTCTAGTTGAGATGTAATTATTGCATGGACTATGGTTCTCCTGGCTTTTAATGGGAGCAAATCTATAACCTTCCTCAGGGTTTTCATTGCTCCATAACATTTTCCCGCAATCTTACGTATCTGGCTGTCAAAAGACAGTTTGGAATCAACCCAGATCCCCAGATTCTTTACTTCTGTTTTAGGGAGGGGGACTTGTCCTAGTGTTTCAGGCCACCATGCAGATGACCAAATGGAAGGTGATTTTCCTACTACCAATACCTCTGTCTTATTCCCATTAAGTTTGAGGCAGTGGTCAGTCATCCAGCCTGCCACTTCTTCAAGGCATTTTGTAAAGCGGATGGCAGCCTGTTCTCTATTTTGGGATAGCATAACGATTAGTTGGGTATCATCAGCATAGGATACAATTGATATCTCATGCTTTTGCACACACTCTGCAAGTGGTCCCACATACATGTTAAACAGGGTAGGGCTTAGAATAGATCCCTGAGGGACTCCCTGCATTAATGGATGACTGTCTGATATATGTGAGAGTTGGGCTACTTGAAAGCTCCGTTGGGATAGGAAAGAAATCAGCCATTTGAGGGCATTGCTCCTGATGCCACAAGCCTCTAGTCTCTGTAGTAACAGGGGATGAGACACAGTGTCGAAAGCTGCGCTGAGATCCAGTAGGATCAGCGCAGCTGTTTTCCCTTCATCCGCATATTTTCTTAGGGTCTCAGTTGCCATTAGTAAGGCTGATTCAGTGGAGTGCGCCTTTCTAAAACCTGATTGAGAAGGATGAAAAAGATCGTTAGCGTTGATGTGCTCCACTAGTTGTTTATTGGTAATTTTTTCCGCAATTTTTGCCATGAAAGGTAGTAGTGAGATGGGACGTAGGTTCTCTAGTACAGTGAAATCAAGTGAGGGTTTCTTCCTCAGAGGTTTGACGATGGCCTGTTTCCAACTTAAAGGAACTGTCCCAGTCCTAAAAGAACGTTGGATTAGTCCGGAGATGTACGGCAGGATCATGTTAATCCCTACCATAACTCTTTCAGGTCGTGCTGGATCGCGGGGTGATCCAGATTTTATTCCATTGATAGTGGCTATAAGTTCTTCCCTTTCCTGTATTATAAATTCATTGAGTATCACTCCAGCAAACTCCCCCTGATTGCCCGTAGACTGATTACAGCCCAATTGAGCCGCAGTCGGAAAAGACGAGTATATCTTCGTGACTTTGTTTGCAAAGAAATCCGCCATTTCATTGCAGATCTCTTTGGAGGAGGTGGTAACTGTTTCCTCACCAGGGTTTTTGAGGAATTTTAGGATAGTAAACAGTTCTTTGTGAGAGTTTTCTGCACTATCAATTTTGTCCGAGTAGAAGACCCGTCTAGTTTTCTTTATCAACAAGTGGTAAGCTTTTAGGTCCTTATTGTATTCTTCTTTTAATTTAGTACAATAGGTTTTCCTCCAAGTTCGTTCTGCCTTTTTACATCTTTTTTTGCCATACGTAATTCCTCATTGAACCAGGGTGCTGTCGCTTTCTCTCTCTGAGAGATTCTAGTACTCCAAGGTGCAGCTTTGTCTAAAGCCTTGGTGATCCAGAGCTCAATCTGCTCATTCGCTACGTCGATGTTATTATCTAGCGTAGGTTTCTGCTCCCCCAATGCGTGGGCGAAGGATGAGGGGTTAAAGTTATTCCACTTTCTAGTGGTAATGATCTCCTTGGAAAAAGGCGCCCTCCTTCTATGTGATGGCACTGTGAACGGGACTAAAAAATGATCTGACCATGGGACTGGCCAGGGATCTCCTATTTCAACCTCCTCGAAGTTGGTGAAAATAGGATCTAATATGTGGTCTCCTTGGTGCGTTTGCGTTTCTACTCTCTGTGTTAGATTAAGTGTGAGCATATCTTTGCAAATAGCCCCTACTTCCTGGTTCTCAGCATCGTCAAAGTGTATATTTAGGTCTCCTAGTATCAATAATTTGTTGTGTCTCACAGCAGGGTGTACTATCTTATCCTCCAAACGGGCCACAAACTGAGCTATCTGGCCCGGAGGGCGATATATAAGGAAACCGGTCATAGTATTGCCCTCTACCATAGACAGGGTAAAAAAGAAAGCCTCACATTTTTCTAAACCTGCTTGTTTAATCTCGCATGACATATCATCTTTGTAGATAATGGCGATCCCCCCGCCTCTCTGGCCCTCTCTATCCTGCCTTACTATGTGGTAGTGCTTCGGGACTGCGTCTTTTATATCGGGTGCTGAGTGTTCGTTGAGCCATGTTTCTGTCAGAAATAGGGCATCAATACATTTTTCGATAAGGAGATCACATATCTCAAGCTTATGTTTGGCCAAAGACCTACAGTTTTAAGAGCTAGTTGAGTTTTAGATTCCTTAAGAGTGGGTACCCTATGTGAAAGTCTAGCTTTACAGTGTGTACATGCGGGTTCCATGTTATCCACGTTCGTGCTATGCCTGCAAACAGTGCTGACAGCTGTTCGTAGACCAAGTAATTCCTTTTTAGTGTAGTGCTTCTTTGTATCTGGCCTTATACTTTCAGGGTCCCTAGCCCTAAGTCCCAGTTGGGCGCGGACGGGTGCAGATGGGCTTGCCTTGGGCGCACCTTCGGCGCGCCCGCGGCGCGCCCGCTGCGCAGTCGAGAACACATTGGTTACTTGTAGGCAGTCCGGCGGAAGCCCCGCCTCTGCCGACCAGACCGGAAGTGGTGTGTCCTGACACGCTCTGCCCCGCCTTCCACACAAACGGCACACAGCCGGGATGGACCGGGGCGGGCAAAAGACGGTAAGCTTGCAAAATTACACAGTATAACACTCAAATGTGCAAATCACGCAAGGGTTTAACAACACAATTTTTAAAATTGGACACTTTAAAAACGGTAAACGGTATACTAGTTTCTTCGTTATTTAAACATTAAACAAGTCAAAAATCACAATTCGCTGCCAAGCGTACACTCGGTGATCTCACCTAGAGTGTCTCTGCGCGGTCGCGCTCACTTCGGTTACTTGTAGGCAGTCCGGCGTAAGCCCCGCCTCTGCCGACCAGACTGGAAGTGGTGTGTCCTGACACGCTCTGCCCCACCCTCCACACAAACGGCACACAGCCGGGATGGACCGGGGCGGGCAAAAGACGGTAAGCTTGCAAAATTACACAGTATAACACTCAAATGTGCAAATCACGCAAGGGTTTAAAAACACAATTTTTAAAATTGGATGAAAAAATTGGATAAAGCTATAGTGAAACAAAATATTCCTTGTTTGGTTTTTGGTTACAATCCTTTCTCAATTGTCCTATTATATATATGCATTGCTGTATGCCCTGTGATTTGTTCTGATATTTGTTAGGTATAAGTACAGAGAGCAAGGTCTATTTAGTTTGTATATAAGTCAATTAATAAATGAACTTTTGTGCTGAATAAATAATCTTACTATTGACTAATTTAAGTATTCACTGGGTTGAAATTGTGCCGGAAAATTGGTCCCCACAATATACCAGTGTTTTCTGTTCCTTACAAGTCAAATTTAATGCCACTTTTCAGGAACAGCAGCTTTTAGAAAATTGTTGTTCTGTAGCCCAGTTTGTGCAGTGGCCCCACATGGTTGCTGGCCACGAGACAGCTCTCTGTCCTCCTGGGGAGTAGTGTGAATGAATCCCAGGCTTAGGAATAATGGTACCCTGCTCCAGAGGGAGGTGTTACCTCCTGCTTCCAGAAAGCCACTCAGGGTGGTGGCTCAAAAGGCAATCTTCAAAGGAGAAGCCATCTTTGGTGGGCAAATGTAGATCACAAACCTGAGGGGTTTCCCCTTGGTTCAGGTAAACAGGCTAGCTCAGGAACAGAGAGGGGGGATCAGTGCCCAAACCGGTTTTCCTGTAGCCACAGGTAGCCACACCTCTAGGTGAGCTACCAAGCTCCTAACATCCAATGAAAGGTTCAGACAACTTGGAAGTGGGCAGAATAGGCACCCTGAGTTTGTTAGATGCCACACATAGCTGGAAGTCATCACAGGGCAAGAGGGATCCTGGTAGCCCATTGGCTAGTGTCCACATCATCCCCCCAGGGCACTTTCTTGGCATAAATATGGCACCCTTGGCACCCTGAGCCTCTGATCACTACGGTACTGTAGAAGGACCAAAGACGGACTGCCCTGCTGGCCCTGGACCTGGCAAAGAAAGGCAGCACCGCCGGCTGGACTGAACCTTTCGCAGCTTGGGCTAGTATAGACAGGATAGTGCCTGTGATTCCTAGCTTGAGGAAGAGTAATTCCCAAGCCCTAGGCCAAAGACGTGACTCCATGGGTCAGTCGGCTGACAACATGGAACCAGCACCAGGGCCATTAAAGCTGAAGTAGCCCAACTCGGCAGTTGAGTAGCCACTTCTGGGGAATTATCTCTGACCACTGCTAAGAGACCGATCCTCATTGGACAAAAGTTGCACCCAAGTCTGCCAGACCAAAAGGTTGATCTGAGTCCTGACTGGTCTCCCAAGAGGGACACTAGCCTCCACCAAATGAAACTGATGGATCCACTGTGGACTGAGACCGGTAGCCCAGCGGCAGCTGGCCTTCTACTGGCTCAAAGAGGATTTCAAGGGACTCTGACCTCTGTGATCAAAGTCACCCCACATGAGCCGTGGACTGAGGAGAAACCGCAAATACACCCCTATTGATCGCACAGCACCCAGAACACCCTTAAGCATCCTCCATCTCCTGCATACCCAGCATCAGGAACACTCCATTTAAGTCGATGGCAGTTGTGGTGTAAAGTTCAGAACTGGACTTAAGAATGCTTTGGTGATCAGATAACTGTCCAAATAATCCTTAGTGGCCACCCCTGACCTTCGACCTGCTGGATTTGACCAACCTAGTTGGGCTAAAGTAGCCAAACTCAACACTTTCAAGCTTTTCAAAAGTTTCCTAACTTTACAATTACTAATGCATGTTTGCAGTTGTGACTAAAAGAACTGAGATTTAGGTTTATGTTCAAAATCTATAGCTCCTGAACCCTCTGGTGAATTTTGCTCATCTTGGTCTCACTTGTGTGACGTTCTTGTTTTGTTGTGTGATGTTTCTAAATACTTTACAATGGTTCCTTTGTTTAAGCCTTGCTGCTCGAAGCCACAGCTACCCAGGGTTGAGAAAATGGTTTTGCAAATGGGCCTGACTGGATTCAAGACAGTTCTTGGGAGTGTATTGCACAGTAAGGTTTCACAACCATACCATAAAATACACCAAAATCCTTACAAGAGACAATCCTTGGGAGCTTTTTTTTACCTATTTTCCTGAAAACAAAAATTGCAAGTTGAGTTTTCGTATTGGAGGTTTCCGTTAAAATGTAGCCCTCTTCTGATTCTTGCAGTTGTTGTATTTCAAGGGTTTTTAGATTGCCTACATCATGGAGATTCAACACCGTGTGGAAATCAGTGATAAGCATCATCCTATTATCAAACCCGGTGCACTGCAAATTGATATTTGACCATTCTCAGAACATTCTTAATAGGACACTACAACATCTTACATCTCCAACAATTTGGAATCTATTATTTTCAATGTTATTTTCAATGTAAGCATATTTTGTTATCCAACACATGTTTAAGTAATGTTTTGATTAAATTAGAAATAGTTTCATGTCTGGGATTATTCTTCTAATCCTCATCTAGAATTTTAACAACACTGAGTGGATTTGTGAATTTCCAATCCAGGACAGATGTCATTGGTTATTTCTTTGTTTCCACCTACTTATTGTGACATTTGTGAAGATAATTTTCAGACTATTTACAGTAGTCTTTTAATGTTTCTATAATTTCTGTGTTTGTTCTTTATGTTTTGTGCCCAAATCCGAGTAACATCCACTCAACAGGGATTTATGGGTTTTTTCTTAGAGGGTTTCTCCATAGACCCAGATTCGGGTAGGTTGAAATCAATCATTTTCAGGTTTTGCACTGTCCTGACTATAGATATTTTATCAAGCGATTAACATGTTTGTGTTAATCAAAGGCAGGGGATAAAGTTACACCACTCAGAAGAATATCTGAAATATTTATGTGTCAAAGAGGGTAGGCTTCATGGCCAAAAAGGCTAATGAACTGGTGGTGGGGGTGCATAGTGCAAGGCACATCACTATAACATTTCGTGGATGGTGGGTATTTAGAAAGAATATGTTGATCCTGGTGGTCTCAGTTTGGAGAATTTTCCCTGTGGCATGAACTCCCTGGTACTACACATTCCTACTCTTTTGCATCTAGGCGTGTTTTCTATCCCTCTCACTTTAACTTGCCTTAATTGGTGTGCGTCTTGGATTCCTAAAATTAATTTTGGTTTCTTCTCCTTTGAATGCTTGTCTCTCTGCTCGAACTGGAACCTGCTCCTATATTAAAATATTCGCTTGCCATTTTAAGATTTTGTTAGCCCTATGTCTTCCGTTAGTGTTGTACATTAAATTATATTGCCTGCTTAACTAGCCCTTTCCATATGTCTGAACCTTTGCACCAACAGTACTAAACGCTTTTATTCACTACATCCATCCTACGGATGTCACACACGTTTAGCGTGGGGTATGCAAATTAGCGTGGGCATATATTGCAACCAATTTCATTGGGAATAGGAAATAACAAGCAAATAGCACATATTATTTACCATTCCTACTTGCACAAAGAACTCATTCTTGCTGTTTAGTCCCACAATTTGTTCAAGGTTTTGCCAGACACAAATAACAGGATTAAATAACTTTGATATGAGTTTATACCATAATCTTGTTTTGGGCTCAAATGGGACTTTGCACCGAAATTCCAACATAGCATACACAAATAGGATTGAGATCTTATCTTTGTGGCGGGTTGGTCGGTAGTAGGTTACTAGTGGGTTAGGCAGGGGCATGGGAACTAGTGATGATATTGTTTAGGAGTGACATTGAAAGCTGCATAGAATTGGGTTTTAGGTTGCTTCTGAATTACAGGAGAGACAGTGTGGGTGGTGTTAGGGCCAGCGTTCTTCCATTGTCTCAGCACAAAATTTACGAAGGCGTGTATCAGTGTTTTTGATTTCTTGCAGATTTTGAGGCTCTTAATTTTTTTATACTGTACCTTCTGCCAAGGGCATGAGACTGGCATTTGCAGCCCTTGCGGTGCATGGGGGTCACCACACTTCAGAGGCCTCCCTGTCAACCCTGAGTATCTGTGAGATATGGGAGTCTGAAGGGCGCCTCACCACATTCAGTCACCCCCACCCCCCCCCCACCAAGTTTTGTTGCTCCGCCGTCTTCCGCTGTTATGTACGAGGTAGCCAAACAGTTTCTTGATTGGGTGCACTTGGTGGGTTGACCTGAGTACGTTTATACATTTGAAGGAGGTTTCACGGGAATTGTTAGGTCAGCCAGCTCCCTTACTACATTAATTCGCCTTCTGCCAGCTAGGGACAGCTGCAGTGGCCTCTGCCTGCGCAGAAACAGGAAGCACATTTATGCATACCGCTGGTGGTAGGTGATGGGCACCAGTAGTCATTTTTGAGGACACAGGCTAATTTTTCATCTTCAAAGTTTATCTCAGGGCAAGAAAGAAAAAGGCAGAAAAGAGAGAAAAAAGGGAGAAAATGTAGGAAGACAGTGAAAAAGGTATAAAGGATGGATAAAAACCCTTTAAGAGTGAGATGAAGAGGCAGCAAATGTAGTATGGTGAAAGAAACCGGTAAGAGGATGAATCAAGACTAGGCAAACGTGGAATTCACCAACTGAACATCCTTTGGGCCCCTGCGTTTTTTTTCTTTCTTTCTTTTTCTTTTTTTTTTAATTACAAATGATGCACTTACGTCTCCCAGTTAAGGGCAGTTGTGACGGGCTTTTGCCTGCGCAGACACGGTAAGCACGCAGTTACACTGCACTGCGTTTTATGTATGAGCTTCTGAACGTTTTTACACCCTAGGCAATAGAAAGACGTCCACCACTGTACAAAACCTAAAAGTTAATTCCTACATCAAGGGTAAAAGAAAAATAAGAACAATTCTCTGTATAAAAACTGCTAACTTCTAGAAACCAGGTTGTCCTTGTTCGACTCAATTGCCTTGATTGTACAACTTTTTTATTATTTTTTTTCTAACTTAAACCTTAAAGCTTCTTACTTTCTGGAGAGCCCTCGCCTCCTCTCTCGAAAGAACAAGGCATGCCTGTCCAGTTCGCAGCGTATTTCACTAATAAGGATGACTGGCTATGATTTCAAGTAATCATGGGGCTGGCTTGTGAATATGGCGTCACATGGGCCTGACAGGTTCCATAAGCTTCTGAACAAACACATGCGCCGCCCCCAGATTTCAGTCTACCTCAGTTCCTAATTCTTTTAACAGCCGTGTGAAAGGGGGGCTGACCCAGGAGCTCGGTGTTCAGCTGCTGAGGCGGCAGTTTTTTTCCGCCTGCTTCCAGGGCTAACCCTTAGTTATGGTTTTGTGAAGAGAAAGGAAGGCCGCCCAAGTGTGATTGGCCAGTGAAATGCGAGTGATGTCATGGCCCCGCGAGCCGATGACAGGGCTGGATAATTCATTAGCCGGGGCCTGTAACGTGAGAGGCTGGCTTGTGTGTCCCAGGTGTGCTGGGAGGCGGTGTCAGGTAACTCTCCCTCTGCAGACAGGCAGCTGTACCGGGGGCGACAGCCAAGGGACCGAAATACACAGGTAAAACATTTCTACATTTATCTTTTAAAGAAAAAGCTTCGATACGTACCCAGAAACTTTGCGCAGGTTATATATATATATATTTTGAGTGTCTGTGTCGTTGAACTTTATTCTCTTTTACTGGAATATGTTTCATTATAAGGGGTTAAGCGGACCTCTAATTCGGTGGATGCTTTTTATTAATCAGATATCAGGCCTATGTATGAATAGTTATATGCGTATTTCGGGTTGATTAGTATTTGTTATGAATCGCGATCTAACGTAGACAGATGGAGCAGAGAAATTAAACGGGGAAGTCCGGCAGTTATGCTACGGGAGAGACTTCAGGGAGGTGCCTTTGTATTTGAGGTAAAGTTGTTGCCGCCGGCATCCTCTGAGCCGCAAAAATGGACAGGTGTATACCGTGAAATAATTCACAGACGAAAATTCATGTCACCAATTCTCTCCTTGGTAAAATTTGTGTCTGCTCATAATTATCTAGAAAATGAGCCTTGCGTCTTTCTCATTTGTATAAAAGAGATCCGTAGTATACAACTCGCTAATAACGGTTGTAACGTATCACGAATTCATCACTTTGTCTATGTCTTGTCTTTTCAGTTGATAGCATTTCCTTTCCTATATCATTGCTTTATATTTGCCAATATATTTTTCATTTGTTGCCACACAAAGAACTGCAATTTTTTTTTAAGTAGGTTTACATTGCTAAAAAGAGAACGGTGTTTTTCGGCATCTCAAGAAAGCCTGTGTTTGAATTGACACTGGGCAGTTCTATTTACAATTCGATACCTTTTCCAGCCCACTTGAATATTTTTTTCAGTGCAGTGTACTGTGTATTACTAAGAACTTAGAACTTGTCACTTTACCTTGAAGTTGAAATGTTGTATTCTGTTATCTTTTATTTAAAACATTGTAACGGCAATGACATTTTTTTTGTTGTTGTTATATATATCTTTATTTGGCATATATAGCCATAAAAAGTAGCATATTACAAACAATTAAAATGCAGATTGTACGAATATTGTAACCATAACACAATATAAAACACGATAAAACCTAATAAATTATATAATAGATATTTGGCTCACCTATAAAAAGCTCTTAATTCATCACCAAGGCAGGAACAAGCTCACTTATACATTAGCTGTACATTTATACCTCCGTACATGTTGCCAAAAGTCAAAGACAATCCCCAGGTCATAGCTAAGAACGAATTCCTATCACGTGCTAATTTCAGACTATATTACCATTTCCTTCAACGACTCCTGTATTGCAATTAAAAATCTTCCTATTGCACATGTAACCTTTAAACATCTGCAATGACATTTTAGAAAAACTCGAAGGAAGATAGATAGATAGACAGATAGATACACAGATACTCAGACTGTAATATGCCATTTACTAAAATTTTTGAGTTTGGGAGTAGCCATGACTCATGAGATGCGAAGCTTTGAGTGCATCATGATACCCCTTCCTAAACGGTGGTAATAAATTTCACTCTGCATATCTGCTTATATGGCTTATGCAATGCTGTTTTGGCACATGTAGTAGTTATACACAAGGTTATATAACCAGAAACACTGTAAAATTGTATTAATCTACTCTATGAGGTACAATTGCACGGAATAGACCTTCTGACTGAGCTCCTTGTTTGCTTCAGTAAAGTCACTGTAGCATATATTTTGTGTGACAGTAACCGATTACACTGAAAAAACACAGGTTATAGGGACTTTATAGTAAGGAAATAGAATTAAAAAAAACTTTGAAACTCCTTAAACAACCAAAGGTTACAGGGATGTTGCAGTTAGGCTCAGATTTTACACACCCAAAACCATAGAAATTCAGCCACTATAGTTAGAGTTCTAGTTATATCAAGTTACTATAACTCATGCCCTAAGGTAACTATAACTTGTGCCCCATGCACAGTTTGCTCATCAATAATTTCACAGCAAAGGTTGCAGTGATATTATCAATGATGTCATAGAAGATGTCATAAGTGATGTAACATGTAGAGTAATTAGCAGTGCATGATGAGGGCGCGAGTTATAGTCACCTTAGGGCACGAGTTGCTATAACTGCTGAACTTCTATGGTTTTGTGTACGTCAAATCTGAACCTAACTATAATTTCCCTGTAACCGTTGTTTTTTTAGTACATTTCTCAGTTTTGTTTTAATTCTATGTCCTAACTATAACAATCCTGTAACCTTTGTTTTTTCAGTGAATTTCTACATTTTATTATACTATTTGCTAACTATAATGTCAATTTAACCTGGGTGTGTGAGTGCTTGTCTGGGTGTCTAAGTGGGTGTGTGAGTGGATATGTCAGTATGTGTGTGTGTGTGTGACTGGCTGTGTGGGTCTGTGAGAGGGTGTGTGAGTGGCTGTGTACGTCTGTGAGTGGGTATGTAATTGGCTGTATTGACATGTATGTGGGTGTGAGTGTGTGTAAGTGCCGCTGTGGGTTTGTGAGTGGTTGTGTGAGTCATTTCCAGGATCTCTGGG
This sequence comes from Triturus cristatus, assembly GCF_964204655.1. NCBI lineage: Eukaryota > Metazoa > Chordata > Amphibia > Caudata > Salamandridae > Triturus > Triturus cristatus. The sequence continues at coordinate 828,284,989 of NC_140580.1, forward strand.
TAGGTGTATGAGTGTCTGAATGAGTGTGTAAGTGGGTGTGTGAGTTGTTTTCTGGGTCTCTGAGTGGGTGTGTGAGCGGCTCAATGGGCATGTGAGGGATTGTGTGAGTTTGTGTGTAGGGGGGGTAAGGGTGTGTGTCAGTGGGTCTGTGAGTGGGTGTGAGTGGTTTTGTGGGTCTCTGAGTGGGTTTGTGAGTGGTTGTACCAGTGAGTGAGTGGGTGTGAGCGATTTTGTGGGTGTGTGAGTGGTTCTCATTTTTCTCCAAGTGGGTGTGTGAGTGGCTGTATGAGTGGTGTTCTGGGTCTCTGAGTGGGTGTGTGAGTGGTTGTATGGATGTGTGAGTGGTTGTGTGGGTTTGTAGGTGGGTGTGTGAGTGAGTGTGTCTGTGAGTGGGAGTTTTTTAATTGGGATCTGGATCCACAAAACCGTTGTGGATCGACACTGGGTCAGCGCCAGGGTGGATCTGCGGATCCTCCTATGCCCATAAAAAAACATTTTAGGACAATATCTTTCCCATGAGAGGTTGCTTATAGACCACTCCATCAGTCCCATGGGTTCAGGATAGAGCTATCTTGATCCCTTATATCCTTTATACACTTTATTCCGCCCCCGAGAACCGTGTCCCAATTGACAAAATGGCAGACGCAACTTTTCTCTCAGGTTGCGCCCAGACAATCACGGCATTGCTGTCGGTGTGTAGGTGGATCTGGATATACATAATTATTTTTTCTTTAATAACTCCAAAAACTACTGAACATATTTGAACCAAATGACAAAAAGCACTCTTTTTGGACCAAGATCTAACTTTCTGCCAAATTTGGTGTCATTCCGTTCACCGGTTCGGGCTGTAATTGTGTCTAAAATCCCTTTGGGAAATTGCATGGAGAAAACACATTTTGGGACATCCCCCCCCCCCCCACCCCCCCTTGTTCTCGGCCCAGGTTTGACGAATCACCCAAAGCTTTCCAGACAGCCACTGAAGAGAATGGCAAACTAGTTTTGAACATTTTGTGAAGATTTGTCAAATGAATCCAAGTTATTCCTATGGAAACTGGGCCCTAAAACCTAGTGGCTCTAACTATAACTACCAACTGGCGACCACCAGTAGGTAATATGTTTATATACAGGGCCGGCTCTTGGGCGGTGCGATTGGTGCCACCGCACCGGGTGCTGACTTGGGGTGGGGGCACCATGTTCATCTTTCAAAAGCACCTGATGCCGTGTACATTGACTCAGCAAATTCCAGACATCAATAAAAATTACAACTCCAGTGATTCATGTTTTTCCTGAAGAAAGACCGGAACTTTGTCTAGTAAAAGGTTTGAATCATCATAGTGCAGAGGGTTAATGTGCCCGCTGCATGTAAATTGCAAGGAAAATATTAGAGCTATATATTTTTTGCCCAGTCTTTCGTTGTCCTAATTTTGCAAAGGGATTCATTTGGGGAGAAATCAATTCTTATTATTAAAGAAGCCCTCTAACAATGGTGTTACATTTTAAATTCTGAATTTGTGCTTTTTCAGTCCAAGGACTATTAAATTATACTGCCTACCAGTAAGGATGGCATGTGACTCCTACTCCTTGTAGGCCTCTGTCTTACGTAACCTTTCCTATATACTGATTTGCACAGCGATGATTGTCTCTGTGCAATGCGTGTGAGATGTAAAGTGTTCTGACATTTTAAAATGGTATGAGTGGCGCTATTAAACTAAATAAATCTAAGAGAGAATGGTTATGGAGACTTGGGGGGCATTGTCAAATGGTGGTAGTGAGGGAATCCGCAGCGGAGGTTGTCATTGCGGATGCGCCAACAAACACTGTCGCACAGGGCGCCACCAGTACTAAAGCCGGCCCTGTGTGTGTATATATATATATATATATATATATATATATATATATATATATATATATATATATATATATATATATATATATATGTATATATAGATATATACACACCTATTACCTGTTTTGACCTGTGAAATGTAAATTCAGACTATTTACATTGATCTCTCTCACAAACTTCTCAGCACTAGCAATAGCCACTCTCCACATCACAAATAAATCATCAATAAACTTTGTCCAAATAACATGTTGGTCCCAAGCCCATTTGTGGCCATTGCGGAGTACATGTTCCTCCCACTAGCTCACATGTAAACATGTGTAGCTGGGGGTGAAACAGGTGCCCATCGACATTCCACGCAACTGGTGAAGTGACTCGTTATTGAACAAGAAATTGTTGCTCTCTGAGCTTCGTCTTGTCATAGCCAATAGCATTTGTGTGTGCCTGTATAACTTCTGTAGGTAATGTTTCAATTCGGCCACTGCTTTAGCTGTGCAATAATGACTGTGTATTATGTGTAGGGCTCCCAGTTTTTTGGTATTTATTTTTTTAACATTTCCGTCTGTATTTATCCATATTTATTTTTTGTTCATTTTATGTGTATTTATCCACATTTATTTTCATAGCGAGCAAAAGAAGAGGCTGCAGCTAGTATTTTTTCACATTCATTTAGATAGCCAATGCACACTTGCACTTGGTTGTTATAGATTTATAAATCTATATATATGCCAAATTAAGTTTACTTATTACATTCATCTGAAAACTTTGCCATTGTAGTACGAGCACATGTTCAAGCTCCTAGAGTCAGAGTGCTCATGAGGACCATATCAGCTGTTTCCCTCTGCAACCCGCCGCCAGACGTGTGCACTTTTCATGACGTGTGTAATTATTGGTCTACAAAGCAGGATCGATGACGTAGGACAAGTTGTGATCTACTGTTATATGTGCTTCGTAGGAGCTCCTATACTTCGGATTAAAAACGATCTTCAGTACAACTCTGAGAAGGATATCATGTAATAGCTACAATGTGCAATGTTCCAAAACAATAAAGACAAAATAGACCACTGATGTCTGTAAAAAGTTATACGTTCCCTATCCCGGTCAGAGAAAATCAACCAGCAGTAATTATTCTCCATCCACTGCATGCCTGGAGTACATGCCGATCCTGCACCCCATCCTGTTCAGCTATTTATTATTTTGTGGACTTTCCTCTACACACCCTGCTTCGCCTCCCACCCCCGGCAGCTAAAAATGTAAATCTCGAAATAGTGCACTGTGATACCCTGGTCGTTTAGAATGAATGCGCGCTCGTGCTTCTGAAAAGTCAGAAGTTTAAACATCAATAAACAGAGGAACAAATCATCCAGCATGTAGAGGGGATCTGCACTAGCCCCATCCAGCTGTAATTACTCCCTTAACACCTATCAGGAATTAAACCATGAGACCCACACCAGATATAGAGCCCAAAGCCTAGTTTCAAGGTAGAGCAGAGAAGTGTGATTCGGGCGTGAAGAATCGCTCACCTCACCACTTAAAGCGAGGTTTACACAACAAAAGGCCATCCCCCCTCCCTCGCTCCATGCTATTCAAATAATAAAACATAGATGTGCACCCTCCCTTTCACTTACATCAGCTTTGAAGTGGCTGAGGGGGGCTGTTATGCCCACACTGTGACACATGGATCCGACCATGAATAGGAGAAAAAAACGAATTAGGAAATGTCAGCAGGGGTTTGGGGGCAGGCAGAGTGCATCCACAGATCTATATCAGGCAGAGGGGCGTGGCAACCCTGGGCTGGAGCATGGCTGCGCAGTATAAGTTTCTGAATTAGTTTCAGCAGTATTTTACAGTTTCTATTTATAAATACAGACAAAGGAAAAATAGTTTCCCGTCTGTATTTATATGTAAAAATCTGTTTAAACAGAACACCGGGTGCCTTAATTATGTGTTATCCTTTGTTGATTTCTACTTTACTTTACTCATGTATTGATACTCCGTCCTGGTACTCTTTGTGTGAACAAGACCGTCATTCGGTCGAAACATGTCACACGGGGTTTATGAATTAATCAATCCTCTTTTGTCTACGTACTACATATATATGTATATATATATATATTTCACTCCAAATGCCCAAAGCACTCGACCGAAGAAGAAACCTTTCGGTTCATTTTCAAAGGGAAAATCAGCATTCCATTAGTAATTCTTTTCGCCTGACGCGTTTCGAGGCTGCTACCTCTTCCTCATAGGCAATTTATATATACTTGTCAGTTGTCTCTAATTAAATCATTTCCTACATGCTTCATTTGATTGTCGACCCCCAGTGGGCCTCGCAAGTGCGTTGACTTCCTTAATGCATGCTGGGACTTGTGGTCCAAAATAGAGTATTTGGAGTAAAAAACAAAAAGAAAGAAAACAAAAAAAAAATATATATATATATATATATATATATATATATATATATATATATATATATATATATATATATATATATCTCAATCACAAAAATCACTGTCCCAATCCAAAGGAATCCAAAGGAAAAACAGCAACCACAGACTTCAAATCGCTTCTCAAGCAGTAATTTATTTTAGCAAGCATTCGGGAACTCGACGCGTTTTGGGATCTTGTTCCCACGATATATATATTGCTGAAATTGACCAATTATGGTTAGGTAAGCTAACCATAACTCCAACCGCTGTCATGCACTGCATATGGCCTGGGTATGACATCACTCATGACATGGTAAATGGCACCATCGATGACTTCCCTGTTTACATGATTCATGATACTGCTGTTGACATTAGTTTTGATTTTTCATGAGGTCAATGATAAATGTAGATATTACATTATATTTAGTATTCATAGTTCTTTTGTCGTAGTACATGTTTTTAATGCTACCCTCTTTGTGACAATATTTTTAAAAAGCTGTGAATACATTTGTATTAATTGTGTATGTTATTTTGCAGCATAGTGTTGGGCCCCTAGTTCTCAAATAATAATTTTAATGACAGCATGATGGTTGGAAAGTGTTATGTTGCAGTGAATGCAATTACATGTATGTTTTTGTTTGTATTCATCAGTTGCTGTGTAGTCGTATGATACTGGCAAAACGTCTAGCTTGCATGGGAACATTTCTAAATCCTTGTATTTGTGTTATTGCACAATACTGAGTGTTTTATTTTTAAGAGCCTCTTCATGGTTTAATATTGCATTTGCTTCATGGGATCATGATTGTGTCTTTGTATAAGATGTTTCTTTTATAGTGGTTTACAACAGTTGCGATCTGTGCAAATATTGCTTCATGTGTTCTACATCTTTCTTTAAATCTGTAGTGAGTTACATGTGTAATGGAGAGTTATGTTGCTGAAGAAGAGGTTATAGTGCTTGGCATGTCATTGCAACAGTATGTAGATTGATCGTTCAGCAATGTGTGCATCATTAGTTGTAACAGGATTTTAGGTGAGCCACTTAGTAAATAATGATCTACTTAAAAATGTATTTTGTCAAGGCAAAATGAGCAGAGTTTTTTTTTTTTTACCTTGGATGATGTCATTAGTGGTGTCATCTGATTATGTGATCAGTGAAGTGATTTGTGGTGTCATTTGTACCATTGAATGATGTCATCATTAGGCATCATTAATGAGTCAAAAAGAAAGAGAGAACAAGAGAAAGAGAGCAAGTGAGTGAGAGAGAGAGGTTGGTAAAGAGAAAAATAGACAAAGAGAGCTAGAGAGAGGGTTAGAGAGAGAGATACAAGAGAATGTGACCCATAGACGAAGTCAGATGTAAAGATTTCATGACAGATTGCCAGCTAGACAGAGATAAAAAGACAAAGTGGCAAATTGACAGTTAGACAGACACAGATGAAGGATGAGAGAAGGCAAATGATAGCTAAGGAGGACCAGCGCAAACAAGACAAAAAGTAAAAACAAGCATTTGCAATGCAATTGGTCTCGCCCTTTTGGGGCCTAATAAGTATTTAGCCATGCAGCATATTGTGTGCAGCTGGGTGCCAGCTGCGGTACCACCGGGAAGTAAGTAATTAAGAGGTGAAAATAAAAAAAGTAAATTGTTTTGCCTGTGTCTTCCAGGACAGGAAATATAAAATTTAGACCTAACTGTATACTTGGTATGGTAAGCTAGCTCGAATCTCGAAACCATGTGCTCCAATTGATAGCTCCTTAAAGTCATTCCAGCGACATACATGAATCAGTTGGAGATGTCTTTTGCATATCTTCTTAAAATATTTTGTACTGTTAGGTGGCGTTGTCGAGGGACGGAGCAAGGATGGTCACACATGGCACAGGGCAGAGTTACAAGGGGGCATCCAGTGAAGGAAGTCACGCCATGTACCAGGCAGACAGCCCAGAGGCTCATTAGAGACACAGACTGCTTCAATAGGAATGACAGCAGTCTCCTCAATGCCTTAAATGGACAGGTACTGTCTGCCACTCAGTCTCAGTACTGCTGCAATGCCTATAATTGGAGAGTACGGGCACTTCACAGATACTCTAAATAGTGAGTACCTGCACTTCTATGTTTCCATCTAAAGCACAGTCTCTCTCCTGCCCGCTGCCGGGTCAGAACAACAAAGTGATGGAATGATGCTCACATTAATATCTGCCACCGGCGACCACTAGGGACAAGTCACAAGGGGCAAAGTCTGCCAGTATAGGGCAAGTTCACATGACAAGCTTTTTACAACAGACTATCCTCCCCACAGGCCTCCCCATCCCCGCAACCACCAGGTGCCATGCCGGGACTAAGCAGGAAGGCAGTCTGGTGCACCCCTGCAAAGGGTAAATGGCATGGGGAGAAGTATGAAGGCAGGAGGAGGAAATAGCTCAGTAGGAAGGGGTTGGATGCCAATATGCAACCCCATGACATGCATCCGGAACTGTGGGAGTTACACCGGTGATAAAAAATGCGTCAAGAGGTCCTGCTGGCATTGCTATTTGCCATGTGTAAAGCATTTCAGACATCATGTTAGTGTAGGCACAGGAAATGGTGACAGGTGGCCTGTGTGTATAAATATATTTAAAAAAAACTTTTTCCCCCCTACACACAGACACCACTTGTGCATGCATCAGAATGATGGGGAAAAAAGAAACAAACCTAGGACACTGAAACATAACTACTAATAATAATGATAGATGCACACTCCGCCGCCGCCAAATAATTTTAGTTTGTAATCCAAAAGGGGTACACTTTTTGGTGTTGGATCGGCCATAATGGATCAGTTTTGTCAATAGAGGGTACAATTTGTCAACAATGAGCCCCACTAAATATAATCTTTAGTTTGTTACATTAAAAGGCGCACATATTTTGTTAGAAAGCATCCATTGCAAGCAAACATTTTTAGCAATCACAAAGGGCACACATTTCATCATCATGCTCTGTAGGACTCCCTTAACACCAACTAATCAAGCACCAAGAGGCATTCCCATCTGCTATGCAAAAAGACATAATAAACAAGCAACAAAGTAAATGTACAGTAGCATGTAGAACCTTAAAAAAAGTTAGCGGAAAGTGTGTCACATACATTTTTGTATCCAAAATTACCGATAAACACTTTTGTGGATGTGCACGAGAGCGCTCAATGCGAAGGCCGAACAACTTCGCCGGATACTTAGAAAGCGCCGTTAAGACAACCACGTAATTGTGCGCAGCGCCTCATGTATTTGTATTTATATTTGTAGGGGAACAACCTTTACAACGCAACTTTTACAACGCACTACACTTACAACGCATTTTTTACAACGCAAAATCCATTACAACGCATTCCATTACAACGCATGACACTACAACGCATTTTTAAAAACTACCTTTACAACGCATTCCATTACAACGCATACTACCTTTACAACGCATACCATTACAACGCATAATATTACACTACACTATCCAACACTTACCCTACTGTTGCACCCCCTGGAGTTAGAATAGTAATTTTTACCCCTATACTATCCAACACTTACCCTACTGTTGCACCCCCTGGAGTTAGAATAGTAATTTTTACCCCTATACTATCCAACACTTACCCTACTGTTGCACCCCCTGGAGTTAGAATAGTAATTTTTACCCCTATACTATCCAACACTTACCCTACTGTTGCACCCCCTGGAGTTAGAATAGTAATTTTTACCCCTATACTATCCAACACTTACCCTACTGTTGCACCCCCTGGAGTTAGAATAGTAATTTTTACCCCTATACTATCCAACACTTTCCCTACTGTTGCACCCCCTGGAGTTAGAATAGTAATTTTTACCCCTATACTATCCAACACTTTCCCTACTGTTGCACCCCCTGGAGTTAGAATAGTAATTTTTACCCCTATACTATCCAACACTTACCCTACTGTTGCACCCCCTGGAGTTAGAATAGTAATTTTTACCCCTATACTATCCAACACTTACCCTACTGTTGCACCCCCTGGAGTTAGAATAGTAATTTTTACCCCTATACTATCCAACACTTTCCCTACTGTTGCACCCCCTGGAGTTAGAATAGTAATTTTTACCCCTATACTATCCAACACTTACCCTACTGTTGCACCCCCTGGAGTTAGAATAGTAATTTTTACCCCTATACTATCCAACACTTTCCCTACTGTTGCACCCCCTGGAGTTAGAATAGTAATTTTTACCCCTATACTATCCAACACTTACCCTACTGTTGCACCCCCTGGAGTTAGAATAGTAATTTTTACCCCTATACTATCCAACACTTACCCTACTGTTGCACCCCCTGGAGTTAGATTAGTAATTTTTACCCCTATACTATCCAACACTTTCCCTACTGTTGCACCCCCTGGAGTTAGAATAGTAATTTTTACCCCTATACTATCTAATACTTACCTTAAATGCAATTTAATATTATGCGCTGTAATGGTATGCGTTGTAAAGGTAGTTTTTAAAAATGCGTTGTAGTGTCATGCGTTGTAATGCAATGCGTTGTAATGGATTTTGCGTTGTAAAAAATGCGTTGTAAGTGCATGCGTTGTAAAAGTGTGCGTTGTAACGACATACATCCATATTTGTATGCGGTATTTATAGAGCGTAGCTATCACCCAACGGGTATCTTGGCGTTATAGTACGTGAATTATCAGTCCGAGATGACAACAGATGTGGGGTAACATAGAGTCCTCAATGATGTTAGATTCTAGGGAACAACCATGTTTTAGCCTTTTTTCCGAACTTGCAGAAGGTTACGGGACTGTCTGATTTCCAGAGGAAGTTTGTTCCAAAGCTTTACAGCGGCCGAACTAAACGCCCTACCTCCTGCTTTGGTTCTTCGAATTTTAGGAGTTCTCACCAAGTAGGCAGTGGAGGATCGAAGACACCGCGACGGAATATACCATGTGAATGTCTCCTGTATAGGTTTGGGTCCGAACCCATGAAGGGCTTTGAACACCAAGCAGAGAGATTTAAACTGGATTCTCTGCATGATTGGTAGCCAATGAAGCTCTGCAAGGGCCGAAGATCCCGACGAGCGGCGAGGTTTCATCAATACCAATTTGGCCGCCAAAGTTGAAACTCTTTGGAGGCGTTCAATAAAATTTTTTGGGGACTCCAATAACAGGGCATTACAGTAGTCCAGCCTACTGAGGATGATACTTCCAACAACCAAGGCTCTGGCTGTATTAGGCAACAGCGGGAGGATCTTCCTCAGAGCTCTGATCAGGGAAAAACAGCTCCCCACCAGCTTATTTACATGTACTTCAAAGTTTAAGTTAGCATCTAGCATAACTCCCAGATTGCATACTGATTTAGCCGGGATCAGAGTAGAGGCAGTTGAAGAAGGCCAGAAATTATCTTGAAAAGGAGAGGGAACTTTCCCCAAAGCACAGTGCAAGATCTCGGTCTTGTCAGAGTTAAATTGGAGAGAGTTGGCTCTTAGCCAACAGGCAGTGTCCTGCATGCAGGCATGAAATGTCGCAAGAGGTATCGACTGATTCCCCTCTAAAGGAGAAAAAAAGCTGAGTATCATCAGCGTAGTTTACCAACTTCACACCATGCGCCTTTATAATATCGATCAAGGGTCTCATATAGATGTTAAAAAGGATGGGACTGATCGCTGATCCCTGAGGGATGCCATGATGGACATTGGAAAACTCAGATTGATACGGAGGGAGAGACACCGCCTGACACCTGCCAGATAAATAGGAGCTAAACCATTCTAGAGCCATGCCTGACACCCCGATCTCATCCAGCCTGGTCAGCAAAATGTCGTGGTTGACCGTGTCGAAAGCGGCAGACAGTTCAAGCAAAATAGGAATGCCAGATTGTCCCCTGTCTGCCCTCAATCGGAGATCGTCTAACACGGTCACCAGAGCAGTCTCCGTTCCATGGCCAGGTCGAAAACCGAACTGTACATCATCTAGCTTAGAATTAGATTCCAAAAACTGAGACAAAGTTTTGCTGACCAGTCGTTCAATGATCTTAACCGGATACGGTAAGAGTGATATCGGTCTGTAGATATTAGCACAGGTAGGGTCGAGTATCGCTTTTTTAAAAAGTGGAGTAACCACCGCCCGTTTCCAACATGCTGGTACTGATCCAGAAGTCAGGGAACTATTGCAAATCTGTCAAAGAGTGGGAAAAAGCTTAGAGCCCAATTCCTTCCACATTTTGTGTGGAAGAGGATCTAAAGGAGAACCAGATGACACACCCATGGCTATTCTATTAAAGTTCTCCTCCGTGGGTGGTTCAAAATGGTTCAAGAAAATCAATCGGCCTGGCTCCACCCCCGTTCTCCATGTCTGGATCTCGAGGCCCATTAGTTTTAGTGATAGGACCGTCATTTCCGGAGAGGTTGTTCACCTTCAGTCCATCAATAATTTTACTGATTTTCTCCAAAAAGAAGGTCGCTAAATTGTCACACAAATCTTGAGTTGGCAGGATTTTACATTGTGTACATTCAGGGGCAGCAATATCCTTTACTATTTTGAAAATTTTTCTGGAGTTATGTTTTGAGTTCAGAATAATATTTGCTAAATATTCTGATTTTGCTGCCATAATTCCCTTCCTATATTCCACTATTGCGACCTTCCGCCTAATTTTATCTTCATTGTGCTATAACTTCCTCCACTCCCTCTCCGCCTGCCGGCAGGTCAATTTTATAGTTTTAAGGTGATCGTTATACCAACAGGCTGATGGCCTGCCAGTCTTTTTACAATTTTTTATAGGAATGACCTGGTGAAGCCTAAGTTTAATCTGATCACAAAAATCTACATAGTTATCTTCCACTGCCCTCCCATTGTTGAGATCCTCTTCAAAACAAAAGATTGTGGATAAAGTATTCTCTTTTTTTTTTAAAGTCCCTTCCAGTCTTTGCTCATGAAAGTCCTTGTCTCACTGGTAGCTGATTGTACCTTCCTTGAATTAAATATCTGAAACTTGACCAAATAATGGTCAGACCAGCCAACTGGTAAAATTTCTACTGTCCCCGAGCTTAAATGGACTTAGGGGACCTATCCTCTAGGTCCGCATGTCATTAAAAAGGGGGGGTGGCAGAGTGGCCCCTATCCCCTAACCCTAAAAGGCCTTTGGGACCCCATCTCCTGGGGTAGTACTGAACTTTAATTCAACATTAAAGGGGAGGAGGCCACATGACTCTCCTCCTCTATAAACCTCTCAAGGCCCAGGGGCCCCCTCCCTGGCACAGGCTCAATTACTGAGCCCCAAGGAGCTCACCCCTGGGCAAGATTTTTAGGGCACAAGTCATAGTTCCTTGAGATAACTATAGCTGGTATATTATTTGTTTAAAATTAGAGGTTTTAAGCTGCATTTTCAGCATACTATAACGTCCCTTTAACCTTTTGGTTTTTCAGTGAAAAGAGAAGCAAAGAAAAAAAAAAATATACACACGCACACATATACAGCTCTAGCTCTTCCGGACAGATCCCGAAGGAAACAGCGGCACACCAGAGGATTGCACAATGAACTTCATTGTGCACAAAAACAACGACGTGTTTCGGCGAAGCCTTTGTCCAGTTGAAAGTGTAGCAGCAGTTGCAAGAGATATATATATATATATAATATATATATGTATATATGTATATATATACACACACATGTAAATATATACATCCACTAGGTAATATATATCCCTAGTGACGATTGGCACTAGGTCGTTATAGGTATTACCTAGTTTCCATAGGAAAAGCGTCTATTGACTTGCCTATATCTTTGGGCCACTTTCAGAATCTTCACATAATTTTCCCAAAAAGTGTCAAGTTGAGTCTTGTGGGTCATGGATATTTTGTGATCCGTCAAGCGGGGGCTGAGAAAAGGGGGGGGGCAAAACATGTGCATACCCCTGTTAATTCCCATAGGAATTTTAGACATTTGTACAGCCTGAACTGCTTAACAGACTTACACCAGATTTGGCAGAAAGCCAGATCCTACTCCAGGAAGAGTGCTTTTTGTGATTTGTTGTAAATCTGTTCTTAGTTTTTGATATATTCCAAGAAAACCAAATTTATATATCTAGAAGCGCAAACCCTCAGCGTATCCTCCCAATCTTGTACAAAGAGCTGATTGGCTGCCAGCACTTCAACCAGAAAGTGTTGGCAGCCACCTTGGGACTGGACTCAGTTGAGTCCCAAACAAAAACCTTACAAAAAAAGAAGAGGTAGGGTAGGAATATCCTTACTCCCTAGGCCTGGTGCTGGGGTCCCCCAGGGATCCCACCAGGGCCAAAAGCATTTTTTTCCGGTGAAAATCACAACAGATTCACAAATTTGCAGCAAAAAAAAAAGCGTGGTCTCCCATGCTTGTTTACAGTATAGGCCCTGAGTGGTCCAGGTCCCAGGGGCAAGGGGACATACAGAAGAAAAGGAGGGGGCACTCGGGGCCCCCCTCCTAAGTCTCTGTTGAGGCCCCCGGGACTACCAGCTCTCCTGGACTATTTTAATATAGTGGAAGGGGGCTTCACAGACCCCTCCTCCTGTGGCTCTTTAGAGCCCCAGGGCTTAAATTATTAAATTAGAGGGAGCCACGTGGACCCCCTAGGTACCTACCTTCAGGAGAGAGCAGTTTGCTTTCACTTGGCAGAAGCTTTGACAGCTCCCACCAAGCAAGAGCAAACAGTAAATTCGCTCCCAGCGGGCTGGAGCAGAAAAACTGCTTCCGCTCGCAGGGAGCAGAGTTTTCATCGGTTCCCCTGCTCACTGTCAGCGGGCGGGAAAATAGAAAATAGATGACAGAATTGCTCCTACATGCAACAAGCAGCATTTTTTGTGTGGGTGCAATGTTGGCTCCTGTCTTGAGGTGAGGAGCCAGTAGAGACAGCATTGAGGCACCCCTGCTGTCCCCAACATAGTACCCTAGGTACCCTGGGTGGGCTCCAGGGCACCCTGCGGCATGAAGCTAGGCCCCAGGGGATGACCTCAGGATCCGAGGGGACACCCCACGAGTACTGTACCAGGAGGTGCATTTGCAGAGTAGATGAGAAGGGGGTGGGGCTTCCAATGATCTCTCAGTAATCCTGCTGTCTGAGACTTATTGGAGGTAACAGGAGGGCTTGCTGGGCCCCAAGAACCCTCAGCATCTGGGGGACTTCATCCCCCAACGAGTAGTGTGCCAGGTGGAGCGTTTGCAGAGGGTTTGGGAAAGGAGACAGGGCTTCTGATGAGCTCGCAGTAATCCCACTGTGTGAGACTTACTGGTGATAACATGAAGAGTTCTTGGCCTCCAACGACCCTCAGCATCCAAGAGAGCTTAATTAGGGGTGGTCGCGCAATACACCACCCACTCGCAGAACTCCACAAAATTTGGTGGAGATTTTCAGTAACTCCGTGGAATTCTGCTGAGTGAAACTCTGTGAATGTCGCTCAAGACTAGGCCTGTCCAGTCCTGTCATTTTGAGAGGAGAGTTCTTGGTTCTCCCTTTAAATTATTATGAGTATTTAAATGTACAAATCACCTTAAGCTATGCCCATTTGGCCCCACCCCATCCACCTTAGTAGTATGCATAGGTCTTCCCAACTTTTGCGAGGATGATGGACAGCTTAACAAATGCCCTCCCTACATGTTTACCGCTGATTTGGATGACACGTTCTTGATGCTGAGGAATATGTGGACATCTCTACCAAACAAAGAAGCAGTTACTTTATTTAGTTAAGAGGAAGAACCCTTGTTTGGTGGAGATTTACCTCTTTGGTGTCTCGTTGTCTTCTCTATAGAAGGATTCATGTTATCACAGATTTCTGGATAAAGACCCATGAGGAACAATCACGTTGCTGAAATGCACACAAGGTCACTGGAGACATTTCCTCATGGTCCATTATGCAGCTGTAATGAAGAATCTGCACTAGACATTTACCCAATGAGGTAGCACTTACTAATTAACCAGTAGAAATGACTCCAGTTGGGTAGATATTTTGTGCAAAACTGTGAACTCTTGTTGGATAAACGGACAGGTGAGGTTCTGTTCTGGCCCTGATGCTCATTTCACAGATATTAAACATCAACAGGAAGCACTTACAGATATAAACATAGAAGGTGCCCGAGTTGAAGCTCCACTTCTGTAAAGGACAAATGATCCTAACTTTCTGGGCTTGGCGAAGGCAAAGCAAGTGTGTTTCTAAGCTTATTCCATGCTACAAAGCGTCATGGAATCCTGAATGGAGATGAATTTGTTGGTGATCGGATCAAAATCTGATGTGTAGTTACTCTGATTTTCTTTCATATCGTCTCCTGGTGGGAGCAGAGCCCATACAGCCACTCCCACTCTCAAATGGGACAGGTTACAGTTAGGAAAGAAAAATAATAAAAGTAGGTATTCACAAAAAAACGAAGGTTATAGGGACAATGTAGTTAGGAAATAACATAAAAAAACATAGAAATTCTCTGAAAAAAACAAAGGTTACATGGACGTCATATTTAGGATATCGAATAAAAGAAAACGTTTCAAATTAAGTAAAAAAAGCAAAGGTTATATGGATGTTTTAGTTAAGAAATAACATTAAAAAACTATAGAAACTTCACTGAAACACCCAAAGGTGACATAAATGTTATAGTTAGGAAATATAATTAAAACAATCTTAGAAATTCACTGAAAAAAAAAACCAAAGGTTACAAGGACGTTATAGTTAGACTCCAATTTCACTCAAACAAAATCAGTGAAATTCAGAGCTAATTAAAACTTATGCCCCCACAGTGCACTACTTATGACCTCACTTATTGCATCACTCATGACATGGTCAGTGACATCACTGATGACATCGCAAATGACATCACTGGTGACATCATGCCTAGAACCACTCACACATCCACTCACATACCCACACAATTACTCATACACCCACTCACCAGAGACATTTAAAGGCATGAGCAAAGTGGGCTCTGGTCCAGGGACTCAACCTTTCAGGGGGCCCCCTGATAGAGCCAGCACTGTTCTGCAGAGAGTCTTGGCTTGATGACCATGAATAATTCTTAAACAGGTTTTTGCAACCAGCGTTTTCCCCTCAATTAATTTTTAATGTGGGTGATGTGTCTGATTCTATTACAGACATTATGCAGAAAAACTTTGGGCCCGATTCACAGAACTAACTCAAGACAAAATCCTAAACTTACTACCATTTTGGTAATCACAGAAGGCACTTATTCATTTTGGTGTTCATAGAAGGCACTTACTCATTGATGAGTAAGTGCCCTCTGTGAATACCAAAATGAGTAAGTGCCTTCTGGTAATACCAAAATGGTAGTAAGTTTAGGATTTTGTCTTAAGTTAGTTCTGTGAATCGGGCCCTTTGTGTTTATCTTTCTTGCAACATCCATAAAAAAAAGTTTCTTTTAGAGCTAAATAGGATCTTATATTTGAGAAATGGGAGGGTGTCAAAGAGATTATTTGCAGTAATGTTAGTGAGCTACTGTTGTGTTACAATATTGAAAACACAAATCAATAGCCCTGAATATTAGATATAAACATATTCAGAATTTGGACCAGTGCGCCTGTGCACTGTCAGTGACCTGGCCAAAGAGGGCATGAAAGAGCTTAAACTGGAACATGAATTCAAAGCTAATCTGAATAGGAGCCCCTAAAATACTTTTGGCCCAGGGCCCCCATAATCCTTAAGATGACCCTGCCACTCACATACCCATACAATCATTCATGCACCCACTCACTCATCCATTGAGTCACTCACACATCCACTCACTTGCACATACAGCTACTCACCAAGCTACTCACTTGCCCATATACCCACTAACACAGCCACTCACTCATACAGTCACTAACACAACCACTCACTTACCCATACAGCTACTCACACACCCACTTATTCACCCTTATAACCACTCACACACTCACAGACTCACCCATACGGCCTATCATCTGAGCCACTCATTCACCCATACAACCACTCACACTCATACAACCACTCATATGTCTACTCACTCATCCAAACAGCCATTAACACAGACATTCACACTCCAATACAGCCACTCACACACCCACTCAGTTAATAAAAAAGTCACTCAAACAGCCACTAAATCACTCATACAGCCACTTACACACAGTCACTCACCTAAACAGCCATCCATCCACTCACACATCCACTTTGTCACCAATACAACCACTCACATATCCATTCACATCCCCATACAGCCACTCACATAGTCACTCACTCACACTTACAACCACTCATATACCCACTCACTCTCCAATACAGGCACTCATACAGCCACTCACTTACCCATACAGCTACTCAAAAGCCTACTTATTTACCCAGACAGATACTCATATACCCACCTATTGAACCATACAGCTACTCACACACCCACTTATTCACCCATACAGCCACTCACACACCCACTCGCATACCCATACAGCCACTCACACAACAGCTCACACATAAATACAGTCACACAACCACTCACATAATATATATTAGAAATAGTATCGCTCATTATTAGTACACAAAGTACATTGATTTAAACCTTAGTATATAGGGTTAACACTCATAAACATTTAGAAAACACTCATAATCACTGTATGATGTCATCAGTGATGTTATTTGAGATATCATCAGTGATGTCATCTGTGATGTCACTGACCATGTATTGAGTGGTGTAATATGTGAGGTCATAAGCTGTGCACTGTATGAGCGTAAGTTATAGTCAGCTCAGGTAACTATAACTGTTGAATTTCACTGATTATCTGAGTGAAATCTGAGCCTAACTGCTTTTTTCAGTGAATTTCTCTGTCTCTCTCTCTCTCTCTCTCTCTCTCTCTCTCTCTCTCTCTCTCTCTATATATATATATATATATATATATATATATATATATATATATATATATATATATACATATATATATATATATAATTCACCAAAACAATCAAACTTTACAAAGACATTATAGTTAGGAAATACAATTTATAAAACCTTAGAAATTCACTGAAAAAAAACCAATGGTTCCAGGGACGTTATAGTTAGGCTCTGATTCTACACATGCAAAATATTAGAAACCTTAAAATTTCAGTGATGTCATTTGGGATGTCATGAGAGATTCGATCAGTGATGTTACTGACCATGTCATGAGTGATGTAATATGTGAGGTCTTAAGCACTGCATTGCAGGGGCATGAGCTATCGTTAGCTGAGGTAACTGTAACTGCTGAGTTTCTATGGTTCTGTGCATGTAAAATCCAAGCCCAACTATAATGTCCCGATAACTTTTGCTTTTTCAGTGAATGTCTAAGGTTTTTTAAAATTCTATTTCCTAACTATAATTTCCCCGCAACCTTTGTTTTTTTTCAGTGCATATATATAATATATATGTGTGTGTTTATATAAATATATACATATTCACTGAAAAAACCATAGGTTTCACACAAGTTATAGTTAGCTGTACATTTCACTCGTAAAAAACCAATGAAATTCCACGTTATAGTTAGTGCAGGCAACTATAACTCACGCGACCGCAATCCTCTGCTGATGACATATGTGTCTTTATGAAAAAAAAATATTTGTAATATATGTATAGCTAAAATTTAATGGAAGAAGACATGGGCAAATAAGTGTCTAAATACAGTATTAGCATCAGCAGAGGATTGCGGTCGCGTGAGTTATAGTTGCCTGCACTAACTATAACGTGGAATTTCATTGGTTTTTTACGAGTGAAATGTACAGCTAACTATAACTTGTGTGAAACCTATGGTTTTTTCAGTGAATTTGCAAGGTTTTTTAAATGCTAATTCCTAAGTATAACGTGTGTGAAACCTATGTTTTTTTCAGTGAATTTGTACGGTTTTTTAAATGCTAAGTTACTTTACGCCGTTCGTGCCGTGCGCGCCCACTTCACGCAGTTCGTTCCGTGCGCGCACGGTGCGCTTCGCGCACCGTGCACGCACAGTGAGCACACGGTGCGCTCTGCGCACCGTGCGCCCACTTTACGCAGTTAGTGCCGTGCACGCACGGTGGGCACGCGGTGCGCTACGCGCACCGCGTGCCCACGTTACGCTGGATGGCCCATGTACGCACGATGCGCTTCGCGCACCGTCCGCACACGGAGGACATATTATGCGCTTCGTTGTGAAAGGTTATCTATTAAATGTTCAAAATGGTTATATGCCATGCACAAAAGGTACCCTGCGGGCTCCTTTTGCACACGGGGGGGGGGGGATATGTGGAGTTTGTTTTTTTTAAATTAATTTTTGGCAGTACGCGTACGGTAAGCACATTCGGCGTTTCTTCAAAAAAATTTTTTTTAATTTTGGGCCTTGGGGGTCCTTCTGGGACACCCTAACCAAGGCTAGGTGGTTAGGAGCTGTCTAGCCTGCCCCTTTTCATGTAATCCAACTTTGTTTTTCCTTCCCCCCTCAGAGTGCGAGAGAGAAAATGGCGGTCGACACTTCCTGGTTTCGACCGATTCGAATGTTTACTTTGATCGAACAACCAATCAGAAACGCGCTCGCGCACGGCACCGTACGCGTACGGTAAGCTTACCGTAAGCGCACGGTAAGCGCACGGAGCGCTGCCACAGATATATATATTGATTTAAATGGTATTTTCTCAGGAACTACTGAACAGATTTCCACCATACCTACAAAAGGCACTTCCTTGACCTTATGGCTAGCTCTCTGCCAAATTACAAGTAATTCTGTTCAGCCGTTAGGGCTGTAGCTGTGTCTAAAGGTCCTATGGAAAAATTCATGCGGAAAACGTGTTTTAGGACCCCCCTTTTTTCTCAGCCCCCGCTTGACGAATCACCCCGAGACTTTCAGGGTAGGAGCGGAGCGTAGCGCCCCATTAGTTTTGAAAATTTCGCGAGGATTCGTCAACCGGCGCCAAAGTTATTCAAAATAGAATGTTGCGGATTTCCTATGGTAA
The DNA here is from genome assembly GCF_964204655.1 of Triturus cristatus. Lineage (NCBI taxonomy): Eukaryota > Metazoa > Chordata > Amphibia > Caudata > Salamandridae > Triturus > Triturus cristatus. Next base: position 828,304,170 of record NC_140580.1, read on the forward strand.
CAGGGTCCTAAATATAACTACCTACTGGCGACCGCCAGTAGGTAATATATGTGTGTATATATATATATATATATATACCTATTTTTGTTATATATGTATATAGGTAGTTATAGTTAGAACCTTGTTTCCATAGGAACACTGTTTATAGTTTTGCCAATAACTTGAAGCCTCGTGAAATTTTCACAACCATTACAACACGCTGTTCAGTTGCTGTCTTGAAAGTTTCATGGTGATCACTCAAGCAGGAGCTGAGAAAAAGGGGGGGTTTCCAAAACACGTTTTCTCCATGTTAAATCCCATAGAGATTTTAGACACGACTACAGCCGGAACCATTGAACGGAATTTCACCAAATATGGCTGAGACGTTGCTGTTTTTCCAGAAAGTGACCTTTTAGTAAATTGTCATAAATCTGTTCAATATTTTTTTAGATATTAAGTGAAATCCAAATTTGTATATATAGGGATGCAGACTAAGGGTGGGCGTAGTGGGGATACGTGAAGCAGCACGTAGTGTGCCCAAATCTACGCACACTACGTGCTTCGCGTAGCCCCACTACGTGCCACCCACCTCCCGCCCGCCCTCCTTTTAAATAATATCAGCAATGTAAAATAAATTAAAGTAAAGTGACTTACCGTAAGCGCGGCGTCTCCGGGGCTCCCTCTTCTTCGTTTCTAATTTCTTCTGACAAATGCGCATGCGCGGACGCCCGCGCATGCGCATTTCTCGCAAGAAATGCGCATGCGCGGGTGTCCGCGCATGCGCATTTGCCAGAAGAAATTAGAAACGAGAAAGAGGGAGCCCCGGAGACACCACGCTTACGGTAAGTCGCTTTACTTTAATTTATTTTTCATTGCTGATATTATTAAAAGGAGGGCAGGCGGGAGGTGGGTGGCGGGTGGCAGGCAGCTACGCTTCGCCCTCGGCGTGTGCGTAGCGCTGCCCTGCTTCGCCTACTTCGGAAAGTGCGAAGCAGGCAGCGCTACGTACACTACGTGGGCGAAGCGTAGTGCTACGCCCGGGGTTAATGCAGACCCACTCACAGACCCACTATGATATCCACAGACTCACTCAGAAACTCACACACCCACTCACAGACCTACTGAGACACTCATACATTGACTCACAGGCTCACTGTCGAAGGTTAGTGATTACAGTTAGGAAATAAAATCCCCAAAACCTTAGAAATTCACTTAAAATCCAAAGGTTACAGGGAAATTATAGTTAGGAAACAACTTTTAAAAAGTCTTAGAAATTTGCTGAAAAAAACAAAGGTTACAGGGGGGTTATAGTTAGGAAATAGAATTAAAAATCCTTAGAAATTCACTGAAAAAAACAAAGGTTACAGGGAAGCTATAGTTAGGCTCATTTTTCACTTGTACAAAACCAGTAAATTTCAGCAATTATAATTAGCTGATCTAACTATACCCTATGCCCCCGCAATGCACAGCTTATAACCTCACATATTACATCACTTATGACATGGTCAGTGACATCACTGATGACATCTCAAATGACATCATGAGGTTATAAGCAGGGCGAGCGTCCCTGTAACCTGGTCTGTAGTTATAGTTGGGGTGACCAGAGAGAGGGTTTTTTCAGTTTTTTGTCACTTAATAACTTTGCACCTGTTTGATGAATGTATGCAAAACTTTGCAGACCTGCTGCCCCAGCTTGATTTTGGGAGGACTGAATGTTTTGCAGTGTTTGGTCAAGGGGGTGCATGAAAAAAGGAGAGGTTCTAAAACGGGGTTGAAATCCAATGCATTTTCCATAAACATTTGTGTGTCACCATTACATTGATTTTTATGAAATTTGGCATATTAGGGGCACAGAGGATTCTGTGGGGTAGTGCAGGTATGTAGAGTAAGTATTTTCAAAGTTCTAAGATTTTTCAACTTAGTGATATCTTGTAGCACAGTACTACTAAAAATACCAAGAAAGCCCCCAAAATACCCTGCACTGCATATGTAAAGTTTAAGATTTACTACATGAACAACTGAAAGACCTATTTATGGTCACATCGTAATGGAAACCTATAAACAAATACATACAAATAGAATTCATCTTAATCTACAGACGTTTTCATTGCATGCTCTCTATCTCACAAAATAAGTGGCCAAGCAAGCTAAACAAAAAACATCTTTCTTATGCACTCCTGTGCAACAAGATGGAACAGTGACCTAGCAGTGAGTTATACAAACTACTATTAGAGAACATGATAAATGGCCATTAGGAAACAAAAAATCTTGATTGATTTTCTTTCACTTTGGGCTTCATATGTAAAACAATCCTACTAGAAGTAGCAAGGAAGCCTACAAAATTAATGAGACTGCATATGTAAAGATTGAAAATTACTACAATAACAACTAAAAGACACATTTATGGTCACATGATTATATTACCAATAAACATATGCATAACAAATACAATAGAGAAAAAGAAAGAATTCACAATAAATTTGAATGCCACTCTGTAGTTATAGCTAGTATTCTCAAAGATAGGAATTCCTTGGATATTATTTCCTGTTAGAAATGGGATTTCTGGTTGGCTAAGGCTTGCGCCAAAGCCAGGCAGAAACCACCACTCTAGGCAGGACGAGGGAGTTACACGCCAAAGATAACCCCTGCTCACCCCCTTGGTAGCTTGGCACGAGCAGTCAGGCTTATCCCGGAGGCAATGTGTAAGGCGTTTGTGCAACACACACACAGCAACAACATACTAAGCACACCACAAAAGATACTCCACACAAGGTTATATCAAAAATAGCCTTTGTATTATCATATTTCACATTAGAATAGTAATTACACAATATACACTGTGCCAACTGGCACTAGGCAATATTTACAGGGGATTATATACACATGACAGGGCCAATTGGACCACTGTCAGAACCATCACAAAGTGGACATAGTAAATGTAGAACATATAATAAACGTAGACCACAACCAGTAATTACTGGCAAACACTGTACTCAGCATCATCCTGCAACATAAATCATATTATGCACAGTATCACATCAGGCGCAAAATACATTATGCGCCAACCTCATAAGCCTAAACACATTACACCATAACCTCCTAAGCATAACTCACATTAGGGGCATAACTCACAGTAGAGGATAGCCTCACAAGCATAAACCACAGTATGCAAATAACTTCATACATAAACCACATTTAGACGCATAAAACAGGGCGCATCAATCACAGTACATGAATTACATTTCCTGTGCACCACATAAATCACATTAGGGCCTGGCGCCCTAACAACCTAACAGTCCCCCAGGCCAACTGGCTTTCTCAGAGGGCTCAAATGCCCTATGTACAAATGTCAGGGCGGCTACCAATGCAGCAGAATTTGCAAGTGCGCAATTGTGCTGGGGCAGAGGAGTGCATCTCACTTCTATCTCCTTCAAAATGCCCCCAAAGACATGTTGGCCTAAACGTTGCAGCTGCCGCTAAGTGCCGTACAGCTGTGATGAATTGTAGGCCTGGGCACTCACTGTGCCCTTTGGGTGGGTCCCCACTGGGACTCTCTAAGACAAATCTGCGCAAAACGTTGCAGCTGCCCGCTCTGGTGCAGCGCAGCTCGGATTAAGGAAAAGGGCCTGGCACCACTGTGCCTTTCCAGCCCCCACTGTGGCTGTCTGAACAAAACTGCCCTCATCGTTTCAGCTGCTTTCTACGGTGGTGCAGCTGTGCAGAAACAAATGGCACGATGCTGTGGAGCCTCTCTCTGGGGCTCCTGTAATCAATTTGGTTCCCCCCCCCGACGCTGGAGCGGGCAGCTGTCCCGCAGGTCCACTCTGCAAACAAGGCACCAACAAAAGGGAAGCCCTCACTCACCGGGCTCACTGGTACCGCTCTTCCGGGATGATCGCTAGTGCGGGGTGGGCTCCCACCTAGCGTCTACTTCACGCGGGGCTCCCACCAGCTCCCGAGAGCCCCGCTTAGGGCTGCCCTCATTACTGCTCCTCCTTTTCGGTTCGCCAGTGCGGGGTGGGCTCCTGCCTGGCTTCTGCCACACCCGGGGCTCTCCCTTCATCACGGGAGACCCGGTGGCCTGCCTCAGCACTTCTCCTCCTTTCCGGCGGCACGCAACAGGCCCTGCCTACAACCAGGCAGCTTGCCTGGCTTCCGGGTCGCCACGCTCGATTGCGGCAGCTCCTGTGAAATTTTCTGAATGCGGGGTGGGCACCCGCTCGCTACAGTAAGGTCAGCAATGCGGGGTGGGCACCCGCAAACTAAATAAAAGCATAAGCGGGGAAGGCACCTGCCATCTCCAAATATCAAATAAGCGAGGTGGGCACCCATGAAAGTAAGGAAAAACGCAGGGTGGGCACCACCGCTTTAGGCATCACAGGGGAATCCCTACGATGGGGATTCCCTCTCAAAGGGCTGCATCTCAGCGCTGCGCAGCCCACGCTCCTTTTCTTGTGGGAAAATAAAAAATAAAGCGCTCACAGGGCGCAAGATGCTGCACAAAGTCCTGAAGGTCCTCGGCTGCCAAAAGAAAAACAAATGGGTTCAAGCAACAAGGTCTTCCAGGTCCATGAGGCTTAGCTGGGCCCAGGAAGGTCAGCACACAGGGCCCTCCAGCAGGGATGCAAGCTCCCATGGCGGTTCTTCCTGGGCCCCAGCAGCAGCACGCCCCCAAGTCAGGAACAGCACCAAAAGCACCGAACCAAACCATGGGAACACAGCCCCTATATTTATACCACACAGTCTGTCTGTAGTGCAGGGCTTGTGGGAACCAGATGCAACTGGTTCAGTGTGGATTTGAAGCACTTTGTTTTCCAAGCTCCTCTTCCCCTTTGTCAGGTGGGGGCTAGGTGATCAGACACACCAGGGGGTGGAGCCAGCATTGTACAGGCTGGGCACAGTCCTATTCAGAGTCAGGGGATTACTCCTCCCACTACTCCCACTGCAGATGTCCCATTCAGCCTAGCGCTGATTCACCCTGCCCCTCCTGGAGCCACACACACCTCCCAGCCCCTGTCACTCACAAGCCAGACATGCAATTCACATCAGGCAGGCAGACACATAGCAAACAGAAATGCCAACTTCTAAAAGTGGTATTTCTCAAATAGTCATAATAAACCTGCGCACCATATTGCGCAGCATTTATTATTACAATTTCATACATACTAAACGTGACCACGCTGTGCCTCTCATACCAGGAATTACCACTGACATACTCACCAGGGAATCCCCCATGCATTCCTATGGGAGGGCAGGCCAACCTTACCAAATGTACACAGAGAGCACACGCACTTTACACTGGACCACAGTGCTAAAGTGCCCAGAGGCCTAAAACCACCAACACCATGTCAGAGAAAAGGCAAAAGGTTTACGGATGAACCTGCCAATAAGGGCCAAGTCCAACATCTCCTTATTAACTTTTCTCTAGTTTGACGAATCACCACAAAACTTTCCAGACCTTATAGCATTTTCTACATTTTGAGATGATGGTAAATTTTTGGGGTGAATCGTAAATGGGGTGCAAAGATAAAAGGGGTCCCAAAATGTGTTTTTCCACCAAACCATTTTTCATAGACCATTGTATTTGACGTAGCGTGACTACAGCTAATTAAATTTATATGAAATTCGGCAGGACTACAAATTATGGTGCAGAGATGATGCTTTTTTGGGTATTGCAGTTAAGTTGGGTACTTATTTCTTAAGTTATAAGGCATTTATACTTAGTGATATCTGTCACCGAGGTACTATTGCAGAATTTCAAAAAAAAAGTTTGTGAAACTACTGTGGTACATAGCCATAAACTTGTTTAAAAATATATTTAAAAAAATATCCCCTATCTATTATCACTTTAATAAATTGGTAAAAGGGAGGGACCTACCACATACATATATCCAAGGCCCTAACACTGAACACCGCCAAAATGTAGAAAAAACATAATGGCTGCCTTTTCACTCTCTAAAAGCAGCCATTACTCAATTATATACTGGCTTGTCATCGCTATGTACCATGGTATACTGCAAAGTTATCACGGTATACCACGGCCCAAAATATCACTAAGGCCTAGCTGTATTATGGGATTGCAGTACCCTTGCATCACTCATGGTGTTGCATGAGCAATTAAATAATTAAATCCAATTTACAAAGGAATGCAAGGCCACAATGTGTTGCCCTGCGTTGTAAATCCGGAAAAACACAAGGCAGCGCAATTGGCTGTTTTGCATTGCTCTGCATACAACAATCTGCATTGTTGCTAAATTTCAAGTACATCCATATGCCATGCCACTGTAGCCAATCCATCTTATGCTATTCCACTCTATGCCACTCCACTCTACACATCGAATTTGCGAGACTCCACTCTATGCTATTACACTGTATGCAATGCCACTTGTATACCACTCTAGTCTACGTCACTCCACTGTATGCCACTCCACTGGATCGTGCTCCACTTTACGCTATTCCACTGTCTGCCACTCCACCATGTGCTACTCCACTCTATGCCACTCCAGTGTATGGCACTCTACAACTGCCAACTGTATTCCACTGTCTCCCACTCCACTGTACGCTACTCCACTGTATGCCACTCTACTCTATGCTACTCCACTCTATGTCACTCATGTGTAGTCTCCTCCACTCCATATAATTCCACTCTGCAAAACTCTACTATACTCTGTGCCACTCTACTAGGCTCTACTACACTCTATCTCTTTACCCTCCATTGTCCAAATTTGCACTCAACTCTATGTCCAAGCACTCTATTGTTCAACACTATATTCCACTCTATGACAGTTTCCAACATTGTACAACACAGCACTCCACTCTACTGTTTGAGATGTCACTCCAATTTATAGGTTTCCATAAGTCTACGCTATCCCACTTCAATGTATGCCACCCCACTCAACGCTAATCCACTGTGCCCTACTCCACTCTATGCCACTCCACTGTTAACTGCTCGACTCTATGCTGTTCCACTCAATGCCACTCCTTTCTTCTACACTCCGCTGTACAGTATTCCACTGCATGCTATTCCACTGTATACTACTGCACTTTACGGTAATCCACTCAATGCCACTACAGTGTATGCCACCATGCCCCTCTATTTGTATGATACTCTCCTCCACTCTATATAACTCCACTCTAAAAAAGTTTCCAACACTTTGTGGCATGCTATGACATTCTATTCCACTTTATCCACATACACTCTACTGTCCAACTCTATACTCCGCTCTATGCCTGTACATTCCAATGTACAACACTCTATTCCACTATACAACACTTTTCTATATGAGACAGCACTCCACTCTACTGTCCGAGATGCTACTCTAATTTATAACAGTTTACTACCTACGATACACCAGTACACTCCACTCCGTGTCACTCTACACCAATACACTCTATTGTACTATACTCCACACTGCATTACACCACTCCACTCGACTCTTCTCCACCATACGAGACTTTACCTCACTCTATGCTACTATGCAACAATCCACTCTACGCAGTGCCACTGTTTCACACACTACTGTACTCTTTGCAACTCCACTCTACAACAATCTACTACACTGCATACCACTCTCCAACACTTTACTTCTGTCTATACCATTTACATCCACTGTACAACACTGTACTAAACAGTATGCCACTATACAACACACTACTCCACTCCACTCTGCAATACTCTAGTCGACTATAAGACACTGTACGCAACTCTTTGTATGCCACTGCACCCCACTTTACTCCATTCTACTCTGACACAGTCCTCCATGCTACTCCACTAGTCCACTATACCCTGTCCACTCTACACCACTCAATGTCATTTTACTCTATAACACTGTATGCCAATCCACTGTTCCATGCTTTACAACAATGTACTGTACAGTACACCACTCAACTCTACAAAGTCAACTAGACTGTATGCCACTCTACTCCACAGTAGTTCACATCACTTCCCAATACTTTACAACACCCCACTATGCTACTGTACAACACTGTACTCCAATTTATGACACTTTACTCAATTGTATGCTACACCACTTCACTTTACTGCACTCTGCACCACTATAGTGTACAACATGCCACTCCACTCTATAACACGCCACTCAACTCTACACTACTCCACTTCAGTGTATTCCCCTCCACTATACTCCACTCTGATACACTTTATCCCACTCTACGCCACTGTACTATACTCTGCCCTACACAGCTCCACTGTCCGACAATTTACTCCACTGTATAAAATTCTGCTCTAAACCACTGTACTACACTCTTTGCCACACTATTACTCTCTATGCCCATCCACTCTATCCACTATACGACATGGCACTTCACTCTGCAACACTCCTCCACTGTACTCTATGACACTCCACTTGACAATACTCCTATCTGTGACACTCCACTTCACCCTACTCCATTCTAAAACACCCTACTGTACTGTTCTACACGCCATTCCACTGTGCAACTCGCTGCTCCAGTCTATGATACTTGACTCCACTATACGAGACACCATGCATAAAACACTTTAATAGACTGTACGATGCTCTAGTACTCTCTATTCTACTCGATTCCAATAGTCCAGCCTACGACAATAGACTTTACAACACTCTCCTCCACTATACTGTATGACACTGCACATAACAACTTTCCACTTACGACACTGGACTCTAGGATTTTAAACACATTTTTTATTTTTTTTAAATGAAATTCTATAAGAAAAACAAAGTTACAACTTAATTAAAATGAGTACCATTGAGTAGGGTAACAACAAACATCTGTTATTCAGCGCTAAAATGCCCACGGGTAAACCTGCGCTTTACAAACGCATGTTATGTTCTGTTATGCTTAAGAAAACTTATTTTTCGCTATCTAAAACAAATTTAAACTACACAAAATCAAAAAATTCTAAAGTTATAGTTATAACTTTTATTTACAATTTATCCACCACCTTCAAAATATTATAATTACCAAACTCAATCTTTTCAGCTCGCTAACTAGGTAGATATTTTTAGGTAAAATATCTACTTACTACAATTCGTTAATGCAGTTTTTGTTTTCATTCTGATTATCAACAATGAGTCATTGGTATCTGGAAAAAATATGACCCGCCAACCATTCTCAAAGGCTCAAACTCTCAGGTAGACTGTGGACTTTTTTTGCTTATCTGATCAACTGAAAAATGGAAATCAGATTACAATGGAATCATAATGTGGGGTCACTATAATTTAACCCTGCATGCATTCAGATGGAAACACATTATGTACAAAAATAGACTGAAAATTGAGGGATAGACAACCTTCTGGTGGACTTTTAGGTGCTCCTTAATAACTGGTATTAAAAGTTACTTCTTACTCTGCCTTTTTCACCTTTGTGGAACCATCTGTGCAGCTCTTTCTACCAAACGTCACACGTGAACTACCATTTGCGCATAAAAGAGACACACCTGTACGCAGGATACAGGAAACCTGATTAAGTCCAGGTGTCAATATTGTGCCACCCTCCAGGGACACTCATGAGAATAAAAAAAAAAAAAACAATATCATACCCATTTGTTTGGTAAAAGCACAAATACTGTGTAACTGAATTCCCATAAAAGTACCTTTATTTTAAACACTGTAGCAAAGAAAAATCTTTGGTGAGATTTTCCTCGCAAGTTTGCCCTATCTGTTTTGCTGACATTAGAACCCTGTTCACTTTACCCTTGCTAAGCAGGAATAAAGTACATGTTCTCTCCATTTAAACATGGTTACATTGGCCTACCCCTGATTGACATATTTTACTTGTCTATAAATCACTCCCTAGTAAATGGTGCAGAAAATGCACCCAGGACCTCAGACCTACCATGCGTAGTCTGACTGCAGCAGCCTAAAACCCTGTTGGTAAAACTATAAAAATAACTCTTTCTGACAAGTGGGAAAAATATTAACTAGTCACCACTAAGTATAACTTGTTGCCCACAAGGTAGGGTGTCTGATTTTAATAGTGGATCATGTGCAAAATTAAAGTTGACATGTTCCGCCAGTGACTAGCCCCTTAAAGCTATTTTCACTGGCAGGTCAATAGTGTGATTATGGAAAATTTCAAAGTACAGCAGATTACAAGTAAACAGTAATGTTTGTCTTAAATTAGTGTTTTGTCTTAAGTTAATATTTTGTCTTAATTTAGGATTTTGTCTTAAATTAGGATTATGTCTTAATTTAGGATTTTGTCTTAAATTAGGATTTTGTCTTAAATTAGTATTGTGGCTTAAGTTAGTATTTTGTTTTAAATTAGGATTTTGTCTTAATTTAGGATTTTGTCTTAAATTAGTATTGTGTCTTAAATTAGTATTTTGTCTTAAATTAGGATTTTGTCTTAATTTAGTATTTTGTCTTAAATTAGGATTTCGTCTTAAATTAGTATTTTGTCTTAATTTAGTATTTTGTCTTAAATTAGGATTTTGTCTTAAATTAGTATTGTGCCTTAGCTAGTATGTTGTCTTAAATCAGGATTTTGTCTTAATTTAAGATTTTGTTTTAAATTAGGATTTTGTCTTAAATCAGTATTTTGTCTTAATTTAGGATTTTCTCTTAAATTAGTATTCTGTCTTAAATTAGTATTTTGTCTTAATTTAGGATTTTGTCTTAAATTAGGATTTTGTCTTAAATTAGTATTTTGTCTTAATTTAGTATTTTGTCTTAAATTAGGATTTGTCTTGTTAGGATTTTGTCTTCAATTAGGATTTTGTCTTAAAACCAAAACGTAAGACAAAATCTTAATTTAAGACAAAATCCTAACGTAAGACAAAATACAAACTTAAGACAAAATACTAATGTAAGACAAAATACTAACTTTGATAATACTACATGCCATCTGTGAGTACCAAAAGTAGTAAGATTAGGATTTTGTCTCAGATTAGTTCTGTGAATCGGCCCCACCGAGTTTGAGTCTGCACTTGCTGGTGAGGGAGAGGCAGCATGCAAATAGCGGTTGTAGCACCACTAGCAACGATCCTGGGTTTTCTGTGTGTTGTCCATAAATTCCCTGACTCAGCTTCATCGCCGTGATCCACTGATGTACATTTTATCCATCAGTATATCTGTGGATATAGCCCATCCCACAAAGCTAAAAAATGAAGCATGTTCAGGGTTCCTCACAGAAACCACGCCTCCTTCCCTGTTTTGCTTTTTAACCCTGTGTTACCAGACTATCGCCTGAAATCCTATCTAATTATGTGTTTTCCATTTCGTATCTGGCATTCTACTGCAAAAAGTAAGGACCATCTACGGAATTCTGGGAATTGCTCAGCCAACGAGAAGACTAAGAATGCAGACATTAACTAATGTTTTATGTCTGTCTTCTATGCATATCAATGTGCCAAGCAGTGGCATGAAGCAGAAGAGGATGGTAGGCTTGTGCATCTTGGCTTTGGGGTGAGGTGGGTGAAGAGTTCTAAGACCATTATTGCCCTCTGCTGATGTTGCTACTGTTGTTAAATGCTCCTTGACCTTGTGGAATAGGTAGTTAACAACCCTAAGTGACCAAAGCAGAGAGTAGTAATATATGACTTTAAATACATAATCCCTCCTGATTTTAATGTATTAAAAATAACTAATAGAATAAGTGTTTCAAATGACATTTTTCACCAAGTTTTGAAATAAACGCTTATCTCTTTTTTTCTCAAACCCAACATTTAGGGGCCTTAAATTAGCTCAGCAAAGCCCCCTTGACCTATATGTATCCAGGGATTCCCAAGGTGAACCCCAGCACGAATGAGGTTTATAAATGCGTATCAATGAGTCAGGAAAAAAATAGCTCAATTTGTTTAAACGCCAGGAGACATTTTCAGTTCGTGGTGTGTCCTGTGTTTTTAATCAATACTGTTATCTCCTGCCTGTCACTTCCATTTGGTTCCTATGTTGCGGCTGCATGTTATTGATCATCATTTTCTACCCTTGTGCTCTTGTGTTTTTTACCTGGATAATACCGAATGCTCCGACCTGGCCATCCGCCGTCACGAGGAGCAGGCCATTTATTTGTGTGCTGCCCAAACAATGGCTATGCAAAATGCATTCATTAACCAAAACAACCATTTGGGAAAGCAAACAGTTTAGAGTTGCAGAACAAAGAGTTTATTCATTTCGCAAGCAAATGTCTAGGCTGTTACCAAGCTGAACTTCACTTGTCATTAGGCTAAATATTCCCATGAAGCAGAAAAGCAGCTAAGTTTGCAAATTAGTATGATTGTCACCAAGATAGTTTTAATACTGGGTGAGTCAGGAGTCAGGACCAGGGATCGCCTTGACAATGGAGAGGCTTGGACGCATTAGGTTTCGTATTGTACTTTGAAAGCCCGGATGAATCGATACATCTTTATTACAAAAATGAAAATAGAAAGAATTATTATTATTTAGAATACAAGACTTATTAAACATATTACAGATACGGTTCGAAATTGCTAATATCATCGATAACTACATAAAGGAGTCTTCTGTCAACAAAGAAAGGAAAAGTAAACTAATACTGGCTGACTCAGTGTCTGTCTTTATTAATTCTTCAATGCTTTCAATATATGCGAACAAAGATTAAATTAATTATTAGAAATCTCCAGTCACCAGAACGTGAGCACTGGATAGAGTAACTGCGTACTTGCTTAGTTACATAAACATGGACGATCAAAATAAATTCAAGGTAAACAGAACATCAATGGTGCAAGCATTGTCAACAGGGGCCGTACTAAGTTAATAAATACAAGCATTACTAACAGACTGTCCTGTTTCATATCATGACATTGGAGCAAGCGCAATTTCTTTGGCAAACACCCCATTTTCAACAGCCCTGCCAAGTACGACACATCAGGCTTTAGATTAACGCATTTCAGTGTGCTGTTCCCCATCACTGCACTGAAACGCATTGTCACGCATTTCTAGCACCTCAGCTGTCTGCCAGAGCGCTGCTATTTAGCAACTCCACTGACAGTCAAAGCTCTTAGCAGGCAGCTTGCGGGCTTGGGGGCAGGCTTGGCCCACGGTAATCACTTACTTCACATCACGAGTCTTCAGTCTCGTGATTTCATTCGCCCAGTCACCTGGCTCAGCTCGCAGTAATCACTGATGTCACTTCACAAGTCTTCAGTATCATAATTGCATTTGTCCAATCACCATTGGCGGGTCCCGCATAGTTTAAAGTTGATCGGCAGCCCCCAGCACCGTCCCAGGGAGCGCCGTGGTCCAGGAGGTCGGACACTCCAACCAACTTGCGCGGCATTGGCTGCACTGGACTGCAGTGCAGGACAGGGCAGCTGCTAAAGCAGTCACGCACCACCACTTGCCGGCACTGCATCCCCCAATGCACATAAAACAAGCATTGGCATGGCCAATAGGTCTCGCTTTTGGGACCTTATAAGTGTTTAGACAGAGCTATTGGCTTTGTTAATGTCTTTAAGCTGTGTTGTAAAGCATTGTGAATGTTGTGCAGCATGTTGAAAAGTTATAATAAAAAAAGTGTTATAACCATTTTTAACACCCTATATATAACCAAGAAAACTTTATGTACAACTGAACGACCCTAATAAAAACAGAATTAACACGAAAAGTGTGTTCTAGTTTTTTTGTCCATGCAATGCCGGCAACTTTTCCCTGCCTTTTCTAAAGCTAATTTGTCGTTTTTTTCTTATGGGGGAGGGGGACATAAACAGCTGAGGGTGGAGGTTGGGAAATAGTACCTCAATTACAATAGGAGCAGTGGAGTGACACTCGGGGAGAATCAACAGATGCCAGGTTCCGAGTTCAGACTGAGGTGGTGCGGAGTGATGCTGAGGTGGTGGTGACAGGTGATCCTGAATGATACTGAGGTGATGCCGAAGTGGTGGTGTGCTGGTCCGGAGGTGATGCCCAGGGGATGCTGAATGATACTTAGGTGGTACTGAGTTGCTGAGTGATTCTACGGTGATGACTAATGCTGAGGTGGTGGAGCTGAACTGATGCTCAGGTGGTGCTAAGTGGTGCTGAGTTGGTTCTGTGCTGAGGTGGTGCTGCACTGATGCTGAAGTGGTGCTACGTTGGTTCTGAATTTCTGCTGTGGTGGGGCTGCGCCTGTGTGGAGGTGGGGCTGCGCTAGTGGTGGTGCAATGATATAGAGGTGGAGCTGCGCTAATGCTGAGATGGTGCTGTGCTGATAATGAGATGGTGCTGCACTGCAGCTGAGGTCATTCTGCGCTGTTGCTGAGTTGGTGCTGCGCTGGTGGTGGTGAACTGATGAGGAATCGGTACTGTGCTGATGCTAAGATGGTGCTGATGCGGTGCTCAGGTGGTGCTCAAGTGGTGCTGAGTGATGCTGAGGTGCTGCTGAGTGATGCTGAGTGACACTGTGGTGGTGCTGAGTGATGCTGAGGTGGTGCTGAGTGATATTTTGGTGGTGCTGTGCTGGTGTTCAAGTGGTGCTTAGTAATGCTGCGCTGGTGCTAAGGTGATGCTGCACTGGTGCTGCTGTGCTAATGCTGAAGTGGTGCTGTATTGGTGATGAGTTGCTGCTGAAGTGGTGCTGCGCTGGTGCCAAGTTGGTGCTGTGCTAATTCTGTGGTGGGGCTGAGTTGGTGCTGCATTGATGCTATGCTGATGCTGGGGTGGTGCTGCACTGGTGCTGAAGTGGTACTGAGTGATACTGAGGTGGTGCCGAGTGATACTGAGGTGGAGCCGTGTGATGCTAAGTTGGTGCTGAGTGATGCCGAGGAGGTGCTGAGGTGGTGCTGGGGTGGTGCTGAGTGATGCTAGAGTGGTGCTGAGTAATGCTGAGGTGGTGCTGAGTGATGATTTGGTGATATTCATGTGATGCTGTGCTGGTGATGCGTTGGTGCTGTATTGAGAATAAGGTGGCGCTGTGCTGATGCTGTGTTGGGGCGGCGATGGTGCTGCTCAGGGGATGATGCACTGATGCAGAGGTAGTGCTGTGCTGAGGTGGTGGCACAGAGTGATGCTTAGGTAATGCTGCGATGGTGCTAAGGTGGTGCAGAGTGATGCTGTGCTGGTGTTGTGCTGAGGCGGTGATGCTGCACTGATGCTGAGGTAGTGCGAAGGTGCTGCACTGGTGCAGAGCTGGTGTTGAGGTGGTGTGCTGGTGTGGAGGTGGGCTGCGCTGGTTCTGAGGTGGTGCTGTGCTTGGACTGAGTGATGCTGAGGTGGTGTTATGCTTCTGTTGGTGTTGTTGGAGTGCAGTTGCGTGTAGTGGCCTTGCGTGGATGACTGGCAATGAAGGCAACTCTGCTCTTAAAAAACTGTTTAGCTATGCAAAGAAGTGCCTTTTTTGTATGATATACAATCAGAAGCTTAACAGAAAAGTGAATGTAGTGAAAAAGGCCTTTACACAATTGCAATGCACCATGCAGTGTTTAATTTTTCAAAGTCAAAAAAATGTTTGCCTTTGGAGCACTCGCCATATACTTAAAAATGCATTTTCTCCCTTTTGTGGTTTTCTGGCATCACAGCTAAGCTGCTCTCCTACCTTGCACTATGAAAAGGGAAAGTGTGAAACCCAGCAAATGGCAGAGAACAGTTCATTTGTTAGAGAAGGGAGATCTTATTAGACATGTCTAACACTGTCATTATATATATGCAGATTACATTTGGTTCATGCAAAAGTGTAAGCATTTTGATCTATATGATATTGAAAAGTGTCCTAGCGCATCATGGGTCGCACACAAAATTGCCACAACTTTCTATACCATCGTAAATGTTGCTTTGGGTGTCTTTAGAATGAACTTTTTTTGTTTTTTGCAAGGAAACACAACGTTTTGGTTTGATCCTTTTCATCTAGGCAACAATCACCCAGTAATTCTTTCTCTTTTGAGTAACAATAAAGAACAGCAAATGTGGCTTGCTATCCCCAACCAGTAACTTAGCAGCTTAGGAAGTAGGTTTTAGTCCCGGTTTGAAGCTTCAGAACCAGTGATTTACAGCAGTCCACACAATGTTTATGTACCAAAAAAACACACATATGCAGGTCATGGCGGGGAGAGCCATCTTTACAGCTATGCTAACTTTCTCTTTAATATAGCATAAGTATCTTTCTAAACACAACTATGAAAAAATCAATTGTCCGTCACTCCAAACTTCTTGCTCGACCCTTCTTGCTTTATAAAAAAAAGTGTAAGAGCCTTACAATTAGCTTACTTGCTAAAGTAGCCTAAAGGCTTAAAAATACACATTTTACCTTTTAAGACATCTGCAGGAACATTGTTTTTCCACCCAAACAATACCAAATTAGAGTCAGGGAGTCTGAAGTGGCGAGAAAGGGTTAAATAGTCTGTAACTGTGTTAAGAAAGGAGACAGCCATGCTCGACTAACCAGAGAATTAGCATAGCCATAAAGAGCTCTATCATTGCTGTGACTGGCATACAGAGAGGTGTTTGCATGTAGAATTTATTTAAGTGATTTGCGCGCCCTATTGAAAACAAAGAAACTCTTCAAACCTAAATAAGAAATTAAATAGAAAGCTAATCTGCCTTCTCAACAACAAATAAGCATAGAAACACACATAAATTTCACAAATACATTTTTGAAAACTCGGCTACAGCTCTTCAATTTGTAAGGAAAGGCTGTGAATAAGGCATGGATGAGGAAAACAATGTACCAACGCATCCGAAGGCAAGGGTGTGGAGGGCATGGAGGGTTAACCCTTTCTATCAGCACAGGAAGCACTAGCAGTAGGCTCCGCATGTGTTTGCAAGAAGCCTGTGTTTTGTTATAAAAAAAAAGTCTTATCACTAAAAAAAACAAGCATTTGCAATGCAATAGTTATCTCATTTAGAAGAGTTTGAGCTATTGGCATTTTAAATGACAATGCCTTTTCAAACCTTGACACGTATGGCCGAGCTCTAACGACCACTGTTTGCGGCGTGAGCACAGCCCCGCAACTGAGGAGCAGGGAGAACGAAGACTAGCATGCTGAGCAGTGGCAGCAAAAGGATGTATGCAGCCTACCCCTGCAGAGTACCTTTTCATATAACTGTACGTGTGCAAGGGGACAGTAAACTACATGGCGGCACGACACATAAAAAGATACCGAAAGGCGACAGCACACTCTCCGGTGCAATGCCCCATTCCCCAGGAAATACCAGTGAAGCCATTAAACTGTGGGAAACTCCCCGGAGAAAGTATGTCACAACTTTAGATTAGCCTTAATATAGGACACAGGCTCAGCGTACTTGCAACATATGGATATATAAACATGTCTGCAGTTCGATGTTCGTAGCTAAACCAGGCAAATAATTCATTATTTATTTCGAAACGTACATGTACATCTTGTTTTTTACAAATACAAAATTGTGAGTATATTAGAAAGTAAGTGAGCCTACTTTTGGAGCTTAATGTATGCAGATAAATGTTTAATTATTTGCATTGTATGAAATGAAGTAATGGCGACATACGCTCTTCTATACAAATAAAGGAACGCAGGTACTGTTTTAGAAAATATGTGCTCTTAAATATTTGTATTTGAAACTTACCAAGTTGTTATCACGGTTGACATTTTTTAAACACGAGTCGCATTCACAGTCGCAGCTCGTCATGATGCTGTGAAAGTCAGCATCACACCGTAAGAAAAGACAGATGGCGGCAGCGCGCGTTCACGCGCACATGACTCTCTGGAAGGGGAACCCCCTCTTGTTATGGACTGACAATGACGCAGGGCCAAAGTGAAAGTGAGTGATCGCGGGGGAAAAATGCTACCGCCGGCCACAGCTTGCAGTGCATGTGCGCGAGTGGTGCGCGCAGCAGTAATCACGCCATATGGCGCCTCTGCTCAAGCGCGCGCCCGCGCACATGCACTGCAAGCTGTGGCCAGCGGTAGCATTTTTTGAAGCCCTTACTTAAAGTCTCGCCAGACCAGCGCAAGCGCTGGGTCAGGCGAGACCTAAAACCACACAAACAAAGCGTATTAACCGCATCGCTGCTCATGACGGAACCACTCCGTCATGAGCAACGGGCGCCGTGTGCTCATGACGGAGTGGTTCCGTCATACTGCGGCCGTTGGCGGCCGCTCCGCCCACGCGGCGCTGATTCCCCGCCTGTGCGGGCGAATAGCGCGAGTGGGCGGAGTCGTGACGGAACCACTCCGTCATGAGCACAGCGCGCCCGTGGCTCATGACGGAGTGGTTCCGTCACGAGCATGGCGGCGCCGCACTGCCCCCAAACCACCCCCAGCGCCGCGGCAAAATTCGTGCCGCGGCGAAGGCGTTAATGAGACAGTCGCTACAGCAGGGAAGACAAACACCATGGCCCCATCTCCAACTCCCACCCCCCTTTCTCCACCCTAAAACAAACCCTGCACCATTAGCTTCATTAGCTAATACTACGATCTGCCAGCCTACACACCGAGGAGAGCACCATCACGTGCCACGGCAATTATGGCACAAAGTCTCTACTGCCTCCTGATACACGACACCGCCCATGCCAGGTGCACCTTATCTCACTGTCTTATGCGACCCAGTATCCAGACCTAAACACACCCGCATTCGTGGGGGGGAGGCGGGGGGAGGGGCTGTGGAGCTCTATGCCTAGTGCTTCAACAATAAAAGCACTACATCTAGCCAACCTACAAAACATCCCTGCCCCAGGGCGGTAGTTCCTCGAAAATCCCTTCTAATACCAAGTGCCCTCCACACCTCTTCCCCCTCACCCCGCATGCTAAAGAAATAGACCCTGTGAAAAACTCACAACCCGTGTGCCCAACAAACCTGTGATCCTTGGTACATACCATTAATACCATACCCTGCCCTCTAAAACTCCTTATTGTACTTTATAATCCCTATGCCCCCTCCTGAATGTGCCATCCATCTTAGAGTGGGGCTGAGGGGAAGGACGTGGGAAAGGTTCTGCCCTGGCGAAGGCTTTCAGCCGAGGGCTGTGAGGTGTTTCCGGTGCCTACCTACTCATTGGGCAGGCCCGAGGCCCGGTGCCTCCCTGCTCACTGTGTGGTCCCCTGGGCCAGAGCAGCAGGAGAGGAAGCAGACAACTACGCTGTGGCCCACACCAACCTCTGCACAATGTGCTAATTCTGTGGACATTGTGGCGAATGTGCAGCATTTTTAAATATCTGTGTTCTAGGAAGCTGCATGTTTTTAGATAAGAAACAATTACTTCCCCTATTTCTCCTCGTGCTCCCTTCCTTTCCAGTCCATCACAATCAAAATAAATACAATGGCAATATAAGAGATGCAGTGTCTATGTTATTGCAGCATTTTTGATAGACTGTCTCTCCAATATCTTGCCGCATTTTTTTACATAATTGTCTTGCAGCGTCTTTAAATAAACTTTCTCTCAAAGCTATTCCAATGTTTTAAATTAAACTTTCTTACACTTGCCTCTCCCCCTTCTTTCATTCCTTTATCTTCGTCACTCCATTTTCTTTCTCCTTTCGTTCTTCCTGTTGACTCATCACCTCCCCCCTCTGACTCCCTCCTCCCCGAATCTTATTCTTTCTGCCTCCCTTTCTCTACTTCCGCATTTCCTTTCTCCGGATCAGTCTCACTGGTCTGTCTTTTACCCTTCCCACCTATATCTCTACTGTTCCTACTCTTTCCTTTCGTTGTGTCTCCTACTTCCTTCTCTTACTCTTCGCCATTGCTCCGAACCTCACCACTCCCCATTTGCTTTTTCTTGCACAACTATTTCCCGACCTCACCTCTGTGCCCCCCCCCCCCCAATTCCCAGGCCCATGGCCCTCAACCACCAGCCTTGCCTTAAGGACACTCAGGATTGGAAGGCCCGCTACCACAAGTCTCTGCTGTGGCCTAGCAAATCTATACCATGAGCTCATTCCCCTCCCTTGTATGTAGCCCCATGTCATTTAAAATCTCAGGCTAGGGTATGATTCTTTCTAGGTTTCATGTGTAATGGCACAAATGCAATTCATGGCACACATTTTATAAATTTACTATAGTTCCTTTGATTCAGCCTCTTTGAGCCATTAGCTTCTTTGGCTTCTAACATTTGATCATTGGCTTCAGACCTTGGACCAGATGTACGACCCATTTTTGCATGCACAAACGGATTTGCGACCCATTTGCACATGCAAAAACCTACAGGGCCATGTACAAACCCTATTTAGCAAGTCACAATTTATTTGCGACTCGCTATTAGGAAGGGGTGTTCCCTAATAGAGATCCCAAATGCCATTTGTGACTGTTTTGGTTCCGTAATTGCGGTCGCAAAACAGTCGCAGTGTACCACCCTTCCCGGAAGGGTGGTAAACCACTCGCAAATAGAAGGGGTACCCAGGGGACCCCTTCCCCTTTGTGACTGGCTCTAAAAATATTTTTTAAGGGCAGGCAGCGGTCCCACTACCTGCCCTTAAATTATTTCAATGCATCCCGTTTTCCTTTAAGGAAAACGGGCTGCATTAAAAAAAACACTGCTTTATTTAAAAGCAGTCCCAGACATGGAGGTCTGCTGAGCCCAGCAGGCCACCATACCTGGGAGGGCCAGCCATTCCCAATGGGGTCGCAAATTGCGAGTGCCTCATGAATATGCATGAGGCATGCAATTTGCTACCCCATTGGGAATCGCAATCAGTGTCGCAGACACTATAGTACATACCAATGTGCGACTCGTACATCTGGCCCCTTGTCAATTATATTTTGCATGGGCTCAAATGACTGTTTTAGTCTCACCTTCTGTCTTCTATCTCTTTGGGTGTATCTTTCCACCACTCATTTGAGCACATAAGGCACTATTTTACATCTGAAATTTAAATTCTGTGACTACACATTTCTCACCCATGCACTGTATACTGAAATCAATCATGTATCAATTCTTTGCACTGCAGCACGCACTTGTATTGCTTTTGCCAGTGCTTGAGTTGGGGGCATTAAACCTACTGGCTTTTCCAAAACTTTTTGAATCTGGCTGCTGAGCTTTGGAACCTTCTTCGTCTCTCTGTCTGTAAACCGACCATCGGTCATTTTGAAAAGTTCCTATAGCCTTGGTCTTTTCTGCAGTAACCTTAAGTCTTCTTCGCTTGCACTTAGCTCTGCATCTGTAACCCATTTCCAGATAGCCGGGCTTTCTATGAATATGTTTCACTAGTCAATCAAGGTAGCATTGATATCCATGCTCCTGACACATATAGTACACTGGCACAATGAAAGAAACAAGTGGAGTTGGATTGAATACGGTAATTGCAATTGTTTCTATATAGTGCTTCCTACCCATGACTAGGTGTCAAAGCGCTTTTCGGCAAGTAGCACACTACTCGGAATCCAAAAAGGATCAGTGGTGAATTAGTATAGGGAAAGATGAGATAATTTGAACATGGACATGTGAGTCTGTTAGTAGTATTGAAAAGGATAATGGAGGGATAGAAAAGGGAAGAGTCTAGAAAGTGTTTATTGGGCGATCATAGTAGTAGTAGGGGGTTTAGGATGATTAAAGGAGAGATGGAGGAGGGAAGAGTCTCCAGAAATGAAAAAGGGAGGTCTTAGTAGTAAAATGAGGTCTCAGATGAGTATAAGGAGAGATACATGAGGGAAGAATTAAGAAAGGGTTGTTTGGGAGATCTTAGTAGTAAAATGAGGTGTGGGGTGATGCAAGGAGGGACAGAGGAGGGAAGAGTCCAGAGATTGTTATTTTAGAGATCCCATAGTAGTAGAATGGGTTATTTCAGAGATCATAGTAGTAGAATGAGGTTTGGGATGAGAGTGGAGGCAAGGGAAATAGGGAGAGAGGTATATGGTGAAACACAAAGTAGTGCATTGAAGAGACGCAAATTTGGTTTTTTTAACAGTAGGAGTAAAGTACAAAATATATAGATACATAGGTAAATGGAAGGTATACATATATAAGGAAGGTAATATATCAATATTTAAATTGTATTTAATAAACTCAGACTTTAAATTGTTGCTGTACTTTAAGCAAATGTATTTGTGTTCTTTTTCTTTTCAATAATACAATAGTGAAGCAATTGTAGATAATAGTTATTATAGAATTTACATGTTGTGATGGATAAATGGAGAAACATCAGTATCTAATCAAATAACTTATATGAAAACTATGCAATGATCTATATACATATTACACATAGAATAATAAAACCATAAGGGATATATACATTTTTAAGCAGACCTAAAGAATATCTATACATTTATGAATATAAGTATTATACATATTTATACAAAGAAATACTCATATCTAGATACATACACATAATCAAATTAAATGCTTATGTACAAAGGGATCTGCTTTACACTTGTGTTTGAGTATGTTGGTTATGTATGGAAGAGCCAACTCTTGAGTAATCTTCTGAAGATCAAATAGTTATCCATGGATCTTATGTTTCGGGGTAATGAATTCCATAGTTTGGCTGCTAGAACAGAGAAGGATGTGCCACCTATGGTTTTGTTCTAGTAATGCCAATCTGTAGCAGAGGTTCCTTTGTTGAATGCATTTGGTGATTTTATTCCTGATGAAAACGTCCCTGTCCATGAATTGCTCTGTGGTTTATATGAAGCAGCTTCAAAGTGGGTCTTCTGGCAACCGGTAACCAATGTAAGGCTCTCAAGTCAGGAAAGATGTGGACTTGTGGCTATACATGTAGGAGTAGTCTGACATGACAGCTGAGTTCTGAATGCGTTGTAGTCTTTTCATAGTTGATAATGATGATCCGTGGTGGAGGCCATTGCCCTAATCAAGTTTAGAGTATAAGAGATAGTAGCCTGGGCCTTGTGTGAAAATCCCTGGTGGGGAAAGATGCGTTGCAGAGCTTTCATAGCTTGACCTTGCTAATTTTTGTCTACTTGGGTATTCATTGATAGCTTGGAATCCATGGTAATTTAAAGGTTTCTTACTTCCTTAGATATTTTAGGAGGTGTTCCCTGATCATCAGGCCAGGCGGCGAGTGGGTTATAATTTTTCCAATTGCCGCATGTGAATTTTTCCATTTTGGAAGCATTCAATTTGAGATGGCTCCATCTCATTCACTGATCAACGGCTCTGATGCAACTGAAAATGTGTGATTTTCCAATGCCTTTCGGGCTTTCCAGTTTAAGGAGTGTTTGTGTGTCATCTGCATAGTTATAGCGTGTGAGGTGAAATTCATTAATTATTGCCGGTAATGACTTCATGTAGCTTTTGAAAAGCATGGGTGAGATGATAGAGCCTTGGGACCCCTGCTTTTGTCGAGCATGGTTTGCATGAGAAAGGGGGAGAATGAATGACATTTGTTCTGTTTTAAAGGTGCGATGTGATCTAGTCGAGAGTAGTCCCTTCCATGCCGGCTCCACAGAGTCTTTGTAGTAGAGTGTCATAGTCAACTGTGTCAAAGGCAGCTGAGAGGTCCAAGAGAAGTAGTGCAGCAACGCTGTTAGAAGCCGGAGATTCTGTGCGCACTGTTGTTGTCAAGTGCGCGACCCGGACCCCCACCCCCCCCCCCCCACCCCCCGCTTCCACGTTAGGCCAAGAAAGGACACCGTCCGAGACAGCCCTGCTCATCCCCTTAGTGGCTTCACAAGAGCAGACAGGCTTATCTTCAAGGCACAAGTGTTCAGTATGTGCAACCACGCCCACAGCAATCCCAATGATGTCACCACAAATGGTCTCCACACGAGTTTGTATAAAACGAGTATACTTTATATAGAAAGATATACAAAATGACCACACAATACAAACCCAACATATATACAATGGGTAATATTGTTTCCGGTGGGTTAGGCGGTCCTAATCCCCAACCGCTGCTTCTAACCAACAGTTACGCTCACTTTTAACCGTTCTCAACAGGTTAGGTACGTCGTATCACTAGAAACACACCCGTTGCAAAATAAAAGGAATACTGCCCTACTTAACGATAGGTTCCTGTACAATGCCACAGTAAAACAATGTAATGCGTAGCGTCACGATCATGTACTGAGTCAACACAAGATAATGCAACTTGGATCGCTACCAGCATGTCCTGTTCAAGGAAGAAATACAGCAATGCGTCATGCTGCAATTACGTACAGTGCGATAGGAAGACAATGCAATGAGTATCACCACCATCGTGCAAGGAAGGAATAAGGCAATGCGTCACAGTGCAATTCAGTACAGTGCAGTAAATAACCAATGCAGTGCGCCACGCTATGATCCTGTATCCTGCAAGAGAAACATAACGTAGTGCGTGTCGCACTAACCCCTGAGTTCGTTAAGCACCACTAGTGTCAGACGTTGTCCAATAGTTCTATAGTTCGTTAGTAGCAAATATGCAAAGTGTTATATGACTGTTTTCAGAAGTTGTGCAACCGGTTGCCCCCAACACAGATCAACGATGACACCCAAGTTCCACTCCGGGCCCTGGCCCCTGTACTGCCCCGTCCGGGACCAGCACGGACCGAGATCTGGGCCGAAGCAACAGGCGCACATAGCTGCCAGCAGCGAGAGGCCCAGAGAGTGTCTATCCGAGCCCGCACCCCGCCCCAGGTGATGATCCACTTTACCTGGGGCGGTGCACGACCCCACTCTCTTCTCCTGCAGCAGCGGCTTGGCCTTACTCCAGAACCTTGTCACCACGGGCAAGGCGCACTCAGGAAAGTTGTTCAGCTCCTGCGGGGCTGGCAGTCCGTGCTGCCAACGTTCAGCACAAACTCCTTCCACGAAGCCTTCCACACAACGCTGGTGCCACCCCACGTTGCCTTCGAGGGCCCAATGACGTGGCCCTCCTCTCCAGCGCTGTTAGGACTTCTTCGCTCCCCGGTGGTCACCGCTCCCCGGTACTCCTCACCAGCACCTCCGGTGGCACCTTCGACACACACCCCCGGTGCGTCCGAGACTCACTCCTCCTCCGGCCTCCGATGACCAGGAACACCCCACTACACCTCGGCTGGCACCTTGACACGCACCCTGCACGTCCGAGTCTCGCTCCGTCTCCTGGTGCACACGATCTTCAGGCACTCTCCTCTAGCACCCCAACTACACCCCCACACGCACCCTGCGTGCTGGAGACCCACCTCGTTTCTTGGTGCGCACAATGTCCCGGCACCCTTCACTAGCGCCTTGACTGCACTGCGACACGCACCCACTGCGAGTCCCGAATCTCGGCTCAATTCCGCGATGCCCAAAATCCACAGGCGCTCCAACGCCTGTAGCCGCACCAAGACACGCACCCTGCTCGTCAGAGTCTTGATTCGCTCCAGGTGCCCACGATCACCTTAGGCACCCCTTCGGAGGTCTCAGGCTGTCACGACACGGTCCCACCACCGCGCCACTTGAGACCTCCTGGAAACTTTTATGTTCCTGTGTTTTCCGAACAGGGAGCCAGCTCACTGCGGGCCCTTGGAGTACAGGACGCAGCACACAGCAAAGTCCTGCTCAGGAAGAAGGGGGGACACGACCCACTGCAGTGCCCCTTCAGTCTCTCCTCGGTCAAGAGCTACAAACTGCCCACAAGTCCCAGATCACGCAGCAAGGGTCAAGTGTCTCCCGCAGCCTATTCAGCAACTCTTCCTGAGGCAGAGGTTTTCTTCCCGATCGCGGACAGGTCAAAGCCATCAGAGACTCGACCAGTCCACGGCGTCTTCAAAGCACTCCCAGCACTTCTCTGAACTATACTCTCAATGACATCATCAACATAACCAAAGTCTTGAGGTTACAGCTCTTCTAGTTATACCCCTCATTGCCTTTGTAGTTTCCTTGTGCTCTGGGGTCCCTGACCCCTCCCTTAATCAGTCTTGCGTATCTCCCCCCCAGTGTCACCGTCCTCCCTTTGATACTGGGGGCCTGGATCTTTAATCACTCAGAGGGAGATGGGTCTATTGTTTTATGGCTCACAACCAGGCCTCTTCACCTCGCAAAGCCTCTCCTTCTCCCCGCTCCACGTGCAGAGCAGCCTGGTGCCGTCTCCACCCCTCCCCTGGGGCATGACCTCCCTCAGCCTTTCTTGCCTCTCCCAGATCCAGGCAGGCAATTCACATTCTGCTGAGACACACAAAAAGGTCTAAAGCACAAACTCGTCCATTTTCTCAAACAGCGGCTTCTGGACACACAGCGACAAAACCATCTACCCAAAAAGATGCGTTATGACGCTGTGAGTTCAGACATACCAAACTTCACTGTTCCATTTCCAATTCTTGGGAAACTAGACTAACAATACTACACCCAGCCTCCCAATTCTGTCCTATGGGCAGAATGGCCTTTCACCAGGGAAAATGCCAGATTGACGGAGGTGGAAGATCTGAGCTGATTCAGAAAAATTGGAGAGTTCCTTATAGACCATTCTCTCTGTGATCTTACCTAAAATAGGTAGTAAGGATATGGGCCTGTAATTGGAAAGATTAGAGGGTTCTATATTTTGTTTTTTCTTTAATGGTTTTACAATGGCGAATTTCCATTCATCCGGCACTATGCCTGAGGATAAAGAGGAATTTACAATGTTATTAACCACAGGATTCACTATGTCAATAATATGATGTAGTATCGTTGGGGGGCAAGCATCCAGTGGCGAACCTGATTTGCATGCTAAGATGGCTTCATGTGTCTGGGGCAACGTAACAGTTTGAAAGGCTTGAAGGACGGGCCTGCCCTGCCTATGATCCAGCTCATGTTCGTTAATAGATTCAGGTAGGCTAGAGGTTCTAAAATCCTTTTGAATATTCTTGATCTTGTCCTCAAAATATGTTGCAATATCATTGCAAAGCATTTGAGAGGGGGGAATTTCTGAATGTAGAGCTTTGGGATCGATGAAAGATTTTACAATTTCAAAAATCTCTTTTTGGCTTTGCTTCGCCATGGCTATTCTATTGCCGAAGTACTCTTTTTTAGCTAATTTAAAAGCCCAGTGATATTGTTTCCTGTGGGTTTTAAAAATATGCAAATTGGCTACTTCGTATCCCCTTCTCCATCTACGTGCTAGTTGTTTACAATGTAGATGTTGTTTTGCTAGATCTTTCGTGAACCATAGATCGTTATGTAGTTTTACCCCTTCTGGTGGTGTGCTTTGAGGGAATTAGTTCCTCACTTATAGCCGTCATCCAACTGTGGAAACGGTGGGACTCCTCTGCTGGCTTGCCAGTTAAGGTTGGTACCTTATCCTGGTCAATTGTGGGTAAGCTGGGGTTAGTGGCTAGCAGATGCCATTTACGCCTTGGCACTCCTGTGTTGCTGTTCATGGCTACGTGTTCTGACTTGGGTATTGGGATAGCCAGAGGAGTAAAATAGTGATCAGACCAGGCCTGCGGGATTGGAGCCTCTATCTGAAGTGAGGTAAGATTGGAGCAGACTGTATCTAGTGCATGTCCTGTCCTGTGTGTCCGCCCCTGAACTAGTTGGTTCAAGCCCAGTTGAGTGACTGTTTCCCGGATTATTATTACATTCTAGGTGTAAATTAATATCTCTAAGCAGTGTAAAATTAGCGTATCTAAGCAGGGCTTGGCTAAGGGTGTCCCCTAATGAGTCCAAAAAGGTACTGCTGTTGCCAGGAGGGCGGTATATTAAAATTCCAGAAAATGAGGATGATCCGTTTATGGCACAGCAGAAACCAAGGCTTTCCGCTCCCTTAAGCCCATGTAAATTAAAATTCTTCCATTGTAGGGTTTCTCTATGAATGATAGCCAATCCCTCCCCCCTGCCGTCCTTTCTATCTGTCCTACAGATGGTAAAATTAGGAGGCAAGGCGACTGCGATATCTGGATTGCAGTCCTCTTTTAACCAGGTTTCGGTGATACATAGAAAGTCTAAATTATTATCTAAGATTAGCTCTCTTATGTCCAATGCATGCTTAACTAGAGAGCGTGCATTAATTAGTCCCTCCTTTATTACCGCCTGATGGTTAACTCCTTTGTCTTTTGTTGTTGCATGATTAAGTTCGACAAAAGTTACCTGTGCTTGGCATTTCCAGCAAGCAACAGGGCCTCTAATTTTATCCGCCTCCAGATAGTATTCACACTGATTTTTGGTGTTCAACTGTCTTAGGAGATTTGGTGAAAAGACTTTGTCTGCTTGGAAACCTGCAGCATGGCTGGCAATGGATGCGATCCGGAAGCAGACTGGCATGCCTTTGGCGCGCTCGCTGAGCGCGTTCGCTGCGCGTCGGCGCCATTTCCTGCTTTTGTATTGCGGTGCCGGTAATCTTGTGGAGAGAGTAAACCGTCTCCCTCCCAAGATGGCGCCTGTTAATGTCCAGGCGGAAGTGAGGGGAAATGTAGCGTCAGAGCTCCCTCCACTCAATCAGCAACAGCTGTGTTGGACCGGGGAGCAGACACAACCAATCACCACTACAATTAATACAGGAAACATCTGTACGTGCACACTGATTAGCAGTGGCAAGTACCTACAGCATCTAACTTCGCAACTCTCTGTCAGGAAAACGGTCTAGGGGAAAAGCAAAAAGTTTAAGTGAACTTTAGCCAAAAAGGCCAAGTCCAAGAAACCCCTTTCCTGTCTATGGTGTTTTTGAGGTCATCCCAGATGGCAATGAGGGCAGAGTCTGTGCCTCTTCCTGGACGGAATTCTGTTTGGAAGTTGGAAAGTCGGGAATTATTTTGAATGAATTGTGACATCTGGGCGAATGCTGCTCTTTCTATCAGTTTATGCAGAATAGGTCCATTTGTAATCTGTCTCTAGTTGCCGTGGTCAAGCGGGTCCAGATTTGTTTTCTTTTTATAATGGGTATCTGTATGCCTTTTTTAGGTCTTCTGGAAAGATTCCCGTAGTTAAAGAATTATTTGATGATTCTTGTTACAGGTGTGGAAGCAGAGGTAGTTAGAAGAATGTTCTTGAAGGTTTGTGGAGGACAATGCTTCAGAAGGGCTGCCGGCAGGCCTGCTTGCTTTGACCTGATCCATAAATTCACTTTATGATATTTGTTTGAAGTAATCCAGAGGCTGAGTTAGCCTAATCTTGGAGGTTTTTTTGCAAAGGCTTCGTGCTGGTGGTTTCTCTTTTTTAAATAGTAGTCCAATGTGTCTGCTTTGGTTGTGTAATGATTTGCCAGTTTGTCTGTGAATTCTTGAGTAATGGGACGAGTTCTTTCTATGCATTTAGATTTTCGAAATTCGTTGAGAATTTTATAAAATTCTGTATTTTCATATTCAGATACTTACATGTGGCAATTTATTTTGAATTCTGTTTGAATAGTAGCTTTTTTGATTGCTGACTTGTATAATCTGTTAAGTTTCTGTAGGTGAAGTTTGTCTTAACTGCCAGGTGTGTTGCAGCTTTATAATTTGCTGTTTTATCTCTTTTAGTTCCATATTTCTCCATGGTGCCTGTTTTCCTTTGTCCTGTTTTGTTGTTCTGAGTGCTATTAGTATATCTAAAGCTTCCTGTAGCTACTCATTGGATTTTTAACAGAATTCATTGTTTCTAGATCTGTGTTGGATGTTAGTTGTGTTTCTAAGTTTTTAAAATTTAGTTTGTTCCACGGTCGCTTGGTGTACTGCATGTAAGGGGGTTTTAGGTGTGCTGCTTTGTGGTGTTTTATGTTGGAAACCCAGTGACTGGAGTCATTTTTTGAAAGGTAACTAGTTCTGGATTTGCAAAAATGACATCTAGGATGTGCCCAGCGATATGTGTGGGTTTGTGGATGATCTGATGTAGGTTCATTATGTCTAGGCCAGTGATGCTGGTTTTTGGATTGGGCATATTGAGTTTGTCAAACCAAATGTCTAGGTCACCAAGAATTCATAGGTTGGAGTGTAGTGTTATCAGGTTTGAAACTGCACCTAGAAATGTCTGGGAATGTTGCATTGCTAGGTGGTGGTCTGTAAAGAGGAAGGAAGTTACTTGAGGAAGATGATGTATAGTTGCATCCGGCGAAGAAGTCCTCACAACCTTGTATGGAGACGTTGTCAGCTTTAGTGAGATTTATTGTTTGCTTGAATATAACAGCTGGTCCACCTCATCTTTTGGCTGTACGATTTTGTGTGACAGTTTGATAGCCTCTTGCAACACTGGAGACATGCCATCTCCAAACCATGATTCAGTTATGAAGAGTAAGTCAGGTTGCATGTCAGTGAGTAGGTCGTAGATGTGATGCTTGTTTTTAGATAGTGATCGAGCATCTACTACTAGGCAGTTTTAGAGATTGTTTTTTGGTGATGGTGTGACTTTGTTTTATAGAAGAGTTTACAGTAGTTTTTTTCACTTGTCGTAGGTGTGTCAATAGTGCTGGTATTAGTTGTGTGTGGATAGCAATAGTGGTGCTTTTCAAGATCATATTCCTCATCAAACAGGCTTAGAATGCACTTTGATGGGTCTTCATGTGTAGGAGTTGGAGATGGTGGTTGAGAATGAGTTGGTGAGCTGTGTTGTTTTTGTACAGTAGTCTTGTTGTGTAATAGACATGGAGATGTGAAGTTGTGAATAGTGGCTTCTTGTTTATTTTGTTTTTCGTCTGTGTAGGGTGAAAAGGTTCACGAGTTAGGGGTGGTGGTGCAGCATGTGGGTCATGTTGTAAGGCTTTGAATTGTCCAATGGATAAGAGGTGGTTAAATGAGATTTGTTGTGTTGTTGTATTTGTGTTAGGTGTGGGGTAAGAGAGCAAGTTTGACAGTAAAGATGGTTTAGGAGGTGTATTATTTGTGTAGTCCAGAAGTTGGGAGTGGGTATATGTTTTTTGTTTGTGAGCAAATGTATTATGAACTAGTGAGTGTGAGATTTTGTTGCGCTGGTGTCTGTTATGGTACATTTTTGTGGAGTAGTGAGAAGGGATGATTTAGTGGTTTTCTTGAGAAGGATTTGTATGTAAAGTATTGTTGGTGAGTAGAAGCTGAATGGCAACGGGGATGGTGATATGTTTTGGCAAAGAGTGTATGTGGTGTATGAGAGGGGATGGACAAGAGTTATGAGTGTTTGTGTTAGATTTTCTAGCTGGAAGAGGTAATATGTATGGTGGAGTGGAGTGTAAGGATTGTTTAGTTGTGTGTTTTAAGTAAAATAAGGAGTAGCGTGTTGGTGGATGAAATAACGAAGAGCCGAGTATAGGTTTGTGGTGACAGAAAGAAGTCTATTGAGAGTAAGTAGAAGGTATAGATAATGCTTTGTATGAACAGGGTGTGTGTCTGGATGGATTACAATTATGTAAAGTATGGCTTTGTGTTGTGTTGGTGATGTGTGGATTTGCTAGTGGTATAGGACAGAATGGTGTTTTGCGTGAAAATTATGTTGCCATTGTGTGGTAGTTAAGGTAGAGGGGTGTATATGTTTGGTTTGTGGGGGTTTGTAGTGGTTGTTGAGACAATGAAAAGTGGTTAGGGTTTGTTTGTAGTAAATTATGAAAGTGCATCCGCTGTGAGTCTGTTAATATTTTCGTGGCTGTAGATCGGTTACGGTGGTTGCTGGTTAATGGAAAAATGGGGAGCCTTTCTGGCCTTAGGCCCAACAAGTGCTGAACAGAACCAAACAGGCAACTGTCCTTGTCCTCTACGCCCTTATCTTCAAAGCCCGAGCTGAGATGCCCTGAACCCTAAGCTTAAATAGCTCTAGTGATCAGGTGACACCTTTGGCCAATGGGAACCCTAGCTGTTACCCTAACCAATCAGAACACTAGCCCTAGGACCAATAGGAGACTACGCCCTAAAAACCAATCAAAGCCCTAGCCGCCAATCGGAGACCACACCCTAAATACTAAGTCCAATAGAAACCCTAGCCTCAGTAACCAATCAGAACCCCAGACATCTGCCAATCAGAACTCTAATCCTAAACCCAATACATACCCTAGGCCCAGTAACCATTTAGAACCCCAGACCTATCAGCCAATCAGAACTCCAACCCAAAGTCCTAAGTCTGGTAGAAACCCTGGGCGCAGTAACCAATTAGAACACCAGACCTGTTAGCCAATCAGAACTCTAACCCTAAGTTCTATGTCCAATAGAAACCCTAGATATAGGAACCAGAGCACAGATGTAACAACCAGTAGGAAACCTATATAAGAGTCTTGTGACCTTAAGCTCAGGATGCAGGGCTGGGAGCTGCTCCTTAAGTCAGAATCTCCTTGGAGACAGATAGGCTTAATCCACACTCTGGAGGTCCTGTTCAAATCTCTGCAGGTAAGGGTCAAATCTAAGCCATTAACAGTACTGCTTTTCGCACACTTAAACAACTCACTCTTCTAGCCAAAAAACAAGTGCGACATACACTTTCCAAGCACAGTTTAAACCCTAAGAGCAGATTTAAGCAGTCTCAAAGCACACTCTGCTTAGCCTCTGACGTGTAGAAAGCCCTTTCCACTTGCTAAGACGAAAGGGAACTGAAGGTGGGTTGCCTTCAAACAGGCATTATCACAGTGTAGGGGAAAACTAGGAGAGAAATATAAGCAGTAACAGACAGGTAAAACAGCAGTTTTAAAGTACAAAGCCCATTAACCAAGAGGTAAATTTAAGCAGTCATGGCCAAGTAAAACAGCAGTTTTAAAGTACAATGCCCACAAACCAAGATGTAAAGTTAAGCAGTAATGGGCAGGTAAAACAGCAGTTTCAAAGTACAAAGCCCACAAACCAAGAGGCAAATTTAAGTAGTCTTGGTCGGGTAAAACAGAAGTTTTAAAGTACAAAGCCCACAAACCAAGAGGTAAATTTAAGCAGTCACATTCAATTAAAACATCAGTTTTAAAGTGCCAATTCCACAACCTAAGATGTAAATTTAAGTAATTACTGGAATGTAAATCAGCAATATTAAAGTACAAAGTCCACACAATAGGGTGTAAACTCAAGCAATCACGGGCAGGTAGAACAGAAGTTTTGTTGTACAAAGCCCACAAACCAAGAGGTAAATTTAAGCAGTCAAGGGTAGAGGAAAAAGCACTTTTAAAGTTTCAAGAAAAGATAGCGCAAAGTCTGTCTCCTTACCAACTTCTGGTCTTTTGCCCACTGGGATGTGGCTAACAAAACAACAGCAAAAAGATTGGTGCTCCAAGATCTCCACCCTATCTGCTAGTCCACGGCCCCATTTAGCAGCGCAGTTTATAGAACCTGGAGAGAAAGGAGCACATTTGTGAACTGCAGTTTCCAGATATGGATGCTTCATAAGCCAGATTGGGACTCAACACTCACTAATAGTGTGGTGACCCACAATGAGGTTGCGATTGCACCAGGTGCTTAGTGAACTACAGAAGAAGCTAACAAAACCATGTTAACATTAAGTAAGAGGTTTTCAGGGCCCAGCAGTATCACTGCTGTTTACTGAGTGCTATTGTTCCTTTTCTAAAACCTAAATATTGTAGTGGTGCCGACTCACAGAGTCAATTGCAGGGTGAATAGTGATGGCAACAGTGATCCAGATCATGGATGTTCTTATTCCATATGGGCTGTTTATCATCCAGGGAGGCAACAGTGACTTTGTTGCTGTGCTTGGCAATGACCACATTCTACTGCATAAAGTGAGGGCAGTTGTTGCTCCCACTTAGGTGGGATTTTGCAAAGCCATGCAAGTGTTGACTTGGTTTTCTTGAAAACGTGATGGAAGATGCAAGTGGTTGCCATCAGATAACCTCACTCACTCACCTGCAAAAAGGGCTTATATTTTAGAAACCTTACCTGTTCAGAGGCCAATGGGAGCCAGGTGTGGGGCATGAAGTAACAAATTATTAGTGGGAGGGGGCCTGATCTGTGTCTCTGTAAGACTCTTTAATCCCACAGTTTTGCCTATTTCACTTTAAATAAGGAAGAGTTATGCTACCTCAATAATGTTACGTAAAATTGACCTCGCCATCAAATCAAAGTGTATACGACGATTTGATGTCCTGCAGGAACTTTCATCCTTGTGGTATGTGACCATGAGACAATCCCAAAACTTACAATTTCAGGCACAGAGCAAGTGAGGAAATACGTTGGATTCCAAGACAAGGTCTTTCAATGACCCAGAATAGTATGGACAGATCTAAGGTATCAACTTCCCCATACCCATCTAAACTTTCTATAACTCATTGATCTTTTTTATTGAACTTTGGCATTGTATAATGACTGTGAGGAGTTTTACTGGCACCTGGTTCATCCTAAGAAGTGACCCAAAGACATTTGGGCGAATTTTGTTCATGCAGGGCACTGAATGGGGCAAAACTTAAAGCAATGCCTATAAAGGGCAGTTAGAATAAAGATTGATTGGTTGGGCCTTTTCCCCACAACACAAATGGTTATCTGTCGGTGTGTACGAGTTGAAGCCAACAGTTGATGTACCTTCGCTGTTGCTAGTAGGTATGATGTGTCTGTGTATACTTTTGCACTTGGTTATGGATGCCTTGAAGAATTCCAACAGATGATTGAACTCTTTTATTGCTCTTGACTTGTTTTGAATTTTGTTAAAACAATGAGAGGTATGGCCAATGCATCAAGTGTGTCAATAGACCCTGTTCCTCCCATATGTTACAACTAACCTAGTGGGTTACTAAAAACAAAGTTTTGTATCGCAAGGGGTGCATCACATGTGGGGTGTGCGAGGACTTGTGACTATGATCACCTGGGTCTGCACCAGTGCCCATGAAATTTTGCCCTCTTCATTTGCACCTAAAGATCACTTTGAGAAAAACACACTTTGCACCAAATGACCTGTGCAAAAACATTAGATTTCTGCAAGTGGATTGGTGCACGTGTCGATTTTGCAGTCTACATTTGGTGCAAATTACAGTGGAAGATTGAACTAGCATGACTGTATTCTATGACAAGTGATAAGGTGACCTTATAATTTACTGGAAAAGACAAAACACAATTGGGGAACAGAGGGGATTGGCAGGAAGTCACAAGAAAGTAGAACATACAAAAACTGCCAGCTGTGTTCCTAATTAATCAGAGACCCGCAGCACCAACAAAAATAAATGAAAAAAGTGGTTAGTAAATAATATTTAAAAAATTTGCTCTGACAAAAATAACATGTTGAACCTTTGACTGCTAAAATAAGAACACTAATTATAAAAACTGTGAATGACACTTTATCCTCTGACGCAGTGGTTCTCAAACTGGGGTCCGTGGACCCCTAGGGGTCCGTGACACATTCCCAGGGGGTCCGCAGGGTGCAGCTTTAAAAGTCCTGCAAAGTTCCTTGTATAATCAGCTGTTTTCAAAGCAACAATAAAAGTATCAAGACAATGTATGTGCTGCAGAGAGATGGGAGTTTTGTCTAGTGGCAGCTTTGACTCCTCTAA
Organism: Triturus cristatus; assembly: GCF_964204655.1. Lineage (NCBI taxonomy): Eukaryota > Metazoa > Chordata > Amphibia > Caudata > Salamandridae > Triturus > Triturus cristatus. The sequence continues at coordinate 828,339,208 of NC_140580.1, forward strand.
GGAAGGGCAGAGGTTTAATATGCCTGCTGCAAAGAAAGTGTACGATGCATTTAAAAAAACAATATTTTATGTGTATAGCTCAGTGGGTTACTGCTTTTGTCACAGAGCTTCTGTTGTTACTGTGCAGATAAATAAATTACAATCGTAAACTAGCACAGTGAGCTATGAACTGCCATCAAAGAGCTGCATTCAAACTGCACGTTACAATTTAGTAATTTATGTTTTCTCTCAATCTTTCACTATCCTGATGCTGCTAATAAAGGTTTATTTGGGTAGAAATACATTCTTATTATTAATGTCAATGCTGACCACTGTGTTATGTTCTGAATCCTGAGTTTGTGCTTCTCCAGACTAAGCACTATTAAAAATGCCTACCAGTGTAGATGACATCTGAATCCGACACCTTGAAGTCCCCTTTGCCTTATGTAACATTTCCTATAAACTGATTTACACATGTATGATTCATTGTCTCTGCCCTACACTGGTATGAGAGATGCTATCAAACAAATACAATACATGTGACAGGGGGACTATGGAGAGATAAGATGCACTGTTGGAGGGTGATAGTGAGGGAATCATTGAAGAGCCCCAACAAAGATCTTTGTATACTGGCGCACAGCTAGCTCATCAATTACCATGCTAATACAGTTCAATATATAATGACGAATGTATGTGGAATGCACCACTTTTCCCTAATTTTCTTGGGTTGGAGCCCCCCAAAGCTCCCTTTGTAGTGGTCAGGCTCACTCGCTGCACTTGGTGTGCATCGTAAAGGGACTGGTCTGACAACATTTGCAAGGGCTGCTTTGGGTTTCCAGAACGGCCCAAGCAGGAGCAGGAGCCTTGTACTGCTAAATAAAAGCAAACATTGAAAAGGTAGTCACCGAGGTGCAGTACCAACCTTCCCATTAAAAATCTTTAGATTTTTGCAAATTTTTTCAATATAAAATAATAAAATCTTTAGCTATTAGAGTATTTGTTTGGTATGCACTTGTTTGTGTATTTTTCACGAATTAGTGTTTTAATGTTTGAAATGTAAATAGTGCAAATTGCTTGGGGGTCCCCGGCTTCCAGTAGTGACTTACTGGGGGTCCTCAGTAGTCAATGGTTTGGGAACCACTGCTCTAACGTATAGTGGCCACGGTGAGCGCACCTTCACTTTTTTGTTTTTGAGATCACTGCCGCAGACATACGCAGATGACATTGTATTCTTAAGTTGCTCTCATTTGTTACAGCCTAAAAAATACAAAAATGGCATATTGTTTAAATGTTTAGAATATATTTTTAATGTATTGAATTTGTCCTCCCAGAAAATTATTTTCAGATATAGTAGTGTTTAAAAATTGGCTGCACTTCCACTAACTAGTACAAACTTTTTACGTTTTAGTCTGTAGTAGGGGACCAGAAATTGCATTTAGAATGCATATTTGAAATTGTGCTAGCTAATACAACTGCAGCTGATTCCTTGAATACTAATATACCTGAAAATAATTTTCTGGAAGGGAAAAATGCATTATATTTGTAAAAAATATATTATATTTTAAACTTTTAATTAAAATGCTATTTTTGTATTTTTTTTAGGCTGTGGCAAACGAGAGCATCTCAGAAATACTAATAATGGGCACTAAAAAATTTAAAAACGTTTCTGTAACTGTGTGGCTTACTAAACTCCAATCACACAGTTGTCTTCTAAGATGACACTGCTTAGTTTTAAACAGAATTCATTGATAGAAATTAAACAAAACACAATTCATTTGCTTAGGAAAGCGGCAGAAATTTCGTTAACAAACTGCTGCTTGGAGTACACGGGAACAGTGGGCACTCTGCTATATTTGAACAGTGAAGAAGTATTCAAAATGGTGAATGACGTTTGACAAACATGGCCCTTTATAAAGAAGCATATTACGTAAAATATTTCAAACAATTTTCTTTGCTTAAGCCTCTGTACTGCTCCAAGAGCTGCAGGCTGCGTGTGTGTGTAAACACAGCGACCACAAACATTGAACAACGATGAATGAAATAAACGAAAACAGAGGCCAAAAATTAAAGGACACAGCGACCACAAACATTGAACAACGATGAATGAAATAAACGAAAACAGAGGCCAAAAATTAAAGGAAAATTCAACTGCATAAGGGTAAAAAACAGGATTGTAAACTGTGAAATACTTTAATGTAAATCAGACTCATTCACCTTGAAGGACAGGTATGGGTTGAACCGATCTGGAAGACTTCTCAGAATGCATTTGATTCCCCAATCGTTTTGAAGCTGGTAAGTGCTCTGAACCTCATCACAACTTAAGACAAGGAGGTAGCAGGCCGATAATATCCCTGGAATTGGGAATAACTGTGAGGAAAATTATTAGTTTCTTCTGTACTGGTTGTCTCACCTTATTGGGGACATTTCTGCTGAGATTTACCACCTGCTCTCAGCAGGTGGTACATATGAGAGGGGACCAAATTGTGTTGCTTGGCGGGAGACAGGGGTCAACTGGGTAGGGTAGGAAAGCTCTGATGTGACTTGTTTGCCACCCAGTAAAACAGGGCCTAAAGTGCTCGAACTCAGTATCACCACATGCAGGAGGAACCCCATCCCACCTAGGAATGAGGCAGGATGGTATTCTCCCCAGGGATGCCACACCGCCTGACTCGTAATGTGGTTCTAGGTGTTCTAATCAATACATAGGAGTATCTCTCGCACAATGGTAATTACACTAGTTTTTGAGCATCATGTTTCCCTACTTTCTCAGTGTTCCCTGGGATTGGAAACCTGTGGTAAATTCCTACGGTGATAAAAAATAGTTCAGTGTGTAAAGCATATGCTACTGTGATCTGCGTGTACCCTGCAGGCTACCAGTATTAACCATGGCCAACTCAACCTTTCAACCTTTTCAGGTCAACAAAATGAGTATCATTGAGTTGGGTGGTAGCTCCATCTTTTATTTACTATTAAGAGCATTAGGAAATTGACATTTGTGGCAGAAAGTGCTGTATACAGCTCTATTGAGGTGCACTGCCCTAAACATATTTATATATTCATTGGGGTGCATCTTAAACCAAGTCTTCAAAACCCTATAATTCTTGATTTATATTTCCTAAGTATGAAAAGACTTTCATAAGTTTGTGTGACAGAGCAGGAGAGCGAATTGAAGTACTAGTAACAGTAGTACAGACAGTCGTTGTTCCACAAGAGCGAAAAGTCTTTAGTTCCGCGTTGAACCCTCACCTGTGATCCTCTTTTCCTTCACTCTGGACTCTTGGCTGTTAAGTATCTACTATACTTCACCAATCCTAAATATTGTTGTCACAAATATCACCCCTTTGGAGTTATTAATAGAAATTCTACAACCAATGGGACGATAGTTACTTTGTAGACTATAATTTTGTAAGATGATATATTTGCAACTGATATTCACACATACTGCCTACTTTTAGTTTAAGTGGCTACGTTCTCTATAGGGTTTGACTTTGCTATTTTACTAATAGTAGTTTTACAACTACGGAGACTCCGCAGTTGGAGCTAGAACTTCGCACGTAAAAATATAGGATAGTTCAATCTTTTTATGTGCAGTCTCCACAGTCGTAAAATTACTATTACTAAAATTAAACTCGTAGTTTGTGAAAACCAATGTAATAGAAAACATGCACAAAAGTGTAAGTTTACCTTTGTGAATCAGGCCCACAGTTTTTGTTTCCTCTCTCAGTGTCTGCCTGTTGTAACTTTGACACTTTGCACAATTCTTGGCATCCACTCAGTATATGTCCATTTCATTCCCCCATGTGCTGTCTGCACAGCAGTATGCACCACTCACCATCTGGTAGTGCGTCTCACTCAGACTTCCCTCACATCTTGTGGACAGTGCTTCTTTCATTTACTTTGTGCACAGTACTTCTTCACCCACTCCACTCACTGGCTTCATGGTTCTTTACCTCCTTTGCACCTGCGTCGTGCGTCTCACCCTCCAATTGTACAGGGCTTCTCATTCATTCGCTGTGTACACACTGCTTCACTAACTCCAGTCACCGACTGAACAGTGCTTCTTTCTTACTATCACCCACGGTCTGCACATTTCCTCTTCATCACTCACTGTCCATATTATGCATCTCACTCTCTCAGAGTGCGTGCGTACCCAGTGTCATAGCTAGTCCTATGGCCACCCGGGCCGGCCCCTAAGTTTTCTGTCTGGCTGGTGCAGGTCAGAGCGGGGGGGACGACGACTTGTTCCAGGGCGGTGGGTGGTGGTAGACTTCAGACCGGACTTGTCTCACCTCCGCTGACCCAAAAACAGTGCCACCCCTTTACCCACGCCACTGTGCATACCCCCAACTCTCTGTCTTCAGAAAGACTCACTCAATTCACTCTCTTTCTGTGTTTCCAGTAAAAATCTGTGTACTGATAATTCTTAAGCCACCACACTCTATCTTCACAGAGTTTAACAGTGACCAAACACACCAATTGACCACTGTCCTTGCAATCTTTAATCATGCTAGTCATTAAGCGTCTGCACAGTTTACCCGCTCCACTCATTGCCTACAAAGTATTTATTAATCACATAACTCATCACTGTCTGCATAGGGGTTTGTCGTGTCTTGGACGCAATGAGGACAGACACGATGGATATTTATTCAGAGCTTTATTCTTTACGTCTTGATGGTTCCCGGTCCCTACTCTAACTGCCTCTTCCCTTGATCACTCCTCCTCTTCCCCTCACCCCAGGACTCCTCCCACCCAACTACTAGACTGCTCATAACATTACATCTCCCCCTTTGTTAACAAAACTTGTTTGCTTTGTTCATAGCTCTTCAATCAACCGTCTGGGCCGTTGAAGATCTCTTCTTGGTCGCAGGGACATGCCTTCCGACACAGTCTCATCGTTCACAGGGGTGTCCCGTTTCTGATCTCGGGGAACCTGACCGGGTCTCTCACTTCGTTCGGTCTCAGAAGCTGCAAGCCCCGGTGTGAGTGTCTCTCTCATGGTGGGAGTACATTTTTGAAAGTGAGACACATTTCGGGTGACACGTCTGTTATCAGATTCGGCAGTAAGCATGGTGCCTTTCTGGCGAGTGATTGTGAGTGGTTCCGCTCTGAATCGACAATCAGTTTTCTTGTTTTGTTCTTGTTTAACCACAACACAGTCCCCTTCATGAAAGGAAAGAGATCTGGCTCTTCTTCTACCATCCGCATAAGATTTCATTCTCGCTTTTCCGGCGCGATCAGCAGCCACTACTTCTCGATGAACTCGAACTGGTGACACTGGTCTTAGGGTACCTTCCCAAGTAGGTATACGTGTTCGAATGGGACGCCCCAGCAGGAGCGTAGCCGGGCATTTGCCTGTGGTAGCGTGTGGCGTTGTTCTATAGGCTCTTAGCACTTCATTAAGAGCTGTTTGCAAGTCTCTCTTGTCAATGGTGGCTTGCTGGAAAGTCTTTTTGAGCGTGGCCATGAATCTCTCGACAGTGCCATTAGCTAGGGGCCACAGGGACGTGAGTTTGCGATGCTTGAAGTTCAAGTGCTTCGCAAAGTCACTAAATTCATGTCCGTTGAATGGGGGACCATTATCCGTTTTCAGTTCCTTGGGAACACCCCAGGCCGCAAATACTTCATCCAAGACTGCAATGGTGGCGGAGGCGCTGGTGGACGGCACGAACTGGGCGATGGGAAATCTGGAGTATTCGTCCACTATCACGAGGACATATTTGCCGGATTGCAGTGGTCCGTAAAAGTCCATGGCTAGTTCATGCCACACTCCCTGCGGTAGCGGGGTCATCTGCAGCGGGGCTGGAGGATCACCGTGGCTTACTAGTTGACACTGGGGACAGTCCCGCAAAGTGAGTTCCACCATTTGGTCGAGGAGTGGGAACCACACACGCTCTCTGAGAGCTCTTTTCGTCGCGACCACTCCCCGGTGGCCCTCATGAGCAAGGTTGATGATGCCTTGCCGTAATTGACTGGGGATGACAATCCTCTGACCTCTTAACAGCAGACCATCTGCGGTGACGGACAACTCTTCGCTCACATTCCTAAACGCCTGCATTTCCTGGCGTACCTGCCGATCACTCTCTTCCTCTGGACCCTCCTATCTCCACCTGTTGATCTGCACTCGGCGTATCACCCTCTGCAACATCACATCTTGCCGGGTTGCCTGTTGAATAGCCTCCAAAGGAACTGCTGGTGGTCGAGCCTGGTCCACCACAAAGTGGATGTACTCCTCCGTGACAGACGCGCCAGATGTTTGAGATGCTCTTGGGTGTCGTGACATGTAGTCAGCTGGATTGGCTGACTTTCCCGGCTTGTGGACGATGGTATAGGTGTACTCTTGCAGGCGCAGGCCCCAGCGTTCGATTCGAGGTGGCATTTTGGCTCGGGGATTTCCAAAAATGGTGACAAGCGCCTGATGGTTGGTCACCATGGTGAAGTGCTTGCCGTATATGAAAACATGAAAGTGTTCACAGGCCCACACAACTGCAAGGCTTTCTTTCTCTGGCTGGGAATAGGCCTTTTCGGTGTCAGACAGGCTTCGACTAGCATATGCTACGATATGTCTCTGATCCGTGTCATTGTTGTATTGAGCTAGAATAGCCCCTAAGCCCACCGGGCTAGCATCCACTGTTATCTCTGTCTTGCGGTCAGGGCTGAAATATGCTAGACTGTCAGCAGCCTCCACTGCTTGTTTGATCTCCTGAAAAGCTTGCTTACACTCGGGAGTCCAGACAAAAGGCTGTCCTTGCTTGGTCAGGATTCTGTGTGGATGACTAATGGTGGCATAGTCCTTGATATATCTAGAGCAGTAGCTATCCATTCCCAAAAATGACCGAATATCACTGACGTCTCGGGAGCTCTTGGTGTCATTTACGGCGGTCACTTTTTCAGGGTCAGGCTTCATTCCAGCTCCCGAAAATATGTGTCCAAAGAATTTGAGGGTAGATTGGTGGAATTCACATTTGTCCTTGTTAAGAGTTAGGTTAGCCTCCAGAAGAGCATGGCACACTCGGTCTAGGGCAGTATCGTGTTCCTGAACATTGGCCACATACACAAGGATATCATCGCTATAGTTCAGCGTGTTGGGGATGTGGTGGATAGTCTGGTGTATGGCCTCCTGAAAGATCTCGGCCGCCGAGGAGATGCCAAAACTCATTCTTTTGTATCGGTAGAGCCCCAGGTGCGTTGCAAAAGTTGTGATGTACCGGGAGCTCTCATGCAGCCCCAGCTGGTGATACCCTTTGTTGAGGTCCAGCTTTGAGAACCCTCGGACACTGTTTAACGCAGAGATCATATCGCTCAGATGGGGTCCTGGGTGTCGTTCTCTTTCAATGGCGGTGTTGGGTAGCCGCATATCGACACACAGCCGAACCTTTCCAGGAGTCCCCTTCTTCGGAACAATGACTACTGGCGATACCCATGGCGTGGGACCTTCCGTTCTCTCGATGATGTCAGTTGCCAACAGATCCTGAAGTTCTTCCTCCACGGCTTGCTGAAGATGGAACGGCACTCGCCGTGGATGCTGCGCCACAGGCCGAATTTGATCGTTGATGTGTAAGCGAATTTGACACCGATTCATTTTACCAAGCCCCCTGAACAGTTTCGGGAACTTGTGGATGATGTCTGGAACATCACTGACACGATATAGGATTTCCACTAATCGCAGTCGCTCGGCAGTCGGCAGACTGAGTAGGCAGTCGGCCTCTGGGCCTTCGATGACGTGGATGAAAGCGGGTACCGACGTCGTTCTGTGCCTCAGTGTTGTTGAGAATTTCCCTAGACAGGGAAGTGGCTTCCTGGACATCCAGGTGTATACCCGAACATAGGCGGGACTTAGTGGTGGCGGAGGATTAATTTTTTGTACTCGGTCACAGGAATGTGGTTCAGTGACGCCCCACTGTCCAACACAAATTTGGTTGCATGCTCTCCTACACTGATGTCCAATCGGGGATACTTCTTGAGATGGTCCGGGTCAGCAACCATACTCACGTATTCAACTGTGTATTCTTGTTCATGAGATGTTGATCTGGATTCTCTGGAGGGGGACCTCCTCGACCATCGAGATCTCTGTGACTCTCTGCTAGAGTGTGAAGATCCTGACGAGGACTTTGGGCGACCTTGCACCGCTCTCGTGTGATGCCGTCTCGAGTCCACTCGAGACGACCTGGGTGGATCTTTCCCTTTCTCTTGACGATATTCCCCACACATTACTTCAAAATGGTTGCTCCGACCACACTTGCGGCACTGCTGGCCCATGGCTGGACACGCATCTGTATGTGGAAAATCATATCCACACCTGTAACACTTCCTCGGACGTTCCTGTTTCTTGTCTCGCCTTCCTGACTCGTGCCGCCGACGTCCAGAATACTGATGACGCGAAGGCAGTCGAGAATTTCGCGGTCGCTCTCTCGACCATCGGCGAGAGCTGCTGGCTTGTACCCGGTAGGCTTGCTCTCTCCTTTCACTGCGTCCTGCCTCCATTTTCTTGGCCTGTTCCTCTGCCTGATCATGCACCCGCGTCATCTCCTCAATTTCATCGAGATTGTGATTCTTCTTCAGCAGCTTCCTCTGGAGTGTCTCTGACTGGCAGCCATCAATGATGCGTAAACGGATGGCGTCCTCTGTTGAAAATGTGTCGAAATTGCAGTGGTGTGAAAGACGGCGTAACCTTCTTATGTATGTGCTCATCATTTCTTCCTTCTCCTGACGAGCCAGTTGGAACATATACCTTTCATAATCCACGTTTTTCTTGTGCAGAAATTTCTTGTTTAACGCCTCTCGTACTTTGGCGTAAGTCCCAGTGTCCGCCGCAGGGAGCTCTTTGATTATTTTACTGATGTCTTTTCCTGCGAGATTGCGCAGTGCAATTAGTTGGTCTTCATTTTCTGTTACTTTGGACCCCTTAATGTAGTCCTCGAAGTCCTCAATCCATTCCTCCCATCTGGGACCCATACTCCCTCCGGCCACCAGCGTCAAGGGTTCTGGGGGGCGCAGATGTGATACTCCCATCAAGATGAGTTTGGCCTCATTTCGTACTGGTGAGCCGTGATTTGACATCTTGTTCCTTTCTTGCTCCTATGTGTACTTATTTGTTGTCTTGTTTTCTTCTTGCACTTACTTGTGCTTGTTTGCTGAGGCACTCTCTCATATGCCAATGCTTGTTACTCGCTTCTTATCTTGACTTGTGCTCCCTAGTTATGCACGTGCTCTTCTTTCCGTAGAATTGTCTCCTGGAGCTAACTGGTGCCTGACTCTAAAATGGCCGCCCATTTACTTCATAGGAATGTCCTTCTGAGGTGCCTGACTCTAAGATGGCCGCCCGACTGGATCCCACGAGGCTTGACTGTCCTCGACTCTTTCCCACACTCGAGGCTTCGGCGAGGACTCACCCTCAGTCTTTTCTTTGGATTCTCGCCACTCCACCATTCAGGTAGGCTCGGGATCCACTCCCGACTTCTTCTTCGGGCGCAAGTGCTGTTCCTCACGCATCGGGGGTGAGATTCAATAACGGCGGGACAGCGCTCCTCTTCACAGCGCTTTCACAGACTCCGCTTTTCCTCCAGCTTTTCCTGGCATCCGATCAGCACGGCAGGATTGGGGTTGGGCTCCCGATTCCTCTCTCAGCCTCACACAGCCCTCAGTTTAATCGGGGCACGTTTTAGCATTTTGGCGCGAAGAGCGCTCACTTTAGAATTCTCTTCTTCCGCGCTCGACCACGCTATCACCACAGGGCTCCACGCGATCTGTACATCGCGGAGCGCAGACAATTACTGCTGGTCTTGTGCTGCAGACGGCAGTCTCGTCGGGGCTCACGTGTCGCAACTGCGACCTCCTCTTCGTGATGCCCGGGGGCCGAACACTGTTCCTTCTGGGTTCAGGGATAGCGGACTGCTTATCCCACCCTCGTCGCCAGCTGTCGTGTCTTGGACGCAATGAGGACAGACACGATGGATATTTATTCAGAGCTTTATTCTTTACGTCTTGATGGTTCCCGGTCCCTACTCTAACTGCCTCTTCCCTTGATCACTCCTCCTCTTCCCCTCACCCCAGGACTCCTCCCACCCAACTACTAGACTGCTCATAACATTACAGGGTTCACCCTCCTCAATCATCATAATTCACATTCTGGATAGTGACCATCTTTCCACTCACTACGTTCACAATAATTCTTAGTCGCTCACTCTCAGAACAGCGCCTCTTCAATGCTCATTCCTACCCACTGCCTGAATGGTGCTTTCCTTTAACACACACCGCTCAATCTCCCTTTATTAACCCGCATTCACTTCATGTTAGTTCGCTTCCATCACTCAGTGTCTTCTCTTTAGTCCTTTCCCGACAGTAGTACAGTGTACATCTCCAACACACTGAATGCCCAGGGTGCCCTTCAGTTCACCAGTTTTCGCAGAGCGTCTCCCTCAACGACAGTCCACTGTTTCTCTGTACAGTGCAGTTCACAAGTTCAAGCTCATGTGTTTTTTCCCAATCACTGGATAATATACTTTGTATACTTCCTGTGAACTAGTTGATAATCACTCATCTTACCCACTGCACAGTGTTTCTCCTATATTCATTCTCACTCGCTGTCTGCATAGCCCCTCTCGCTCATTCATCCACTCTACTGTCTACATAGCACCATTTCTCACTGATCCCCACTCACTGCATAGCTCCTGTGTCTCACTCATTTCTGTAGACTTCTTGTCTACTGTGCTTCTCCCTTAATCAGTTTGTCACCAGTTTTTCTCATCCAATGCCTGCTAACTGAATTCACAGCACCTCTAACACACTCAGGGGGAGATTTACCTATGATTCACGTAGCGCACTGCAGCAGCCGCAAATGCTGCGCTACGTGAAAAGGAGAAAGGAGGTGAGTGCCCTATTTACTAAAATAAGGCACTCTCCGCCCCTCTCACTAGCACCGGCACTGAAAGCAGTTGCCGTGTGCCATTTAGACACCTTTATTGCAAGGGTGTGTCGTGAGTCTAGCATAGGTTTTGTACTGGAAGGGTACCCTTCCAGTACAAAATACTATGCTGAAACTCACTTCAAGCCTTTTCCCTCTTTGTATGCGTGCTGCACAGTGCAGCACACATGCATAGTCAGAAAAAGAAGGAGAAATGAAAGCATTTCTTCTTCCTTGCGCCTATTTGAAATGGCGCAGTTTTCTCACGCTGAACCCAATCTACTTTACTTAGTTAATTAGGTTTAGCATAAGAAACCTTAGGTGGTTGCATGGCAATGCCCATGTTCCACCCTTGGTCCCGCTCCCCCGCCCCTACCATGGCGCAAAGTAATGCTTCACGTTATTTTTCCGTTATTTCTAGTGCTAAACAAGTTTAGAGTTGGAAAGTAAATTGAAAAAAAGATTTTGCACCTACTTGCGTCACTGTTGTGACGCAAACACAGTACAAAATCTCAGTAAATCTCCCCCTCAATATGTACACATTTCTTCTACCCAATCATTGTCTGCACAGTGCTTTTCAATAGATACTATTTCCAACTCCTTGCCGCACAGTGCTCATCTTTCCATGTCTGGACTGGGAAGCAGGAACATCCCTGCCAAAATTTGCAAACCACCCACATATTTCAGAGTGAGCAAATATTTCAAACCAGCAAAACAATCTTCAGTGTAGTTTGGGGACCTTCAGTTATTTTGAACATTTGAGTCCCAACACTGAATTTTGTCCACACCTCAAATATATTGCCCAAGAAGACAGTTTATGCATGCACTAGTGAAAGACCACTATTAATCCATTTCAATCCATTGAAAAATCTTTCTTAAAACTGAAGACCGCTGTTTGTCAAAGGCATGGAATGATGCATGTATCTGCCAAGTACAAAACAATGAGAGCAACCAGCAAGCAAATCCACTTGGGCCACAGAAGAAGCATTGTCAATCTTTTACACTGAAGCCCACTAGATCAAGCATGTCTCTCAGGGTGTATTGCCAAACCAGGAGTGCCCAACGTAGAGCTGGAGGTAGTTGCATCAAAGATTTTCAAGCTAAACACTGACTATCAGAATGGGTTTCAGCTAGATTCACTGTATACAAATGTATTGCATATGGATATCTTGAAAACATGATATCAGGCCCTCCTGGGCTTATTCTGGACACATCTGCGCCACACTGACCTGTCCTGCTCTCATATTTTCCCACATAGATATCATAAGAGCTCTCTATATTGTGTTGCACAATGTACTGATATCCATGCACTGTGGTGTAAGAAATTGGGTTACTGGTTGACTGGGCTGTGACCTCAGGTCAAGCAGCAATCACTATCCCCGTCAGGGTAAGACGCAAGCACCCCCCAAATTAATCTTTGTTCATCCCTCTATTAGCTTAGCACTGAACAAACAGGCTTAAGTTAGAGGCAATGTGTAAAGTATTTATGCAACACTTCAAACAGTAAAACAGTACAAACACCTCATAAAAAGATCCCACACCAGGTTAGAAAAACAGTTCCAAATTAAAAAAATAAAACAAGACCATAATGACAAAAATCCAATCAGTAGAACCAGAGTTCTGAATTTTTAAAGATTAAACTGAAAAATAGCACCTAAAAGCATATAGTGCTATGCACGGTTATCTGGTCACACTCTCCCAGGTCTAAGTCAAAGGTTCAGGCCAATCGCAATGGAGCACGGGTCGAGACAGTGCCAGATTAGTCCGGCTGAAGTTTTATCTTCTCCAGTTTTGTGCCTAGAGTCCCGTTCGCGTTGGAAAGGGTTACAGGAAGCAAGGAGAGCATCGCTGAGGGTCGGTGTGGCATGAAGAGCAGGGCAGGCTTCGCGTACGGGTGGGCTGGAGCTTCAGGCTGGCAGTCCTCCATGGTGATTGATGCTTGCTTTGCAAAGAGATGGGTTGGCAGCTTCTCGTGATGGTTTACGCTGTGAGTGGTGTTGTTCCGTGTGAACGAGCCTTTTCGCGGTTGAGAAGAGCCCAAAAGCTTGATTTTAATAGCTTGAGAGGCACCGCTTCAGGGTTCAAGAACTCCCTGTGGGTGGGTCCAGGAGATGTTGGAGACTCTTATGTCCCTGAGGCTCAGATCATGAGGCCAGCAGACTAGCCCTTTGAAATAGTCTGGGGTCCTGGGTTCAAGAGGGAGTTCCAGGTCCAGGCAAGAGGGCAGCAGGCAGCAGGTCAGCACAGCAGAGTAGTAGTTACTTCAGAGTTGCAGTCCACCAGAGTGGCAGTCCATGTAGAAGTAAATCAGTCCTTCTTACTAGCAGAGTATCCACAAGTCTAGAACTGTACTGAAGTGGTGGTGTCTGAGGTCTTTCTTTTATACACAGTTGTGCATTTGAATTGGGGAGAAGCTTCTGAAGGCATGCCTTTGAAGTGCACAAATGCCCTGGCTCCCTGCTTTTGTTCCAGACTAACTACTGGGGGTATGCAGCCCTAGGACACAGGACACAGCCTATTCAGGGGTAAGTGCAGCTAGACCGAACTCCTTCTGCCCATCCTGCCATTCATGACCCATCCAGTCACTTTATTTTGTGTGGCTAACTAGGAGGAATACAAAAAGCCCACCTGCCAACTACACCCAGTCATGTGACCGGAGGCAAGGTGCAGTCACCAAATGGCTAAGACAAGAAAATTTCACCTTTCTAAAAGCGCCTTTTTCAGAATTGTAATTTAAAATCTGACTTTGCCATAAGGTAGAATTCCAGAGATACCAAACATGAAGCAGCTATCTCTTCCCGTTTGGAAATTACACATATTAAATTTGATTTGGCAACTCTAATGTTATCCTATGGGAGAGATGGGCCTTGCAGTAGTGAAAAACAAATTGAAGAGATTTTCACCACCAGGACTCGTAAACCTTTAAAGTACATGCCCAGCTTTTTAAATACATTGCAAGCTGCACTCTGGGTTGTCCAGGGCCTAACCTAGGAGTGACTTGTATGTACTAAAAAGGAAGGGTTGGGGCTGGCAAAAGTTTTATTTGGCCAGGTCGACATGGCAGGTTAAAACTGGAGACAGAGCCTCTGCAATGGCAGTCCTGAGACATGTTTAAGAGGCTACTTAAGTGGGTGGCCCAATCTGTGCTGCATGCCCACTAGTAGCATTTAATTTTTAGGGCCTGGGCACATGTAGTGCAGCATACTAGGGGCTTATATGTAAATTAAATATGCCAATTGGGTATAAGCCAATGTTACCAAGTTTTGAGCAGAGAACACATGCACTGGTTAGCAGTGGTAACGTGCGCAGAGTCCTAAGGCCAGCAACAATGAATTCAGTAAAAATGCGAGGAGGAAGGCAACATGTTAGGGGTTGACCCTGCAAAAAGGTCCAAGTCCAACAGTTATAAAATGGCCCTGAGTCTATGGGAACTGAGACTTTAGGACCCCCAGAAATGTCTAAATTATTTTCAAAAGAACTGCCTAGACTTTAGCATTTGCTCTTCAGCTCAGGAGTGCAGGAACCCTAGTGGTGGTTTGTATGACTGCATTATGTGACCTGATAAGTAAAAAGAAAGACTCTGACATGTTAATTTGATCTGCAATGCTTTATTTGAAATGTTTTATTGACAATGACTGTTGATAAACAATGCAATGCTTTAATTAACCTCTAATGGCCAACACTGGGGAGGTATGTAAAGGCCTCTCTGGTGCTCTGTACCTGAGAGAGTCCTTTATTCTTTTTTTAGATCAGGCTGCTGAGAAAGAGCTTCCCGAGCAGACTGAATTTTAGATTTATTTTATGCTTTAATGAAGCTCGGCACGGACGGCTGACGTCATTAGAGTAAAAGTGAAAGTGAAAGAGCTGAAAGGCTCGTTCTACATTCACTGAATCAATGCTCAGGGGCTTTCTCAGCCCGAGCACTGATTCTAATAGGAGAGGTATCGGTGTAAAGGGGATAATCTCCCATTTCAACAGGTATGACTGCCCAGTGGATCCATGCTTCGGGATTGCCCCAAAAGAGTGATCCATCCACTAGACACCAGGGATTGGGGTGCTGCCACTTGGGCAATGGCTTGAGATCCCCTTGTTATTTTTATAATGCAGTCTTTCTGCCCCTCCTGGGGGTAGATGGGGGCAATTAACCCTGATCTGTCCCTGCAGGGGGCAGAAAGCGCATTAGAATCCAGAGTTTATTTATTCGTTAGGATTGCAGCGGTGGGGGCTACCCAGCATGGGCATGGCCATGCCCTCACCATAAAGAAATGGGTGAAACAGTCTTTCTGCCCCAATGGGGGGGTCAGAGGGGGATAATTACCCCCTGTCGGCTCCTGTGGGGGAGGGGGGACCCACTATACACTAGTTTTAGTTTGTTTGTTTTTAGAACTTTTGGGGTGGGGGCATGGCCATGTCACCCCTGAAATACATTGGCAAGCAGTCTTTCTGCCAACCCCCCCGGGAGCAGAGGGGCATAGTTACCCCGGGGCAAAAAGCCCACCAAACACCAGGAATTTGTTTTTTAATCAAATGTAGGTGTGGGGACTGCCCATGGGCATGGTCATGCCTCCACCCTAACCGCAGCTAAATGGGACAACAGTCTTTCTGCTCCACAGGGGCAGGTGGGTGTTTGTTTTTAGGACTTTTCGGGTGGGGGCTGCCCAGCATGGGCATGGGCATGACCCTCGTAAAAATACATTGGCAAGCAGTCTTTCTGCCCTCCCCAGGGGCAGAGGTGCATATTTTACCCCAATATGCACCCCTGGGGCAAAAAGCCCATTAGACGCCAGGGATTTATTTTTAAATCAAATGTAGGGGTGGGGGCTTCCCACTTTGGGTATGGCTATGCCTCCACTCCAACCACAACTAAATGAGGCCACAGTCTTTCTGCTTCCCAGAGGCAGGTGGGTGTAATTATTTGCAATCTGTTTCCGTGGATAGGCAGAAAGCCCACTAGACACCAGTTTTTAATTCTTTGTTTTTAGGACTTGTGGGTTGGGGGCTGCCCAGCATGGGCATGGCCATTCCCCCCCTCCCGAAACACAAAAAGCCCACTAGATGTCAGGGATTTTTTTTTATCAAATCCCCTACTCCAACTAAATGGGGCAACAGTCTATCTGCCCCCTCGGGGGAGATGAGGGTAATTACACCTGATCTGTCCCCCCGGGCGGCGCAGAAAGTACACTAGACACTAGGGTTTTAAAAAAATAATTAGGACTATGCAGTGGTAGCTGCCCAGCCTGGGCGTGGCCATCCATCTACCCAAAACTAGACATTTGATGGAGTCCAGGGTGGTGTGCGGTGCATGCAACCCACACCATTTTCTTACCCACAATGCACTGCAAACCTCAAACATTGACTAAAAACGCACATTTTCTGTACACTTCTGTGAGGAAATCTTCTACAATTTGTGGAGAGCCACAGATTTTCTACCATACAGCATTCCCCCAACTCTCCTGACAAAAAAGGTCCCTGACTTGTGTCGATGGGACAAGAGACCTTGACACAAAAGGCCCTAAAATGGTCCATGAAGAGATTAGCAATAAGGGTAGCTGCAAGATTAGGGGCCTTGTTTGGCTGCCACCCATAAAATCCTACCAACCACAGACATTTTTGAAAGGTAGACAGCCAAGGGATTCAAAGGTGGTGTATTTGCGAGGTTTTCTTACACATGATACCCTGCAATCCTCAAGCTTTGCCTGAAATCACACATTTCCCTTACATTTCTGATAAAAAAACACTGTGCCACTTGTGTGGTTAGGCCTAGTGGCCGTGACAGCAATGTTTAAAACCAAGGGGGCTTCCTTTGACCTTGGTTTGATCTGTTCCTGTTGCAGGCTAAAGGTCCAGCCACACAAGTGGGGCAGCATATTTAGCGGCACAAGTGAGGTAATGCTGGGTGATAGGAATGTTGTGGTTTTCTCCAAATTCTGGAAGTTTCCATCGTAAAAATGTAAGGAAATGTGTGATTTCAGGCTAAGTATGAGTTTTGCAAGGGATACTGGATAAAACAACCTGGTGAGAGCTACACAAGTGATCCCACCCTAGATTCTCTGAGGTGTCTAGCTTTTAAAAATGTGCTGGTTTTCTAGGTTTCCCTAGGTCCCCCCTGAATTAGGGCCCAAAATCCACACCTACCCTCTTTTCGAAAAACGGGTTCGTTTTAAGTGCAAAAATGTGATTATCTGTGTTGCATTCTGGGTCATTTCCTGTCACGGTCAATAGGTCTACCCTCACAAGTAAGGTACTATTTTTATTGGAAGACTTAGGGGAATGATGGGTTGAAGGGAGATTGTGGCTTCCCACAGATTCCAGAACTTTCCATCACAGAAATGAGAGGAACATTTATTTTTTAGTCAAAGAGTGAGGTTTGCCAGGGATTCTGGGTAAAACAACCTGGTGAGAGCTATGTAAGTCACCCCGGTCCAAATTGTGATGTATCTAGGTTGTGCTTTGGGCCATTAATTGTCATAGGCACTAGGCCTACCCACACAAGAGAGGTACCATTTTTTATGAGAAGACATGTGGGAGCATAGAATAGTAGGATCATTATTACCAATTGGATTTCACAGAAAGAAGGCAGTTTTAAAAATACCCTCTAAATCATATGCTCGTACGGGGATTCCACAAATTCCAAGAGGTATAAATAACCACTGCTCCTATACTTCATAGCTTGTGCTCAATTCAGAAATACATAGGTGACCCTGATACCAATTTTTCGCTCTGCATGTTTTACAATATGAATTGGTCTACACTCAGTACACAATAAACAACATTGCATGGTTCAGCTCAGTCGTTAGATTATTTGAGAAGACCTTGAGGGATCTACACAAATGACCCCTTGTTGAATTTAGAATTATGTCTACTTTTCAGACATATATAGCTTCCCTGCATCACCCATAAGATTCACACTGGTTTCTGCCACAAACTGGAAATAGGTTGAAAACACACAAAAATGCAAAAAATGGGCACCTCTTTGAAAAATGCCAGAACTGTGGTAAAACAATAGCAGTTAAGGGCTGAAAGATTTCATTTGAATATGTTTATTAATTTTGTGGAAACATGGTGATTTCAAACATGTGATTATTGTTCTTTCATTGTGGTGACCTCTTGACATAGCCAGTGGGTTTGCCTTATACTTGAGTGTGGTGACACCTTGACGCAGTGCACCTTTGGCAAAGCCAATAAGCCTTCTTTATTTTCAATAAAACCCCATTATATTGTCATGTTGCATCTATTATAGGTGGGGCTATTGTGATTATGAGAGTCGTGACCCACTAGGGGTCAAAGATGAATGCCATGCACAGTGTTGTCATACATTTCAGATGTCATCAGTAATGTTTTTAATGCTGTCATTGAACATGTAATGAGCGATGTAATATGTGAGGGAAAAAGCAGTTCATGGCGTGGGCACGAATTAGTTACTTCATGAGGCAAGTTATAGTTACTTCAGTTAACTATAACTGGTGAATTTCAGTGTTTTTTTTTGTTTAAAACATGTTGTAAGATACATATTCACTTAACTATAGCGTCACTTAACCTCTTCGACGCCGATGACGGAACGGTTCCGTCATGCACGTCGGTTGGGCTGTGCTTATGACGGAACCGTTCCGTCATGGCCCCGCCCGCGCTCAGAACTTTCAGCACCGCGCGGGAATCCGCGCAGCGCTGAAGAGGTTAAAACTTTGCTTTTTTCAGTGAATTTCTAAGGTTTTGTTTACTTTACCTAACTAGAACTGTAACTTTAACTTTTAATGTAAAGTGACCTCGATATATAACAAGCATTTGCAATGCAATAGGTCTCGCATTTATACGAGTTTGAGCTATTGGCATTGTAAATGACAGTGCCTTTTATTTAAGTTTTAAAAAAAACAAACTTAAATAAAAAGCATTGTCATTTACAATGTGTCCATTGAAACCGCAGCCTGAAAAGTGCAATTAATTTCCGCCACCCCCCATTTTCCTTGGTCACAAGATAGTTCCTTACGCCAGAAAGTCTGGGGGTCATACGGGCAGCAAATTGAGGAACAAGGCGGCACTAATTCCTTACAAGATCCCAACTGCACAGCCCCCTTCTCCCCCTGCTCTCCGTCGAAGTTTTCAAAATCCTGCAGTATTTGGGGGCGGGGCGTGGGCGGCGCTTCGCTGGGCTGTGAAACTATGTAAAAGACTGCAGACCTGCACCGAGGTTGCAGGAATGTGCACTTTTACATGATATATGTGTGTGGATAATTTTTGTACTTTCGGGTGGGTGGGGGCCACAGAATGCAGGGCTGCAGTGCAAATAATTTCCTAAAAACGTGTAATATACAAATTCGGACAGGGGAAACGAAGTGCTCGAAGTTCTGTGGTTCGTATGCATGTGAATTCTGTGTGTTTAAAATCGCAGATTAGGGTTCTAACAGGTAAAGTATTGCCTCGCTGGTGTGAGTTCGTTATAGTCAGCGGGAACATGTGTAGGGTTCCTCCCTGGTTTCATGCGTCTGGTAAAGGACCTCTCTGAATGTTGCTCACTTGTAAGGTCTTACATCCCTGTGCATCTACTTGGGTGGTGGTGGCAACGAAAGGCTGGCTGCTTGTTACTGCCTGCGGCATGCTGTGATGCTGCTATGCGGTTCGCCTAGGGGACAAGGGGCGTCACAGGTGACTACAAGTTGCGGATCAGGTAATTGGAGGGATTTGAGCTTTTTAAAGGCAGCAAGACAAGCGGTCATATGTAGGTAGTCAGTGGAATAAAGGGTTCCCCCATTTATTTACCAGTTGCTTTAGATGAAAATTCGGAAGAGAGTGGTGCGCGGGGGGGGGGGGGGGTGGAGGAAGGTGTTTTTTGTAAAACTTGCAAAAGAGAGGGCGTGGGAAGGTGTTTTCTGTCCCCAACCTCCACTTGTAACAAGCTGTCGCCATTGTGAAACAAGCAGGAAGTGGGATAAGGGAGGGGGTGGCAAATGGTGAGCACTTTCGCGGCGGCTTTGATGTTCTCAGTGGCCGCGCGGCTCACTGAGAACATCAATGCGGCCGCAAAATGAGCTTTTGTAAACAGAGGATTTGAAAGTGCAAACTAGTGCTTTCAGGCTGCCAAATGGTGCCCGCGCCCGGCCCACATGCACTGTATTTGGAGGCCTGAAAAGCACTAGTTTGCACTTCCAGATCCCCCTTTTACAAAAGCTCTCGCGAGAGCAGCGCTAAAGCGCTGGCTCAGGCGAGACCTAAAAAGCAGGACTATTGGCTTTGTCAAGGAGTGACTACAACAATATCCAAGTCAAACCTACTGGTTTTGTCAAGAAGTCAGGACGCCATTTCCTGTCAATAAACGTCTAACTAAAGCATTTGTGTTCCAAACACCATTAAACATGCCTTTTGTCTTTCTGTTACACTCCTCGTGCCACAAAATATAGCCATAAGACCAACCATAAGTAGTCACTGTATTCCCAAGCTGGTGAGCAAAAGCTCCATCTCTGGGAATGCTTAAAAATATAAGACATTTTTCCAGGGGTCGTGTTTCATAGACCCGAGGAAACATAGGGTTAATTTTTTCTAGTATTTCTGTTGGACTGCTGCACTTTGCGCAGCCCCCCACAACACTTATAAAACATGCTTGTAGTGCCCCAGCTCAGATAGGGACGCCACCATGCAACCAAGCATATGTAAATTAGCCCTTGAAGGCTATTATGGGGTGCTCCTTGCCAGAAGCAGTGACTAGTAAATGAGCGGCTCAGGCTCATTTGTAAATGACAATGCCTTTTATTTATGTGTTAATTATCAAAACAAATAAATAAAAGGCATTATCATTTACAATGCCAATAGCTTAAACTCTTGCAAATGCAAGACCTATTGCATTTCAAATGCTTGTTAGTTTTCTTACAGTGAGTGCTCTTAATCCTATAAAACAAATACCAAAGTAAACAAACTTCTTCAAACGTCAAGTATGCATTCCTCCATAAATTTAAATTGTGCTTATCATATATTTCACATATAGTACACATTTCATCTATAATAATAATAATAATAAAATGATCAAGACAATCCGAAAAAAAAGAACAGTTTTCATTATTAGCAACAGAAATGGAAGAAAGACGTTACACAATTTGGGTTATAATTAAAACAGTTTAGCACCCTAGGAGTACAATATTTTCTAAAGAAGCTGCTTTAAAGTGCGATTGGAGGAATGAGGAAGCATGAATAGTGCTGTCTTAATTCCTATGTTATTATCTACACTGTAGAACACATGAAATACGTGCAGAAATGTGTAGAATGTAAAACCAACCAGGTGGGCTGTGGTTTAGCTTGCAGAAATTGAGACTGATAAAAGAAGCAGATTTGATTTAACATTTACTGAGGCAGAATGATCTGTGTTATGAGTACACAACTCTGGAACTTGCTAAGCCCAGACCTTAAATGCCAGTCAGATTTACAGGATTGAAAAAACTGTTGGAGATGAGTCTCTCCAAAGAGGCTTCCCGGTCCCACCTTCATAGCAGCAGGATCCCACAGCTTCCAAAAAGAAGGAAGACCAATCAAGTAATGTTAATCCCCTATAAAAGCCAAAGCTAAAGATCCCCATAAGTCGCCTCCTTCTTGATATGTATCAAACAACACAGCAAAAGGGGTTTTCTAAAGTGCAACTGATGAGATTTGACTCCTCAATGCAATGAAGTAGCTTCTGGTCTCGGCCAAATACTGATTCATTGAAGAAATGCATAAGTATCTGAAAAGCTTTCTGGGGCAGTTTTAACCTTCCCTACATGGAATGGATAGAAACTATCAAATTCTGATTAGCTTCCCAGGGAAGGCCCAGTGCACTTTATACTTTATGACTTGGCTGGAGAAGGTTACTTTACCCGGTCTAAATAGGTGAGTCAATATGTGTTTTCATTAAGAGCAGACCTGACTCTCTGTCTCCAGTCTTAATATGAGTCCCTTGAAAGGCAAAGAGATTGGAAGCACAAAGACTGGGCATCTCTTACCTTCAAGTTGAGCTCTCCACCATGTTGAATTTACAGGAATCCATTTAAGACCATAGTGGCTTGAAGGCAATCCTCACTTCATTTTAGTGAGGTAAGCAGTAGTTCACCCTGGCTGCCGGAGCCTTGTAGTCCCCCAACGCATTCTGAGACTAAGACTTCAGTCGATGATACTAACGAGCTATCCTAGGATGCTCTGGTTCGTTTTGCTTAGGGGAATCCTCTGGTTACCTTGTTGATGCACTTGAGCTATAGCACATAGAGGCATTTGTCTCTGCGCCTTTGCCAACGTGCCACTTTGGTAGCTTACAAAAGCCAATGCTGCTTATTAACTTCCATATAAAATAATACATTGGCCATATAGGTTTGGAGAGATAGACCACCGAAGGTCAGAGATGGGGGATGCACCCCACATTACATTTGTAGATAAATAGTAAGACACATTGCTGTTAAGATTTATTTGCGCAATGTCTAGTACCATTAAAGAATCTAACATTTGAAAATTAAGTAATCAGTATCTATAATATATACCATACTTGTCTCACACTTGTATTGCACATTGTCTGCATAGTGCCCATGATTAAATATTTTCTATGCTGGTGAGAAACAGAAATCAATTCAAGTATGCTGTCCTAAAATAAAACACAATATCAATTACTGACGCTCAGATTTGGCCAAGGATGCTGTTTTCCAAGTTACCTTAAATGCCACTTTTCCTAAATGCACTGGCATTCTGCCGGAATTTGAGTTACACCGACACACAGTAGAGTGTACCAAGGCGCCTGACCAATCATTGTGACGGTAATTGAAATCTTTTCTGTTTCAGAGCAGTATCCTGTTCCCCTGAGTCACTCTGGGCACCTGGGAACAATGAGTGCAGCTCGGGTTGATAGGAAATGATGCAACATCACATAACACCTCCTCCGCTCACAGGTGCACAGGAGGGCGTGCTAAGAGGAACCGGCAGATCGAATGCTGCAGGAAGTAATCTTGAAAAAGAAACCTACGTTGGAATAATAAATGAGTGGTTGCCTGGATGAATACATTAACAAAAGGGGGAGGACAGAAGGGCTTTTACAAGAGGTCCAGCATACATGCCCCGGATAGACTATATTTAGAAAGGGTATGCAGTTCCTTAAGGGGATGGTTTGTTAGTGAGGTCAGTTCTCAAATCCGTCGATATTGATTGGACTCAAAGAACCTATAGGTAGGGAAGGGGAGTTCCCATATTCGAAACTAATGCCCTCCCACACCCAGCAAGCTAGGTGTCATGCTTCATCATCTAGGCCTGCTCCTCGTCGGGCCGGCAGTGGAATGCCCGACGGGCACCCGTGAAGGGGCTCTTTAGCGGAGATCTTTTGTTCCTTGCCGTTGAGTGCGTGGGTGTGAGGGGCCTGAAGGAGTGTAGATGAGTAGAGTGAGTTAAAAAAGGTTGGATAGTCTGTTGAATGTGTTTATTTAGGACAGCTGTCCACCTCATTAAAAAGTTAGAGGAAGATAGACAGTTAGTGTGACTTGTATTTGTCTCTAACTGTCTCCTACTCTAGTGGTCGACATGTTTCATGCCCTCATGGCATTTCGTCAGGACCTGTGTGTGTTTCTATCTACAGTGTACAGAGGGTGATACTATCACTATCTGGATTTGGCACCACTAAGGTGTGCCAATCGTCGCAGTGGAGCAACCTGCGGAGAAGGGAATATCAAAATTCATATCAGAATCATATTTGCTTATGTTCAAGGTTGCAACCGTGCATACCTCAAGCCAACCAAACCATCGTGAGGTATATGACATCAGTCTAGTTCTGTGCCCGTTATTGTTTATGTCAGAGTGCAGGTGAACACCTGAGTGGGTGATCAAGACTAGGGGTGGAGGCATTCATTAGACCCTTAAGTGGTAGACATCTCATCACCAATTTAATTCATCGCATAGGAGAATAAGTAGCAAATGATTTTGTTAAGGTGAAACTCACCTAGAGCGACAGGTATTAGTGCTTCAATCAGCTCTTGGCGGTATCACAGGCTAGCCCATTAGCTATCTGTGAAGTGAAATAAACGTAAATCCACGTGTTAAACGGCAAAGGATTTGGCTATTCAGGTATAGGATGCTGTTCCTAACATGGAATATCTTGTTGTAGTGTGAGGTTGTGTATGGAACAAGGAGTACTAGGCATCCAAACGTTCTCTTAGTTAATAAAGAAGAAAATTAAAAAGCGGTTGTTATAGCTTTAAGATGCCTTGTCTAAGCTATACTACGGTACAGTGGTTGCATGTCCCAAGGTAGCCTGATTGGTAATGCCAGGTGTTATAGTCATGTATTAGGGTAACGCCAAGTATTGTGGCCATTGCTAGTGGCTGAGCGGAGGCACAACTAGCATGCATTAGCACATAGCGAGCCAAACAGACCGCTTAAGAATCTTATTACAAATGAAGTCCTTACTTAAACCTCATTAGGAAATCTGGAGTGCGGTTATTGTAAACACACCTCTCTAGAATCATTATTGAACCCCACATAAATATATGTTGGATAAATCTAGTGTTAGATGGTCTCTAGTACCATTAATTAACCCATAACATATATGAATCTAATGTTAGGTTGTTATATTCAGTATCGCAGCGTCGTCGCATGCAGCCAATTGATACTCACAGTTTCATGTTGCCTGACCTACCCGTCACCGCCAGTGCTAGAAACAACACGAGTGTCTTTCAACTTCCTTTATGTAGTAAAGGGCTCTGATCTGTATTGGTCTGGAATTCATGATCATGTGATTGGGTTAGAACTCCAAATTGTCAGAGTTACGGTGGGTGCCATTTTGTAGTGGGTTTTCTTAAGTAAGAATGACTATCTATGTCAGGTGTTGGGGTCTTATGATGGTGATAATGTGAGATATATTGTATTACTGAAAAAGGGTCAGCAGGTGTATATCGACCACTGTTGCCAGGGATACTCATGGACTATGTAAGTCCGGTTAGAACTCCAAGTTGTCAGAGTTACGGTGGGCGCCATTTTGTAGTGGGTTTACTTAAGTAAGAATGACTATCTATGTCAGGTGTTGGAATCTTATGATGGTGATAATGTGGGATATATATCAACGTTAATAGTTGTATTATGAACAAATTAGGTAGGGGATTGAAAAAGGGTCAGTAAGTGTATATCGACCGTTACCAGGGATACTCATGGACTATGTAAGTCCCCTTAAAAAGTTGCTTCTGAGTGTATGGGGGTCCAAATATCTTAAGGTATTCGTGTGAAATTTACCTTAAGCTAACCCACGGGATGTCATCATTAAGCCCAAGGGAGTCTGAGGAAAGACAGTGTATCCAACTCTGTTCAATTCTGAACAGGGCTCGTTGTGTGATGTTAGGGTGAGTTTCAAGGACCAACCACCTCAATGATTCTGGGGTGTGTTTGTGTTCCTTATAGTGTGTATACAGCCTGGTTGTCGTTTTCATGCACCGTATGTTACTTTTGTGCTCTGTTATTCGTATCCTGACTGCCCTCTGAGTCATACCAACGTATTCAAGGCCACAAGGGCATGTCACAAGGTAGATGCAATTTGTAGTGTTGCAGTTTGTGTGTCGTCTAAGTTCCCAGGTGAAATTGTCTCTCAAGGTCACTTCTTTGGTATTTGTTGTCTGTCCACAAGTGGTACAATTACCAGAAGGGAAGTGGCCTTTGACTGGTGGGAGGCCCCATAATGTACTTTGTGTTACCCTGGCCTCCTTCAATGGTCTGGTGTGTATCAGTATGTCTTTTAGATTCTGAGTTCTTTTAAATGCAAATCTAGGCCTAGGTATGGTTAAATCTCCGGTATTTAATATACCCCAGTGTTTGTTGATCACTTTCTTAAGGGAAGATGATGTTGGTGTGTATGAAGTAACACACGTCAGAGTGTCTGTCTGTTCTTTAGTCACTACCTGGATTAGTGTTTCCCGAGGATTGTTCCTAGCCCACTTCATTGACTTTTTGATCTCTTTTGAGGGGTAACCACGTTGTTCTAGGTTATCAGCCAATGTTTTCGCCTCTTTTTTGAAGTCTTCCAGTGTACTACAATTTCTCCTGATCCTCAGGAATTGACCTACTGGTAAGTTGTTCTTTAGGGTGCCAGGGTGCCAGGGTGATGGCTACTGTACAGGAGCAAGCTGTTCCTATCCGTAGGTTTCCTAAACAGTGTCGTGCTCAGCTCCGAGTTGTCCAGTCTTACCATCAGATCTAAAAATGGTAATTCAGTCGCTGACACTGTATGTGTAAATTTCAGATATGGGTTCTTGGTGTTAATCCATGAGCAAAATGCTTCACATAAGGATCTCTCTCCCTTCCAGAGGATGAAAATGTCATCGATGAACCTCCTCCATAGTATGAGGTGTTCTCTGAAGGGGTTTTCTGGGCTCATGATGACCTCTGACTCAAATGAGGCCATGTAGAGGCAGGCCACACTCTGCGCGAAGGTACTTCCCATGGACGTACCCTGGGATTGATGGTATATTTTCTTCTGGTACTCAAAGTAATTTTCAGTGAGTGCGAGAGATGCGCATTCCATGATAAAGGACACTGGTGTTGGTGATGGCCACTCCTCTCTTAACAGGGCCGTCTCCATGACTGTTAGGGTCGCTTGTTGTGGTATATTTGTATATAAAGCCTCCACATCTAGAGTGACCAAGAGATTTATCTCTTCGGTGGTTTCTGTCTCATCTAAAATGCGGAGGATGTCAGTTGTATCTCTGACATATGAGGGTGTTTGTTTCACTAAGGGTTGTAAAAAGTGATCACAAAACCTCGAAAGTGGCTCAAGGATTGAGCCGATCCCGGATATGATGGGCCTACCCGGGGTTGGTGTAGTTCCTTTGTGAATTTTGGGCAGCGTATAAAAATACGGTGTCCTTGGATTTTTTGTGGACAAGAACTCTGCCTCATTCCTTGTGATCCAGCCGTTGTTCTCGGCCTCGACCACCATAGTGGTGATGGTGGTCCTTACTCTGTCAGTCGGGTCCAATGTGATCGGGGTGTAATATCTCCGGTCAGCCAATTGTCTCTGACATTCCTTGTCATAGTCCACAGTGGATTGTATGACAGTTGCACCTCCCTTATCTGCCTGTTTAATAGTTATACTATTGTGTGTCGCAAGGGCCCTTGCTGCAGACTTCTCAGCATTGGAGAGGTTATGGAATGTGTCAGTGGGACGTATTGTAACCATTTCTTTCTTGACTGCCTTTTCAAAAGTCAATACTTCTGGGGGGACCATGTTATTCGTTGGAGTGAAGGTAGATGGATTGCGTAACCCAGAGTCCTCACTCTCAATGGGAGTATGGTCATGAAAATATGCTCTTAGGCGTATCTTCCTAAACAATTGTTGTATTTCACAAGTTTCCTGAAATTTGTCCACCCTAGGGGTAGGGACAAAGCCCAAACCTTTTTTCAGGACCCTCTGTTCAGTCTCTGTGAGGGTACGGTCTGAGAGGTTAACTACTAATTCCTCTGACCTCTTGTCTTGCTCCTTGTGTCCATCATGTGTGGAGGCTGGTCCTGCCACTGAACTTGTTGTGTCCCTCTTTTTCTTCCTCTTCC
This sequence comes from Triturus cristatus, assembly GCF_964204655.1. Taxonomy (NCBI): domain Eukaryota; kingdom Metazoa; phylum Chordata; class Amphibia; order Caudata; family Salamandridae; genus Triturus; species Triturus cristatus. Next base: position 828,366,608 of record NC_140580.1, read on the forward strand.
TCTGCCCCAGCCTCTGCCTAAAAAAGGTTGGGCATTTTCCATGGGGTAGAATTGTGGTGGTCCTTGGGGGAAGATCGGGTATTGCCAGTAGGGGTGGGGTGGCGGACCCTGATATATTTGTCCTCCTCGAGGAATGTAAGGGTTCGTGTTCTGTCTCCGTTGGTTTTTATTGTTCCAACTGCCAGAACTCAAATCACTATTAGATGATCCCCTTCTACTGTTGTTAGAGTCTTCATCTGTGGAGTATCCTGTTCTAGACACAGAATAGTCAGCTTTAAGAAAAGGAAAGATCTTCTCTTTGTCGAACTTGGCTATGTCCTTTTGTAATTTACTGATTTTCTGTTTGAGTAAGAATTCTCTACTCTCTGTAATTTCGTTGTTAATCTCAGCGAGTTTGGTTTTGTAAATGTTATTGTTGTTGATGGTGGATTTGATAGTGTTCTCAGCGGCCTGAATACGCACTAGGATAGCATCACCTATCCTTTTCACTGTGCTGATGATCAGCACCAAGAGGTCTCTAGTACATTTCCATAGGATCATTGACCAGTCTGTCTTGCAGGCCTGGTCGTCCAGGAATAGCCTGGGTGGTAGATTTACGACTAGGCCATTAGGGGCGATATTGGCCCGCAAGTATTCAGTCATAATGGCTCCATGCATTGTGACTTTCAGCCATTCTTTCTTGAGTGTCATTATGGAGGTCCAATCGTCAGATTGTCCTCATGAGGCAGTGCTACTGTTCGCTCCCAAGAGCGATGGTGTTCTAAGGATGTCTGTGATGGTGTCATCGTCATAGCTTAGTCCTACTGCACCTTCCATTGTAGGAGAGGACAAAGCTGACAAGAAGAGGAAGAGAAAGGTAAGGCACTGTAGTTTGCAGTGCAATGGGCCAGCTATTGCTTAGTTGGCAAGGCTGGTAACCTAGATAAATTATCCTACGGGGGTCGCCCGTGCTAAGAATCTATTAACAAAAGGGGGAGGACAGAAGGGTGTTTACAAGAGGTCCAGCATACATGCCCCGGATAGACTATATTTAGAAAGGGTATGCAGTTCCTTAAGGTCAATATCGACGGATTTGAGAATTGACCTCACTAACAAACCATCCCCTTAAGGAACTGCATACCCTTTCTAAATATTGCCTGGATGAATACTCTTTCCGCTCTATAAACCTTAAAATTTAATAGCAAATGCAAACTGCCAATTGCCAAAGTAACAACAATTGGTTTGCTCAAAACGGAGTAAGACCGACGGACAGCATTTGTGCCTAGTGAAGCAGCAGTGCTCTCGGGCGTAGTTACCCTTGATGCAGCAGTAGCACCAGGGCCCATAGCTCTGTGAAGCACTATGAACCCTGATAATTGCTGTATTTAATACCCGAACAGCAGTCAAAGGGGCAATTTATCTTGCTTGCACCAGAGCCCATGGCATCCTTGCTGCATTACCTCATGCTCTCCGCAAGTTCGGTTCACTTGCATCATTTCTGTCTTGGGATGGGGCTCAAGCTGGAAAATCAAAACTGCAGACAGTTTCTGGTATGCACCATGCACACTGGTGCGCCAATGGTCTGGGTTGGACTGGGACAAAAAATAGACCTGGGCATCAAAGAAAAAGAGGCCCACATTAGTGATAGCTTAAATGTGGTAGTATAAGGTAAATGAACAGTAAACGCAGCCCACCTTGCCATAAAACCTGCCCATAACTGCTAAAAACCGGTGCACACACAGACCTGTCAGACCAGCACATCGGGCACTGCCTGATTGCCCTATGGGCCTGTCCCACCCTCGCATTGGTTACACAGGCCAAGAGCATAGAAGACTATTCCTCCTACATTAGTAGTTGGATTAGGCACTCTGGTTACCTTCCCCCTCCACACAGGATCCCCCACAATCCTAGACTGAAACCTGGGCCAGTCTTTGCCTGAGGTACCCCTCCTGTTCCTCTGCCCCCAACTAGACCCCTTCTGCACACCCTTGCCTCTTCCCTCCCAGCTCTGCTGGCGCTCATGCAGCTGCTGGGCTAACCTGTCTTTCAAATCTGCAAGGGATTCGATCAGCCCCACTGGTGGTGTAACCTGCTAATCACATGGAGGACCTATGTCCTCTGTGGGGGCTTGCTCCTGTAGACCTCACTAACTCTTAGCAATGGCCTCCTGTCACCATATCCACCTCCGGGGTCCTACTTTTGGGTGGTCAGACATATGTTTCTTCTCTGCACTATGAAGATTGACCTCCGTACCCCCTACTCTCCAAGTCATCTTCACGTTGCACCTTGGTGGAGAACCACACGCCAACACCGCTATCGGTATCCATGCACGGAACACCCTCATAGACCTACCATCCAACTTTAGTACCACATGGATCTCAATGTTGCTCTACGGCCGGCAGCCCACCAGCCCGTGAACACCCACGGCCTTTTTAGCAGTGACTCTGCACAAAGTTCCCTTCACAAGTAATTTTTTACTGCACAGCATAAATCAAATTCCTGTGTCTGCATGAGAATGACATCACACAAATGCTGAAACGCCTGTACTTTGCTCTCCCCGAAATCCCTCCGGCAATGAGGGCAGATGTACAAGCCCAGATTTGTGATACAGGCCCTTCAGACGGCCAACAAGCTAGTTTTATCTCTCCTTACGTTACATATAGGTTGGACTTTTTCATGAGAGACATTTGTTCAATTACAGAGTGATAAGAAAACTTTGTCCCTTTCTTGATAACAGTTTGCACCCTGCAGAATGCTCATGTCACATGAGCTGGAAATGTTCCTTTTTCATGGAACTACTGTAAGTAAGTTCTAGCCGCCAGGAAGCCCTCTGAAGTACCCCATAGATAGCTATGTCTCTGAAAAGATGTAGTGCGTCAGCATGGGTCTCAGACCAGCTGTTGAGGATATGATGTACCCTGGCCTTTCAAAAGCATGAGGATTGGAAATCATTGCGTTTTTGTTCTAACCTCTATAGTTACAACAGCTATACCCACTTTGGGTTTAAGCCGAAAGATGGACAAGGTCAAATTCATTAAATCAACAGAAAGAATTTTCCTACATGTTCCAAATTCTCCCACAATCCTTCAGTAGGAGCATGCATTGCAATTATTTTACTCACACCTTACAGGTTTCTTTCATAGCGTAAACAATGTTAAGGAATAACAATAGTTATGCTTTGTGGCGTCCATTTCCTAAAATCATGAAGCGCTGTTGTGACGTTGCCTGGAGAAAGGGCAAAAAATGTCACTTTGTGTAGAGAAGCGGAATCCTTAGGTATGTATGAGCGCTTATGTGAAAAGTCGAAAACTATTTCCAGATTTATTACTGAGACTTTTATTAATGTGGATTTAAAATTAAAAGGCCTAGGTTGAAACAAGGAAGCACAACTTCTAAGGGTTGTAGGAGGGGTCGATTTCCTTACATTTCAGTGGTTTAGAAAAATGAGAACTTGCCATTGTGTCCTCGACATCTTACTTTGAAAGCAATTACTGTCACAGAAAACCAGACTGTTTGGGGAAGCGGAGGTGAGGCAAAGGAGGGGTGCACTGCAGCTACCTAAACATTGCAGCAAAAATGAATCTGAGTTTTTCTGTAGGGCATTTGTCCAGTAGAAGCAGAACTCTGCAAGCTAAGACGAATCAACGAACCTGGAAACAGATTTATGGGCGGACATGCTTCCTTCCACAGGCCAAAGAAATGATGCAAAGGAAAAGGACCTTACAGAGCACACGAAAATGCTGACGCTTGGGAGGTCTTTACCACCTAATGCACATAAAAAATTAAACCTGCCCAGCATTGTGCCAAATCATTGACCCGTGTAATTCCCCAGTAAAAAGAGATCTCTTTTAGTTACTGCGCTAGGGCCTTGACTCACCAAATAATATTGGGTGCCAAGGTTTTTCTGCTGTTAAAGAATTTCCTTATTTAGCTGTGATGATGTAGCATGGCATGAAGTTAACCAAGGTTCCCGCGGTCAAACAGCGAGGAAATAGTTAACCCATAAAAAGAAAACTACAACGGGGGCAACAAGAGAGAGCAACAGTACGTAGTGGTTCATACGTTGCCAGGAAGAAAGTGCTGTGGGTTAAGGCTCCTACTGAAGGAATCTGTGTGTATTCTAGCTGTTACCAACTAGAAAGGTGCGAAATCTTCATAATTAGCTTTGCATGCTCACGCAAACTTTCGGGGAAAATTACACGAACTTGTGCGTAATTACGCAACGCGTAACCTGCGTTTGGCACTATATTTTAAAATGAAATGCTTCCTCATATCCATTTTGGATGTGAGGATAGATTTCAAGCTAAAAAAACGACTTGGAAAACATAAGCGCCCCACACTACAGCCGCTCACGTTGGTGCTGAGCTCACGCACTAAATAAAACGCTGCAGCAAATGTCTTATAATTATGTAGTGTGGGGTAATAGCGTACCTCCGGATATTTTACATTACTAGTGTATCCAGTCAGATTACGTCAACTTTGCCCGGGACTATTACCAACTCAACTTCTATACTGTAAGATTGATAAAGTGAGCAGCATTTTGTTGGGGAATAATGACAACTGTTAGTTAAACAACTCATTGTTTGGCTACGCCGTGAATACTGGTCTTCAAGTCCAGTGATTCACTTCTATGTTCATAGCAGTGAAAAACTGAGCTTAATTTTTAACACTGTTATCACACATGAAGAAATTGTGGATTCCTAGGAATTCCTCTACCTCATCTGAATTTGTAGAGACCCACTGGGGTGGCTGGCATGTTCGATGATGGTGTGCCTTCTTCCCCACCTTTTACAACCATTCTCCAGTTTTCACAAACACAAAGCAGGTGACAGAATTCAGGTTACACTCAGACATCACCAGCAACTGTGTCCCAATACCGATTCCTTCCTTGGTGTCTTTCTTTCTTTTTTCATTCGTTCTTTCATAGTTACTCATGAAGAAAATTAGCCTTTATCAAATTAAATTTGCAGAGCTTATAATACTTGTTATGTATTCCCCTCTTCCTTCCTTGTTTGTTTGTTTTCTTCTTCATTTGTTTTTTTCTTTCCTTCTTTTTTGCTTGATTGTTTCTCTCTTGCCTTCTTCTTTTCTCTCTTCTTTTTCCACTTCTTTCCTTTCTTTTTTCTTCTTTCCTTTCTCTTTCTTTCATTTCTTCGTTCTTTTAATCTTTTCATTTTTTTTCTTTCTTTGCTTCTTTTCTTCCTGCCTTTTTTGTCTTTCTTTCTTTCTTTCTTTCTTTCTTTCTTTCTTTCTTTCTTTCTTTCTTTCTTTCTTTCTTTCTTTCTTTCTTTCTTTCCATCCTATTATCCTTTCTTTCACTCTTTCCTTCTCTCCTACTCTCTGTAGTGTTTTTTCTTTCTTTCCTGTTATCCTTTCTTTAATTTTTTTTTCTTTTCTTAATTCTCTCTTGCTTTCTTTCCTTTCCTTTCTTTTTCTTTTCTTCTTTCTTTTTTCCATCCTTCTTTCCATCCTTATATCCTTTCTTTCACTCTTTCCTTCTTTCCGTCGTGTTTTTATCTTTCTTTCTTTCCGGTTATCCTTTCTGTCATTCTTTTTTCTTTCCTTCTTTCTGTCTTGCTTTCTTTCCTTCTTTCCATTTTTTCTTTCCTTCTTCCTTTTTTCCATCTTTCTTTCCATCCTTCATTCCTTCTTTCTTTACTTTCTTTTTTCAATCTTCATTCTTTTTCCTTTCTTTTTCTTTCTTTCTTTCTTTCTTTCTTTCTTTCTTTCTTTCTTTCTTTCTTTCTTTCTTTCTTTCTTTCTTTCTTTCTTTCTTTCTTTCCTTCCTATCTTTTTTCTTTCTTTTCTTCTTTCGTTCCTTCTTCCTGCCTTCTAACCCTTCTTTAATTCGTCCTTGCTTTCCTTCTTTCTGTAATTCTTTAATTCTTTCTTGCTTTCTTTTCTTCTTTCCTGCTTTCTTTCCGTCTTGCCTTCTCTCTTTCTTTACTTCTTGTCTTCTTTCATGCATTCTTTCTCAAAAGCAAGATGCACCATTGGCAGATAAATAAGCTTTTTTAGGTCTGTGTTAGCTAAGACCTTTACATTTTACTAAAATTCTGTCTATGACATAGCTACATATATACAGGTTTTCATACACACTTCATCCATTTGTGTGTGGATGTGTCATTCACATTTTCCCCAACCCATTCATGCATGCATCAAGGGGCAATGCAGCAGCCCACTTGAGCAAATGGCTGACTTCACTAAGAGTTACAGCTTGCTGCCCTTTGACAATGAGGACATCCACACACGAAGTTGTTCCCTTCAGTGCCAGGGAGTAATGTGTTTTCTTTTTTGAGACCAAAACACATTGTTTCCCACCTGTCAGTTTCCCAATCTATAAATTTCTGCATAAGAATTGCTAAAAGGCTGGCGGACATTGCCAGACCTATTGGCTTTGCCAATTCATGTGAAATATGGGGTGAAGGGTGCTAGGTCAAGATTTATCCTTTTAGAAACATATAGTGCAGTAGTAAGAAGGAAGTGGGCATGTTGGAAGCTAGAGGGAAGGTGGGCATGATTTTTATATTTGAAGACAAAGGAGGACGTGGTCAATCGGTGCATTTTATGTGTAGCTAATGGCTTTCTCCCTCTGCTTAGAAGATCCACGTGAATCTGCTTAAAGGCAGTGCTTATAGGGAGAGGGTGTAAATAACCATAAGATTGGAAGGAGCTATCAATAACAACAAGTTTACTAGTAAGGCGTTTCAAGACCATTACTCTGCCTATGGACCACCCTCTGCGGAAAAAAGGCACTGGTTGTTGCTCCGAAGGAGTTCACATTTAAATACTATTAATATTAGTTCAGTATGGATATAATTAAGTGTAGAATCATCTGAGCGGTCCTTGGTCACCCTGTTCTACATTATTATTTGCTCACTGCCTGTTCATCTGTGTTTCATGTGTGTTTACTTCCTTTGCAGAGAATGACCAGAACCAATTTTCACCATGAATGAGTCACTGGTCACTCATGGTCTCATGCTTCATTCTCTTTACCTTCCCTATTGCCACTTCTACTGTGCCATGCATGAATGCAGAGCAGTGAATGACCTTTATTTCTCAGAGTGTGACATGAGGTGCAATCCAATCATCAGTGAGAGGCACTTACACAATCTGCTGTCAGTCGCAAGCCCAGTGCTGTATTGATGTGTTAAATTGCTCGTGCCATGTATCTTATCAAGCACCTGCATCTACCACACACACTGCCAGTTTTAGCCACATTTAATGCTTTAGTAAAGCCTTTGTTGCTCATACACCACGTTGATGAGTAGAAGAGAAGCTTTAGAGTGTAACCAGAGGAGGGTTGTTGCTCATCAACCTTTAACTACCACAGCCTATATGGAGCCTTATTTATATTTTTCACCTCACCAGCAACATAGGCATTATCTGGTCAGATTTAGAATTAATGTAGCCCATCTCTTGGTGTTTTATCACAAAGATGGGCTTGGAGAATCTAATCTTGTGTTATGTTCATGTGATTGAGAGTCTGTGCAATCCAAGCTGCATTTCCCCTTTATTTTTGCAAGCTGAACACTGCACCAAAGACATTGTTTTTAATCACCTTCCTTAGGTCTTTCAGTAAAAGAAGATGTAGGCCAGCTTCATTTTATCTTCAATCACTGCTGTCGGATGTTGTTTGCAAAATGGCTCAGAAATTAATTTAATCTGCAGTGAGATTGAGAAACCTGGAGGGCAAGTAATGTACAGTAACGCGATGTCTTATGGAGTCGATCTGTCAGACAAGTTGTTCCTTTTTATTCTACGTTTTTATCTAATTTATAGTAAGTATATTTAGAGTGTGTGAGACAAGTGAGCTGCTTGATGTAACGATAAATATTCGTGGTATTATTTGTAGACTGTTGAAAAAGTTTTTCTTCCTTTATGCTGAAGTCACTTTATGAATTGATTTTAAAGCCTGGTAAAATTATTGTTCTGTATTATTTATTGTACTGAAGGTCTGTGTGTTATGTATGGTTTAATGTTTTTTTTAAGCTGATTAAAGAGTTATTGACTGACTGACTGCTGACAGAACAGTTTGAGACCTTGAACACATCTAGTACTATTAAATAATGACTCCCGTCTAAAAGATTTTTTTACCCTGAATTGGATACACTTATACTACCTTTCAGGACTCAGAGTTGAAGGATCCAAAGGCAGATAAGGGGTACTGGACCCCATTGTAACAACTGGGCCTTTCGTCACTGGTGTCCTGGGGGGCCAGTACCATGGAGTCCCTAATTGGAAACCAAGTACCCCTTTTTAGCACTTGCCTCTCATGGTAGTTTGGCAGAGCAGTCCAAGGCTTACTCAGAGTTGGTGCTGCGGGAGAGAGATCAGCGCTCAGAAGCATAATAAACAGCACTTAGTAAATTGTCCAGTCAGTGCTTTTTCCTATAAAAAAGGAAAACGATTTTATTACATATGCTGCAAGGTATTATACATTTAATGGCTGGCAGCATTACCTATGGTGACACTCAACAGGACCTCACACCATGCTACAGATGCTCAAGTAACCCCTGGATGTACCCTCTACCCTGTGTGCAGGAGGTAGCACTAGCAGTCTATCGACCTGCAAGAATTGAGTGCTAGGAACACAATAAGACTCCCTACAGGCCTAACTCAACATACTGAGTGCATTTAATAATAGTCAGGCTTACTGCCTTTGCCAGTGTGTCACCACAATAGTAAAAAGCAAAATTCTGACGTCATAACAGTGCAATCTATATTGAAACATTTCGAGGTGATACCACTTTTCTATTATTATATGTGCAATAAGTTATTACCACTAATAAATAATGAATTCAATGTCCCAAGTTTGGAACATATGATTTCTTCTTTAACTTTATACTAAATACAAAACAGTTATGCACACCAATATAACAAAACGAAACGTTGTCAATCTGGCAACAATTAAAGTTATTGAAAACTACACCTGGGTCTCTTTTGTTAGACCTCAGAAGCCTTAGAGGGCTCTTGGGGCCTACCACTCTTCTGGAACCCCCACAACCCATAGCAATCATTTTGCTGGTACCCCTGCTCGTCGGGCTTCATCAGAAACTATTTGCAGGTCCACACAGAACTATAGGGAGCCCTCCTCTGATGCCACCATGGGCTGCTCTCCTTCCATTTCTTTTTCTAATGGGCTCTCGGGCATGTGTGTTTTTCTCAAGTCAGGTGCCCGTGCCCTTCCTGTGGAGTATCCAGGTGCCTTTAAGGAAAAGGATGTGAGGGAACCCAAGGCTGTGCAGCTAAAGTAGCTTCACTCCTCCCTCCGAGGAGACTTCCCTTGCAGCAGGGTAGCCAGCTCCTTCTTTTCTCCTGCTCTGCCACCAAGCGCTGTTCACACCTGCAGCATCCTCCACTCTCCCGCAGGTATGAGCATGTGAAGCGGGAGAAAACAAATGGCACTGCTTCCATTGCCTTCCCTAGGGTCCCTGTTACTCGGAGTGCTGCAGTGCTCCAAAGATGCCCCCTTTATGCTGGATATCCCCGGGGAAATTGGGAGGTTCTTGGAGCAGGGAGCTCCACAATCTTAAGTTGGCCTATAGCCCCCCTCCCTCCCTGAGGTGTTGGCCTTTCCGGAGAGATATTGAGGAACGAAGCGTCAATGGGATGCAATGCATTCTCCCTGTCAAGGCCTCCCCTGCATAACCTAAGCAGCCATGGGCTCCCTGGGGATAATATAAAGAAACGGTTTGATGTGTTCCAGTGTTCTTTGCCCGGTGGCACTGAGGGCATACAGAACAGGCTTAAACATAAGCAGAGTAAAAAAACACTATCCTAGACCCCACTGGGCCATTTGTTGTGGGGTTTGTTGTATTTGGCTCCTAGGGGAGCTCTCCAACCATCAGGAGTGTTGATTTTAGGCCTACTGGCCTCTAATTATATACAGTTGTCTTGAAACTGATTTCTCTACTGCTCTCCATCCAACACGGGAGAGTTCAGGGCTTGCCTTCCTGCCCTTTAGCTCCTCAGCCAGAGTTTCAGCTTCTGCTACAACTCTCAACACACAGCTGCCTCCTTCAGGCAGTGGGGAGCAGTGCATAGCCCAGAGCCTCTGCTTCTGTCTGGTCTCTGGGTACTTGCCCCTGAGTCTTCCTTCAGCAGCACCCTACGGCCCACAAGGCTAGTTTATACCACCTGCCTCACACCCCATGGCCTTCTAACCATTTGCGGAGCACTTGCATGTCCAGCCCAAGCTGTGAGAGAGGTTGCCCTCTCCAGAGATACTCTCCATAGGACTAGTCCACAAAAGGTCCGGGGGAACACTCTCCTCCAGGGTCCCCCTGCATGTCTACACCCTATACCAATGGTTCCCAAACTTTTGACTACTGACAACCCCTAGTAAGTCACTACTGGAAGCCGGGGACCCCCAAGCAATTTGTACTATTTACATTTCAAACATTAAATCACTAATTCTGGAAAAATACACAAACAAGTGCACACTGAACAAATACTCTAATAGCTAAAGATTTTATTATTTTATATTGAAAAAATTTGCGAAAATCTAAAGATTTTAATGGGAAGGTTGGTACTGCACCTCGGTGACTACCTTTTCAATGTTTGCTTTTATTTTGCGGTACGAGGCTCCTGCTCCTGTCAGGGCCGTTCTGGAAACCCAAAGCAGTCCTGGCAAATGTTGTCAGACAAGTCCCTTTATGGTGCGCATCAAGTGCAGCGAGTGAGCCTGACCACTACAAAGGGAGCTTTGGGGGGCTCCCACCCAAGAAAATTAGGGAAAAGTGGTGCATTCCACATACATTCGTCATTATATATTGGACTATATTAGCATGGTAATTGATGAGCTAGCTGTGTGCCAGTATACAAAGATCTTTGTTGGGGCTCTTCAATGATTCCCTAACTATCACCCTCCAACAGTGCTTCTTCTCTCTCCATAGCCCCCCTGTCACATGTATTGTATTTGTTTGATAGCATCTCTCATACTGGTGTAGGGCAGAGACAATGAATCATACATGTGTAAATCAGTCCATAGGAAATGTTACATAAGGCAAAGGGGACTTCAAGGTGTCGTATTCAGATGTCATCTATACTGGTAGGCATTTTTAATAGTGCTTAGTCTGGAGAGGCACAAACTAAGGATTCAGAACATAACAGCATTGACATTAATAATAAGAATTTATTTCTACCCAAATAAACCTTTATTAGCAGCAGCAGGATAGTGAAAGATTGAGAGAAAACATAACTTACCAACTTGTAACATGCAGTTTGAATGCAGATGGCAGTTCATAGCTCACTGTGCTAGTTTACGATTGTAACTTATGATCTGCACAGTAACAACAGAAGCTCTGTGACAAAAGCAGTCACCCACTGAGCTATGCACATAAAACATTGGTTTTTTAAATGCATCGTACACTTTCTTTGCAGCAGGCATATTAAACCTCTGCCCTTCCTTAGAGGAGTCAAAGCTGCCACTAGACAAAACTCCCATCTCTCTACAGCAGATACATTGTCTTGACACTTTTATTGTTGCTTTGAAAACTGCTGACTATACAAGGAACTTTGCAGGACTTTTAAAACTGCAGCCTGCGGACCCCCTGTGAATTTGTTACGGACCCCTTAGGGGTCCACGGACCCCAGTTTGAGAACCACTGCCTTATACTGTCCCCCGGAGGGAGTGGGGAGGCCAGTGCTATTGGCCCTGGAGACAACTCCAGAGTGCCCAATCACATGTCTGCTAGTCATGCGTAACTCGAAAGATAGCTCGGCTGTATTATGCCTGAACCTGTAAGCTCTGGGTCTCCAGTTTATGGATCAGTGTAAACTGAGCAGTAGTTAATCTGTAGATTTTGCGTCACATATTCTGTCATTTCTTTAATGTTTCAATATTGAGCAATATCCCACTTAAAGTTTGATATCTCAACAATCTTATAGGTTTGATACCTCAGAACCTCCTTTCAAAAATCCTAGGTTTGCCACTAGATTTATCTCCTGGAAACATCCTAGTGCATATGCGAAGTACCTGAATTTGATTGTCCTAATTATCTAATGTGCTTCTAATAACATAGATGATTCACTATAAAATAAAAACAATATGTATAACATTAAAAAAGAAACAACCATTAGCGTTCCAATAAAGTAAGACAAAACAACCCTCAATAATGTTTTATGTTTTGAGGATATTACTTATTTTTCTCTATTTTTTAAGACTTAAAAAGTGTTATTATTTCAAAATATTATGTCGGAAATTGCTTTTTCCATGTCTACAAATGGCAAACCCCTATTGATTTTTTTTATAGCCTTCCTCTTTTTTATCTCCTTTCCCTTCTCGTTTTCTGACAGAATTATCAATCATTTTGATAAAATGTGTCATTTGCTCATTGGATCAATAGTCATGTTTGAAAGATTGTAACCTTGGATTTTTGTAAGGCAGTATTCGGTTTCTCCTTATGATCCTATGGCCTGTGACACATCAATCTGCACTCTATGACAAGCACCACGACAAAACATGTGAATAGGAAGTTTGTTGGCTTATTTACCATTTCCATAATCACAATGTTGGTTGACCTTTAAGTTTCACAAACCATATTCGCATAGGATATCTGTTCACAAAATAATTATAATAAATAGTAATTTGCCATAGTGTGCCGCGCAGTGAGTATTAGAAAGGCTCATATATGTTTGTGTGGCTGTTTCACATTCATAAGTTGGAAAATTAAGGTTGAGGAAAAATATATTTGCTTCTTACAATTTACAGAAGCAATGTTTCTTTCATAGCTGTGGTTAGGTAATACATTTAGGAGGTTTTGGGAAATGCATTTGCTTTTCCTTTATCAGCATCTGGAGTTTACAAAAAAGCAACCTGTATGTCAATAGATTTGTTAGATATCATTTACACTTTTCATGGTAGATATAAGACCTGTTGCTCTGACTATACACAGGCAGTGATCCTTGGGTCAGCCCCCTCCTGCCTCTGGTTTGCTTTGGTTAGCCCTGTTCAAGGAAGTGGCTTATTTGTCATATACTACATAACTGGTTCAGCTCACAGCATTTGGTGGAATGTTACATTTTAACAAAGTAATCCATCTCTGGACAAGCAAACTCAGATACCAGCTACACTCTAGTGTCACCAACCATGCTAGAAAGTGTTTTGTGCAGATGAATCTTCTGGTTAAACAGCATTGCCTATGGAAATGATGGTCAATTCACTACAACTAGTATGACAGCAGTCCAGGGCACATCTTTATTGTGCTTACTTATCAGTCAAGTCAATTCTTTCCTTAGACCATTCGCATTAGAAAAGAACACGTTTTGCTGTGATCTCATTGGCTAGATATGTGAACGGAAATGTGAATCACTTAGTTGAGTAACTATAAAAATTCATATAGACACTTAAAGGCAAATTATATACTTTTCAAACTGGACTACTGGTTGAAATTCCCCATATTTCAGTAATATAAGTATATATAAGAAATATAATGTGAGCAAATATGAGACACCACTCTCCTTATGTGATTCATTATTTTGTTTTCTGTACCAAACAGTGCCCATTTTGCCTCATGCAGAGCCCCAATTCAACTTGGCCAGATCAGCCGCTGTTACTTCATCTTCACTAGTCCCTGTAGCCTTTTTTGGTCTCCATCACCAAAAAAGCAGAGCTAGACTGTGTAAATTCCAGTAGCAACCATTGAAGGGGGTTGTTGCAGAAGCAGAGACCTGTGAGTTGTAACATCATACATGAATTAGATCATACCATGTTAGCAACACTCAAATGATTGGTGGATCAAGGCGGGCCTCCTGGACTAGTGTGGTATGTTACTGGCTGTTTCAGGCACATGCATTTTCTTTAGTGATTGATTATCCTACATATTGATTTGTATACCACACTAATCACCCAAGAGGGTTTTCAGGTGCTTGGGCAGGTGTGTAGGTATGTGGTCCCCAAGGTGCTTAGAGAGCCAGGTCTTCAGCTTCTTGTGGAACTTGAGAACTTGGAATTGGGTGTGCTTGTGAATGGGGAACCAGTGAAGCTCCTTGAGGTGTGGTGTGATGTGGGTGCGGCATGGGAGGTTGAGTATGATTTTTGCAGCGGTGTTCTGGATGGTTTGAAGTCTGTGTAGGAGTTGTAGGGAGATTCCGGCATAGTGAATTTTGCCGTCGTTTGGCCTTCTAGTCATGAGTGCTTGCATGACGTCCATCTACTGTTCTGAGGCAAACACTTGAAAATCTTTCATAGCATGAGTAGGATGTGGAAGAAGAAGGTGCGCACTGCATTGAGTTGAGCCGTCATGCTGAGCTAGTCATCTAGGATGATCCCTAGATTTCCTGTATTGTCTGAGGGTGTGGGGGTGTTCCTCCTAGCTCCGACAGCCACCAGGTTGAGTCCTACAGGGAGGTCTTGTTGCCGAAGACCAGTACTTCCGTCTTGTCGGAGTTGAGTTGCAGGCAGTGTGTTCATATTCAGTCTGCTACCATGGTCATACAGTTGGTCAAGTTGGTCCTGGTGGTGGCTTTCTTGTCCGTCAGGGAGAGGATGAGTTGGGTGTCATTGGCATAGGAGATGACAGTGATGTCTTGTGATCAGATGATGTTGGCGAGTGGTGTGATGAATATGTTGCAAAGGATGGGGCTGACGGACTATGCCTGTGGGACTCCGCATATAAATTGCTTGGTCTCTGATGTGAAAGGAGGAAGGAACAGATCAGTGTGAGACCAGATTCTCACATGCCAATCTCGTGTGGTCTTCCAATGAGGGTGTTGTCCAAGGCCGCGGAGAGGTCAAGCAGGATGAGTGCCACTGTTTCTCCATGGTTCATGATGATTTGAATGTCGTCGGTGACCGCAATTCTGTTTCGTGCTGTGGATCTCTCTGAATCCTGACTGAGTGTTGTCTAGAAGATGGTGAAATTCGAGGTGGGTTGTGAGTTGCTTGTTGACGGCCTTCTCAATCACTTTGGCTGGATAGGGGAACAGGGAGATGGGTTAGAATTCGCTCAGTTGATTTGTGTGGACTGTGAGCTTCTTGAGCAGGGCATTGATTTCTGCAAGTTTCCATTCATCCGAAAAAGTGGCAGATGTGATAAAGGTGTTGATGATGTGAGTCAGGGTGGTGCTGATGGATGATGTTCCCAGGTTGTAGATGTAGTGGGAGCATGGGTCTGTTGGGGTCCCTGATTGGATGGTCCACATGAATGCTGCTGTATCATTTCTTGTGAGGGCCATTTGGTCAGGTGGGTGTCTTGGTTGGTGGTGGGTAGATTAGCAATGAGTTAATTGGGGTTGGGTTGGTGTGTAAAGTTGATGTAGATGTTTGCGATTTTGCTTTGGAAGAAGTTGGATAGGTTGTTGTACAGTTGTTGGGAGGCAGCAATATTGTTGACAATGGCTAAGGGCAAGGTTGAATCCTAAACGATTGAGAACATCTCCTTGCAGCTGTTGGAGCATCCTTTGATGAGGTTCGCCAATGCTTTTTACTTGGCATCTCTTTTTTGCTGGTGATAGTGTCTGAGTGCAGCCAGTTTGTCCTATGTCATACTTGACATTAAGGGTCTGACAATTAATTTAATCAGGATTTGGAGTGTTAACATAAAGACAACTGTTTCCAACCATAGTTGACACT
Organism: Triturus cristatus; assembly: GCF_964204655.1. Taxonomy (NCBI): domain Eukaryota; kingdom Metazoa; phylum Chordata; class Amphibia; order Caudata; family Salamandridae; genus Triturus; species Triturus cristatus. Next base: position 828,382,164 of record NC_140580.1, read on the forward strand.
TACAAATAGAAAAGTTTCATTCCGTAAAACCACTGGATAAATCTGTAAATAATGAGAGGGAACATCAATGACATTCAATCTAAAAAGTTGGACCAGGAATAATAAACTTACATTGAGTCCCAAAGATTCAGTTGCTTTCAAGAAACATCATACCAAGGAATGGGTACATGGCATCAACTCTGCAGCAGCGTTACTAATACTTAGATATGTAATCATAAACTAGCATGCTAGACTGCCCAGTAGCTGAGATTAGAACTGGAAGATGCCCCTTAGATGGATCTGCTCAATGTCATTAAAGGAAATAATGATCCAAATGGTGATTTACCCCACTTAGAACATGATGCCTTTCTGTAGGCATTCTTGGTTGTTCAGCATCTTGGAAACTTGAACGTAAAATGTGCTTCAAATATTCTGGATATTATACTGCGTAAGTTGCTAAGAAAATGTACTGTAGGCTTTTCTCTAATCGACATTACAACATTATTTGAATAACATTCTAAAATGGTTCATATTCTGGAAAGCAACCGCAGCTTGATAATATTTTCTCTCCATATGTATATAGGATTCACCCGTACAGGGCAAAGACAACGTAATATTTATGACAATAAAAAAGTGCACTGAAATGCACTATTGTTGATCTTGAGTATATGTCATGTGACATGAAATACCCAAGGTATTTTATTAACATCTGGCCTTTAAAATAGGTACAGCTACCAACAATGCCTCTTATCTTGATATAGCAATCCTTGTATCTCCCCAAAAGTGACTGGTCAAAGATATGTCTAGAAGAAGTATTCTGAGAATCACTGATGCTGTGTCACCTTCTCTTAAGAAAAATAAATTCAATATAATTTTATTTATTATTTACTATTCGTTCAAAAAGGTTTTTTCGGGAACAAACCCATAAAACAAGCAATAAAAAGTAAAGACATTTACACTAAAATACATTAAAATCAAGATCGTTAATTGAACTTCAAAAAAGAGCAAGACAGCGATTGGATCAAATAAAATCAATGAAACACAGTGCTACAGGTATAGGAGCAGCAAATGGAAGTGTACTAATGGAAGTAATATTTAAACCAAGTGGGCAAACCATTGCAAAAAGGCAGGTTATATCATTCGATTCCCACACACAGTAAAGCACTTTGAAATCAAACTCATAGAGTGCAAAATAGGCAGAGCAGCAATTGCATCATAAGAAATCCATGTGGCACAGAGCTACAAATATAGAAGCAACAGAGGGGAACATGCCAATACAGGTGATATTTAAACCAATTATGCAAACCGTTACAAAGGAGCCGTTATGTTGTTCAGTTTGTGGACATAAAACAGCAACATACATCGAACTGGCCAAAGAGTTGAAAAAGGCATACTGTCGAAACATGATTCATAATGAAACAGTTACAAAAATGATCTTAATCCAATAATAATAAAGATCAAGTCCAATCATAAGCCCAGCAGTGTAACATCCAGGTTGGGCCAAAGCACATCTTCTCCATAGGGCATGTTCGATGGTTACAGCCGGAGACTTAACAATTTCCTTGTATGCCTGACTGCTAATAGATAACAACCCAAACTTAGTGCCCTGGGAATATTGAAGTCAGATCTTAAAATCTGGTAAGCATCACTAAAATGACTTGTTTCCAAAGAGATGGACATCAGTTTCATCCATGATCTCCTAGATTTACCATAAAGTGGACAAAAAAATAATACATGTTCTACATGCTCTGTGCCATTTCTACTCAAATGTATTCACCTGCAAGGTGTCAAGTCTAAATTTGATTAACAGGGTATGATCTAACGGTGGAACAAAGGCGTCCATATAAGGATCTAGGGAGGGGGCTATTTTGAAGTCCAACAACCTTTCTGTCAATTCACCTGTCTTCTCATTTCGATCGTACAATTCAGTCACACTGGTCCAATATTTCTCCTTCACAATTGCCTTTGAGTTGGGTTTGATTAGAGAAGGGTCTGACCAGTAGATTCCCAAGCCCAAATTTTTCAGCTTTGCCTTAATATAACTGAGCCAGGGGATGGTATCGCAGCTCCCCATGGTGATTATCTCCTCGAGTGCAGACCTATAAGTGGCCAGTTCAGCGGATGACCACCAGTGCACCCAAAATGGTAATGGCCTTATTTTTGCTATATTCCCAATTCGTTTGAGTCCAATATCAAAGCACAGGGGGCACGTAGGTGTGCTTCTAGGCAGAGTGAATAAGGGTTTTAAAAAGTGGTTTTCTTTGGAAATGAGCACTTTGAAATTGTCCATCCCCCACAATTCAGCCCCATGTAAGGCTACTGACTGTTCCATGGCCCTATACATTTCTACAACTGAGGACACTGTTTTTGCTCTGGTAGCTCTGTAGCATTTGACTATTATTTATGTAAGCAAGTGAAAAAATACCTCCAATACAATAACTGAATAAAGCCCCCACTCCGAGTTTATCTTTAAAAAAGGCTAGGAAGTTGAAACTCAAATATGTTTACAAATTAGCCTGAAGTACGCATTTGATTCAAAGTTTTTATTATCGCTGGTCACCGTCTCTGTTTTTCATTATCACTGGTGATCAACGCCGCTCTGTGATTATTACATCTACAGGAATCTCTATGAGGATTGGACCAAATTAGTATTTAAGACTAAACATACCAGCTTGCATATTTTGTCGTTTGGAAATCCTAATAGGTTCCCTTCAGGCCAATGGACCTTCTCCGCCATTTTCTGAAGGAGCAATAACAAAAATAGACACACAGTTATGCTTCATCAACTATTAAATACTTTATATTGAGTCAACGAAGAGAGTTTGTGAGTAGTTTAAGATAGAAGGTTCTCTGTGTCTTCATTCATCAGTTAAATATCAATCAGGTTACAGAATTGATAAAAGAAAAATATAATAAATGCAGATCATATTATATTAAACATACAGCATGTTCCATTATGGAAAGAATACCTATTCTAAGAATTGGGGCACAAATGATGTCAGTCAGAACCCATGAAGAGTTAAAAAATAAAGGCAAGAGTAAGATTAGCACGAAGCTAATAAATCAATAATTAATAACTACAGAGTTTCCCATAGGAGAAAATAAAGCATAGAGCAAATAAGTCATGGTTAAGCCAATTAGTCAAAGCATAACGCTAGCGGTTTAATGAATATCAATAGGGCACACAGCATGTTGTTCTGCTCTGCAGCTCTGCCTCCGCCTCTCCAGTTGAATCTGCTCTCCATCGAAAGGAATCTCTCTTCTTCTCTGCTCTCGTCTGAATCAAAGTCTGCACTGCATCTCCTCTCCTCTCTGCCGATCTCCCAGTCTGAGTCCTGCCCTCATCAGTTCCAGTTCTCCTCCATTTTCCTCTCATCTAAGGCAGTCTTCCCTCTAGTTCTGTTACATTCTACTCCAATATAGTTCTTCTTCTTCTAAAGCTCCTAATCTCGGAACGTGTTAATAAATCTGTAAATATTGCACAAAATGTGGCATGTTTCTTCATCTCCTCCAACGGAAATCCAGCATTCTCCAAAAGGCACATCCTCCCCTTTCCTCCTGTCCACATGTCATTCATCAGGAGCTAGTTATCACTTTGTTGGCACTACACATTTTGTATCGTATTTAAAATGATCTAATTTCCTAGTTTTCTGATAAACATGTTATTCTAATTAATCACATTACATTAGCTGCAAGAGAAACTTATTATTTAAGCAGGGAAAACTTTAGAATAATATTGTGGCAATGTATTTTGAAGTAGTGTGCTTTATTTATAATAACTACAGCAAGTAAATGAGGCTTTATCTCAGTTTATGAATAGATATCTGTTTAAGATTACATTGTACCAGCAACTAACACATATCAGGAAGGCTCTAAGTTACATTCACAGTACTTTTTTCTGTTATCTGCAAGGTCAAATTAAGTTTCTTCTGAGCAAGCTGCAAACCATTAATTCCGCTCTTGTGTAAGTTGCTTTTTAAAATGTTGAGTTAATTTAACACCAAATGTACACTACTACTGCACACATGTTTACTAATTATTGTAAGTTAAAATAAACACATTCTATAATTAAAATAAAGTCTAAACTAGTCACAGTAACTCTGAATTATACTTGCACATGTTTTAACATTTGAAAATAACATGATTTATTATAGGAGAAAGAATCTGGTTAAAGGCCTTTTAAGCCTCATGTTTTCATTTTCTACACCAAATGTATGTATGTCATTTTGAAATGCTCAAGAAAGATTGTCATTTTAACATGTTATGCCAGTTGAAATTTTATTTTAAAAGTTTTTCCTACATATCATATTGCATTTTTGGTGGCAGCTTCCCAAGACAAAGATAATAAAGATTTCACCAGATTTGATCAAATTTCACCTGTTGGTGCTAATACTTTTACTTGCATGTTGTTTTAGTGGACTTTTTCCCATTGTTTGCACAATATTATTTGAGGTCCACAAATAATTTGCCAATATTAATTGGTTGCAGCATATTTTGATTACAACTTTCAAAAGTGGGTGTTTGATGACAACCTATTTCCTTTCACTGGGTTTTTCATGAAATTAGTTGCACTTTAGCATCACAACTCACAGTCAAACTTTTTTCCGAATTACACATCAGCATCACTCTTAGTTGATGAAGGATTTCTTTCATTTTACAAGCTGACAGATATTATAAATGATGGACTGGTGTACTCATTGAAAACCATGATATCTGAATTGTTACTGGGTCCAGAGAAGACGAAAAACCTCAGGACCAGATTTGGAGTTTGGTGGGTAGGGTACTCCATCACAAATGTGGCAGAGTACTCTGTTTGTCAAACACTTGGTCTGCCTACCTCCTTGTGAGTAGGGTGTAGTATTAGCTTTCCATCGCCAGAGTATTTGTTGGATGGAAAAGATCCCCCATCGGCCTGGCACAGTAGATGTTGTCAGTGAAAGGACATTAGACCGCTCACCCTATATAGGGTGGATAGTGTAATGTTCTTTATTCTGTCCATCACCTCCAGGTAAAACTCAGGCAGCGAAGGACAGAAAAAACAAATAATGAACCCCCACATCCAGGGAAAAGGTCCCTGGTTGTGGATGTCATTAGTTATTGATTTTTCAACAATAAGCTCTCTTTGTGAGTTTCTTTGTGAAAAACAAAAGCTTTGTTAAAGTTTTCTGAACAATCATCTAAACCAGCAGTGGCCATCCACCAAACATTTTGTTTTTTGACAAGAATTGCCATGGTATGGTTATTGTCAAGGAACAGAATGGGTCAATGGTGAGCTCTAAATTTGGTGGACAGTAGTCCATTCACTAAACTTTAAATCTAACCCTTAGTTTTCTTATGTTGGTTATGTTGTCATAACCATTTCAGATGTTAACATAAAAATAGAACAGTAATGGTTAATACAATGAGTACATAATACAGTATGTGAAATGTGTATATTTATTTTAATTTCTTCTAAGTTGACTGCTACCTTTTCGATTGAATGTTTGAGTGTGCTATTTGATAAACAGCTCTAAAATTGGTCTTTTTTAGCTTGTTTCACGTGAAAATAGTCCAGAAGGACTTCGACGGGCTGATTCCTGCAGGAAATCAAGAAACTTCAGCAAGCAGCCCAGCACTGGGGATTACTATAGATATCTAGGGCAGAACACAGGCGAACAACCAGGGAGTAGAAAGATGGCACACAGTGAGGAGGTGAGCCTGGGCAGAACCCAATGCCCACATTTTACTAACCTAAAATTCACCCAGACCTTTATAAATGTATGACCCAATAATGGTGATGTGAAATTTCTTGATCCACTAAACTTCTATGAGACCCATGTTGGCTTCCAAATGTCTGCTCCTCCAGCCATTCTCTGGGCAACTACATTTTTGAATGGTCTTTCTAAACTGTTACTGTAAAGGAATTTTCTTTTTTATTCACCTTCCCACTGTCAGTACCTCTACTTCACTTCCTAATTTCAGACTTTAGCATTGTACCATGTACTTGCATCATGCACATTTTCCTTACTCTCTACTGTTTTAAAGTTCAGTTTTGTAGAACTTAATTTCAGACATTTTAAGGGACTTTGACTCTTTTCTAGAGTACACATTATCCTCTTTGCCCGAGTTTTCTTGTATTTCACATGTATTTTGTATCCTTTTTTTATTTGGGATTACTCTATTTCATGCATGTATTCATTTCACACTTTCAATGATATTTTTCACTTTGTTGTTCATTTCTTTCCATTGGCTCCTTTTACCTCTTATTAGTTTCCTTGTTTGTGTAATAGTTTTCCCCATTCCTGTGTTAGAATCTTTTAAACTTTATAAATTTGTAATAGGTCTGATTCAGTGCGTTTATTTTTTAAGTTTCATTGTTTTTTTTTATAAACAATCCTATTGCTTTTAGGTAGAATGAATATGATTATTTTCAGAATATAAGGGTGCTTAAAATTATTGGCATAAAACAAAACATTATAAACTATCTGGTGATCCACTTTAACATTATATTGAGTACATTTGTTTCATTTAAATATATTACTCTGAGGAAATGTTCATACACTTCTTGTCTACTACGACATATGTACGTAGATTTAGGAGATCACATACAATGGATAAATGATTAAAATATAAAGACTTTCACTGCTAGTATTTACCTTGGTATATAATCCCTAAAACATACAACAGTCGTTTTTATATCCTTTAAATATTGAACACTTTGTTCTACTTTCAGTTGATTTTACGTGCATACTGTAGGGGCATGCTATTTCAATTTCAAGTTAGTAGTTGAAAGAAGAAAAGCATTCCTCAGCTAGGAGCTGCATGTATGAGTACATTAATTAATTCAAGCCTTTGAGAAATTCTGATTAGCTGATCATTTTCTTTGGTACTGGTGGTTATGTCCTTTACACAAGTGTCTGTCATAACATTTATAAGGCACTGCACAGGTAGATACAAGGACTCATGCATACATGTGATAACCTTTCTCAATTTGACAAAATGTGGGATGATAGCAATTTAAAACAAATGGTTTTTGCCTTTGTGTGGATTTAATGGAATTACTGCTGACATGTGTTTTTGTTTTTTTAATTGGTATATAAACCACAGTCTCAGTGAGTTTCAATTTTGAATCTTCAAAATATTTAGCTAAGATAATTTGATAGGCACATATTGTTGACAGTAATATTTGGGAGACTTTACTTCTAAAACATTAAAATATAAAAGGTCCTTGGTATTGGTCAGAAAATGTATGAATGGACATTTAGGTAAACAGTTGGTCGGATTCTGTTTTCCTGCATCTTTGGCACTGTAGCACACTTCACTTTTAACAAACAATGGCAGTCCCTTTCAGCTTAAATACTACTGATGTTTATTTGCATGCATTTACCTCAAGTACACCTTGGAATACCCTGTCCAGCCCACAGTTAAGAAGGCTAACAATTACACTCATTCATACCCCTGTAACATCCCCCAAAATCCAACATTAGGTTGTAGTAGTCCCCCAGCTCTACTGGAAACCTCTCAATGCACCTGAGATCAAGCATTGGCAAACCCAGTAGGTTTTCCCTTTGGGACCTATTGGCTCTGCCAGTGCCTTTTGGTGATGCACTATAGCATTGGCAAAAAGTGTTTTCAGACCTTGAATAAGAAGAAAAAGCATGAATTTGATGATGTAGCAGCCTTTTTTTCATTTAAATCTCAACAAAGATGCTGTTGGCCTCTGCTCAATTTACTTTCCGCAGCCAGTCTATGAGGTATAGTCATAGACTTCATTTAGGTGTAGGCAGGTCCAGCAATGCTACACTAGTTTACCATTTGATTTGCCCAGCACTATCCTTGCAGTCTATGCTCTTGGGAATCATGAACAGGATGTGAACAGCACACCTAACGTTCTGATTTTGCCTTATAGTTTAAATTCCATGATGTTACTCTAGAACCTCAAAATAATAGGGTACTTGGAATTAATTATTGGATATCAGTAGGAGTTGAAATGTGTGTGTGTGTGTTTGTGTGTGCGTGTGTGTTTGCATGCATGTGTGCGTGTATGTACATGATTGTAGGTCTGCTACCACTGGTATTTTGGTGAATCTGCATGTGTAGACATAGAGCTATAATGCCTACAGTACTTTCTTCCAAGTTAGTCAATCATTTGTATCGCCAACACTTCACTTGAATCCTCCCTCAATCCATGAGCGTGATGTTCTCCAGATCTTGTGCATCTTACTCACTATTCAACTACTATCAAGGTAATGGCTTTATTGTAACTTTCCTGTTAAACTATTATAAGAGTATGGCTTGTATGCTTAACTGGTTTATAGTAAACTTTGTATGTATGTCGATGACACCTTGTTTATTTACAGCCCTTCCAAAAAGAGAGCATGACTAAAAATAACATCACTGCAGTGTTATGAGTAAGTTCAAGAGTGATATCTCATCTTCCGACCCGTGTCCAACTCCATGCAAAATAATCTGCAGTATATGTGCACTTTTCAAATCAGAACTGTTTTGTGTAGCAGGTTAATATAGTTGTGAAGGCCTGTTCTTCTCAACTGAAAATCCTGAAATAAATCCTCTTTTGCTGGCATTCCCTCACTGTTTCATTACATATTAGGCGTTTGTGTATGCTATTTTGATTACAGAAACAATGTCACCTTGGCCTTCCAAAATATGATTTGCACATCTGCAAAGGTCCATTACTCATTTGACAGAATCTTGTTTAAAGTTAGAAAGTTGATTTGTATCAGACCTATCAAATGAGTGGCTGCCAAGCCAGAAATGGATAAAATGCATACCCACCCCTTTTGGTTTCCTCATGGGAATCTATGATTTAGAGTTCCAGATCAAATTTGGAATAATTGCTTTGCACTGCTACTTAAATCGTCTAGATCCTGCACTAGCTGCCTCTTGAAAGTTATTTTCTATTGCATCAAAAGGGATGGCCAAGACATTTGAATGCTCTACAATGAAATGATGTTCATGACTCAATTTTCCAGACGCATAATCATCTAAGGCTTTGGAGATTCCTCAAAACTTGGGTTGCCTTCAGTCACACTCTGGTTTATTCATCTACTGTTCAATAGCATCAACTATTGTGCAAGGGTGAAAGCATGCCACACAAGATGTAGAATGACAAATGTGCTATTAATCCTTGATTTTGCAACTCATGCAAGCAAAAATCTAATCATTTATCAGTTAGCAAATCAGCACCTAGTAACAGAGGCATGACAACCGAGCGCCAGTCCCAAACCATTGGACCAATAGGCAAATAGCTGGTATATAAAAATTAACCAATTTGTTCATACCTTCTCCAATTAGAGAATAATTTTGTACTACATCTCACCAGTTTTATACATTAATACCTAAGAGTTAAGTGAGTTAAAATAATGGATCTTTGTATATTTAAACCCGAAGCTATTTCAATCTTATCTGTTTTAATCTGCTAAAATATACCCTTGAAATCTCTTTTAAATTCTGTAATGATTCTCTTGTCCTCTTGTCACTCATGTCTAATTCACATAAACCCAAGATACATTTATAATACACCATTTAAAAGAAATCATAAAGTTCAATTTTAATCAGCTTTGATTCAAATATAATATTAACAGAAAGGAGTCATAGGTAATTTCATTTTGTATTGGAACTCCTTATACAATATTTGAGTGATATTGCTCAATGAAAAGTCTAAGAAAACTACATGGAAACTATTGTTATTGCATGCTTTAGCATGGGACAATGTGCAGTGAAACAAACTAAATAGTTCCTTCCACCCAGCTACATTATACCCTGGAGTTTTTAATCATTTATTTTTTTTGCTCTGCGAATTTACGTGAATATTTGTATTTTTCTTGTTATGAAAAGAAGATGACAATAATCCACTTCATCTGTTATTAATACCATTATGTAGAAACTCAAATTCTTCTCCAAAGCCATTGTTTAATTATTTTAATTCTACCTACTTCGTCCAAAACCAGCAAATCAAACAGAATCACCACCCTACTGAAACTCTCCTCTAACAGTGGCAATAGTTCTCTTGAAGACATCTGCTAAATTTCTGCCGATAGACCATCATTCCCAGATGCTTCTTCTTTAGTTGTCACCAAAATACTGTGTACAATGTATTTCTCATTGAGGGTTTTGTTGATGAGCTAATAGCCATCATTAGCTTCTCCCCATTACCAGTCCGAACTGATATGTCCAGTGTTCTCTTCTTCATGAAGTATTCTGCTGAGCATATTCAAATACAAAATTATTTTCAGGGAAAGAACTGAGAATTGTTGATTTAATTGCCCTTCCTTAGATAAACCATATGCAAATCACTTTTTAGCTAGGCTTATATTAAAAAAAGCTCGTACAAAATCAACCTCTCAAGTTTTATTGCGAACTTACTGTACGCAAGGCTCTATCCTATTTCAGTAAGTAGCTATTTGGAATTATTTATTCTCTTGAAACTTTGTAAGGTAAACAATCCAGTAGTAAATGGTTCACTGATTGTTTGGAAAAAGCTGTCTTACCAAGGCAGTTTGAAAGCTTTTTTATGAAATTGAAGATGCCCATTTATATAAAGATTAAATAAAAGTGTCTAAAATAACATTTTGAGCAAAATATTCCTATCTTATCTTTTTTATGTTATTCTGCGATCTTCAAACTCCTCTAAAAACTCTTCAATACCTGAAGATGGTTTATTTTCTTCATTGTAAATCTCACACAGCCCAGGCCTCCCAAGAGTTTTGTGGCAAGCTAGCATCTTTTTTCTCTTTGATAATCAATGAGATATATTTGGGCATCAGGAATTCTCTCTTCTCTACTCAAGACAAATGTTGCATATTTGAACCATTATCTCTTTAGAGTGCTGATTTACCTTCTCACTTACCTCCTGGGAGGATTTGGGAGCTATACTCAGGCAGCTGAATACCCCCTTCACAATCTATGTCTAGTTTCATTCTTACAAGCATGTTCTATACTCTTACTACTCCGAATATTATCAACTTCTCATTCTCTGCAGGGTTTCATCCAGCAGATTGGAAAAGTAGCATTGTAAAGTCTCTCCAAACAAATAAAGCTAAATTTGATCCATTCATGGTAGACATACAGACCTACTACCCTCTTGACTGTCCAGGATAAAATGTTGGTGGGGTGGTAGCAAAATGGCTGGTTATCTTCTCGTAGAATCAAACCAACCAGGCTTTCAGTTGGGCAGAATCACAAACCTAGCCCTTGCTCTTGCCTTGGATTATCTCAGATTGATTGTAGATCAAGGAGACTTGACTGCTTGTGTTTTCCATGATTTGTCCACTGCTTTAATACCTTGGAGTAGAGCACACTTTTGAAATCACCTATAGAGGCAAAACTTACAAGGTACATTCTGGTGTAGTTTGCCTTTTGTCTAACTAAATGTACACAGATTGTGGTTGTCATACATGGGGTTTTCTGGTTGGCTAGGGTGTGCATCTAAGCCTGTCAGAACCATCCACTCTACTCAGGGCAAGTGAGATACACACCAAGATAACCTGTGCTCACCCTCTGGTAGCTTGGCATAGAGCAGACAGGCTTATCTACAGAGGCAATGTGTAAAGCGTTTGTGCAACACACTCACCCAGCAACACATTGAATATACCCCAAAAGAGACTCCACACAGGATTATATAAAAATAGATTATATTGTAGATAAAAAAAGACCAAAATGAGATGAATCATAAATACGCGTCACATTATGCCATTATCCAGATAGTACTTGTTTTCCTGATTAAAGCAAGACAAAAATGACATACATCCCGCGCAGTGAAGTGCTTCGTAGAGCTTGAAGGCTATTTTTTTGTTGCCTGGGAAACAGTGGAGGTCTCTTAGGTGTCTGGTGATGTAGCATGACGGGGGATGTTGAGGATGAGTCTAGCAGAGTCGTTCTGAATGTTCTGTAGTTTCTTGAAGAGTTTCTGGGTGATGCCAGCGTAGAGTGCGTCGCAGTAGTCGATTCTGCTGCTGATGAGTGCATGGTTGACTGTATTTCTGGAATTGTAGGGATCCACTTGAAGATCTTTCCGAGCAGGCTTAATGTGTGGAAGCAGGATGATGAGACTGTGGTGATCTTGGGGTTCATGGTGAGCGAGGAGTCCGGGATGATGCCAATGTTTCGTACGTGGTTGGTGAGTGTGGGTGGTTCCAAGTGCTGCGGGCCACCTGGAGTTGTCCCAGGTGGTGGAGGTGGAGCCCATGTTGAGGACTTCTGTCGTGTATGAGTTGAGCTTGAGGCAGCTTTTCCAGGTGGCAACAGCTTCCACCCTGTCGAAGTTGTCCTTGGCAACTGTGGGTTCATTGGTGAGGGAGGGACTAAGCTGGGTGTCGTCAGCATAGGAGATGATGGCTGCAAGCGAGGCCATGTAGATGTTGAAGAGAGTGGGGCTCAGGGAGGAGTCCTGAGGCACTGCGCAGTTGTTCATCGTGTGATCAGTGTGGAACTGTGGTAGTCTGACTGTGGTAGGCTTTGTCACGGATGCCAGCATCGTGGAATATTGTGCATAGGGTGCGGTGAGAGATGGTAATGAAGGCAGGTGAGAGGTCCAGGAGGATGAGGGCCGTAGTTTTTGCCTCTATTGAGGAGGGTGCAGAAGTCATCTGAGGTGACGAGGAGGGCTGTCTTGGTGTTGTGGTTGCTTCGGAAGCCGGAATGGGAGAGGTCCAGGATGTTGTTTGTTTTGATGAACTCTGACAGTTGTGCGTTGATGGCCTTCTCGATGACCTTGGCTGGGAAGAGGAGTAGAGATATGGGTCTGAAGTTCTTGAGGTTCGTCGGGTCCACCGTGGTTCCTTCAGCAAGGGGTTTATCTCTGAATGTTTCCAGTGTTCTGCGAAAGTGGCGGAGTTGATGAAGCAGTTGATGCAACAGAGTTTGGGGGCGATGGTGGTGCCTGCTTTGTTGAAAATGTGGTGTGGGCAGAGGTCAGATGGTCACCGGAGTGGATGCTCTTGATGACCTTGATGTCATCTGCAGCGAGGGGAGTCCAGCTGAGTAGAGTCTGTTGGGGTCTGGTGTCATAGGGTGCAGTGGCTTTGGGCACGGTGGGAGGGTCTTGAGTATTGAGGCTGTCGTATATCTCCTTAATCTTGCGGTGGAAGTAGTTGCCGAGATTGTTGAGAGGTCTTTGGAGAGTGGGATGTCTGCTGTCTCTGTACTGGGTCTGGCAAATTCTTTGACCATGGCAAAAACTTCTTTACTATTGAGCACATTGGGGTTGATACTTTCTTGTAGGGCTCTTTCGTCATTGCTGTGATGAGGTGGTGGTGTGGGGTGATAGCGGTCTTGAAGGCTGAGTGCTTTTCCTGGGTCTTGATGCTCCTGCATCTCTTCTCAAGCTGTCTATAGGTGCATCAGGACTCATGGAGGGCGGGAGATACCCAGCTGGCTTTCTTGGAGTATAGCTTGCTTGTGGCTTTCTTCAGGGGAACCAGAGTGTTGGCACAGTTGGAGATCCAACGGTGGAGGTTGCATGCTGAGATATTAGCGTCCGTGGATATCGGTGGAGGGGTTTTGCTGAGGGAGGTTGTGAGCTGTTCTTCTGTGACCTTGTTCCAGCTTCTGCGAGGGTAGCGGTGGGTGTGGTGGTGTATAGTGTGTTTGGTGAGGGGGAAGTGGACACAGCAGTGGTTGGTCCACAGGAGCTCGGTGCTGTGGCTGAAGGTGATGTTATTGCTGGCAGAGAAGATGGGGTTGAGCTTGTGTCCTGCTGAGTGGGTTGAGGAGGTGACTTGTTGTTTGAGTCCGATGGTGGTGAGGTTTTCAAGCAGGGACAAGGTGTTTTTGTCATTTGAGTTGGCCAAGTGAAAGTTGAGGTAGTCGAGAAGGATGTAGTCTGTGGAGGCGAGAGCATGGGGTGTGATGAATTTGATGATGGAATCGCTGAAGGGTGGACAGAGTTCAGGGTGTCAGTAGATGAGGGTGGTGTTCCGGTTGGTCTGGATCTGAAAGTGGAGGTGCTCCTTGTTGGTTGAGTGATCGTCGTGTGGGAGGGGAGGCAGAGAGTGCTTTTGTGTATGATGGCAATGCCTCCCCCCGGTTTGTTGATGCGGTCCTTGTGAATGATCATGCAGCCATCCAGGATGCCGGTGGCAATTTCCGGGGCGCAGGTGGAGTTTATCCCGGTTTCTGTGAGGAAGGCAATGTCGGGGTAGACGGAGTCGAGCAGGTCCTAAATTTCAACGGTGTGTTTGTGGAGGGAACGTGTGTTGAGCATTATGCAATTGAGGCGGTCAGGTCCGGTGTTTGTCTATTACTGTAAGCAATGCAAGTTAGGTTAGAGAAATGCCCATGAACCACCATATTAAACCATGTAAACATAGGGCACAGAGCACCTGTACTCCTATTAAACTTTATACAGTAATCTGGTACAAAACGTAGGGCGCAGAAGCACCTGTGTGCCTATTACACGTGATACAGTACTTCAGAGGAACCAGAATCCTTTAGTCACTTTGTCTCCCTGGACAGCTCTGCACCGCTCGCAGGGTCCTCCCTGAAAGAGTCACCCCCAGTAAGTAGAGTGTACGCAGTGCTTAAGAATTCTCAAGGGCTGATAAGGCACACACATTCACTCAGAGTTATCCAGTCTCCTCAACCAGTTTTTAGTGCCTTACTCTCAAGGCAGGGGCTGATTCGGGAGTCGGCCATAGCCGTGTTTGTCAGAGAAAATCCCTAACAATGTAAGTGGGTGGCAGACCCACAGCCAGTCTCGTGAGCCCTTACTGCGAAGGTTATCCCAGCTGGTTCAGAGGGAGCTGAGGGGAACTATCGGGTCCCTCTGGCAACACCGTAGCTGTTCCGAGTACCCTGAATATGGGCAAAGCGGGCCATGCTGAGTCAGCTGTCCTTGTGGTGCATCAGCAGCGGAAACAGGACACAGTGTTGCTTGACAACAGGGCAGTGGTGTTGTCCTTTGAGTTAGGCACCCACAGGCCACGGGTGAAGCAAAATGTCACCAAGCTCCCGATCATTGATAGAAACCAAGCGGGTACTGGTTCCAAACTGTGCAGAGAAGCACCTGCTCTCTCCCCTGATCAAGAGCTCAGGTAGACAACAGCACTGGAAGGCTCACGATCGTTGGTGGCAATAGAGTACTCAATCAATCAATCAGCATTTGTATAGTGCAACACTGTCACCCGTAGCAGTATCTGGGCACTGCGGGTGCCATGTCTCAGTTGAACAGCCAGATCTTGAGCTTCTTCCTAAAGTCTGCCAGGGTGGGTGCTGTATGGAGGTGAGGGCCAGGCTTTTCTAGGTTTTGGCAGCGATGTAGGAGAAAGAGCGGCCCCCGCTGCGAAGGATGCAGAGGGTAGGTGTGCAGACAAGTGAGGGCAAGCACAGGTGTCTTGCAGGTAAGTGGAAGTTCAGTCGATGATTGATACAGGATGATCCTTGATCATGTAGTGCTTTGTAGGTGAGCATGAGGATCTTGAACTGGCATCTCTTCTGGATAGCTAGCCAGTGGAGGTTTCTGAGCTGGTGGTAATGTGGGTCCATTTGTGGAGGTCAAGGATGAGTCTGGCTGCAGTATTCTGTATGGCCTGAAGTCTTTTGAGGACCCAGGTGGAGAGCATTGCACAGTCGAGATGGCTGGTGACAACGGCCTGAGTGACAGTCTTTCTGGTTTTGACTGGGATCCATCTGAAGTTTCAGCGGAACATGCACAGGGCATGGAAGCAGGAGGAAGGGACTACATTGACTTGTCGTTTCATGGTTAGTTTGCTGTCAAGGATGATGCCTATGTTGCGTGCATGGTCTGTTGGTGTGGGTGTCGGTCCGAGTTCCACTGTCCACCAGCTGTGGTCCCAGATGGAAGTGTTTTTCCCGAAGATCAGTACTTTCGCATCCAGTTGGCTACGTTGGTCATGGCATTGCAGAAGTTGGGTGTGATGTTAGAGGGGTCCTCGGTGAGTGAAAGGATTAGATGAGTGTCATCTGTGTCGGAGATTATGTTGAGGCCATGGGATCAGACGACTTCTGTGAGGGGGCATGTTGGTGTTGAACTGGGTGGGGTTAAGGGATGATCCTTGGGGTACACCGCATATGATGTGCTTTGGTTCAGAGGTGAATGAAGGCAGCCGGATTGTCTGTATGCATCCTGTAAGGAAAGAGGAGATGCACTTGAGGGCATTTTGCTGTATATCGATGTTGTAGACGTTGCCGATGTTATAGAGTCTGTCGATGAGGATGTGGTGGACATTGTGGGAGATGGTGTCAAATGCAGCGGAGATCAAGGAGGATCAGGACCACAGTTTCTCCATGGTCGAGGAGAGTTCTGTCATCTGTGGCAGGGATCAGTGTGCTTTGGTTGGTATGGAAACCTGATTGTGAGGCGTCAAATAGGTGGTTTTCTTCCAGGTATTCGGTGATCTGTTGGTTGATGGCTTTCTCAAGTAATTTGGCCAGGTAGGGGAGCAGGGAGATCGGTCGGTAATATTTGAGATCAATGGGGTCAGCGGAGGGTTG
Organism: Triturus cristatus; assembly: GCF_964204655.1. Classification (NCBI taxonomy): domain Eukaryota; kingdom Metazoa; phylum Chordata; class Amphibia; order Caudata; family Salamandridae; genus Triturus; species Triturus cristatus. Next base: position 828,398,595 of record NC_140580.1, read on the forward strand.
CTTTAGGAGGGGTCTGACCACTGCGTATTTCCATCGGTACGGGAAACCTACCGTGGAGATGGGGGTGTTGATGATGCTGGTGAGTTCAGTGCTGATAGGGTTGGTTCTGAGTGCTCTGCCCTATAATCCTCAAGACACACCTCTTGTCAGAGTGCCAAACTTGTAGCCAAATCAAGCGCTGAGTTGTTAGAAAGCTGGATATTGCCGGACTCAGCCCCACATCAATCAGGTGGCTGCAAAGTCTTTTCTGGTCCTGAGAGAACAAGGGACATCCACAAGCCCTTGGAGAAGACTTGGGGGCACAAATTGAGGGTGCAGACAGTGGGCCAGCGCATAAAGTCAGATTGCACAGTGGCAGTCCCTGCTGCAGCCCAGCAGGCAGCAGGCCAACACAACAAAGCAGTTTGTAAAAATGGCAGCTCCTTCTGGCAGCACAGCAGTCCTTCTGGCAATGTGCAGATTGTAGAGCCAGCAGCGTCTGGTTACAAGTCCCATGCAGTGTCTAAAAGCATGGGGTCAGAGTCCTGGTACTTCTACTCAAAAATGTCTTTCATGTAGGGGGACTTCAAAGGATCCCATAGAAGTGCACAACAATCCCTTTCAGCCCAACCTTGGCTCCAGACAATCAGTTGGGGATAAACCTGTCCTTTTTGTGAGGGCAGGACACCAACTATCTAAAGTTAAGTGTGAACCACCTCAACTCCCTCTCCCAACCCAGGAAGACTATCAGTATGCAGATGAATGCAGCTGTATCTCCTGTCACACCCAGCCCTTCCTGTGTTGTGGCTGTCTTGAATGCACAAAGTGTAGCTGTCTCCCTGCCCAGACGTGTATTGGAATAAGGCTGCAAAGCACAAAGAGTTATATGCACAGAGAAATGCCCACTTTCTAAAAGTAAACCAAAAAGGCACGAGCCTTGCGCACCCCTATGTCGCACCGCTAGATGCAGGAAACTTTTCCTCACCATAGGCCACTCTTTGCTGAATAATCCATTATTGACCTGTGAAACCATATTAGAACAATGCCTTATTTTACATTTAATCCATTACTTTTTCTGAAAATCACTGCAGACACAGCGTATTGAACATTTTCAAATGCCTCCTGCTCACCCATCCAGGCTTTTAACAGTGACACGTGAGAAGAATCATTGATACGAGTAGGCTCATATCATTTAATTTCACCCAATGCATTTCGAGCCAAGCCAGATCATCCCTGGACCGGAAACAAGCATCCTAGGGCCAGTTTCGGGGTTTCACCCCTCTTCAGCCAGGATAGCTTGATTCCAGTGGCACAGTGAGCCCAGGACCCACGTCTGGGCATGCCTGGCGCGCTTAGGACGAGAAAGCAAAAGACAGACAATTGATGGACGGAATGTAGAACAAATCAAAACATTCACCCCCAGTCACCCCCAGTCACCCCCAGTCAAGAGATCTGGGTTAAATCCATCATTGTTTTGCTCACCATGCCACCCCCGTTTGCTGACAGCCCGAAACCGGTCCTAGGATGCTTGTTTCCAGTCCAGGGTGCAGGGTCAAGACTGATTTGCATATGGCTGGGTCCAAACTGGAATGGCATGGTGAGCAAAGAAACAATGGATTTAGGCCCAGATCTCTGTACTGGGGTAAATGTATGACATTGTTCTGCATTCTGTCCATCAATTGTTCTTTTTGCATTTGTCACCCCGAGTGGGACGGGTATGCCCAGACATGGGTCCCGTGCTCTCCATGCCACTGGAGTCAATCTATCCTGGCTGATGAGGGCTGAAAGCCTGAAACGGGTCCTAGGATGATTGTTTCCAGTCCACGGAGGACCTGGCCTGGCAGTTAGGGCTGGACTGTTCCCATTGGGTGCAGGGTCAAGACTGATTTGCATATGGCTGGGTCCAAACTGGAATGGCATGGTGAGCAAAGAAACAATGGATTTAGGCCCAGATCTCTGTACTGGGGTAAATGTATGACATTGTTCTGCATTCTGTCCATCAATTGTTCTTTTTGCATTTGTCACCCTGAGTGGGACGGGTATGTCCAGACGTTGGTCCCGTGCTCTCCATGCCACTGGAGTGAAGCTATCCTGGCTGATGAGGGCTGAAAGCCCGAAACCGGTCCTAAGATGCTTGTTTCCAGTCCAGGGAGGACCTGGCCTGGCAGTTTGGGCTGGACTGTTCTCATTGGGTGCAGGGTCAAGAGTGATTTGCATATGGCTGGGTCCAAACTGGAATGGCATGGTGAGCCAAAAAAACAATGGATTTAGGCCCAGATCTCTGTACTGGAGAGAATGTATGACATTGTTCTGCATTCTGTCCATCACTTGTTCCTTTTGCATTTGTCACCCCGAGTGGGACGGGTATGCCCAGACATGGGTCCCGTGCTCTCCATGCCACTGGAGTGAAGCTATCCTGGCTGATGAGGGCTGAAAGCCTGAAACCGGTCCTAGGATGCTTGTTTCCCGTCCACGGAGGACCTGGCCTGGCAGTTAGGGCTGGACTGTTCCCATTGGGTGCAGGGTCAAGACTGATTTGCATATGGCTGGGTCCACACTGGAATTGCATGGTGACCAAAAAAACAATGGATTTAGGCCCAGATCTCTGTACTGGGGTGAATGTATGACATTGTTCTGCATTCTGTCCATCAATTGTTCTTTTTGCATTTGTCACCCCGAGTGGGACGGGTATGTCCAGACGTTGGTCCCGTGCTCTCCATGCCACTGGAGTCAAACTATCCTGGCTGATGAGGGCTGAAAGCCCGAAACCGGTCCTAAGATGCTTGTTTCCAGTCCAGGGAGCACTTGGCCTGGCAGTTCGGGCTGGACTGTTCTCATTGGGTGCAGGGTCAAGACTGATTTGCATATGGCTGGGTCCAAACTGGAATGGCATGGTGAGCCAAAAAAACAATAGATTTAGGCCCAGATCTCTGTACTGAAGTGAATGTATGACATTGTTCTGCATTCTGTCCATCAATTGTTCCTTTTGCATTTGTCACCCCGAGTGGGACGGGTATGCCCAGATGTGGGTCCCCTGCTCTCCATGCCACTGGAGTCAAGCTATCCTGGCTGATGAGGGCTAAAAGCCCGAAACCGGTCCTAGGATGCTTGTTTCCTGCCCAGGGAGGACCTGGCCTGGCAGTTCGGGCTGGACTGTTCCTATTGGGTGCATGGTCAAGACTGATTTGCATATGACTGGGTCCAAACTGGAATGGCATGGTGAGCAAAACAACTATGAATTTAGGCCCAGATCTCTTTACTGGAGTGAATGTATGACATTGTTCTGCATTCTGTCCATCAATTGTTCCTTTTGCATTTGTCACCCCGAGTGGGACGGGTATGCCCAGACATGGGTCCCGTGCTCTCCATGCCACTGGAGTCAAGCTATCCTGGCTGATGTCCATCAATTGTTCTTTTTGCATTAACCTATTAGAGGAGCAGGCCTCAGAGCAGTGAAAAATGAAATAGGCTGTCACTACCAGAACATGCCACCCATAAACGCACATGTCCTACCTAATACTTACACAGCACCCTGCCCATAGGGCTACCTAGGGCTTACCTTACGGGTGACCCAGGTGTAATAAAAGAGGGGTTATCCGGTTTGGAAAGTGGTTTAAAATGCCAAGTCGCAGTGGCAGTAAGCTGTGCACACAGGCCCTGCAGTGACAGGCCTGAGACAGGTTTGAAAGGCTACTTCTGTGGGTGGCACAAACAGTGCTGCAGGCCCACTAGTAGGATTTGTTTTACAGCCCCTGGGTATATGGTATACCACTTTACAAGGGACTTATAAGTAAACCAAATATGCCAAACAGGTGTAAGTCAATCATTCCATGTTTAGAGGAGAGAGCACATGCACTTTAGCACTGATTAGTAATGATAACATGCCCAGATTCCTAAAGCCAACATAAAGACAGTCAAGGAAGATTTATATAGCACTTCTTATACCGAAGGTGTCTAGGCGCATTATCCAGATGTTGCTAAGATGGGTTTGTTTGTGTAGAAATACATTCGTATTAGTAAATCCAACCACTGTGTTACGTTTTGAATCCTGCGTTTGTGCTTCTCCAGACCAAACACTCTTGCAAAATGCCTACCAGTCTGGAGGACAGGTAAATCCCACACAATGTATTCCATTTTGTCTTCTGTAACATTTTCTGAAACACTGCTTTACACAGAAATATTTCATTGTCTCTGTTTGTGTGCATGATGTAAAGTGCTCCAACGCCCTACACTGGTATGAGAGGTGCTATAAAAGAAATGAAATACGTGTATGATGTGCTATGGAGTGATGAGGGGCACTCTTAGAGGGTGCTAGTGAGGGAATCATCGAAGGGTTCATTACAACACTGCCGTTTCCTGATGCACTGTAATGTCACCATTTACTGTGCTCTAAAAGCTATTACAATTGAATATATAATGAAAATGTGTTGTAGAATGCACCATTTTTTTAATTTTTTCCCAAAATTTTCTTGGGGAGAGAACCCCCCTCCAAGCCTCCTTTGCAGTGGTCAGGCTTGCTTGCTGTGCTCACTCGCAGCGCTGTACGGGGGCTGGTCTGCCAAATTTGCCATGCCCTTATCAACAAATAACTCCTGCAGGTCTTACAAATGTGCTTGGACACAACTACAGAGGAAAAGAAACTGGGGTGGTCAAGAAAAATGGGTCTAATCATAATGAAGTCAAAGCAAAGTGGAAAGCTGGAACTACTATACATGGTTCCATAAGGGGAAAAAAAACCCAAACCTACACTATTGTGCAGTCATTTAAGTGTTGACCTTGGCCTTGAATTTAATCATAGTTAAGCTTGGGAACACTACTTTCCCTCACCTCACACCTCAAACTCTTTCAATCTGGACCTGTCGTAGGCCATAAATATTAAAGATTTTAAGGTGCTGAGTGTGGAATTGTAACATACGAACAACAGGGGTATACCCAATTAACCCTTTATAAACCTGGGTAAAGGACGTAATTTTATACAATCAAAAAATTGGTATAAAGGAAATAATACACAGATTATATTTTTTGAATAGAGCACATTTAATTACTTCCTCTCTAATTATTACTCTAGAAAGATGTTATCAAAACATTTTTACATACTACATAGATAATGGCATCTGATCATGAAGAAATACATGTATACACAAAAAAATGTACATACACAATAACATGACATAAATCACAACATTCAATAGGACATCAATATATAATATACACTAACCCCAAAACAAAATGATTTCCACTAGTGTCCTCCTTACAACTCTGGAAGGACCACTAGGAGGTAGTCTAGATAGTACACTTAAGGTCTTTTAATTAATATAGGCCATCCCAGTGTACCATCAAGCAATGTCAAATCATTACTATATCTCCTTTTGAAATGTCTACGCGACCGCGTTTCGGCCTTACTCCTTCTTCGGCCTCCTCAGGACACGGTTAACACATTACTGCACACGTACTACCAAAAAAGTAATAAAATAATGGTGGTATTACTTCAACCCTCCATAGCGCTAGGATAAGGTGGTGGGGAATGGGGGCTGCCCAAGGTGTCATCTAATCACCAGTGCTCCTATGGCACTCATGCCTGATAAACAATATTTATTGCATCCCTCGTGCAAAGTAGGCTGCCCAAGGTATCTTCCAATCACCAGTGCGCCTATGGCACTCATGCCTGATAATCAATATTTAATGCATCCCTCGTGCAAAATAGGGGAAAAAGAAAACGAAAAAGAGAACAGAAGAAAAGCACTAACCCTGTCCACCAAGTACTATTCAACATTAAAGCACACATGCCCAAGTGCTTCACTCAATTGGAATGCCAAGAAAGAGCATGCATATACAGCGTGGCTACCTTATACTCACTTCTTATAAAGAAGTCCCACCGCCGCAATTTGCATTAGAGGCGGCAAATTCAAATGAACAAGGTACTGCAGGAAATAATGCACCTAAAAAAATATAATATAGACACCTCTTGTAAAGTCAAACATCAAAAATATAAGGCCAAAAGTAACCGGCTCAGAAATGTCTCATAATTCAAAGGGGCTTACCTCCCTAACCCGAATGACGGCTCTCCGCCGATCCACAGCGCAAATGTCGCTATTTCGTTTTCTGTTCTCTGCTGGGTCTAGATTCAAAAACGACCTAAATAAAGCCAACAAATACTATGAAAAGCGTATCTCGCCTCCTCTCCATACTACAAACGTGCGCACGTAATTCATCCGCGTTAAGTCGGTATACACTTACTTGACTAATCACGGGTCTAATCACTTATCCGGTCCTCCGTAGTCCACCAACCATCAAGATGAATACGGAGGCGGTTAGCTCGTCTCTATATGAGTTATTCCTTGCCCGGCATGCCGCGGGTCATCATAGAGGCATAGAAATAGAAATAGGACTACGTGACCTCCGTGTTTTAAATAAAGAACAAACGGCAGCCATATTAACTGGGTAATTCTTCCTCGGTCTAAGTAGGGAGATTCTTCCCTAATCGAAGGATTATAAAGTAGAGTGGGCAACACTACGGACCTCTCTGAATGAAAAACAAAAAATAATAATATAATATAAAAATAAAGTATATGGAAATGTGTAACAAGAGAGAGAGGGGGGAGTATGTATAAAAATTATGCACACACCTTTATCTATGGTGGGAGGAGACATCCCCAAGTCCAAAAACCCCTCTCAAAGGCAAGGCAGCCGCCAAAAAATCCCATCCATCTCAAACCCAACGCATAGAGGGCCGAGCAATAAGGCCACACATTAATACAATATGTACAAAAATTTACAGAATCTAGCAAATTACATTCCAAATAAACACACAAAGAGCACGAATAATAGAGAAACGTCAGAATATATACTAGCCATGGTATCCCATGATATTAAAATCCACAATTCACAATTCAAAATTGAAACGTCCCCCCTTCCCTATGCAGCATACTGCTTCATATCAAGGCCTAGATTTCATTGTGGTCATTCAATCCCTGTGTAGATGTATGGTACCGTTCTATCATACGCGCCTCTAAGCGGTTCAAGTTACTTTGTAATGTTATTTTATTGGGCGCTTTCACTACTGCTAACAAAGTCCAATAAAGTTAATTCTCGCCATGATTCATTTCAATAAAGTGTTGGACCATAGGAGCCCCTACGGTCCCACAGCGTATGCGGGATTTGTGCTGTAAAATCCGCATCTTGATGGCTTGAGTTGTCTGCCCAATATATGTTTTTCCACAAGGGCACGTGAATGAATACACTAAATTTTTAGTATTGCAGTTAGAGAAACTCAACTGCAAGTGTAGTACTTTATTTATTTCCACAGACTTAGAATCTTTAGTTTGCGGGCACACAACGCACCCATTGCACCTATAATGCCCTATAAGTGCTGGTAAACCCATCATTCCTCGCAGGTCAACTGGGGCAGATGACGAACGGGTGGCTTGAACCAAGAATTTCTCAGGTTCTTTCCTCTGCGGAAAGCGAACAGTGGCTTAGGGATATTCAAATGTTTTACTAGCCTGAGATTTCTTAAAATTATTCGCTTCACCTTATTAGCCTTAGGGTTAAAAGTCAGTACACAAACCAATTGTTCTGTTTCTTGTTTGGTTTTGGGAATGAGTAGTGTTTCCCTAGGGGAATACCATGATCTCTTTAAGGCTCCCCTCACCAGTTTCCTCGGGTATCCTCTGGTAGTGAGTTTTTTTTGCAAAATCTTTGCGTTTCTAAAATAGTCATTTTTGTCAGTGCAATTACGCCGTGCTCTCAGAAACTGCCCGTAGGGCAAATTGTCCCTGAGATTACGCGGGTGTCCCGATGTATATTCCAGTAGTGTATTCCGGTCGGTGGGCTTGGTATATAAGTCCACCTCCAATTTGCCTTCCTTATCCACGATCCATACATCTAAAAAATTAATACGCTTGTTACTTGATGCCATGGTAAATTTTAAGTCTGGTGTCCGGGCATTAAGCCACGAATGAAATTGTTCTAATTGTTCATGTGACCCTTTCCAAATCATGAGCACATCATCGATGAAGCGTACCCATCCAAGAGTCTGTTCCTTGAAGGGGGACGCTTCATGGAAGATGTGTCTCATTTCGAACTGATCCATTACTAAATTGGCAATTTCAGGAGCAAAGCAGCAACCCATCCCAACGCCTTTAATCTGTAAAAACAGATCTGTTTTGAAGGTGAAAAAATTATTTTTCAAACAAATCCGAGCTAGGGAAAGTAAGAAATCTGTTGGTACGTAATGGGGTCTCGGTCTCTGATCAAATACTAACTTCATCACCATCAAGGCTTCATCCTGAGGTATGTTAGTATATAGACTCTCGATGTCGAAGGTAACCAGCAAATGCTGGGTTCCATCAAACATTGAGAGTTCTATCTTAGAAATAAGATCCATTGTGTCTCTGATATAAGCTTTTGTTAAAGGTACAAAGGGTTTCAGAAATACATTGATATATTTAGCCAGTGGCTCCAAAACGGACCCACAAGATGCAATAATCGGTCTCCCAGGTGGTTGGGTTGTATTTTTATGTATTTTAGGTAGTACGTATATATTAGGTACCTTTTGTTCAGTAAAATTCAAGTATTCATATTCTTTCTTACAAAGGTATCCTAATTCCATTGCATCAGTGGTAAGATGCAATATCTGTGCATTTAATCTCGCTGTAGGGTTCTCTGTAATGGGGCGATAGTGGTCCCTATTACTCAATTGTCGCATAATTTCTGCGTCATACTTTTCATTATCCCATAAAACTATCCCCCCTCCCTTATCGGCTGGTTTAATAACCGTGAGGGGATTACGGGAGAGTTCCTTTAGAGCCAACTGTTCTTGTTTTGAAAAATTAGATTTAAAAGCAATTCGTTTAGTATTAAGTTGATCTATTTCACGTAGAATTTGGTCTTCAAAAATCAGGACTTCCTCTGGCATAGCCATACGTTGAGGACAAAAAGAGGATTCTTTCTTTAAACCACTAATGTTCATCTCGTTGGTGTCATTATATTCAGAGAAAAAGACCTTGAGTCTAATTTTCCTTAAAAATTGTAAAACTTCAGTTTTAGTGTCAACTGGATCCTGCAATACCGTGGGGACAAAGGATAAACCTTTTTGGAGTATTTTTATCTCCATGTCTGTTAAAGAATGTTTCGATAAATTATAAATCGGCATTGTGGCCAACTCCATCTGGTTGTCATCCAGACTTGCTGGCTCTACCGCCTGTATATCCTGTGCCGTGTCCTGAAAAATCCCTGTTCTTGATTCTGTTGCATCAGCGTTCGCCATCCTCCTCTGAATCCCCGCCCCCTGTTCCCACCTCTGTCTAAAAAAGGGGGTGGCTGCGCTCTTGGATACTGATAATATGGTTGGTATGGCGGGTATGGTTGAAAAAAAGGTCCTGGACCTTGATCTGAATCTGAGGAGGAGGAGGAATCAGAAAAAGTCACAAATTTGGTACGGGATCTGCCTCTATATTGCAAATTTAGGCTACTTGGGTTGTTGTTCTTAAAAAAATCTTCTTTCAAATACGGGTAGACCCACTCCAATTTAAAGTTTTTTATATCTTTCACCAGTTTAGATGTCTTCAGGTTTACTGTATGTATTTTGAAATCCGCTAAGGTTTTATCTATAGTTTCTCACAATGACTTTGCATCTGATATAGAGTGAGGAATTGTAGTTTATCCTTATGATCAGGTTTCTTAAAAGCACAGCTAAGTTACAGGGCAGATTTGGTGTGTCAGAAATATAAATGTGGACATTTTCTGACCACAAGGTCAAGGGTTTTCTGTGGAAGACCTGGCTGAGGCTCCGCTGGCAGAAACCTGGTGGTTCTTCCACTTCTTAAACTCATTATCTTAGAGAGGCTGGACAACTTAGGGTGTGTCACTCATAAGTTGCTTACTTTGCAAAGGTATGTACAGTGGGAAGTGGTGGAGGTTCCCATGAGTGTTAACACTAAAAATATCGGAGTCTCAGAAGGTTGGGCAACAACATGCATTGCAGTGCTGTAAAATATCACAAAATAGTAATGTTTGAGGGCATTTACAGAAATGTTTAAACACACTGGCTTCACCTCATATCACCTTGTTCTACAGAACCGAGGGAAAATCCCAGAATTTCCAACTCCGTTCACTGGGTTAGAGCCTTTTGAAGCCTAAACAAATATCTGTCCACTTGCCTGCTGGAAATGTCCTTATTCAGAGTAAGCTACTATGAGCTGGAAGAACTCTCATTGAACTAATATAACAGCGGGGAAACTTTGGAAGTCTTTGTTGATTGTGGGAAGCTTTCTACTTAAATTAGGTGTGGACCTTTACTTTATTTACTGAACTATATCGTTGTTTAGTTGGGTTGTTACTCACAACACGTGACACAATTTATCTGAGGATTGCCTCAGAAGAACCAAGTAAAAGTAAACCAAATTTACCATTTAGGGAAAAATCTTTACCTTTGTGAGTCATTTTTAAACCAGTGTTGGTAATCAATCACATCTCACTTCAGTTTGTGACCCCACTCCCCATTAGCCTGTAAGTCATATTTCCTACAGTCAAAATGAAGAATTCTGATGTTCTGTGACAGACAAATAGAAGGCATATGTCCTTCTAAGATTGGGATCATTTTGCCTGCATTCACTTTTTCAGGTAGTGACCACCTTCTAGTACTTTGTTAGATAATTGTCCAAAGCAAGAGATATTTTTAGTGATAACAGCAAACTTGGAGAGAGATGTTGCCTTTGACTAGCGAAAGAAGGGAATGTAGCACATGTTTCCCTAGTTGACAAAAAGAACAACTAGCTACAGGATCTCACCATACTCCTCATATTCACATAATGGTGCACAATCTGAGAATTTGGAGATGAACGCACAAATTGCTACTGGGAGCAAACCCCAATAAGTTTATGCTCAGTGCCATGGAGCCACGAACACTCACATGGTCTGTTGACCAGAAATGGTGATAATGCAAAAAGTATTTGAAAGTAAGATCTAAGTATGAAAGTAACTCAACATATACTAATTGACCAGGCAACCCAATTACCAGGGGAACTATAGGAGACCCAGCAGTGCAGTTATTATTCAGCTGCACTTAACTGGCTTCAAGATAGTATCTCCTTATAGTAAAACCGTTTCACTTTTGTATCTAGGGGGCTCCAAAAACGTATTGTTGAAGGCTATACAATGCGTGACTGTAGCAATGAAACATGGACAAGGAGCTTGGTAAATATTGTTGTTTAAAGTCTGTGATTCATTAAAATGATTTATAACATTTGCACTTATTTGAAGAATTCAGTCAGGGAGCTGTAAATACTGTTAATAATTGTGCTGGATTATCCTAGACAGTCCATAAAAATGGAGTACAATGGATTACGGATGAACCAAAACAATCTAAAACTTAATGATTTAAAGAAATAATTCCTGATGATGGGACCACCCAGCTTGCTAAAAAATGGACAGAGTCTCTCTCCTCACTTCTTTAAACCAAAATCGGAACTTTGCAAGTATCAGAGATGCATTGCTAAAAATTCCGAGTTCTTATTTTAAGGAACTAGATCAAGTAATTCGGAAATTTGTCTGGAATAACAAACATCCCCGAGTGAAATTTGCCACACTACAATTGGATGCAGCTTCAGAAGGCTTAGCTTTACCACATTTTTCAACATATTACCAGGCATCATTACTAGATTTCTTTTCTCAATTGGGTGCGGAAAATTCAGTATTTGATAATTTTATATTGGTGCAGATGCTGAAAGAGAGTGCAATAAGGCTCCCGAATTTCTTACGGCTGGCAAAATTGCCCAAAAGGACCAGATACAAAGTGATCTTAACATTAGTAGAAAGAATGCAGCTTTTTTTTAAATTACGAGATATTCCAGCATTTCATGCTTTTACTCCTATAGAGGACTGTGCAGTAGGTGGTCTCATATTATCTAGAGGCCTTTATCAACAGTGGCAAGAATTAGGTTTTAGTCGGCTCGGAAATTTCTTTAATCATGAGACATTAATAACTTGGGAAACAGTCCGATTACAAACTAATTCTTTAACAACAGCCCTCCCTCAGAGTTTTTATCAATTAGTTAACTTTCTTAAAATCAATTTTCTAACATTGAATAAGATGCCAGAGCAAATCGCCAGGCAAATGGTGAATAAAATGTTGGGGATAGGAGGCTGGTACCGGCTATTGCATCAAAAAGCCCATCCAGAAGAGATTCTGACAATAGAACTTCAGAAAATCTATTCAGAGACCGGTTGTAAGTTAAATATAAGGGAATGGCAACAACTCAATGAGTTAGCAAAAAAAGCACTTAGAGGGGCTAATTACAAGAGGATAATTTTTTATCTAGATGGCGTGCCTATTATACCCCCCTGAAATTGCATAAGATGTTTCCAACAAACCCAAACCGATGCTTTAGATGTAATACCCAGGATGAGGGTGGATGGGTACATATTTTCTATGAATGTAATAAGCTACGACTTTTTTGGGATGATGTTTTTGTTAAGATCTCCTCATCTTTGTCTCTGAGAATTCAACCATCGGTTATGCTGGTTTTATTTGGCACTTCGGGGGAGGTCAAAGGGTTAACTAAACACCAGCAGTATTTTATATTAATTGCCATAGCTGTCGCAAGATCACTAGTCCTACAAAATTGGAAAACAGATTAACAACCCAGGATTGACCACTGGCTTAATAAAATTAACAGAACTTTTAAGTTTGAGGAGGCCTATGCGAGACGGATAGGAGCAACCAAAAGATTTAGAGCTATTTGGCACGAGTACTTCGAGCAGGCTGAGAGGAAAGGAGGAGGATCATTAAAGGCAAGGTACTCCAGAGTCTCCAACCTTCTCATAGCCAAATAAATCGGGTCAGATTATGTGTATTAGTATTATGCTTGAGATAGCAGAGGAGCAAGGCGATTAAAATAGAGCTCTAATATTATGCACTTTATTTAACAACTGTTGCTATTCTGCATTTTTGCACTTTAAATTGCTTCTTTATGACATTTTATTTAAGAGCTGCTGCTATTAGCACTATGCACTTTAAACTGCTTTATGCTTTTCTATTTATCAAATACAAGAGTTATGATACTTCCAGGTTGTTTTATTTAAGGTCTAAATATTAAGCACACTATTTAAGAACTGCTGCTAAGTATCCGAAGGTCTTCGTGATGTACATAAGGCTTTAATGCTAGCTCGGTATGGCATTTTAATAACGAATTGCTGCTATTTCCACTACGTATTTTAAAATAGCTCTTGTCTGTATCTAATTTAAGCACGGGACACTCTTGGGAGTAGCCGTGCGCTCTATAAATACCCAGTAACATTAACATTAACATTAACATGCTAGTCTATATCTTTTTGGGTAGAAGTTGCACACTCAATATTCACTTTCTCTGTTTGTATTATGGTTATAATATAGTATACTAATTAGATAAATGTTATTACTGATTATTACGTGTAATTTAGATGACGTCATGTGTTATGAATGTATAATCGCTGTCTTACTACTTTCTTGTTCAAGTTAAAAAATGTACAAAAAAAAAGTATCAGAGATGCATACCTCAGCCTCAAGACGGCATGGTGGCTAAATTCGGAGCACTAATCAACTCCTGCCTCTACTATGGCGAGGCAATATGCATTAAGCTGCCTCAGTCGAGACACTGCAACAAGCACAAAAACCTGCAATCTGGCACAAATATCATCTGTGAAAGGACAACATACAAAACAATACAGCAGGAACCAACGCTGATATACCACCAATCCCATAATCACCTTCAAAATACTTTTCACCATCTCCAGATACCTAGATAGCTCTGCACAATACTAACTGCTGTAAAAACATGCTAAGCAGACGGACACGTCCACTCAGAAGTACAGAACCTTCTAGTGTTCCCGAAATACAAGAGCAGAGGAAACAAACAATTGTCAGTAGTTGGTCCTCGTCCTTGGAATGACCCCTCAAAGTCCACATGCAGCGCAGCAACCTTTTGTCCTTCAGAATAAACTCAAATCCTCCATTTTGTTGTCCAGCTCTCCTGCCACTGCCCCATGACTCCTCCACTCCATACTACCGATCTTCCAGCTCTGCGCTCGTCTCATTAGTACCTATGAGCAGTTAAGTCATACAGCCCACTTTATAGATGACAACACAATTAAAAAAAAAAAAATGGTAATGTTTTATCTGAGGAGTTGAATTTTATTTGGTTATATACTGGGGGTATATTTTTTAAACTTACTTGTCTTAAAGTGCCATTTTCGGAATGGGATGAATTTTGTGACACAACTGTTCTTCGATTCATTTAAACCGTGAGGTATTTTGTATGGGAGGCTCGTTGAATTAAATATTAATAATTTTGAATAACATTAAACATTTGGCAGCGGAAACGAAGCTCTCCGATAGCAAACCATGAGTATATATTAAAACCCAAAGCCCTTTTGGCATGAATGGCACCAAAACAGAATTCGTCCTGCGCGCTTCAGAACATTCTAGCAGTTTGCGTGCAAATAACTTACTATCGCTAGGATCAACAGACAAAACATAGCAACCAAAATCAGAGAACAGCTGACGCGACAGTTTACGATGATCTGCAATCTGGTTTACAGGGCAGTGTCTTGGGTGGTGATGTGTCGTGTTACCAAGTGAGCAGGGGTAGAGAACAAAGGGTAACCGGATGACTCACGGCTTGAATAATTTAGCAGGCAGCAGTCAACACACACTGGCTCAAACAGAAACGTTCAAAAACAAAACTGCAATGTTCTAGCCTCTCCGCTATCGTGTTCCATATGGGCCACCGGTGTGTACTTGCTAATGCGCTAGCTTAAGGCAGTGTTCACAAAGGGTTTCTCCTCAGTCGCACAATGAGAGAAAAGCCTTAGTGAAAAAGCGTGGTGATGGGTCCCGGCAGATGTTTGTGGGATCGGTGAACTGAACCTGCACTTTCTTTACCAACCCATTCAGCTAAAATAGATGCTCCTTGGCCCAAATGATCAATAATATATAGATATTAAGAGTTAGTCAATTTTCCTACACCTGAAAATTGCATTGCATATATTTCTATGAAAATTCTAGGAAGGTAAGGGCTAGATGAAAGAATTATATAGTTGGTTTGAATTAATGGCTAAACGGCCAAAATGGACTGTTGGTGAACTAAAAACATTAGTAGTCACGTTGATAACTGCTGGCCCTAATTCAACAGGATTTCCAACAAAACAGGCAATCCGTCAAGAAATAGTGGATTCGATCCCAAAAGGAAAATCATTCCAAAGTTTTTTGCCAAGAATGCGGCTGCCCTGGCGCCCGCAGGGTGCCCTAGAAGGGCGGGCCTCTAGTGCCAGCAAGGCACCAGCCCACCCCCCTTCCTCTGATTATGGGGACCCCTCGAGGAGGAGTCCCCCTACTCTGGCAGCCAGGGGCTGCGGCGGGCAGGGGCATGTTGTTGGGGAGGGCAGCGAGGGCCGTGTGGCTTCCCCCTCTGCTGCACTACTATTAAGGCTGGGTTGGGCCAGGGCCTCGGCCCGCGCAGGCATGTTGGTGGGTGTGGGGGGCAGCGAGGGTCGTGTGGCTTCTATTGAGGCTGGGTTGGGCCGGGGCCTCGGCCCGCGCAGGCATATTGGGGCATGTGTGGGGCAGCGGGGGCCGTGTGGCTTCCCCCTCCGCTGCACTCCTTTTGAGGCTGGGTTGGGCCAGGGCCCGCGCAGGCATGTTGCTGCATCCTGCACACCGTTTGACCCCTGGTCTTGCGACTCCGCGTGCGTCGGTTGTGGGCTGTGAGTGCGGAGGCATGATCTCCCCTCCCCCTTTGGTACTTTGCTCCGGTCTCTTTCTTGGGGAGCCCGGTTTGTTCGGGTGGAACTGGGCTGGAGGGTTGGGTGTGAGGCTCCTAGTGTGGCGTTTGTGCCCGTGCTCTCACTGCCTCTGTGACATGGCCGCGGTGGGGGGGGCATTAAGGATGCCTTGAGGGGTTCATGGCTCCACGGGACCCAGGTAAGCTTGCCCCTTCCCCTTTCGCGGGGTTGGCCTGCCACCGTTTGGCCCTAATTTTCCGGCCGTCTTACTAGAGGCAACGGCCCGTCCTCCGGCCTGGTTCACCGGTCCTTTTAGCTGGGACGGGTCAGGCCGGACCGCTGTCCCAACAGCCCTCTGTGGAGCAGGGAGATTGCAGCCGGGCAATCACGTTTGGGCGTGAGGCCACGGGGCAGGGGCGTAACACAGGCCCCTGCATCCCCCGTGGTGCGGGGGGGCCCCGAGCTGCAGGGAGCCCCCTCGGTACAGTACTTATGCCCTAGCGATCCGGAATAAATCCGGAGAGGGGGCCCCTTGAACGCGTATATTGCAGGGGGGCCCCTTGAACTTTCGTTACGCTACTGCCACGGGGGATATTGACCGAACGGCACCGGGGGATATCGACCCCTTCCCTGTTTGTTGCACTAAACAGAGGCCGTCGGAAAGTAGGCCTAGGGTAAAATACTTACTCAAGCGGCCAGAAGTGGCCTATATTGAGCAGTGAGTCCAGCCTTCTTGTGTCGGTCTGGGGGTTGAGGCTGCCTGGTTTCACGGGTCCGATGGGATGCGTGAGTTGGGGCCAGCCTGGGATTGCGGCCACTGTATTGAGACCAGTTTGCCCGGCTGGCAAAGGGATAAGAGAGCTGCAATTCTACTGACCAGACGGGTTTGTGGGACACCTGCGCAGTCCACCATGAATGAGCTGGTGCCTTGTGAGGAAGGTATCGGGTGGGGCATGCTTTGGCAGGGCGGGGGCAGAGGCCATGCGGCTGAATGAGGGGGCATTGTAGGGTGGTGTCTGCATTGCGTGTTGTCCGCGCATCATTGCATTGCCAGCCTTGTTGGCGCCGCCCCTCCCCCTATCTGTATCAAGTTGTGCAGTCGTGCACTGATGGGCAGCAATAGTGTATAGTCGTGTGGCCTTTTATCATCATTGTCATTGCACGGTTTTGGGAGGGCAGCCTCGCGCCTCGGCAATAGGTGCATTGTCGCAGTGCCTATGTCGGCGGAACGGGAAGACACACCTTGCAGCATAAATTACTGTGCCCCTGCCAGACCCCAGCAGGTATCCTCCATTGTCATGCGAAGGTTGATCAATGGGTTCCTGACCCTCGGAATAGCCACGCTTGCGTGCCTGCAGGCAGCATCAGTGTTTTGCAGGGCGATCCCAGGGCCCGTTGGCGGTTGAGTTACCCTCCTGGTACCGCCGCCAGAGGTTAAGGGCCCGCAGCCAGGTTGTCCACGGGCCCGGTAGGAGGTGCAGTGCGGTGTCCTTGCGAAGGCGACGGGAAGCGCTTCTGCTCACGGGCAATGAGCAGCAGTGCTGCCCACCAGCAACCGTTGCCCATGTAGAGTGCTCCAATATAGGCGGTTTGGTCTATATACCGGTCCCTCGCTGTCCGGTAAATGAGCAGTGTTGGTGTTTCCGCGGTGAGCTTGGGGGAATTGGCACATTGCAGGTATCCTTGGCATTCTGTTAATGATTATCGAGTTTCAGACAGAAGGGACAGGTTGTCTAGTATCTGATACGTCTTTACAATGCTCCCGGTTAGTACTGCCTCTAATGATTTCGTCTGGCTTTGGCTGGTTTTACAAACATTTTACCTGTTCTACAGGGGGATTTGCGGTGCCTCGGCGAGTGACTCGCGCAGGGGATTCGGGTTTGTGGTGCCTTTTTCTTTGGCGGTGGGATGTTCGGTGTAAACCTTCAATGTCCTGCTTGGCGCCTGGGTGGCGTGCACCGTGAGAAGTCTGTTTCGTATTATTGCATTGAGCGAAGTTTTCGCCGCTTGGCCAGCAAGGTCCTTGGGCCACCAGGAGCTATGCATGTGGCCCTTCGCAATGTCTTGTTGATGAATGTGCTATTGATGACAAAGGGTAAAATGGTTGTCGGTTCTGGCCGGGGCTCGGCATGCATGGTTTCATCTTTCTCACCTGATACTTACATCACAGACTTGGTCATTGATAATAGCATGGTTCATCTTTTGCTCCTCCATAGGCAAAAGTTACAGACAGGCTCTGTTTTGCTATGGATAGTTAGTTTGTCTCCGCCTGTGCTTCTTTTGCAGTACAACGAGGTCAATTTTGTTTCCAACGCAGGGTTTGTGCACCGCTATTCCGTTTCCAAAGGGATCCCGCCTTCGGTACCTGGCTTATGTGTAGGTGACCTGTCCGGGTTGCGGAAGTTGATTAGTGTAATGGTCCCAATTGCGGTTAAGCTTACTACCCAGCGTAGGGAGACAATCCATGCAATGTTCAAGTCGTCAAGGTGACAGTCCCACCAGTTCTGAATGGAGGCATGTTCAATATGCTAGACAGCGAAGGCGGAATTGTGACTCAAGTTATCTTACTGCACTGTTGGAGAGCACATAGTGCAATACCCGTTACATATTATGTAGTTGTTTTGCAAGATTGCAAGTTTGCACGGTACTAACTACTGTCATTCCTCACGCGTGTGGTGGATTAAGTGCTGAGATTTAAGCCCCCAGAGCTCGGTATAAACTTCGGCTTGTCCCGTGTCATCTGGGGGGCGCTGTGGGGCCGTGCGCTGGAGCAATCGGTTTGGTTCTATTGCATTGAGTGACGACCTACCGCTCGGCCGACAAGGTCGCTGTGCCACCAAGGGTTAGGTAACATGTGTACGCTCAAGGCGCCCCTCAGCCCGGTAAGGCACACTAAGGTGCCTTAAAGCTTGGTGGTCTCAAAGTTTCTTGTTGGTCTAATGGGGTTTAGTACTGATACCAATATGTCTCCCTCATCTCCATTGTGGATTTTGCTCGCAAGAAAGTGTCAGTTATTAAATGTCACTCATAGTTCATCCAGTGTCCCAATAAGGACAAAAGTTACGAACAGACTCTGTTTTGCAAAGGATAGTTACTTTGTCTCCGCATGGGCTTCGTTCGCAGTTCAGCAAGGTCAATTTCGTTTCCAATGTGGGGATTGTGCACCGTATTCCGTTTCCTAAGGGCCCTCGCTTTCCGCTGTCGGCACCTGGGTCACGTGCGGGTGACCCCTCAGGCTGTTGCGGATGTTGATTTCGTGAAATGGTCCCAGTTGCGGTAAAGCTTGCTATTCAACGATGGGAGACCTTTAAGGAATGTTCAGCACGATAGGGTGACAGTCCCACCAGTTCAGGATGGTATCATTTTCAATAGGCTACACAAGGAAGACAGAATTGTGGCTTCAGTTAGCTTATACAACTAACAAGCAGTGGTAAAGCCAAGGGTATGGGCGTGTTGTAGGTACTGTGGTTTTGTGGTATATATCCGGAGTCAATGTCAGAAGCTGCTAAATAACAGTCTGCCCTTCCCACCGGTTACCAGCCCAAGGGTGGGAAAGTCTACTGTTATACGTACTCAGGAAACTTCAATGCAAAAAGATGCACTGTTAGGTACTGCGACAGCATTGTGCCATTGACTACGAGGGCCCTCTGGGGGAACACCTGCGGGCACCATACAGAATTAGGTACCATGTACACTGTGCGGGCGTCCTCCTGCAGCCGAGGGTCGGTATCGGTTAGCTTCTGTTAAGACATATTCACCCGTGCTTCTACCAGGGCAGCAGGCGGGTGGTGGTAGTTGTCAGCTAACAGTGTGCTGTGGCACAGTTATGCTTTGTTACACTGCGTTAGTGCCAAACGGCGACTGGGTTTATCTACCTTTTGGCGTCCCAAATTGAGGAAAGGGCAGGTATTTGCACATAACTTCTTCCTGGTTCCACAGACTTGTCTGCCGCCCCCCCTGGGTTATCCTTCTGCGGGCTAGAACCAGACAATAGAAGGGGCATCTTTTGGGACTGGGGTCCCGATCACATGGATAGTCAAGCACCGGGATAGCTGTACCACGAAAGGCATGGTCACTACTTGGGTTCCCCCCCAGTTCTGGAGTCAAACTGGGTTGGAACATTAGTCTGCAGTCCTTGGGTAGCATCCAGCAACCATTCAATCCATGTAAGGGCAGTTAGCGATAGATAATTATCAGCTGGTGGGTGACATACACTGGATAGTCAGCGGTTCCGTGCCACGGGGGCATGCGCACTTTACAAATACACAGAGCTGGAACCACAAGGGTGCCGAGTGGCAATAAACCAGTAAAGAGGGGTGTCTCCGGCGCCCCAGCTGGGTTGAGCCAGTCCCATGTAGAGGTACGCCCGGGGGAATATGGGGTGCTCCTTTAGGTTCCCATCACCTAGGCAGTGTGCGGCACCTCCCACATCAAGTGTTAGGCACTGGATTACAGATAGTGCGCCCGGTATCGAATCAGACAGATTCTCTGAGCGGGTATGCCTAGGGGGCTTTACCAGAGGGAGCTGAGCGTTCGAAATTTCCATAAGGAATAAGGGATGCAGGGCAAGTGCTGGAGGGCAGCCGTGCTCATTGTCTCATACGCCTGTTAGAAACATTCCTGTGAACATGGTTTTAGCAAGTAAAGGGACCGAGCCAGGGTTAAGCATTTCCCCCTCGCCGGCATAGCCTAGTTGGCAAGAAGGGGTCGGAACAGTCTTCTAACATGTGAGCTGCTGTCCCAGGGATGGAAGACACATGTGTCCAGCCACACGCGATGCTAGAGGGGCGGCTGCCAGTGTGATCAGCAAATAGGTGGGGCATCGTGTGCCAGGGTGTCTGAAACTGTCCCGCCCTGAGTGGGACGGGGCTGAGCCATGTGACGCAGTGGAACTTTGCGGCGTGAGGTGATTAGTGCTTGGCACTACTTCACAAGCATAAAGGGCGTTTTGGTTTCACCTGACACTAGCTGATCCAAGCTAACGTCAAGGGCCTTTGGGATATAGATGGGGCATCGATAACCAGTAGGGATGTCCTCTTTCATCTGATTTGCAGGAGGCTCTAGACAGAGAGTTAGCGGGCAAGACTATAGCTATTTTGGTGGGGGGCTCTGGCGCCGGCGGTGGCCGCCTCCAGAGCTGTGGTGGAGTTACAGGGCAATCTGGAAGCAAATGGGTACCGAAGGGTACCTCTGCGCGGCACCATAGGGGGTGCCAGAGCCCAGGAGCCTCATGGGAGGTTCCTGGAAAACCGTGTCGGTGCCCCGTTAGTCCTTCGGGAGGTTGTGGGCCTGAACAACCATGGGCTTGTCTTGCTACGCTCTGCCCTGAAAGGGGCGTGAGTAATAAGGGACCGTGATCCGGGAAGAGGATCACCGAAGGGGCAGCACAGATGGGTTCGCCCCAGTGCTGCTTGGCTCATCAGGCGGGCAGGCGGCCCAGATGGTTGCCGGCCCTTGGATCTCCCGTAAGATAACCCACCATATTACATAACGGTGTATGTAATAAACCTGCAGCAGTTTCTTACCCAAACAAAATTTGTATGGTGTGTTTTATTTATACGTAGAACATGCATGCTTCTGTGGGGGGGTGGGGGGTGTTGCCTCCTGCGGGCGCTAAGGAAAGAGACACATACTGTGATCTAACTTATTTAATATGTGGGATGAAAAAAGTAACTGTGTGTGGGAACAAACCACTGTTAAAAGTGTGCAGGGCTTATATCGAAGTGCTAGTGGGGATTTTTCAATACCACAAAAAACTTTACACATAACACTTGTTGCCAGAGTTTGGGTCCCAGTAACATGGTCAACTCTCTTAAATCACAAGATAATCTGATCGCAAACATTGTGAATTCTTTGTAGTTGGATAATGGAGGAATCCGGAAGATCAGACAGAGAATATTGCAGTGGTTTATTTTGGAAAGCACACAGGCTAAAACAACCGGCACCCATTACTGTTTGGGCGGAAAACAAAGAATCCTTATTAACACTTTGAGGTAAAAGAAACACACTGAAAAGACTGTTTTATTCTGGCATTCCAGGAACAACTGATATTACAAAAAATACTCTGAGTTTTAACACTGGATGAGGGAAAGAGAGTGTCATCCAGTGAACTGGACAAAAGAGAGTCCTGCTATCTCTCTGTGTTATTGTCAACAATGAAGATTTTTGGGCATTCGGCTGGAGCAAGTTAAGAGCCAGCCACTTCTCAACAGTTGAAAGAGATGTCTTTCAATGACTAGTAATACTGGATGTCTGATGTCCCTGATGAACAATCAGCTGAGTGTCATCAGCGTAGGAGACAACTGAAAAGCCATATGAGCTAATAAGTTGTAGCAAAGGCTGGGGAAAAAACATAACTTTCGAATCTGTAGCATGCAGTTTGCATGCAGCTCTTTGATGGCAGTTCATAGTTCCCTGTGCTAGATTTATTACAATTATAAGTTACGAATTGCAAGTAACTAAAGGATGTCTGTGATAAAAGCAGTAACCCTTGGAGCTATTCGCATTAAAAACAGTTCTGTGATCTGTATGGTACACGTTTTTTTTCGGCAGGCATATTAACCCTCTGCATTACAATAGATGACTCAAAACTACCAATAGATAAAACTCTGTTCTCTCTCCAGCAGGAAGATAAACCACCTGAGATATCAATCTTGACACTTTTATTGTTGCCTGAAAATTGCTGGGTATACAAGGAACTCTGCAGTGAGAGTGAGAAGAGAGTCTTTATGCTGCACAGTCCTGCTGATTTTGTTACTGGTAGTCGATATTGTAGCAATGCAGCAAAACCAGCCTCCCCTCCTTCCAGTCTCACGGAGAAAAACGCCTAGTGCTTTGATGTTGATTAGAAGTGTAAGGTCTTTAAAGAGGTAGGTCAGCTTGGAGAGAACATTCATTGTAATACCTTCCATTGCTCCTATCATGATATGCAAAGGTCTTCCCATCTGATGGATCAACGTTGATTTCTTTTGCGTGCTGACGATGAGCTGTGAAGAGTGCGTGGACAGAGTATGGGTTATTCAGTTATTCAGACTCACACAGCTTGAGCTGTTATATTGCATATGAATGGGAATACCACCTTGCGTGAGTCTGTCCCTCTCTGAGCCAATGTAACATTTAACATCTCTAATATTCCTCTTGTGCATGGGTACAAGCGAACAGGCCTATAGGGCAGTCTGAAAGTGCCCAAAGGGCTGGTCTGAAAGGCCTTCTTTAGGCCTGGCATTACTTAAGACCTTTGATTTTATTAAAATAATATGTATAATATACTTGCTTAAAAAGGCTTTCATCCACCTCTCTTTGCCTATTGGTCTGTTTGTGTGTCATGCCTACTTTGCTTCCACCCACTAAAGCATACAGCATGGGGCAATGAGGCAGCCTTCTTAAGTCTCTGGTTAAGGTCACTTTGATTGACTGCATTTGGCTCTTTTACAAGGCGCGCATCCACACACAATGAGTTGCCTTTAGTACCAGCATTGCCTGATGTGACAATAGGACACATTTGAAGTGAGCACAGGCACATTCCAGCTTTATCAGTTCCTGTCTCCTTCATATGCTGTTGTAAATTCGTTTTGAGGTGGACTGCTGCTTTCATAGCATATCATATTCTGTTCCTGGACTCAGTTTCAAAAATGGTTCTTTAGAAACGTTGCCCAGGAAGAAAAATAAACCTTATGGTGTTTAATTTGCAGCACACTTCTAACAGTTTTATTTAAACATAGGTGGGGTGTAATTTGGGTTTTACTATCCAGTATTTTATACTGTGAATACTCTTTCTTTTTCTTTCTTTCTTTCTCTTTCTTTCTTTCTTTCTTTCTTTTTCTTTCTTCTTTTCATTGTTTATTTCCTTCTTTCCTTTTTTCTTTTTTCTTCTCTTCTTTCTTTATTGTCTTCTTTCCCTTTTGTTCATTATTTCCTTCTTCCTTTCTTTTTTGCCTTTTCTTTTGTCTTTCCTTTTTTACTTCTTTTGATTTTGTCTTTATTGCTTTTTTCTTTCTTTCATTCCTTCTTTCTTTCCTGATTTTATTCTTTTTTCATTCAATCATTTTTCTCTTTTTCTTTCTTGCTTTCTCTTTTTCCTTCTTTCTTTTCTTCCTTCCTTCCTTCCATTTTTTACCTTCTTTCCTTTTTCTTTCCTTCTTCTTCAATTTGCCTTCTTTCCTGTGTTCTTTCTTTTATGCCTTCTTTCCTTTTTCTTTGTCTTTCTGTCATTCTTTCCTACTCAGGAGGGTTCTGGCCTGGTAAAAAGGTTTACTTTGTGATGTTGACATGGTAGTTTTAAAACTACAAACACAGGCTGCAATGGTAGACTTGGCACAAGTTTAAAGTGCTAAATATCTGGGTTGCACCATCAGCGCTGCATATAATTTACAGGCCATGGTCACAGATACTGCCACTTTACTAGGTACTTAGAAGTAATTGTCATTGGCTATAAGATAAGTTAACAGGTTTTAAAGAGAGAGCACAAGCACTTTAGCACTAGTTAGCAGCGGTAAAGTGTGCAGAGTCCTAAGGCCATCGAAAGCGAAGTCAGAAAAAACAGAGGGTCGGAAGGAAAACAGTTTGGGGGGAAACCACGATAAGGATGCCAGGTCTAACACCTGTGTTGTGTTTTCACTTTATTACTGTTTGAAGTGCTGGATTAATACTTTACAGATTGCCTGTAAGTTAAGCCTGGTGGCTCTGTGCCAAGCTATCAGAGGGTTGAGTGCAGTTTAATTTAGGGTTGACTTGTGCCTTACCCTGACAAGGATTGTGGTTGCTGCTTGACCAGGGTTCACACACTAGTCAACCAACAACCCACTTTCTGTCAACAAGGAAAATCCCACAACAATTTAGAAAATTTTGATTAAAACGTAATGTTATTTGAGACCAAAACAACAAAAATCCAATCAGT
Organism: Triturus cristatus; assembly: GCF_964204655.1. Lineage (NCBI taxonomy): Eukaryota > Metazoa > Chordata > Amphibia > Caudata > Salamandridae > Triturus > Triturus cristatus. Next base: position 828,423,229 of record NC_140580.1, read on the forward strand.
AGAACTGGAGAAAGGCAAATTCAAAGTTTTAAGTGAAAATAGTGCCTCGAAGCAAAAAGTGGTAACTGGTTATCTGGTCCTGCCAGACTGGGACATAGCCACGAATTCACGTTGACCACAATTCAGCGTCAACTAGCTACAGGAACCAAGTTAGGCCAGCTAAACAAAAGTACCATAAATCCTGGTCAGGGAGCGATGTGAAGTCCCATGTCGAGGATCCATCGTGTAGCAGAGGCGATGCGTGGTCCTGCATGGAGATGCTTCACAGAGCGGCAGTTCTGAGTATCTGCAGTGGCGATGCAAAGTCCTGAGTCGGGGATGCATTGCTCAGTGTTTTCGATGTGGAGGCCCCTTCCGAGGACCCAGAGTCCAGGTGCTGTGTTCACGGTTGTTGGAGCCTGTTGACTCCCTGAGGCTCTGATCAGGAGGCCAACCAACTGGCCCTTGGAGTCACTTCAGTGGTCCTGGGTTCAAGATGCAAGTCCAGTCCTTCACTCAGGCAGCAGGGCAAGAGAGTAACAGTCCTTCTTGCAGAGCAGCACAGCAGTCCTTCTGAGTATTCCACGGTCCAGAGGTGTATTGAAGAATTGGATATGAGGGTCCAATCAGGGGCGTAACACAGGCCCCCGCAGCCCCCGCGGTGCGGGGGGGGGGCCAAAGCTCCAGGGGGCCCCCTCAGCACATCACTCTTACCGGAGAGCTCTTGATTGAGCCCGGAGGGGTCTCTTCACATCCCTTGCGAGGGCCCCTCAATTTTCATTATGCCAGTGGGTCCAATATTTATACCTGGTTCCCACTTTTAAGTAGGAGAAGGTTAGGGAGGTTCCCACCGCAGACGTGCATGGATTTTCCTGCCTCCCTGAACCCAGATTGTCTGACGTCACAATAGACTAGTGTCAAATCCTTTGTGAGTGTGCTCAAAAAGAGCCTTTATGATGCACAAGTGTGGTAGGTGACAGCTCATTCCCTTCATCAATCAAAGATGGTCCATCCTACCAACACATACTGCCCTTTGTTTCACTGTCTGGGAGAAATACACAAAGACCAACTGCCAGCTACACCAAATCATGTGACCCAGTAAACACACTGCAGGCACCAAATGGTTGGGACAAGAAAATGTCAGCTCCCTAAAAGTGGCATTTTCAGAATTGTGAATTAAAATCCAACTTACCATTAAAGAGGGCTTTAAATTACAATTCTTTAGACCCCAAATGCGATATTCCTACTTGCTCACAATTAAAAGCTGTCACTTATTAAATGTAATAATTGAACCCAATGTTATCCTATGGGAGCGGTAGGCCTTGTAGTACTGGAAAACTAATTTAAGGGTTTTTCACTAGCATGACATGTAACAGTTCGAATTACATGTCCCATTTTTTAACTACACTGCACCCCGCCCTCTGGGCTGTTTAGGGTCTGAGACATGTTTTTATGGTCTCCCTAAGTGGATGGCACAATGAAAGCTGCGGGCCCACAAGTACCATTTAGTTTGCAGGCCCCACGTACATGTAGTACCACATTACTAAGGACTTGAAAGTAAAATAAATATGCCAGTTGGGTGGAATACAGTATTACCCTGTTTGAAGGAGAGAGTACAAGCACTTAAGCACTGGTTAGCAGTGGTAAAGTGCGCAAAATCCTAAAGCCAGCAAAAATGAAGTCAGCAAAAACAGGAGGCTGGAAGGCAAAACATTGGGGGAATACCACACCAAGAATATCAGGTCCAACACAGAGCGCATCTCAATCACTTACACGCTATCTTCAGAGCCTCCGTTTTCTGGGAGAGTCTTTCTTTGGATCGAAATTACTTCATTTTACTGTCTGAATGTCTAAAATTGCGCACGACTTGTTTTTTGGCTAATCACTAGAAACCTGTGTAATGCTCAGGAGTCACCGATTTTACAACTATGGGCCTCATATACAAAACACCATCACAGTTGCAAAGTCTGCACCTCTCAAAAATGTAGGCTTTGGGATGACAAGAGGGTTTTGTTTTGTCCTAACTTCTTTGTACAAGTCAGAAAGGTTTTTTATGATTCACAAAAAGGTGTGTTTTGCAAACCATTACAAATAAAACAAGCATTGGCATAGCCAATAGGTCTCGCCTTTGGGACCTTATAAGTGTTTAGCCATGCAACAGTTGCATAACTAAACACTTAAAAGGTTCCAAAAGCGAGACCTATTGGCTATGCCAATGCTTGTTTTAACTGCTGCAATCTATTGAAGCCTCACGGAAAACATGAAAGCGGCCTGTGCAGCCGCGAAAGTGATCGCGATCAAACATCAAAGCGGCCGAATGTGAAAGTAATAGCGGTAAAGCGCGACGCGCGCACCCGCGCACATGCACTGTAGGTCTAGGCTGGCCTGGTAGCACTTTTTGGAGCCCTCACAAAATGTCTCGCCAGACCAGCGCATGCGCTGGGTCAGGCGAGACCTAAAAAATAGGAGGAGGCATGAAAGGGACATCCTCCTCAATTTTGGAGATGTGCTATGTGTCCATGCTTTGTGACCTTCTGCAAATGTGCATTTTGCAATGTGACTACTTAATATAGTTGTAACATCAAACAATGCTGGGCAGGGTGTAAAAGGTTGGAGCACAATTTGCCCTCATTGTTTGCAACCAACCCAGTGATACCACAACAACCTGAATCACATACAGGCACGAGTCCAACATATGGAGATTATTCTGTGTGGCTGGTACTTCTGTCCTGATGGTTGAATATTTGGGACCAGCTAACTCTATGCTCAGGATGTTCTTGTGCAGGTATAGGAATCTTTGAGGTTTGTAACATTGCCTTTGTTCCAAATGATATTACTTGGACTTCAGAAATGTGCCAAAATAGATAATTGAAAGAACGAACATGCGATTGCTACCGACGGACATGTATAAACAGGATTCCGTAACAAAAGCAAATATTAATTATTAATTTGCAAAAACAGTCAGAGAGGTCACAATAACACTTAGACAGTGCGATCAAGCCAGGGCCGTTGCTATCCTCACTGTTTTCCATTTATTTCCTCCCATTTGTTTGCAGGGCTCCCTTTTGGCGGATGACACAGTGCAGAACGGAAATGCTACTGAGAATAAGCCTGCGGGGGAGCTGCCTGCCCCTCCCCCTCCTCCTCCACTTCCAGAAAGCATGTCCTACCCACCACCTCCACCACCACTGCCAACAGAGGGCCGCTTATCCCGGTCCGGCTCCAGCCAGCGACACTCTTCCAATTCCACCGGAAGTAAGTCTCAGCTTCACTGCTCTTCCTTGGCCCTGGTTCGGGGTTTTCTATTAGCAGACAGACTCCAGGTGCAGCGCTGCTTCATCTTCAGGGGTGTTGTGTCTGAATGTCATGGGCAAAATCTTGATGTGCAAAAATATCATAGGCTAAATATCACCTATCAAAAGAATGTGCAGATAAGTATATTTTTACTATTCACACACTACATCCATGTGCCTTGAAGAAAGAAAGATAGATAGATAGATAGATAGATAGATAGATAGATAGATAGATAGATAGATAGATAGATAGATAGATAGATAGATAGATAGATAGATTTGTACGGACAGATAAATAGATAGGCCAATAGCTAGATAGATAGATAGACAAATGGACGGTCGGACGGACGGGCAGACGGACAGACAGACAGATAGATAGTGTTGTTAAACGAGATAGGCAGTCAGCTAGATGGATAGATAGATGGATAGATGGATAGATAGATAGATAGATAGATAGATAGATAGATAGATAGATAGATAGATAGATAGATAGATAGATAGATAGATAGATAGATAGATAGATAGATAGATAGATAGATAGATAGATAGATAGATAGATAGATAGATAGATAGATAGATAGATAGATAGATAGATGTGTAGTGTGCGCCTATATTGCCATCCGGTGCTTACTATGACATTTATAAACCACAAGCCCAAGTAGTTTATAAATGTCACCTGAACCCCGAGCTTTTGCATTAGCCGAGCAACTGGTAAACTACTCCATGGATGACTGTGGCATGTGAGAATAATACCAGGGGCCGTATTACAGTAAGTGCCCCAAGTGCACAATGGGTGTTTGTGCCCGCTTTGTGTGCCCCCGGGGCACTTTGGCATTACAGAAGAAGGGGCACAGGCACTTGGCCGTCCCCTTCAGTAATACCAATAGCGCTGGTACACTCAAAGCGCCAGCTCTACCTTCAGGGGGTGTTCGCTGGTTTGCATGGGGGGTGTGCTCTATTAAAATGAGGGGATTCCTTTGCCTCTGCGCCGTATTAACAACGCAGGCGCAGAGGCAAAGAAGCTCTCAGGGTGGTATACTGTGAGTGTGCCCCCTGAGAGCAACCCTCTGGAGGTGGGAAAAGGGGTAATATGGACCCCCAGACATCCCCTTGCAGGCAGGTGCAGTCACTGAGTGCATCCACCTGCAAGGGGGTCTCTAATCCCCTGTAAATGTGCAGGTGGCAGCCACTCCGTGTTTTCACATGAATGCACTGTCCTGAGCCATCACAAGCTCGCGGCTGCCCTGGGGGCAGCGCATTCACCGCAATAGGGCGAACTTTAATTGTTTGCACCGGGTACACCTTTTAATACGTGGGCCAGGCGGCAACAATGAAAATGCTTAATATGGCCCCAGGGGTTTCATCATTTCGTAATTCTTCATACAACACCCAGACCAGAAGAAGCTCAGTGCCAGGCTGGTGCCCTGCAAGGTTTGTGACCAAAAGAAGAGCAGATGCCAGAGAGGGCTGTACATGCGATGATGCCTCAAGTCGAAACATGCTAGTGCTTGAGGTGCGATCGAATGCACAAGAAGAGGATGTTCAACCTCTCCAAAATGGTTCAGCAGAGGTGCTGAGGGAATTAGAGTAAAAACCACAATGGACACCTCGAACCCTCCGTACTATATTGTGTGTTATTCTAGAGCGGTGGTTTAAAGGGCAGAGTCCACAAAATGGGAGAGAAAGGATATATGTCTATCTACATAGCTGTTTGATACAACACCAAAAACTCAACTACCAACAAAAATAAATTAAAGAGTTTGTTTTTGTAAAACCTTTAAGGCCTGTGCTGCTGCCTGCGGTGTGATGCCCAACTGTAGCCAGATCCTCTCAGTGCAGAGATTCATCTCACAGATGAATCGTCTAAAGCATAATAGCATTGGCAATTTGGTGGTTTAACAGAGTATAAATCTCTGTTTTTTCAGGGGAGAATTGAACCTTTTAACATTCAAAAATACAAAATCAACTCCTGTTATTCAGATTTCCAGATAAATATGTAATATAGTTTAAAAAAACACATCCATTACTCAAGAAATGGACAGTTGTAACACAACTATCTATCCAACTTTTAAAGGGGCCTTTTGTGAAGAGAAAATAACTAATCTCTGTACTCTGTCCTTTCACAGAAGCAATAAACATTCTAGGATGTACTTTGGTTTAATGCTGTCTGCTTGGGCTTTGAGTCTTAATAGGGCATCCTTCGCCTGTTAAGAATGCCGAGAGTGAGTGGATATGGTGATGGGGAGCCCATACCAGCTTTTATTGTGTGACTCTAGCTACAGAGCAGTGGCAAAATGTGGAACTTGGTGTGACACAAATTATCAGGAACGATGAGTGTGGGAGTGTCATGTCGAGGGCGGGGTCCAAGTTCTGAGTTTAGATATCTATTCTGATTGCGTCATCAAGGTACAAAATAAAATAGCAAGAGTGGAATGTAAGAAGCGCAATGCAAGAGGTGCTTTTGTTTAATTATTATTTATTTACAAATGAAAGCATATCTACCAGAGATGAGGTAGAAAGAATTGCATAGAATGCACATGACACACATATGAGGTTATATGGACACATTTAGCAGCTGTTAGTAGGTGGGTGAAGAACACAACAAGAAGTGATGCTATTTAAGTAAGACAAAATAAATATTATTACTGTCCAGGATTGCTCCACGGGGTTGATTTGGGGCTCATTCAGCAGTGGGATATCCAACACAGTTTGTTTGAGGGTACCGATGAAAAGAGGCCGGGAGGTATGTCATTGCTAGGAGCTCATCAAGAAGACAGTTTCAGGAATCTGCATTTAGGGTATCTCCCCTTACTTTATTCATTTCACCATGGATTATAAGGTATAATTATATTTGTAGGCAATTGAGTTACTGGTTGAGGGGGGTGGAACCCTGCTCAAGCAGCAACAGCAATTCTTGTCAGGGTGAAATACAAGCAAACCCCAAACTAACCTGTGTTTAACTCTCTTGTAGCTTGGCACAAAAGCAATCAGGCTTAACTTAAAGGCAATGTGTAAAGTATTTAAGCACCAGACAAACAGTAATGAAGTGAAAACTCAAGAAAAATCCTACACCAATCTAGAATAATAAAAAACCCACCCACACGTAATCAGGGCTTTTGTGCTTCAGGGATCTTTCAGTGGATAGCTGTCTTTATATGAAGAAGAGTATGTAAAATGTTGCTTTATTTTATTTTTGGTGCAGCAGGCTTCTATACCCAGGATACACATTTGTGGTATTGGCATCAGTGGAGTTTACATGCCCTCTTTTATTGTTCTATGAACCTTTCCATCAGTCAGTTACTCTGGGCAGTCCTGTGTCAAGTGAAAGTACGTTGCATCTTTTTTGTTTTTATATTTCCTTTTGGTTTTGTGTTAAACAAAAGAAACAAGAAAGAAAAAAATGGGAGCTCAAGTTACAAGTCAGAGATGCACCCCCAGCAGATGAAACCACAATCTAACAATGATGATGCGTATTCAATACATGTCCCAACAGATGCTTAGGAGCCACTTATTGTACTTTCTGCAATGTCCATGTTTTGTTTCCTCCCCTCCCCCTAGGTTCTGGGTATTAACCCCGGGTATGCTCTAATTATTGGGCGAGTAAGGCTGCGTTTCCCCCCCTTTTTTTTACATTCACCAATCACATTTTACTCGTCGCCATCAGCTAGTGAACTGGATGGCGGTTACATCCCATAAGGAGGCTCAGGAGAACTCAAGGCATTCAACGACGCTCCCCAGACTCTGCACCCCTGTTGTCTTTTCTAGTCATCTTAAGGTACCCCTCCTCTGCCAGTGCTTACGCCTTCGTGTCCCAGAGCCATGCATCAATATTAGGGCATTTATCCACCATTTCACCATGCATCTTTTTGCCAGTACCAGCACTTATTGGAGAAATTTGTATTGTATTTCTCTCTTTTTTGGCTTACCTATAATGCCCAAAAAACAGCTATCAGGGGGGACCAATTGATTGGTATTCCAATGACTATGTTTAGGCGTTCCAACTCAGTAACCCAGTGGTGCCACACAAGCACATGACCACACCTGGTGCATATATGTGGTGCAGTTCTCCCTATGCCATGGGCAGGCTGCCATTCTGCATGGGTATATCTTAATGAACTGCACCAGTGTCATGGACATGCGATGGATGGCCTCCAGCTGCCTCAAGTTAAATGGGGACAGGACTGAGGTAGTGGTGACAGGAAACAATCCAGCGCTCTGTGACCAATTCGTATGGCCATCGTACTTGCCCCTCCCCCCAAGTCCGAAGTAATGAGCATAGGTGTCACCCTAGACAAAGACCTGTAGATGGCCACTCAAGTAAAAAAAGGTGTCAGGCACCGATGAGGTCTCTTCGGAAGAAACTCAAATGGCTTCCTATGAAGTCTTTGAGAACAGTGGTCCAGGGATTGATACTCTCCCAATTGTACAACAGCAATTCCCTCTACCTGGGCAGCCAGCCCCTCATATGTTACTAGAAAGCTGCAGGTTGCCCAGAATACTGCAGCCAGAGCATTGTCGGGACTGTCTAAAACACAATTTGCACGAGCAGCCTTAGTGCATTGGCTGCCAATGAAAGAGAGAGTAAACTTAAGGCCCTGTGCATTGCTCACAGGGTAAAGTACCCTCAGGGACCACATGTCCTTCAGCATCTCGTCACTCCCTATACTTCCTTTAGAGATTTGAGGTCAAACAATCTCTCTCTGTTAACCGTTTCCAGAGTCAGGAGAGCAAGAGGGGGTGGCCGGTCTTTCGGTTACCTTGTCTCAAAACTCTGGAATACTCTTCAGCTGAAAACTAACCTTTTCACCCAAGCAGAGTAAAACCTCCCACATGTCCTCACTGTGTTGCTGCCAGTGCCGGGAAGCCCGCACAAGGGTAGCTGTTCACTCTATAAATATTTTATAATAAAAAACAGTAACGGGGAGTGGTTTGACAAAAATCTGGTTAGGTAGTCCATCCTGAGTGCCCGAGATGAAGGTAGTTCAAATGTTATAAAACACTTTAAGTGGTTGTAGGCATTCTGCGTAGTGGAGTGACATGCGTACTCTTTGTCCATTGGCTGCATGCGTCTCCAGAGGTTGAAACGGCCTAGGTTAGTCATGACTTCTTTCAGTGTCTCAGTCATGGCTGGTTTAGTGGTGTGTAATGATGGTGACTCACGAAATCGCTGCACACCTCTCGAGAACAACCACAGATAACCATCACCTAGTGCCATTGAGAAGAGTCATCCGCTGCTTCCCTAAGTGAAGAAGCCCAAGGCCCTACTCAGTAAGCCAATATTGTGAGCAACAAGGGTACCATTCTTTGCTATGGAGATACTCTCTGAAGGGAAAAGTTGTACCTCCTTGTTCCGGGTCGTGGTGCCGCTGGACTTCATCAAGCATCCCATTCACTGTATTTATTCATAGAACCATCCTGACTTCAGATCTTGTCTCTCCTAGAGCCTCCACTTAGTGCCACATCCAGAAAGACGTCCGGCTACTGACAGTGCCCTCCTCGGCACTGTTGGCCTGCCTGTGTCTCTCATGCTTTACAGGGGTCTCCTTCTCCCAATATTCAGAAAAGCCGACAAGTACGGATGGCCCGGGAGCAGCGGTACCCAATCGCTGCCTCGGTGGCTGCAACAACTCTCCCCAAGTCAAGCCATTCTCAAGCCTCTTCCAAGGAGGTGAAGAAGTGGGATTTTCCAGCATGCTTAACACAGAGCTTTGCAGGAAAGAATAACATTTATTTCAAACCTATAGCCCTTAGTCTTTGTTTCACTGGGTCAAATGTATGACGGATGCATTGTACTCTATAGGTTTAATCCGAGGAAGATTCTGGTCGCTGTTCCTTCATAGGCTAGGTTGTCAATGATTCTAACCTTTTGCAGGACAAGATCTTGCTCTCTGTAGTTAAGGCGCTTACAAATGACAGCCTGAAGTGGCTTCTCAGGTGGAGGAGAAGGCGCAAGGGCCCCATGCACCCATTCCATGGTGAAGTATTGTGAAAACCCCTTGGTAAGTCTCTGACCCAGTTTACCAGGGATACCACCCGAGCCCGTTCTTCAATGCCCTCCAGGAACCCAACAAACCTGGCAGAAGCGGCACTAAGCACCCTCCACCCTATTGTCAAAGTGATGATCCCCTTCTGAGAGGGTGCAAACAGTGCTTTTTAATTTGTTTAAGTTCGGATGTGAGGCCTGCGACAGGCTTTTCTATTTTAAGGGTCCACCTATTTCCTCTCTGTAGAACTGTCTGTGGAGATTTACCTCTAAAGAGATGGTATCTATTATGGATTCCAGCAACTGCCTGTTTTCTCCATCGTAGCTAAGACCTGCGCCCCCCGTAGAACTGTCTGGTGCCCAGGTGGCTTCCTTCTCTGGCTCTGTGCCCGTACCTGAGCCTTGCTAGGTCCTTTGGCTCCTGACGCATACTTCTCCATCTTTGTTTGTTGCACCGTTTTAGGGGCTTTATCCTTTTCCATGACCAATGTGTGTGTACCAAGGAACAACAGAGGCAGTCGGGACAGGAAGGCAGTGACAGCAGTACGTAATTTGTGGACGGCAGTCTGCCGTCTGCCGCATGGACCTCCGAAATCTGCAGTGAAACCTACAGGAAGATCAAGGACAAGCTAGCCACTCCTGAGGGGCCCAGGTTAAAGAAAGTGCAGGACATGCCCCTCCAGCAAGGAACTCCAACATTTCCTCAGCAAAGCAGCTCCCCTTCAGGTTAGCTGCAGCTTCAGGTTCTTCATTATAAACTGCTCGGGTCTGCCAATATCTGTCCTATTGTGGAAGCCTCCTCTTGAAGGTGCCTCTCCCTGATTCTAATTCAAGTGTCTATGTTCTCCTCCACCTGTCAGCACCATCAGCAGCTGCTGCATCGTCCTCCAGTGCCACCATATTGAGTCGGGTAGCGTGGACCATCACCAGTGTTCCCCGAAAGCTGCTCACTATCAGAAGAGGATCCCTAATTTCTCTGCTCATTGTAGTATACCGATGTGAGCGTCCACAGTACCTCCCAACCACCAGCCTCCTCAGCAGCCCCTGATCACATCCCCATTGCTTCTAGGATGGATTGGACTGTGCAGACTCACAATGGCGTTCCTGGGTCACAGCAGTCAATCCCCCAGAAGGGGCAGGGCCACCCATACCTGTGAGGCGAATTTTCAAGAAAGGAGCGCAGCACAGACACCCCCTGATCATAATCCGAAGAGATCGTGATCACCTGGTGCCCCCCAGTGCTCCCAAGTAAGGCGGCTCGATCTCTCTGTTTGGTTCTGCATTACATGGCTGTGGTATGTGGGTTATTGGTCACCTTCAGTGGCTTCCAGGGAACACAGTCAGCCTTCAGAGTTTCATCTGGTGACCCCAAAGAATCCAGGAATATTTAGGATGACAAATCAGGCCACGGCACCACAGCAACTACATGCTATCAGACATGTTGCTTGGCTATGCCCCCAAGTTACTTATGTTTTTCAAACTTGGGGGAGTTAATTCTTTTGGTGGGATCCACTTTATGCCACATCAACTAATTGGCAAGGACTTTAACCCCCTTATAAGTCCCTAGTATATGGTACCAGTGGTACCCAGGGCATAGGTAATAAAGGTGTCACAGGGCCTGAAGCACTGTTTGTGCCACTCTGAGTGACCTAAGTAAACTACTGACACCAGACCTGCCACTGCAAACTGCTCACAATCGACTTTGCCATCACCATGTGTGGCAAAGTCAATGCACTATTTTTAATATGTGCAAGTCACCCCAAGGAAGGGATCCTGAGCCCAGGAGACAGGGTGCATTATATTAAAGATGTAGACATGTAAGTGCAAGCTTTTATGTCCCGATAGTGGCCTTTACCATTGAAGGATACTATAAGTATCCATAGGATAACATGGACTGGCACCCGGGCAAACACGAGGTCACCAGCTCCATTATGGTACCACAGAAATATGTCATGTTTTGTATCAAGCAATGTGCCTCATCACCCCTGACATGCATCTTGTGTCAAAGACAATGTGACATGCACCCAGGTGGCTACCTTAGAGGCTTCCTACCTGGATGCCCCAGCCTTTCCTGTGCTCTGAATGCCAGCTTGCAGCTGTCTCACCAAGGCAGGAATCTGTACCTCTGCCAGGAGGTGTGAACTATCCCAGGAGTCGAAACAAAGGCCTGGACGGGAAGGAGGTAACACCTCCCTCCTTGGCATGATAGCTGGTAAAGTGGCACATCAAGGCGTTAAGCTTCAAAGCCTTCACCTCCTGTGATATGCAACCGGGCTACTTCCCAAAGGAGGAAACAGCTTTTTCCCTGCCCCCAGGCTTCTGCGCAACTGAGCAGGTGGGAAAATTATGTATTCAGGAGGTGTATAGTCCGAGAAGGCTAGCCACACCTCTAGGATGGGCTACCTTATCTGTACAGATGAGGAAGACTTCTGCCATCTTTAAACGTGGTAGAATAGAGGGATCTGGGTAGAAAAGGTGACACACATCCAGGGGCAGCTCCTCTGCTATAGCAAAAACATGGAATGATAATAACTTTTAGTTATTATCATTTTATGTTTGCCTGCTTTGCGGGCGGGCAGGTGGGTGGGGATGCTCTGCGAGCAGGGCAGTGGAGGAGTGGTTTGCCCACTCCTAAAAGTGTGCAGCGACTGTTTAGTCAGTCCTCTCGGGCTGCCCAAACCAGTCATGCGCACTTTCCCACTTCTCCATGCAGGCTGCATTACAGCCTGCATGTAGTACATGCCCACCCCTCCAGCCCCTGGCTGAGCGCCGTATCACAGCTCTCAGACCAATCACAACACTGCAATTGCAGCGTTGTGATTGGCTTAGGGGAGGGAGCCTGTCTGCCTGCTTCCTGTTCCTGAAATCGGAACCAGGAGAGAAGGAGCAGTGACGTGGGACATGGCAGCGGCAAGGTAAGTGATTTTTTTCCCTCCGTCTCGCAATCACTACCCCTGTGCAACCGTCCCCCCGCAACCCGCCCACCCACTACCTGCGAATCATGCCAGCCACTGCCCACCCCGGGATGTGGTCACCTTAGGGGTGTATTAGCCAGTGGGGATAGTAGCCCATTGGCCAATTGCACCCTTAGCCCTAATGCCTCTAAAGCTAGGATTTAAGGGCTACCACTGACACCAGGACCTCAGTTAAGATCTGACAGAAACTAAGGACAAATAAGAGACCCATGTCTGCAACAAGAGGATCTGTGTGAGAAAGGTGTGATTATCTTCACCTGTGGCCCCCTTCCTGAAACTCCGAGGGATCACCCAAAGGTAGATGGTCCAATGCATTGTGGGAAGCATAGTCCTAATCTCCAGCAAGTTTCAAGAGGCTGCCATTTACCTTCTGATGTCGAAATAACTTTTTGCTGAGCTTACCGCTGCCAAAGCTTGTTGGTCGCAAGTCTGGCAACCATCCCCTTTACTCGACACTGTACCTCGAGGGAACTCTGCAAAACCTTCAAATGACATAAGCAATGGTTTTGTTGTTGACTTTTTGCACCTGGTTCCCCACCAGCGCCTTGTAAGCGATGAAACCAGTTTCCCCGCAGCTCCTGCTTCAATACCAAGGGCAGCCAGATCAACTCTGCACCTGGGATTCTCAAGCCAGGTAAAATCGAACTGACTGTCGTGGCGTGGTTCTGGGACCTGCATCACCTTTACCCACTTTGGGTTCCAAGCAACTTGACCTGCAAATGACCAATTGTCACTACTGCTTTTTACCATTGACTGCAATGATCATGTTTTGCAGTATGGTTTTGCACTGATTTAATTTTTCTTCTAAAATCCATAACTCCTGTTATACTTATCCGATTGACTTCATTTTGGTGTCTAAGTTTATATAAATTTATGTTTCATTTTTATAAATTGGTGTAGGATTTTTTTCATGCAGCGTCAATTGCTTATCGTCCATGTTGGTACTCTGAAATACTTAATATATGTTCCTCTAGTAAAGCCTGATTGCTCTTTGCCACTCCACCAGGACTGAGCTGAGGATTTATCATTGTGAATCCAAGGACCATCTTTGGGGTATTGTGAGAAAATTGCATGGTTAATCCTAACCAGCATCACCACATAATACTCCAGTTTTCTACCATTGTTGTTGAATTTAAACCTAATTTATAAAAACCTCTGCTCCTTATATGAATTAGAAGCTAATGTGCACAAAGGGTTGCAATGCATTTTCAAATGACAATTACATTTGCTCGTTTTCCATCAAATGCTTAACAAGCTTATGAAATTTGCTCTTTCACATACATTCTTTTCACTAATATTTATTTATTTTATGTTATTTCTTTTCCGACTAACAATTATTTCTTACTGTTCTTTTTTCCTTTGCCAAAATCCATTCCTCGCTTGATTTGCTCTGCCTCCTTTCACAAATGTCTGTGTGTCGGCGCTCTCCTTTCCTTTCCTGTCCTTTTGCCTAAATGGCTGCTTCTTGTCGTGTGTCTCGTTGCTGGTTTGCATGGTTTTTCCAACACCGTTGTGTTACTCGGTGTCTGTGCCTCTGTGATTCGCTCTCCTCGACCTAGGAGTGACAGCTCTGAGACAAAGGAAGAGTAAGTACTTACAATCTGTTGCTCTGTCATAATCAAAAAAGTTCTGCAATGTTTCTCCATGCTTTCTTTTCACTTCGGCGCTTTAAAATGGTGGCTCTTTATTGTTTGGATTTTAATGCGAAAATCGAAATTAGCGAAGCCTTGCATCTGTCTCTGTTCATTAGGGAAAGCTAAAATTACAATTTGATACAAATTTACGACGTACATTTGGCATTTATAAAGCTTCTGCACACTGGCAATCTATAGTTCATCATCACGTCCTCACATTTAAAAATGGGTCTACAACACAAACGTGGTCTATTGTGCTCCTGCCTTTGGATTTTACTTTCCTTTCCATCTTTTTTAAACTTTCCAAAAAATAAAGAGTAGTAATGCAAAATTTGTAAAAGAAAAACAAAGGTATTTAGTGAGATAGGAGTATGGTCCAAGACAAATAATATATTACATTTATGGGCAACTTCTGAGAACAATGTGGGGCCTTTTAAAAAGTGAATGATGAAACATGAATGTAAATACAGATTTTGGACATAATATTTGGATTGTTTTACAAGCTTTCTTCTGCTGCCCTCACACATTCAGTCCCCCTTCACGTCTCCTGCTAAACTAAGCATTAAATACATAGCCAAATGATTTAATAACATTGAACATATACATGCATCATTAGGTAATATTAATAAGATTACCACTGACTTTTTAAAAGATTGTCTGCTTTTAAGAGATGTGTGAGATATACATTTTACAAATAATCATTAACCGAGTAAATGTCCTCATAATTATGAGATTCCTTTGGCCCGAATTGCCACACAGTAGACAAACTTCCACCGCCGCGAGGCAATGCAATTAGCAACAATGAAGAACTGAACCAGAAGATTTTGGCAGGACTTAGCCTGCCTTTCATCGGCAGCGGGCTGATTGCGCAAATCCGATATACTAAATGGAGACAACATTGTGTGAAATACATGTTTTTCATGGAAAGACAGGAGCATTTCAGCCTAGTAAGTGTATAATGGCCGACTTTTGATGGAGTTTTGTCACGTTTACAGTGTTAAATAGCCGGTTTGCGAACGGGGCTGCCTGTGTGGGATACACAAAGATGGTTCTATATTTTTATGACTTTATTGCTTCCCAGCTATCCCTTCACAGATCTCCCACAAAGCATGAAATATATGAGATCACCACTTGAATTGGGGGTAGGGGTTACATTTACAAAAATGTGGAAAGATTTGTGTAGGCTATGCCATGACTCATATAAGGCTATGGAAACAGGGGCATAGCTTGAATTGGTGCAGCAGGTTCAGTGGCACTGGGGCCCGCTCAACCCTGATTATCGCTGTATCGCATGATTCAACCAGCAGCCAGGGCTCCCTTTCCTTCCTTGCTCTAGGACCCATAACACAATGGCTATGCTACGGTACTGTTCACAACTGTTTGAAAATGTATCTGTATTCTCTTGAAGTGCCTGTGTATCACGGATGCCAATCCCAAGTGATTGGCAGTGCCCACGACTTTGGCAAGCATTTCACTGCTCACCTTTGTTTCTATGTTTTAAAGCATTTTCATCCAACTAAACACAAAAACAGAAGAACGTCCTCACTTACTTTATTTATAGCGTTAGAAGTAACATTGTGCATTGCTGATAAATATTGAACAGAAGTATTTTACGATGTGGCACAGTATTAACATCATTTCACATATATGTATTCATAAAATACTTAAAGGAATTGACGACCTGTCCAGTTTATTCTATCACTTTAGGACAGAGGAATTCAGAAAGGGGGTTCCTAGTTAGAACCTCAATATATACTATATATACTCATGGTATTGTAGCGTCCTCCCCTGCCCGGGAACATGCAAATGAACGCGCCACACACGGAGCTCCGTAACAGATGTCTTTATTCCTTCTTGTACGATCGCACATTGCACATCTTACATCATATTTCTAATAGCCACACCTTAACACCTCCCAACAGACCACGTACCTTCCTTTACAGAGTCTGCCAAGAATCACAAGAGTCCTACCGCTCCTTACATCAAAGACACTACATGTTCTCCTTTGTTAAACAAAAATACAAATAACAATTAGCATCACATTTCCTGAATGAGTCATCGAGGTGCTCATACTGGTCTGCCAGATCGGGTGGTATGAGGTAGTTGAGCTGCACCTGGACTAGGCATCAATGACGTGGCCTCAGATGCTCGAACAGGTCTTTCAGGCCGAGTCGTCTTGCTCACGACCTCAAGGGCTGTCGAACAGAGAGGCAAATGTTTAAATTGTGAGAAGTCTCTTGTGAGGGATTTTCTGGGACAATGGACTGTCATCATGTGTCCCTTGCTCATCACAACCTTCAAAGGTTTAGCAGCAAATGGAGTGTCCATTTTCCACTTCCATTTCTGTTTCACTATTACCACTTCGTCATTATCGAAGGCTATTTCTTGAGAGCACCAGCGTTGATCAGCATAGGACTTCATCTTGTGCTTTCGCGAAATGTCTGTGACATGTACCTCTTCAGCATTCACTGATCGTTTGGGGTAGCTTAGTTCCGATGGCTCTCCCAAATAGTAAGGTGGCGGGCTTTCATTAGTTGTGGAATGGGAAGTCAATCCATAGGCATGAAGGGCTTAACCCAGGGCTTGATGCATACTAATTTCCTCCATTGATGTTCATTGGATCACTCTCTCTTAAGGGTATCCATGAATCATTCAACAACACCAGTGGCCTGAAGCCACAGAGGTGTGCTCTTCTGATGCTTGACATTGCATCAAATGAGAAATTCCTTGAATTCTCTGCTATTGAAAGGTGGGCCATTGTCGAAATAGAGAACAGCAGGAATGTTCCAAGCCGAAAAGATGGCATCAAGCCGCTCAATGACCTTGCCATGGGTTATCGAAGACAAGTCCTCCACCAGAGTAAACCGCGAATATTCATCAATAACTACCATGAGATGATGTCCATTTTTCAAAATCGACTTCAACACTTTTCCAGGCGTGCGCAGGTAGGTCACACATTGTGTTGCATCATTTTGGGGGATAAGCAGTTGCAGAGATGGCATGCTTTCAGTTCTTTCTCAACCTGTTCATCTAGGCGAGGGAACCAGACATGATCTCTTAAAGCTCTTTTAGTGACTACAACACCATGATGTCCTTCACGAGCGAGTTTCATGACTTGCTGTCTCAGGCTCTGGGCTATGACAATTCCCGAGTCTCTAAATATGATACCCTCTCAAGTGACAGACAGTTCATGCTGCACATTCTTGAATCATCGGCAAAAGGTCAAATATGTGTCTTCCACGATCGAGCTGAAATGGTGTCTGTATTGGTGGCAGCAATAATCTGTTCAATGTATAGAGCTGATGGCGTGTTAGATCTCTCAATGAAGTTGGCATAATTCTCAGCCACTTTGGACATTGAACTGTGGTGATGCAGCGGCACTCGTGAAAAGTAATCAGCAGGGTTTTGATCTTTTCCCGGCTTGTGCACAAATTCATAGTCATACTCTTGTAGTCCCAACTCCCACCTCTCAATGCAAGGGGACATCTTAGCCTTCGGGTTTCCAAAGGTAGTGCGCAACAACTGGTGATCCAAGATAATGGTGAAACGTTTTCTATACAGAAACACTAGAAAATGTTTTCAGGCACACACTACAGCCAGACTTTCCTTTTTCAGCTGGGAACAGGCATGTTCAGTCTCAGACAAGCTTCAACTGGCATAGTCCACAATGTGTCCCTGAGCATTTGGATGTTGAGCAAAGATTGCTCCCAGACCAACTGGGCTCCCTTTTACTGTGATCTCAATATGCAGTTTGGGGTCAAGATAGGCCATTTTAGTTGCATTCTCAATTGCATGTTTTATTCCTTTGAAACTCTGGTTGCACTCAGGAGACCACTGATATGGGGCATTTCGCTTCATCAACTTTCTCAATGGAGCGCTCATTGATGCAAAGTCCAGAATGTATCTTGAGCAATAACTGGTAATTCCTAAAAAAGATTGCAGCATAGTTACATCTTGTGGTGGGCAGGTGGATGACAGTGCTTGCACCTTGTCAGGGTTAGGAGTCATTCCCCCGTCAGAGAATATGTGCCCGAAGAATTTAAGTTTGGTCTTGTGAAACTCACACTTTGCTGCATTCAGAGTGACACCTGTATCAGCAAGTAGCTGGCACACTTGTGTGAGAGCCTTGTCATGCTCCTTTTGTGTTCTTCCAAATACCAGTATGTCAACACTTTAATTAAATGTAACAGGTTGAATTGTTTGACGTATAACATCCTGGAATATTTCTGCAACCAATGACACGCCAAAACTCAGTCTTTCATATCTGAATAAACCAACATGAGTACAGATCCAGACGAGAGAACACTACGACTCTGTTCAGCTGCATGATCATGTCTGCTATGTTTGGACCAGGACGTCTTTCTCTCTCAATTGCTTTATTGTCCTGGCGCATATCAACACAGATGCGCACTGCACCTCCAGACTTCATTTTTGGAACCAACACTATGTGTGAAACTCATGGCGTAGGACCGGTGGAGCTTTCAATGATGTCGTGCTTCAACTGTGTTTCTAGTTCTTTCTCAACGGCTTCTTGTAAGTCAAAAGCAATTCTACTGTGCCGTTGTGCAACATGGCGATTGCCCTCATTGATATGAAGTTGCACTTTCATTGTCTTGAGTCTTTCTAAACCATAAAACAACGATGGGAATTGATTCACAATTTCACTCTGGGCATGAAAGTAAAAGTTGAGGGATATCAGTCCCATGTCAGCAGCTGTGGCAAACTGAGCAGACAGGTACTGGATGAAGTTCCTTTCCCTGGACAGGAATTGGCACTTGCACTGATGTCATTTTGTGTCACATGGTTGCTGTGAATGACTCTTGACTCTAACAGTTTTGAAATGGCCCATGTGTATACCTTCGTGATTGACAGAGTGAGGCGTGGTACAGGAGATACGCTGTTGAACTTCTTCATTGGCATGATGTTAATCGACACACCACTAACTATAATGAAGGTTATGGGGCAACCATTCACCTTTAAGGTAATCTTGGAGCAGTGTCCAAAGGAATCTGATCACTTTGACTTGTGGCTCTTTTCTGACTTTTGATCTTCATTACAAGCAGCTGATCCTGCACTTGCATGTTGTTCCTTAGTTTCCATCATTACTGCACATCCATCGTCTTCATCAGCGCTTGATAATGACTTTAAAGAGTCTTTAGATGTTGAATTTGATGATGAATGACTTGTTTAGTGTCTATTTGTTGTAACTAATGTTGCCTTTAGGCTTTGTTGGCGGGGTGAGAATGTTTCTGCAACTATCTGGCACCCTTTTTTTTCTTCTCGCTGTGAAGTATTTGTTTTTTCTTTCACTTTGCAGACCGTTATGAAATGGTTTTCCTTCCCAGAGCCTTTGCATGTCTGTCCGATGGCGGGACATTTACCTTCATGTGGAAACAGAAATCCATATCAGAAATTTCTTTCTCTTCTTAGACATTGACTTGTGTGCATCTACCTTGGATTTTTGCCCGCTTTTCATGATCAGTGCTGATTCACCTTGTGTTGTTCCAGCTTCCATATCAGCAGGCTGTCGATCTGCATGTTGTTCTGCCCTCACGGCCATTAGCACATTTTCTAAACTGAGTGTCTCTCTCAACATGCGTCTTCTGAACGAGTCTGAAAGTCAACCATTGATGACTCTGAGACCCATGGCTTCTTAATCATTGAATTCATTGAACTTGCAGTGTTTAATAAGCATGTCAAGTCTCTCAACAAACTCACCCATTGTTTCACCAGCTTATTATCTTCCTTGATTGAAAATGTACCTTTAATAGTCGACATTTGTCATTGGATTAAACTTGGCTTCTAACGCTTCCTTGATTTGACAGTATGATACTGCATCAGTTAGTGATATATCTTCTTTATCACTTCTTTCACTCCCTCACCAGCAAGGTTCTTTACATTTTTGATGATTTTCTTATAATCTGCTCCTTACAGCGCGTCAACGAAATCATCAAATGTCTTGATTCATGCAGTCCACCCGGAACCAACATTCTGCTTCCTCACCGTGTCAAACTGAGGTGGTGGTTTCAGAAATGCAGCGGCATCATACTTCATGCTCTTTTCCACTGCAGTTGAGAGCATATGCTGTTCACACAACTGTGGCTGTTCACGTTTACCTGCCACTTCTGCAAGCACTACGAGTGTACTTGCACTTGGGTTGACACACCTGATCGGAGGTCGTAGGGTGCCATCTTCTTTCTTGACAGTAAGTACCGGTTCTGTCTCTCACACTTAGTTGTAGCTGCTTTCAGCTTTTTGCATCATACCTGGTTGTTGCTGCCTTAAGCGTTTCACTTCGTATTGAGGATTGCTTTGTGTTATGATGTGGCGCAGTATCTCTTCTTTTGTTCTTACCATTGGGTTTCTCTCAGGAGTTCGAATATGCTCCTCTGTAGGACTTTCAACTTCTTCAATGGCCATCTTTAGAATGGAGCGTGGGTTTGACTCCACATGCGCCAACTTCAGACTGCTTTGCATCTATTCGTTGCACACACGAGCAGTTTACTGTACCACTGCAAACTCTCAGGGAGAGCACTTTCATTTCTTAGGGCCACACGCGGTGCTCCATAACAGACGTCTTTATTCTTTCACATATGATCACACACTACACACCTTACGTCATTATTTTAATAGCCACACCTTAACAGATTACATCATTTTCTTTTCAGAGTCCGCCCAGAACCACAAGGTTCTTAGCTCTCCTAACATCAAAGACACTACAGGTATAACACATGACACATCCGTCATCAGGTATCCAGCATACCACTGTTAGGGCCTTGGAAGAGTTCCAGTTTTTGTTAATGCAGATTTGAAGCCTTCTGTTTGAAGAATTAATGGGGACGGTATTTGCAATATTCTATTTAAATATATTACACAAATGGCCCAGTCTATGTACTGCTTTATTTATTCTTGCTTAAGGCAGCTTTAAGACTGGCCTAAGCCAGGAAACATAACATTGACTCATAAAGTGTTTGTCCTCACTTAAGATTTGATTTGATTGATTTAGTTTGTGCATTTATATAGCGCACAAATGCCCAGGCGCTGATAGCAGCTTAAGGCTGCTTTAAGTCACTCCTTTCTGGTTTAAGATTAGGTCTGCTTTATGCCAGGGAAAACCTTAATATATCAAACATACGTCTTCTGGCTCAAGACAGCCTCTAAAATTCCATAAACCAATGACATTTAAAAAAAAATCAGGCCCTAAGATCTTAATGTCTGATAAATAGGAATAGTTTTACAAAACTAAGATGGATATTTTTTTAACTGTCATTGAGGATTCTTGGAAGGGATAGCTTCAGAGCTTTAGAAGGGCACGGCCCTAATTGTAAAGAGCTTCCAGTTTGGACATGAATGTTTTTGGACCCAGGGAGTCAGAAAACACTTAAAACAAATGCCTTTTGGATATTCACTCTTTATGTTCTACTTCTTATTCCGTATTTAGCTTTTGGCCATTTGCATGAAAGCTTTAAAACTATTTATAACGTGAATATCATAAGAAACAGTCATCAATATCTTATTGATAGTTATCAAAAGAAAGCCTCTAGTTTTGGTTGTTCTGGTTAGTCCTCAGGAAATGTGAATTTTTGATGGTTATTGCCTTTTGTGCTATTTGTTCCGATATTTCTTATAGAATTTTAGAATTTTTAGAAGACCCATGTAGATTAGTCAAGGAGGGGGGCAGATATTATGATGGCCTTGTTCAAAATATGTATTTTGTGCTAAAAAATGCACAATGTGTTTTGCACAAGCGCACACAAAGCTACTACTGTATTGATTTAAACTAAACTACAAGCAAAGGCAGTCCATGGCCCTACTTGTAATCGGTGTGTGGTTTGATGTAAATAGACTCGTTTTTGACATGTTAAGAGGATGAGTGCTCAGTCGACATTTTGGTTTGAGGACTCGTCCAATAAACAATACTTGAAGTTATAAAAAATCTGAGTGAGTGGAACGCAAACATATTTCTAGCCTTTCCAAACTTTAAGAAAAAGCTGTTCAGTTTCGGAAACCTGGTCATAAAAATAGCTTGAGGCTCCAAGATGAACACACCCACCCCAGGGGAATATGTCATTTAACAAGAGTGATGAAAATACCCCCTTGTACCCAAAAAATGTTTAGATAATAAAACGAGATTTGCAAAATAGCGCTCTTGTTTCGAAACCTCACTAAAATCTTTCATATTAATATGCATATGTTTTACTTAGATTCTTGTGACTTCCGGTGAAGGAATGACGTTGAAGCATGCTAGGCATGCATGTGTTTTAGTGGCAGTCAAGGGTAGGAGCTCCTATCCCTGGCTTTAACTTTGTTATTCCTGACACTACTCTTGTTACCCCTGACATATGAAGTCATGAAAGGAGTGACAGAAACAAATAATTAAGAGGGCTCTTTACAGCCCTGTTTATGCTCAGTTGCTTCCAGTTCTTGCCATTTCCCTGAACCCTTGTCAGAAATAAGAGGCTGTTGAGGGGGTAAGGATTGGACAAGTAGATCAGTCCTGTCATGTCAAGATTGTATGATGTCACTTTCTTTACTACTGATATCTTGTTTGTTAGATCTGTCAGCCTTAGGGCAGTCTTCCCCAAATGTTTTGCCCGTTTCCCTCCAGTGTTGCTGACATTTGTTTTTGTTGACCTTAGGACTCTGTGCGCTTTACCACTGCTAACGAGTGCTAAAGTGCTTGTAATCACTTCCCTAAACATGGTAATATTGGCCTACCAATGGCTATTGGCATATTAAATTTACTTATATGTCCCTTGTAGACTTGCCATATACTAAGGGCCTGTAGATTAAATGCTACTAGTGGGCCTACAGCACTTATTGTGGCACCCACTTCAGTCGCTCTTTAAAACATGTCCCAGGTCTGCCATTGCAACCTGAATGCAGTGTTAAACTGCCAATATGACTTGGCAATATAACCCCTTTGCCAAGACTTAAATTCCCTTTTTACTGCACATGTCACCCCTAAGGAAGGCCCTAGGTAGCCCATAGGACAGAATGCATTGTATTAAAAGGTTGGACATGTGCTGTTGAGTTTTACATGTCCTGGTAGTGAAAAACCCCTAAATTAGTATTTCACTTTGTGAGGCCTACCTGTCCCTTAGGATAACATTGGGCTGCCTCATTACATTTAGTGAGGGCTAAGGACCAGGTGAGTATTTCATGTTTGGTATCTATGATTTTGTAATTAAAAACCCTCTTTAATTGTAAAGTCGGATTTTAAATTATAATTATCAAAATGCCACTTTTAGAAAGTTAACACAAGGAGATGTGTGTCTTTTACTTTCTTGCCCTAAGTACGCCGGGTATGCCCAGATGTGGGTTTCCATGAGGCACTGGGTCAAGACTGCTTGTTTCCGGTCCAGGGAGGACCTGGCTTGGCAGTTCGGGTTGGACTGTTCCCATGAGGCACATGGTCAAGACTGATTTGCATATGGCCAGGTCTAAACTGGGGTGGCATGGTGAGCAAAAGAATGAAGGATTTAACCCAGATCTCTTGACTGGGGGTGAATGTTTTGATTTGTTCTGCATTCCATCCATCAATTGTGCGTCTTTTGCTTCCTTGCCCTAAGTGCGCCGGGTTTGCCCAGATGTGGGTCCCGGGATTACTGTGCCACTGAAATCAAGCTGTCCTAGCTGATGAGGGGTGAAACCCTGAAACCGGTCCTAGGATGCTTATTTCCGGTCCAGGGAGCACCTTGCTTGGCAGTTCGGGCTGGACTGTTACAGTGAGGCACAGGGCCAAGACTGATTTGCATATGGCCAGGTCTAAACTGGGGTGGCATGGTGAGCAAAAGAATGATGGATTTAACCCAGATCTCTTGGCTGGGGGTGAATGTTTTGATTTGTTCTGCATTCTGTCCATCAATTGTATGACTTTTAGAAAGTTGGCATTTTCCCGCCCTTTCTATTTTGTGCATTAAGCCTGTCCTAGGTCACATGACTGGGTGTAGTTGGCAATTGGACTTTGTTAATTCCTCCCAGACAGTCACACAATAGACATACTAGATGTGCCTGAATGAGCCATCTGCTGGCAGGATGGGGCGGGGTAGAGCTGGGCACAGCCTTACTTGCAATTAAATAGTTTGTGTTCTGCCTTCACACAAAGGAATTGTCACCTTGGGGCCAAGGCAGGAAATTTCAAGCACTTCAAAGGAAAACCTCTAGAAACTTCTCCTTCTTCAAGGAAGGCGCCACGTATAAAAAAGGGACCATCAGACCAACTCTTCCATTCAGTTTCTGGACCTGGTGAAGGACTCTCAGAGGACTGACTGCTGTTTACCTCAAAAGACTGCTTTGTTGCACCTCAAATGACCACTTTGTTGGCTCAAGCCTGCCTTAACCCTCAGAGGCCTCCCCTACTGCTTGAGCCCAGCTTCATCACTTGAACAGAGGACTACCAGAGTGACTCCAAGGGCTAGTTTGCTGGTCTCCTGATCAGAGCCGCAAGGACTTAAAAGGCTCCCACCTGGACCCAACCTTAGTGAGTCCTGAACCCCCAACTCGTGCCCCTCCAGTTCTAGACCATTGGTTGTTGTATTAATGATTGCCTCTAAGTTAAGCCTGACTGCCTCTGTGCCAAGCTACCAAAGGGTAAAGCATGGGTAAATTAGGTGATGTTTTGTGGTTCACCCTGACCGGGATTGTGACTGTTGCTTAAACAGGGGATCACACTCTATTTCAACCAACTACCCAATTTCTCACATTGTTGAGCTGATACCCATTCTTCTTGGCACTGAGAATAAAGGGATTGGGCCCAGGGCATGGTTTAAGATCCCTTGTGGAACGGAACTTACCTGTGGGCTATGCAAACCTAGATTTATCTGTAGCAGTTCTTTTGATCGACCACTGGTTTTGAAGAAGTTTTGGAGCAATGAATCTGTAGATTCTCATTTCACTTCTTACTGTTGTTGGACGTGGCCCTTTCCGCAGGGTCATCCCCAAACATTTTGCCTTCACTCCTATTTTTACTTAACTATCTAGCTTGCCGTAGGACTCTGTGCACTGTAGCACTGATAACCAGTGCTAAAGTGCTTGTGCTCTCTCCTTAAAACATGGTAACATTGGCTTATACCAAAATTGGCAATTTTAATTCCTTGTAAGTCCTAGTAAGGTGGTGCTGCATGTACCCAAGGATGTCAAACTAAATGCTACTAGTGGGCCTGCAGCACTGGTTGTGCCAGCCACTTAAGTAGCCTGGTAAACTTGTCTCAGGTCTGCCATTGCAGAGCCCATCTGTGCAGTTTTAAACTGTGTTATCGACCTGGCAAAATTAACTATTAGCCAGGCCCAAACGTTCCTTTTTAATACATACAACTCACCCCTAGTGTAGGGACTGGATAGCCTAGAGGGAAGGGTACAAACTATTTAAAAATTAGAATATGTGGTCTGAAGTTTACATGTCCTGTTAGTGAAAAATACTACTGCAAGGCCTACCTCTCCCATAGGATAACATTGGAGTTACCTTATTATATTTTATGAGTGTAATTTCAAAGAGCGAACAGGTAAACCATTCATGTTTGGTGCCTTTGAAATTGTACTGACAAACCCAATTTAACAGTAAAGTCGGATTTTGCATTACAATTTTTAAAATTCAACTTTTAGAAAGTTGGCATTTTCCTGCCCTAAGCCCATTTGTGCCTGTAGCATGTCTTGGGTCACATGGCTGGGTGTAACTGACAGACTTTGTGAATTCCTCCCAGACAGTCACACAATCGAGGGATTAGGTGTCTATGAATGGGCAATCTGCTGGTTGGATGGGGAGGTGGAGCTGAGCACAGCCCCACTCGCAACTGAATAACCTTTACTCTACCTTCACACAAAGGGCCTAACAACCCTACATTGTAACTGCAACAAGCTTGGAGCCAGGGCAGGGAAAGCAGGAGATTCCATGCACTTTAATGACACTGTCTAGAAGCTTGTCCCACCTTCCAGAACAAGGGCACTTCAGACACCACAACACCACCACTTCAGTACACATTCTGGACCTGTGGATACTCTGCCAGTAAGATGGACTGCTGTGCTACTAAAGGACTGCCACTCTGTTGGACTGCACTCTGCCAAACTACTGCCTTACTGTGCTGCTACTTTGCTGTTCTGTCCCACTGCCTGCAGCCCTCCTTCCTGGGTGAGAAGGACTGGACCTATATCTCTTGAACCCAGAATCCCAGAGTGACTCCAAGGGCTAGTTGACTGGCATCCTGACTTGAGCCTCAGGGGTAGGAGGCTTCAACAACCTTGCACCTGCCCCTGACTCTGCCATCTGTGAGTCTACTCTGCTAAGTGGTGCCACTCTAATCATGGACCCTTGGAAGTGGGCCTAAGGTGCTTTGCCAGTCTCTGTGGTTCCAGCCGAACCAACTCCTCTCATCTGCTGCGCCACGCAAACCTGAGCAGAACCAACACATCTCTGCTGCTGCCTGGATTGGACCCATTGCAAAGATGTGCATCACTGCCACAGCCTGCATCGCCTTCGGCACTGCCATTGTGTGATGCGTGCTCAGCGCAGGCCCTTGCACCTCTCATTGACAGCAGCCTTGACAATGGTGCCGGACTCAGCATTGCAGCAACGCTGTTCCTCAGAACCAGCACATTGCCCCAATTGCGCAACGCATCCCCAACTCCGGTCTTTAGATCGCAAGCCCTCGTCGATGGGATGTTCAACGAAGATGTGACAGGCCCTCGCACCAAAGTCTTGTCGTATCACAGAACCGGTGCATTGATTTGTCTGGACAACACATGATCTTCCCAACACTCCGCAAACAAGGATTGAAAGTACTTTGTTCAGTGGGACTAACTGAAGCCGTCCTGTGCTCCATTGAGGACAGACTGAACTTGTGACTTTGTCCCTGTCCAGCCCAACCAGATAGCCACAGTGTACGCTTTATACCTTTTACCTCTATTTTGACTAAAATATTTACAATTGAAAAAGTCTTTCTGACTGGAATTTTGTTGTTTTGGTCTTGTTTTATTTATTAAAAACGACTCTATTTTTCTAACTCTGTGGTGGGCTTCTTTTGTGGCGTGTCTTAACTGTCTTACTGTTTGAAGTGTTTCACAAAAACTTTACACTTTGCCTCTGAGTTAAACCTGACTGCTCTGTGCCAAGCTACCCGAGGGCTGAGCTCAGGTCAATTTAGGGATTGCTTGCGTATTCACCCTGAGAAGAATTGTGGTTGTTGCTTGGGAAAGGTTTCACCACCCTTAACCAGTAACCCAGTTTCTTACAACTGTTCTTTTTTCCGGTTAGATGATGAGTGAAGTGTCAATACAGGTGGACAAAGATATTATCCCAGGCAGTGAGAGACTTTAAACATCAGAACTTCTTGCGCCTCAGTAATCGAACAATAGCTCTCTGCTTTTTTATGGAAAGCTTTGCTTTTCACTGCAGTCTCTGCCAGCATAATATATGCATGGTGCAATGCATGCCATTAAATTGCAGCAGGCAGGAGGAGCCTAGCGCGCAACCAAGATGGCCGCGTAGGTGCGAGGCTCCCGAGGACCTCCGCGACCTCCTGAATTAATCCTGGCGATATCCTGTCCTTGTTGAGGGGACTGTGTCGGTGAACCCGAGCTGAGGCGCCACCCGTTTTTTGGGCTCGAATCGGACCCCGAACACCGGTGGGAGCATCGATTGAAGGTTGCGGCCTTCTCCTCGCCGGCCCCCCGGATTGGAGTAGTGGGGCGATCCGGGGACGAAGTGAATAACAGCGGCGAGCGGGGCTGGGCGACTCGCGTACCCCGCACTTTCACTTTCGCTTTTGCGCCCTCCTTGCCTCTGGCGGGGTCGGGCTGCGGAGCGGGGTGCGGTGGTGTTGCCTTGTCCAGGTGCCCGGCTGACCCGCCGGCGGTGGGTTGACCCGCGGCCCGGTGGTCGCCCCCGCCCCCCCCCTGACACCCGTGATTTGGTGTGGCGGCCCGTTTGGAGATCTTGGCACGACGGTGGAAGGGCCAGCATGTCCACCAAACAAGATGGCGACCGGGCGAAGATGAAGACAACCCGCCGTGGCACGGCGCACCAGGCCAATAGTATGGATCGCTATACGCTCCAGAAGGGTTCTCCGGAGACATCGCGGTCATCCCTGGTGGGCCCGACGGAGGCGCCTGCCCAACCGGTGGATCTGACCCTCCGGGACGTCATGGGCGCCATCGCAGAGATGAAGGCCTCAGTGGACCAGCGTTTCGATACCTTGGCGCAAAAAATTGACTCGGTCCTGGTGGATGTGGGCCTTGTGAGGGCAGACTTGTCAAAAACGAACGACCGAGTTGACTCCCTGGCCCACACCACAACGGGCCTCACTACGGACGTGGTGGCCCTCCAGAGGGAGGTGCGCCGGCTTGGCCAGGCGAGCGCCCTGATGGACCGGCGACTGGAGGATTCCGAGGGTCGGGCCCGGAGGAACAATGTTCGCATTATTGGTGTGCCGGAGGGCCGAGAGGCGGAGGCGGCAGATCTCTTCGTGGAAGAACTGATCCTGACCCATCTCCAGCCCCGGGGGCTGAGTAAGCTTTTTGCGGTGGAGCGTGCCCACCGGGTCCCTGGGGGCCGCCCTAAGACCGGTGCACCGCCGCGGCCTATTATTGCCCGGATTTTTAATTTCAGGGACAGGGACGCCATCCTCCAGACCTCCAGGCAACAGGGACCGGTCAGGCTGGACAACATGGATGTACACTTCTACCCAGACTTTACTCCGGCGGTCCAGAAGCAGCGACAGAGCTTTCTTGGTATTAAACGTCGCCTAAGGGACCTAAACCTCAAGTACTCAATGCTCTTTCCGGCTAAGCTGAGGGTGGAGGTGGATGGCCGTGCGCACTTCTTCGACCGGCCCGAGGTGGCTGGGGACTGGTTAGATACTTTGCCTGGAGATCGGGGTGGGGGGGGCGCGGCTGGCGGGGAGGGCCCGCCGGATCAGAATTGAGGGGTGACTGTATAGGCCTTGCTCTGGATATTGTTCCTTTACCATATATTGCTTTCGTATGTTCCCCTCCCAGGGAGGTCGGGTGGGGTCTGCTGGGGGCTTCCCTCCTCCTCGGGGGGACTAGTTAGTACTTAGCTATGGGGCGACAGGCACACTGCACTTTGGGGGGGCTGTCTGGGCTCATGCAGGGGTGCAGGGAGGGGGGAGTTCTGTTGGGACCGGGGGGTGGGGGGGGTGTGTTGTTTGTTAGCACCGCAAGGCAAACCCGCAACTGTTTTGTTGTTTTTAAGGTGCTCGGTGGGGGGCGACCGATTGTTTTGGCGTATGATGGGGGGTAGGGATTTGATTGTGTTGTCATGGAATGTTAACGGCCTGGGGGATAGGATTAAGCGTGGTGTGGTCCTGCAGTATTTAAAACGTATTTCTCCAGATGTTGTCTTCCTGCAGGAGACACACCTTATAGGTAACACCTTTCATGCAATGAATCGGCGGGGATATCGTTTGGCGGCCCACTCCGGCTTCACTTCGGGCTCGCGGGAGGTGGGTATTATGGTCAAGAACTCGCTCCCGTTGGAGATTGACGAGGTGCGCCATGATGAGAGGGGACGTTACACTGTTCTGGTGGGACGAATGGAGGGTAGAGTGTTTATCTTTATATCAGTGTACGTCCCGCCTGGGTTACAAGCCACTACATTTGCGGACCTGGGGCGCCTCCTTCTGGACCTTCCGGGTGGCCTGTTGGTGGTTGGAGGGGACTTTAACGCGGTTGCCTCTGGGTCTATGGATCGCCATCCCCCTAGGGACCTCCCCCGGGCACAGGCGTGGCTGCCCGGCCTTTTAGACACGCTGGGCCTGGTGGATTGCTGGCGCTTAAAGCATCCCGTATTGCAACAGTACACCTTCCACTCGGGGGCCCATGGTAGCCTCTCGCGGCTTGATTACATCCTTGTCCCGGCGGCCCAGGCAGGGAGGGTGGGGGAGGTGCGCCATTTGGCACGGGGTATCTCAGACCACTCCCCATTGTTGTTGCATTTCGATGTCTTCCCGAGGGGGGATGGCAGAGTGGCCCCGATCAATGCCTGGTATTTGCGCGACCCCACCATTCGTGCCGACTTGATCAAATCCTTACAGCGCTATTTCGATGAGAATGTGGGGTCGGTCCCGTCTGCCATCTCCCTGTGGGAGGCTTTCAAGGTGGTTCTTAGAGGGGAGGCCCTCTCCTTTATTTCCAATGCCCGGCGGCGCGAGCGGGAGGAGGTGACCCGGGTTGAGGCCGAGATTGCAGAACTGGAGGGTGACCTGGGGAGCGGGGTAACAGACGCCAAGTTGCATGTTTTGCACTTAAAGCAGGCGGCCTATCGGGCCCTCGTCACGGAGGCGGCCAGGGGCCTCAGTAGAGAGCAGCAGGGGCGATTGTATGATGTGGGTGACAAGGCTGGCAAATTGATTGCGTGGTTGGACAAGAGGGAAAGAGCGAGCCGCGTGGTGCCTTTGATTGAGAGCGTGGATGGTGTGTGCGTCACTGAGCCGGAAGCCATTGTCTCCTGCTTCGCGGATTATTTCCGCGAAGTCTACTCCCCGGTTTCTCCCTGCTCGGAGGAAGATTCCCATGCCTTGCTTCGGGACATCGCACTGCCCTCCCTTACGGTGGAGGACAGGGATTCGCTGGATGCCCCGCCCACCTCGGACGAAATTGCCTCGGCTATTCGCTCGGTTGCATCCGGCAAGGCCATGGGCCCCAATGGTATTCCCATTGAGCTATACAAGCTACGCCCGGATGTGTTGGCGCCCCACCTGCGCGCGATGTTCCTTGCGGCCCACTCGCAGGGCTCCCTCCCGCCGGACCAGCGTCTGGCTACAATTGTGGTGATCCATAAGGAGGGGAAGCCCCGTGAGCGGGTCACATCCTATAGGCCGATTTCGCTTCTGAACGCGGAGCCCAAAATCCTCGCCAAGGTGTTGGCCAACCGGTTGGTTGGCGTGGTGGGCGATTTGGTCCACCAAGACCAATCGGGCTTTATACCACACCGCAACACGGCGCTTAATCTGCGGCGCTTACACGGAGTGCTCGCGCGTGTCCCATTTGTGCGGGAGCCGGCCATCTTGGCGTCCTTGGACGCCACCATGGCGTTTGATACGCTCGAATGGCCATATATTTGGGCGATGCTGGCGAAGTTTGGGTTCGGCCCGGGTTTCGTCAGCTGGGTCAAATTGCTATATTCGGGCCCGTTGGCGCAGGTGGTGGTGAACGGGCGAGTATCTGCCCCATTCGCGCTGGGGCGGGGCACGCGACAGGGTTGTCCCCTGTCGCCTCTCCTGTTCGCCCTGGCCATGGAGCCCCTGGCGGAGTGGTTGCGGTGGCACCCTTCTATCCGTGGTCTCCGCTGGACCCCCGAGCATGAGGACCGCGTGTCCCTCTATGCTGACGATATCCTTTTGTATCTCGCCTCCCCGCGCAAGTCACTGATCGTCCTGGTTGATGTTTTGCGCTCCTTCGGTCGCAACTCAGGCCTGGTCATCAACTGGGCGAAATCCTGTGTCTATGTGCTCTCCGGGGAGGCCCCGGTCTTGCCACGGGACTGTCCGATCCAGATTGCCTCCCAGGGTTTCCGGTACCTGGGTATATATATCACTCTTGACCCGGAGGCCCGCTATGAGCGGAACTTGCTGCCCCCCCTCCAGCGTCTGAGGGAGGACGTGGTGCGCTGGCGGCGTCTGCCGCTCTCGCCGCTCGGCCGAGCGGCCTTATTTAAAATGATGTCTCTGCCGCGCTTCCTCTACGCCCTCCAGAATACCATGGACCTGGTCCCGGCACGCTACTTTCGCGAGGTGGAGGGCCTCCAGCGGCGCCTGTTCTGGGACGGGAGGCCGCGTATTGCTCTGGCTAAATTGACGCTCCCGTGGTACGATGGAGGGGTTGCCCTCCCGGACATCAAACGGTACTACTGGGCCTCCCAACTAGCTGCAATTAATCATGGCCTTTACGGGCCCGTCTTGAACCCGGCATTTGAGATGGACAGGACGCTTCTGCCCGGTGGCGATTATAATCGAGCGCTCTACTCTGGCGCGCCCGACTCCCGCTTGACGGGACCGACGCGTGTCATGGTGCGTGTCTGGCACGCGGCTAATGCAGCTATGGGGTGGAAGGACCGTTTGACCCGAGCGTCTCCGCTGTATGCATCTGAGAGGTTGGGCTCCCTGTGGACGTCGAAGGGCTTCGAGAAGTGGGACACGATCGGAATCAGCACGGTGGGAGATCTCTGGACGAGGGGGGGGATTCAAAACTTTTGAGACGCTGCAGGCGGAGTTTCAGCTGCAGGGCAGTGAGTACTTTCGGTACCTACAGGTCCGCCATGCGCTGGGCTCCGTCTTCCCGGATGTTGCATCCATTCCGGAGTCTTCCCCCCTGGAGGACAGAGTGCTAGATGGCCATGTCCCGGACAGCACGATCTCCCTCATATACAAAAAATTGATTAACGATAGATCGTGTCTGCTGACTAGTCTCCGCGAGGCTTGGGTTGCCGACGGGCTGGAGCTGGACGACGAGGATTGGATCTCCGCGGTGGCCTCTCCGAAAGAGGTGGCCATCCCGGCTCGCCTTCGTTTCGTCCAGCTCAAGATCCTTCACCGGGTCTACGTGACGGGGCCAAGGCTTTTACGTATGGGTTTTGCCGGTGATGGAATGTGTAAGCGTGGCTGTGGTGCGTTGGCGACTTTCATGCATATACTGTGGGAGTGCCCGAAGGTGGAGCGATTCTGGCGTGGTGTGCATGAGGTTCTACGAATGGTTACGCGTGTCGCGCTGCTGCCTGAAGCGAGGAGATGCTTGCTGAATGTCTGGGAACCAAATGACTACTCGGTCCCGCAGGCGCGGTGGGTGACTCTGGGATACATGATAGCCAAGCGTGATATTGCCCAATTGTGGGGATCCCAGAGGCCCCCTGCGGTGTCGGCCTGGAAAGAGCATATGGATTGGTGTATGTTTCGTGAAAAGGTGGTGTATGTGGCGAGGGGTAAGCCTGGGGCGTGGATGAAACTCTGGGGCCCCTGGAACGCCTACCGCGGGGGTATTTGTGAGCCGCCGCTGCTACCGGCGGCCTCGCCAGCTCCGTCTCCCTAGATGGCGCCCCTCCCTTGGCCGCGGGCGCGCGGTCCCCCAGTCCCTGATCTACTCCCGTCCCCCTCTTCAGAATTTTGCTGCTGGTTTGGATCCCCCACTTATGGAGCACGTGTTGTCACTTTGGATCGAGGGTTGCCTTGCGGTTGTGGTTTGTTTATGTTGTTTTGCGTTAAGAAAATGGAACCGTACTGTGGGCATGGAGCTGTGAGGCCTGCACCATTGATCACTCCTGTCTTCCTACTGTGCACCGCTGAGAAAGCTTTTTGCTGTATGTATGTAATATGCTTTTGATGCTCTAGCGGCCGGCCGTGTGGTTGTAGGCCCATACCTGTAACTTCTATAAACTGCAATAAACGGTTTCAAAAAAAAAAAAAAAAAAAAAAAAAATTGCAGCAGGCAAAGATCCCGATGTACCTAATCCATGGTATTGCACACATTATTACATTGCAGAGCAGGATCAATGATGTGCTTAGAAATTCAGAAGGCCTTTGCATGGAGTGTGATTTCCCAATCATGGGATAAGTAGAGCACTGATGAGAAGAATGCCCACACACCTGCGTTGCCCTGAGCATGCAACGGAAGAGCATGAGCAGTACCGATGAGCAGAGTGTAGATATTTGCAAGCCTTTTCAAATTAAATGTATTAACAGCACTACTTTGGAGTACCACATCAGAGTGTACAATCTTTACATTGTGAGGATGAATATGAAATTAGTACTGTTACTACCACTGAACCTGCTTTGCCCATAATATTTGAATGCATTTTCCCATTTAAACACAGCACTTCTATAACATAATATCAAGGAAACAAATATTGCGGAAAACAAAATCTCAGCAAAAATATTGACTTTACATAATTGCTAGGCAATTGTAAAAGTGTTGATTAAAAGAATATTGTGGACAAAAATATTGAAAATAATATAAGTATGTATACAAGTCTTTAACATTAAAATACCTTTAAATAGATTAATTAACCTAAAATATATGTTACAATATGTTACAATAATTATAGTACAAAAACATAAACCTGAAAACGTAATTTTCTTTTTAAGTTCAAATAAAATGTGAGTGAAAAAATGAATATATGTTTAATTAAAAGATACATTTCTAATATAATTGATTAAAAATGTAATAAAAAGTATACCAACCCTATTATACAAATTATAAAATAGTTGTTAAATTATACAGAATAACAATTACAAAATATAATTATTAAATCGTAGATACAATTAAAACATTTAAAATGTAATGCTAAAAGTAACATTTATAAGAAACACAAACAACTTGTAGAAAACATATATAAATATGAAATTAGATAAATACATTAAACTTAAAAAAGTGTCTGAAAATGATAAAGCAAATACAAAACAATTCAAACATTCAAATAAAAGTCCACTTAATAATATTACACAATTCTTGTATAGACGACGTCTTAAAAACATAAATAAAATACATACATTTTAAAAACGAAAAAATACTTACCAATAGGGAAAGAATTTTACTTTTGTGGGGACAGATTTGCTGATCCCTTTCCTTTTTTTCCCTTTTTCTTTGCATATAATGGCAAACATGATCACAAATCTTCTAGTTCAATTAATAAATGAATTCAATACATTAGGCCAAGGGTTACTTCCCAACTTAAAAAAAACATATTACAATTACATTTCTAATCTTCAGGATGGCAGAGAAAGAAAATAAAACAGACATATGATTAGGTAATAACATGGGTACAAACAGTTTATTAACATAATCACAAACAATCCAAAGCTGTTACACCAGTGATTCAAACAGATTGAATCAGAGGAGAATTTGTATTACAGTGTGGATCCCAGCTAAATCTAGCCCAGATGCTATCAAACTTTTAAAAAGAGCAAAACCTCCTTGACTTTACCAGTGCGAGGTCCTGCTCATAGATGCGTCTAAATTGCCCACCACTCAGCTACCCCAGGAGGCGATAAGGAATTCAATGCCCTGGCAATGCAGAGCGGGGCCAACACAATGATGATAGATAACAGTTGTTTTATTCCCATGTCTGCTTCCACTCTATCGCCTAACATAATCTCTTTATGTGTAAATTGTGGATCATAGCTGATACATAACCCAGAGAGCTGATTCACATCTGCCCAAAAATCTCCCCCAGTTTAGGGCAGGTAGCAAACAAATGTAAAATATTTGCAGTCACATAGCTGCATTTGGGGCACTTGGTCTTATCCTCACTATTGTTCCCGTCCTACCTTGTTATTCTCTCTGGAGTATAATACAACATACATATAGTTTTAAATTGTTGTAATTTTAAATTAATAGAGTGCACAAAGCCCTCTACAGTCTCTAATGCAGCTAGGACATCAGAGGAACTATTTCATCAGAGAGGACATTACTGTATTTAGCAACACGTTTAAGAACAGCATTGTCCCTATACTGTTAGACATTTTGGATAGATGGTGCATATAAGTGACTTCTTAGATGCACTGTAGAGACAAAGAAGTAGATTGGAGCTTACGGGTGCAGTTATGATCCTACAACCCACCATAAAATAATCCCTAATCTGTAAATACTTTTTTTAAAAACAGTAAGGAAATTTATTGGAAGTTTGCAACCCTTCAAATGTACAAAATCCGTTTAGCTCATAAAGATGTCCTAACTGCTCTACTCCATAGTTAGCTCAAGCTTTGCGATAGAGTCATGGAATAAATCCAGGAGCATTGGGTTGTGCCAAAGAGGCATATCCGAATGCATGAGTGGTAGAGGGTACTTCCAATAAATCTTGCACCATATTTGTACTATATCCTTAATAAACTTAAGTCTGACCCCCTTGAAATAGTTCGGATCCCCAAGTCTCTATAAAAACAATCGGCTATCTGGTCAGAGCGCTAGATGATAACAGAAAGTGATAGAGTCCTAATTGCCAATTGTCAATAGATTACGGAGATGCCCAGTGAATGCAGCCCAGAAATAAAGCTTGAAATAAGGGAGCTGAAGCCCTCCTTGGTTATAAGGAAACCTGATAAGCTGTATTACACGTCGAGCCCATCTGTAACGCCAGATAAAACTGCAGATGGCACCTTCTAATTGTTTAAAAATGGAATTTGGGACACGTAGAGGAATTGAGTGAAATAGATATAAAAAGTTGAGTAAAATAATACACCAACCGACAAAGATAATGGGTAATTTATTCCAGTCTTTTAAGTTCGTTATGACAGATTGTAAGAGAGGCTCATAATTTAACTTAACTAACCAAATTAACCAAAGTCTATATACAATTATTTAAACACTTCATTTACAGAATTATTAAAAATGTCAACAATTATTAAGTAATAAATACCTTTTTAAAATGACCAACACTTTTTGGGGAAACAGTCCCACTCTACTTTAATACATACCAAACATTCCTCCAACAATAAACAACTTTAAACATAATGATTATCAGTTATCAAACATAATGAACACAAACAATATATAAATAAAATATAATAAAATGCAATTATTAAGATATACATGTATTAATTTTAACAAAAGAAGCAGTCATAACATTTTCCCAAAATGATTTTTGGGGGGAGTTGTATATAGCGCGAACTCAACCAAAGGTATCAAAGCGCTTTACATGAGTACCAGTTGCTTTACAGCCGGACAGATTCATTAAGATTAAGGGCCCCATTAGGATGGCGGGTGGACTTTAGTCCGCCAGCCACCCTAGCGGTGCTGGGACTGGCCGCCAGTGGTGCGGCGGTCCCACACCGCCAATTAGGTCTGTATCTTTGACATTGAGGCGGGTGCTGCTGGTTGCAGCACCCGCCGCAATGCCAAAGAGGCATGTTGTGCATTGCCATGCACAACGTGGCAGGCACAGCGTGGTGCCTGCCACCTTGTGCATGGCAATGAAGGGGGTATCCTGGGTACCCCCCAAGTGCAGCCCGCCCCGGGGGCCCGCAACGGGCCCCCAAAACAATTCACCACCAGCCTTCCCATGGCGAAAGGCCTGTGACACCCAGCATCATAATATGGATGGCGGTGCCTTCTAGGCACTGCCACCATATTATGCCCCAGCTCTGCCCAGCCGGCAATCGGAGCGATTGCCGACCGGCGGAAAAGCGGCGGACCCACTTTGCGTCCGCCGCGGTACCCTCTCCATAATAATATGGTGGGGGCTAAATCTTGTTGTGATGGCTGGCGGATCGCCACCACCGAGCCGGCGGTGGTGATGCGCCCACCATCCTAATGACGCCCTAAGTGATTTGCCAAGAATCACAGGATGTTGAGCGTCACTGCTGATTCTTGAACCCAGTTCCCCAGCTTCGAGTTCAACCACTCTAGGGGCCACATCCTTACGATAGATTGAAATAGTTTTCACATTTCATAAACAAGCTAATGAATTCAAAATATATTGATAATTTTAAAACATTTTATATTTAAAAAGTAATTCTAAATAATATTAAAACAATTGTTAGACTTTAACTTATATAACATAAACACCAAAATTACACTAAAAGTTGTAATTAGTGAGTCGGGGTTTACATACGCATCGGCAGTCCACCCTACACTTTCACGTCTTGATTATATTTTCCTCCCACATAGCTATATACATAGAGTGGCGCACACATCCATTTTGCCCAGAGGCCTCTTGGATCATTAGCCTGTTCAACTCAAGCTGCGCCTGCGGATCCACCGGGCCCCATATCGGTGGCGCATTTCGACATGGCTCCTCCGGGATGCCAGTTATCAGGAGACATTACACATTGCCATCGCAGAGTATCTCAGTTTCAACGTGGGCACCTCACCGTCTCATATCACTATTTGTGAGGCTCTTAAGCCAACGATTAGGGGGGCGGACATTAGTTTTCGCACCCGGGAAAAGCGGCGGCACCTGGCACAGGTGAGGGAACTAGAGGACCGTTAGGTCCAACTGCAGTCCCAACTGATGGAGGGATCTGATCCCAGCTCCCGCCGGAACCTCCTGCATGTCCAACAGCAGCTCCACCAGCTACATACGGACAGTGCCAAAGAGGTGTGGCTGGCGACCCAGCAAAGAATTTCTCAATGGGGTGACAAGTCCAGTCAAATGCTTCACAGGTTGTGCCAGGTCTGGTCGACCCTGGCACAGGTTCCCTTATTGAAGGCCCCGGACGGCACTATGTGTTCCTCCACAGAGGCCGTGGTCCAAGCCTTTGCTTCCTTTTACGCCTCTCTGTAAGAGGCATTGAGAGGTGATAGCTGAGCCCATTATAGACGAATTCCTTTCTGACATTCCCCCTCGCCGGTTGTCCGATGAAATGCGTGACTTGCTGGCTAGCCCTATCACGTTGGACAAACTGCAGGAGGCATTGACTAATGTCCACCCGGATCGGGCTCCCGGTCTGAACGGGTTCCCCTGTGACTTCTTGCACCCACACGTGGCAACCCTGGGCCCCCACTTACTTGAGGCACTGCACAAAGCCCTGGACCAGCTCATTTTGCCACTTGACTGGCAGCACGCCGAAATTGTTGTTTTCCTTGAACCCGGTAGTCCCCCGGAAGACTCAGGCTCATACCGTCCCACTTCAAAAGTTTTGAGGTCCAAGGTCTCAATGGTACAGAAAAGAAGCTAGTTCTCTAAGAGCAGATTTGGTCTGACGACACTGGTGAAGTGCAGAGAGACGCACAGAGAACGAGGAGAAGGAGCCCGCCCTGCCTGAGTTTGCCCGAGTTTGCCTGCGGCTCTGCAGAGAAGCTGTATCCGACCGGAGCCGCGAATTTTGATCCAGAGTTGCCGGGTTTGAGCCGTGCGAGCCTGGAGCTAGGGGGGTGAGTATAACCGAGTTGAGCCGGTGTGGTGGCGTGGCGGTGCGGTGCGGGGTGGTGGTTTACTTCCTGCCCCCTGCATCTTGCTTGCCGTTTGCCGCTGCGTACCGCTCGTCGCTCCTCGCTCACAGCCCTCCCCGCCCCCCCGCTCTCCCGCACTCCCGTTTCCCGGCTCTCACCTTTGCCGTTCGCCTGCCATTGGACCACAAGCGGAGCAGAGATGGTGACTGAGTGCGGGAGGCGAGGCAAGTTGAACTCTGCTGAGTGGCGGCGGCTCCTCCGCACCCCTGGCTGCATCATTTACACTTCTCCTCACCCCCACAGAGGCAACCCCAAGGTAAGGTAACGCCAAGGCAAATG
Source organism: Triturus cristatus (assembly GCF_964204655.1). Lineage (NCBI taxonomy): Eukaryota > Metazoa > Chordata > Amphibia > Caudata > Salamandridae > Triturus > Triturus cristatus. The sequence continues at coordinate 828,462,266 of NC_140580.1, forward strand.
CTCCAGTAGGGAGTGAAGTGGAATGGAGAGGAGTGGAGGTCAGTGGTGACCAGAAGGGCCAGAAGGTGTTGAGTGGTGCAGTGAGAGGTGCTGGAGTCAGGACACCGGGCTGCTCCGCTCCCGCAGCTTCCTGCCTCCTGCCCCCTGCCTCCTGCCTCTTCACCCCCATTATAAAGTGGCAAAAGTGACACTGACAGTAAAACCAGAAAACGCAAACCCCAAAAAGCCTCCAATCTCCAACCTCCATTCTTCATGCCCAAGGACCGGGCATTAGCCGAACAGAAGAAGACAAACTCAGATAAACTCAGCTGACCAAGCCACTAGGGCTAACACCAGCTACAACACCAGCCACAATATCAGCTTCAGCGTAAAGCCTCAGGCTACCCCCGACCACCAGAACCATCAGGACCATTTGCATTGCCGAATAAGGGAGGGATATCTGGACCCACTTGATTTTCTGGGACCCCTGACCTCGGACAGCGGACCTTAGAGTTTAGAGTACGGTGCGCAGAACAATCATGCGCACAAGGAATGCGGGTTTGGCCCAGCCCCAGGTCAACCACCACCCTCACAAATCTGCGAGACACCAAAAAGCTAAGATGTTGTACCCCCTGGCAAAGGTAGTGCAAAATCCGGTCCGACCCGCCCTCCCCCCCCCCCCCTCCCCCGGATGGGCAACAATTGGGAGAGCAGCAATCAAACTCTCCCCCATCTTTGAGCACAAAGACCAGGAATACAAATACAAACTCAACCCTAAATCTGAGTGAATACACCGCAATTGGCAACACCAACAGTAGCAGTCCTAAAGGTAATAATGACATTAGAAACTATTTCCAACAATTGACCAAACCGGGCTACTCTGGCAACCTTGAAAAAACAGCTGATACACCCCGCTATGTAACTGGCACCGAAACCACCGAAACCATTGCTAACACATCAGTATGTGCTAGAATACATGAAACCTTGAATCAAAGCTCCCCATTGACTGCACCGCTTTCTCCTTAAATTTTTATAGTCATGGGCAATAGCGCACTAGCAAAAGAAAATGTTATCGATCACAGCCCGCTTCGCCCCAACAACTCAGGAATCTGCACATCAGTGCCCACAAATTTAGACAATGGATCCATGGAAGTTCTCCCCGCCACCTCCTCAGAGGAAAGTGAGGCAAGCGAGGAGTTTCCTTCCTTAACACGACACACTACAGACATTACGAATAGTTGCATACTTCTGAAACCCCAGCTGGACCCCCTGGCTTCCTCTTTCACGCCCACTAAGCCCGGGGACGAGAACTTTTTACTAAAAGGGTGTTCTGACTCAAACCAAAGCCTACTAAGTGCAAATGAACCATGGTCGCCCGGCTCGCTAAAAACGGAAATGGAAACTGGCTCGGTGCCACAAAAAATATGAAATCATCTTGCACTGATCAACGAAGCTTTGATTTCAATGGCAAATGCAGCCATAATGCACGCAGACAAATTAGACACTCAAATAAACATACTGCAATCAGTCGCTAGCCTGATCGCTGGATTGGACTTGAAACTGGAACATTTAAACTCCCTGATACGCACAGCCCAGGCAAACACGGATGTAAAGGTAAAACAAGATGACTGCGGGTGCTCCCCTATACTGCAGAACTTGGAAAAGCTTCCAGAAATAAGGAGCACCTTAGTTACGGACCTTAAGTGTGAGGTCAATAGGTGGACGAGCAACACATCACGCCTCCCCCACTACAATCCAACTCAGAGTCCAAGCATGAAGACTACACAAACAAATATGATAAAAGCCATATATAAGTCATCAGGGCCAATGGGAGACCAAACAAACAAAATAAGAACAGGAGATCCGCAGCCTACATTGGCCCCACAGCTAAGGCTACAGTACAATCAGGATAGTTCAGGAAAAACGCAGGAAATCTCCAGGTATGACAGTAACAACCTTAAAAGTCCATCTAGCGTCAGTGTCTTGGCCTTGAAATTCAATTCGCAGTCCAAATCACAATCCTGCTTAACCCCTGATAACGGTGCTGGAAAATTAGGTGATCCAATATCATCAACTTTAGAATTTCAATACTTGTCCAGGAAAAACAAGAAACAATTGAAAAAGTCAAACAAAACAAAAAATGGCAAAAGCTATTCTAAATGGACCATCAAGCATTGGTTTGTGCCAGAAAAACAGGAAAACAGAGAACATAGCAAGGTGAACCAGAATGACTGTGGCCCCACACAAAAAACAATTGCTACTGATCAAAATAGAGGCACACAAATTTATGGCACAACTACTAATGACATACCTGCTCCGAGTCTCCCAGGTAACTTAAGTGGGAATCCGATTAAAATTCTGAGCACAACAGTCCCAGTGTCCAGCGACCACCTGATAAACACACAGGGCCCACAGATTGAAGAGCCACGCCAAGATATCACAAATAAACTTGCCCCCGCACAGCCAATAGCTCATAAGGAGCCCCAATTTGTAAATATTCCTAAAGACCAACGGGAGATGAAAACTTCCCAAGTAAGCACTAATGACTCTCCGTCCCCCCCGGATCGCATCTCTACCCTCAGGAGTGATTCGCAAACTTGTGCCTCAAGTATAAACTGGACCGGGGAGGGACCTGCTTCCTGTGAAATTTCAACTGGGAATTCTATAGAGTCCTTAGATGCTACTATGGCGTTTTCTAACCAAATTCACCCCCTCAAGGTCCATGCCACAGACCGAGAAAATCTGAAAGTATTTTTATATCCCGAATATAACTTGCAGGGGAATTGGGACATCCTCAACAGAGGAAACCTTCTGAAGCGTTGCGAAAATATTCCGGGTTTGGAAAATATAAAAACAACTGACATTGAGACGGTGGCTTTCTCTGGCCCTGGGCCAATGAATTAAACAAAACTGAGAACTTTCTCCAACCTGATCATGGCGGACGCTTTGAGAGGATACAAAATGCAACTGGACAATTGGGGCATAAAAATCAAACCCCCACTTGTTACTAAATATCCAGAGATTCTGAAAAATAATGTGCCATGCGCTCGACAGGGAGAACAAGATCCGAATGGTCAGAAATGGATGAACAGTAAACACTCAACTTTACTAGCTGCCGGATCCATTTTACATAGCTCTATAGGTGGCACACAAACAGTTCAGCGGTGCAACAGTTCAATTCAAATGACCAAATATGTAGAAGGAGGCAATCGCTCCTGTTCAACTAAAGGGAACAGTGCCAAAGATTGGTCCTGGCTCTCACTGGCCTTAAACTCTAGCTCCTAATATCAGGCCCTTACTAGGCAATCAGTCGATACCACCAAAGATCAGCTACGCCTTAAACAACAGCCACGTCCAGTGTAGAAGTCGCTCTGATATCAATCAAACGATCAATATCACGACCTGGAACATTGCAGAGATCCATAAAGTTTTGCAAAGTCCAGCTGCAATTACATTCCTTGATGGAGCAGAAATAATCTGCGCCCAAGAAACATGGGCTATTTCTTCTACACCAATAGGGGACTATGCGGAATATTTCAAACACGCAATAAAAGCCAACATTTTCGGGAGACCATCAGGGGGCATTTCAATATACGTCAAGCATGCACTGAAAGTACACTTCTCAGTAATAAAGAACCCCTCAGACATGTTTTTGGCTGGCACTCTGAAAGGCTTGAACACGACAGATGGCCCAACATCAATACTCTTAATCAATGTCTATTTTAATCGCCATGGACCGGGTTCGAAGGACAAACTTAATCGGTTATTAAACAAAATTGAAACTCTGCTATTACAGTATGCAGGCATGGACTCCATCATTCTTGGTGACTTTAACATGCACGACATAGGGCTGAAAGTACCTGAAAGCCACTCCAACGGGGGCACCGGAAGATTCAATGCCGTAATGCGGGCATACAACCTGGTAACGACACATTCTTTAACCACCAAAGTCAACTCAACAGCATTGATAGCACCCACTAACAACAATCGGACCACAATAGATTATATCCTACCAAGGGCCATATGTAGGTGGGCTAATACCGGTCAGTAATGGCCGAAAATCAGTAAATTTCCCGTTACTGACCGGTTTTTAGCCCTTTGCGATGTAGGAGGCTGGATTTAAGGATTCGGTAATTTACCGATTCGTTATTTTAAGGAATCTGTAAATTACCGAATCGTTAAATCCTATGTAGGGAGCACACAAGTGAGTGCATTTTTGGTTTAAGGATTCTTTATTTACCACCAACTACAAGTTGGTGGTAAATACCGAATACCTTTCCAAAAGCAATTTTGTGCTTTGTTAAAAGTGCCATGTGGCAGACATACATGCCCTTAGGGCATGTATGTGCGCCACATGTGCACACATGCACGATTCAGGGGTGCAACAGGGTGTCAATGTGACACCCTGCCACCCTTGAATATGCTCCCCCTATTACCGATTCGGTATTTACCGAATCGGTGATAGTGAATGGCTTCCCATTCATACCTATGGGCCTCCAGGCCAATAGGAATGAATGGGAAGGTATTCCTTATTACCAATTCGGTAAATACCGAATCGGTAATAACGAATATTACCGAATCGGTAAAATTCACCGATTGTTACCTACATTCTATTTACCGATTCTTAAATACCGAATCGGTAAAATTCGGTATTTAGGAATCGGTAAATAGAAATTACCTACATATGGCCCCAAGTGAGAGTCTACAAAAACATGTGTTAAATTATGCAGTCCAACCCCAGAATGAAAGTGACCATGCCGCCCTAAACTTACAGTTATCCATTACTGCGAAAATTTGTTACACTCTTCGCTCCATCGGAGTCACAAAGGGTGAGGATCTACACAGACTCCTTAGAAGAATCAAATGGGGGCAGCTCCTAAGTCATAACTTTGCCTCATGGAAATCAACGTGGAAAGGCTGGCAGACCGGTCTCAACGACAAGGGCCATATAGGGGAATGGGATTCACTTGCCTACGATTTAGCATCTCTGCTTTGGGGCAGCATAACACACAGAACCAACGCTAACCCCGCATATAAACTGGGAAACCAACCAGCAATCAAGGAATGCTCCAAACAACTGAATTCTAAACGCAGGGCCTATCGGGCAACTAGATCTGAGTCGGCCAAAAAGGAACTAAAACTAGCGGCCAAGAGCGATTAATTACTGGTTTAGCAGGTAAAACGCGGACTCACAGAGGCAAAATGGCTGAAGATATTCGAGTTGCTTGCACCTAGAAAATCCCAAGAATTTTGGCAATATTTAAACAAGGTAATCCATGGGACCTCTAACAGAGAGAACCCACTTGATGCAAGCACCTGGACAGCCCATGTAAAAACTCTCTACACCGATGACTCGAAGGCAAAATTAATAGAAAGAACAACAACTCTTGGGGGGCAATCTAGCAAAGTGATAATAGAACTTATGGAACCTCTGGCCGTTTTCACCCCCCTAGAAAAACAGACAATTCGAATCATCTTGAAAGAAATACGCCATAATGGAGCTCCTGGACCTAATGGCCTGCCTGGCTCCCTCTTCAGGGAGGACATCGACTTCTGGGCTGAGAATTTGGAACAGCTGTATGCCAAGTGTAGGCTTTTGGAGGATGTCCCAGACTCCGGGAGGGGGTCACTGCTACACCCAATATGCAAAAAAGGGCCAAGTACGGACCCTAGGGACTACCGTATGATTGCCTTATTGGACATTGAGGGCAAGGCTTATGCAAGCACTCTTCTGACAGAACTAGCCGATTGGGTCAGCAAGGAAGAAATTCCCCCTTTCTACCAGACCGGGTTCCGATCAGGAGGTTCCACCTTAGACAACATCATAGCCCTATCATACCTAGTACACCAAACGATGGCTCACGGCACTCAGCTGCTTTTTGCTTGTTTCATCGACTATACAGCAGCATTCAATGGGGTAGACCGCAACATCCTATGGAAGAAATTGGCGCGTTGGAACATCTGCCCGAAATTGTTACAAGCCATTAGATCGCTGTATTCCCAAACTTGGGTAAGAGTTAAACTCTCATGTGAATCCACTACAGAAAAAATCACTACGGATCACGGGCTAAAGCAGGGCTGTTTCCTTGCCCCGCTGCTCTTTAATTTATATACAGCGGATTTGGGTAGCGCTCTGCATGGAGCCACTTTAGCGACTCCTAGGATTGGGAAAATCAAGATCCAGCTAATGCAATATGCTGATGACTTGGTCCTTTTGGACCACACCAAAGTCAGCCTTCAAAAAGCTTTAACAGCACTCTCAGAGTACAAAGCTAAAAACAAGCTGGTTTGCCAACCCAACGAAATCCAAGATAGTGATCTTTGGATGCCATCCGAAAAAAAAATTGATGAAATGGAGTCTGGGCCCATTAACATTGAATAGTACACAATCGTACAACTATCTTGAGGTCTGGATCAGTGAAACTGGCCGCTCACAGGTCCACCGCCATAATCTCCAGCAGAAAGGAAAAATGGTTACCTACGCCATCTGCAAACTCCATGCCGTCTTAGAAAGTCCAACAACAATGGCCATCCAACGAGTCCTGAGGGCAAAACTATTACTTTCCCTCAATTATGCGATACAGGCGTTTCCAGGCAAATTTACGCAGGATCTTGAAAAGATCCACTGTGCAGCTTACAAAAAGTTATTTTGTCTACCAGCATGCACTAGGAATACTTTAATTCGCCTGGAATTCAATCTCAACCGACAATCTTTGGAAGAACTGGCGACTCTGGCGAAATACTTTTATTTAACAACTGTGGCACCAGGGAATTCGATGAAGACCGTTGTAAACAACATTTTTCAACAACCTGGCAATCCATGGTCAACTGGCTTTGCTTCAGCCAAATAACTTTTGAAGCTAGCCACAGAGAATTGGGACCCCAACATAATTAACTACACCACCAATACTTTCGCTCAGTTCATTGCAGCATTTCCACAGGCTTCTCCTAGTGAGACGAGGCTGCATTGACTCCACTCCGTGGTTTCGTTGCTCCCGCCACTGTTGGTCGAGGTCTGCACTGCGTTTGGCTCGGCTCACCTCGCTCACCTAAGGCCCCCGGTCCGGACCCCTCGTTACTGCCCCAAGGTGCTTACTCCGGCGGATAGGCTGGTGATTGTGCCCTGGTTGTGGTGGTAGTGGCAGGAAGCGGAGGACTGAAGCTTTTTGCAGTGGCGAAGCCAGCATTTTGATCCCGGACTGGTGGACCGGTGGAGGCAGCTGAGAAGTGCACTCGAGGTAACGAAGGGGCTGAAGGAGGAAACTGCCTTGCTTTCTGAGCACTCCCTCCCGAGATCTTCGTCTCCGATTTCTGGGTTCCCCCGGCAGAAATCGCCAGGTTATGTTGGAAGGTGACAGCTGACAGCTGAGTAATTCTCGGCGTTGAACAGTGGAACAGAGCGAGCAGCTGGAAAAAAGCTGGGAGGAAACCGGGAAAGTTGCGGGCAGCTGGGCAGCGGCCTTTAAGTCCCGGTCTTGTTCCTGCTTCGTTCCGCTCCGGTTACTACTACTGCCTGCACTACCTCCCAGAAGGGGAGAGCGTGGGGGTCACTCACCCGGCTCCCACTTGATCGAGGTGAGGCAAGGCGAGGCTGTGTAAAGGTGCTGGGGGTAAAGCAGAGAACGACGCATAAGCGCACGAGCGCAGCTGCTATTAGAGGCAGTTGCAAAGTAAGAGCCCGGTGTAAAAAAAAAAAAAACACAACAAACCATAAGGAATAGGGGGGTACAAACCAATAGAGACATAGAGCTTATATCTTAGAACAGCATTAGAACAGCTCAGGTTGTACCCCCTCCCCAAGGGCTCATTAGCTCACAAACAGGTAACAGCTGCTAGTCCGGTATTGGTGAAATTATAGCGTCACTCCAGTGTTACCCACCGAGTTCAAGAGCAGTTGGATATCGTTGGACATTATTGCTGTATCACTTTATCACTGAAAATTGCTGAAAACTGCTCTAAATCACCACAAAACTCTGTTGCGTACTTGGTTATTACATCATCGTGCACTACCGTGCCTCATTTACTTCTCACTTACTTCTCTCAAGTCCTTTGAAGTCCTTAAAAACCTCTCCAATAAAAAAAAAAGGTTATTTTGGATATTGCAAACATTACGACAAACATGGAAAGGACATAGGGAAATTGGGAATTGTTGCACCACCAGGTCGCAATTTATTGTCACCTAGCAGCACAAGAGTTGAACAAGTAACAAGTAACAAGCTGCATACCGTGTCCACGCACCACAACGAAACATAACAAATATCAAATACATCAATTGTGTATAAAACGGAAAAGATAGCAAAAAGCAATGAGATCAGGCAGAGTGAGGCAACCACCTTCCAACTCATCCAATATAAAATCAAATTCCAAAATCAACTCCCCATCCAAACCTCGGAAAAGGAAACTAGAGTCAACATCTTCGCCAATAAATTTAAGCTCCACCAAAAACGGAGAAAGTAAAAAAACGGAAAACAGGGAAGATGCGATGTCAGTTATTAACCAAGAACCAAGAACTAGTCGTGAACTAATTCCCACTTTGGATTTTAACAAACCCTCAAACATAAAGTGTCACAACAACGACAACAAATTTATCGTATTACCCTGTCTAGCGACAGCTCCTCAACGATTGCAGCAACCACAGGAACCATCCCAGGTATTTCCGCCTTCGGCATTTAAATCACCATCAATGGGTTAAAACAACCTTATAACCATTGAGGGAACGCCAGTGAAGAAAAAGATAAGTTTTTTCCAACCAAAGATATATACGAAGTTTTCTTTCCTAAAAGATCCTGGATCAGCAATTTTTTCTAAGACAGGGAGCATCAAGGGCCTCCACGCACCGCTCCTACCAAGCGAACATAATCAAAGCTGTATAAAAAACGCCAACAGCAACCTAACAGGCCCCCCCAGGCAAGCTGGGCCTTTGAATACATCTAATATTGAGGTAGCTGAAGCAAGGTCAGTACCAACCCCATCAAAGGTAAAAAACAGGAAAGTGGGCTCACTTACCCACTTAGCAACCCTGGCAGTCCAAGCAATTTCCAACCACATAAATTTGGGAAAAGAGCCGACCAATAAATCCGTTATCAAAAATTGGAGCCTACCAATCGCCAAAATCAAAGAAATCAAAGAAGGTAACCCAGGATATTGAAGAAATACTAATATTGCAGCAAACCAAAATAATGGAACAAGGAAACAGAACCCAGTGTCATCAACTGGCCAAAATCTCTTGGATCCAAAACCAGACATCTCAAATAAATCTTAATAGCAATATAGGAAAAATTGTATTAAATGATAGGTCAGCAATACTCACTTCACCTCAATGTTGCACCTTACCACAGTACAACGATTTTCAACCCACAGACAACTATGCAAATAACGACATGTCCTCCATAGCAGCACAGGAATGGGAGGAACTAGTTGCAACCTACAATCAGAAATCAGTCGGATGCAGTCCACCCATCGACGCATCACCAAGACTGGATAAAGCTAACAACATTGATAATCTGGGCAAAGATTCAATATGGGCAATAATTTTGAAAACTCTGCAGCATTCGACTACGGCTCTAGAATTTCAATCTCAAAAAATGGACTTGCAACTCATAGTTCTGCAGACAATGGCGGACACAATTTCAGGAATTGACCAGAAAATTTCAGAATTAAATGGTCTCATAGAAAGAGGCCAAGACGCCGTCTATGAGTCCCAAACAAACCCTCCACAATTGCAAACTTACGACCCGATCTTGGACAAATTATCATCTTTACCAGCAATGCTGGGAGATTTGATAAATGACCTAAAACTGACAGCCTCACAAACTCCGATCCCACAAACTTCGGATCCACCGCCAGAGTCCTTATTGACACACATAAACCGAGAGACCGAGCCGTCTGCCGAACAGAGCTTAACAACCAACTTACTCCTAAAACAAACATCACCTTTTGACCCGTTGGATACTGCCCCTACGATTATTTCCACACTCATAGATAATTCAACTCTAACAAACAATCAAGCTTTGAATAAAACTCGTAGAAAGAAGAAAAGGAAAGGAAGGAACAGCTTGTCAATGAACGAAAGGCATTATAAAGAGACACAACTGTATCCTCCCACCTTAGCAGCGATTCGCAGACGAAAAGCAAAAAACAATGATCAATCATCAGCCTCTTATAAGACCACAGGTAGCACTTCTTCACCATTTTTAGAATCCTGCGACAAACAGATAACCAGTTCGACTCAGGAAATTGTCCTCAAAGAACTTGAACAGGAATGCCCTCAAACCAAACTAAAGCAATCGGTACATAATGCTCACAATGTTTAGCCAACATTTGTTGAACATACTTGAATAATAAAAAGTGCGGACAACGCTGCAGTCATCAAAACAGCGTTGCCGCATCAATCAAAATGGCACATAAACAGCAACACAAGGCCTCAAAAGGCAGATAACATTCCAACGGAGCAACTAAACCACTTAGACACAATACGCTTAGCACGTTCCCCTCAACCCTTCCACCAAGATAATGCGGGACTTCCAGTAAATCTAATAGCACCTCAGTATTTGCATAGTCAGGCATCAATCCTTTTCATTCCTGAATACACATCCCGAGGTAGGGATGATATATTAAACAGGGGTAACATACTAAGATTTTTGCACTCAGTCACTACCCTAGAAAATATTAGCCCTTCAGAACTTGCACAAATAGAGTTTCAGCCAAACACCGAACCCCAACGCCCGGAAATAACGAAAGCAACCTGGAACTCCGCTGAGACAGTGAGTAAAATCATGGAAGAAGAAGCAACATTCCAACAATGGGGGATAGAGTTGAGATTAGAACAGCGCCCCCGCTATCCAACACCCTTTTTACCATCCAATAGGTCTTTAGCACCCAAAAGAACCAACTCAATTTTAAGGGGTGCTAGGAGTAATTTCCCGAGGGCATACTCCAAAGACAATAGGAAACTACAAACAGGACAAAATCCAAACCACAGTACTTATTTTTCACGAGACTGTAACCCTAATTGGAAGTCAATCCAACGCACAATTAGCACAACGACTGGCGCAACTTGACAAAAAGGGCAAGAACTAGCTAATCCCTTAAATAAGATGAGGGATATCAGTATCTGCTCATGGAACATCAATGGCTTAGCCAGCAAAAGCAATGTTCCGGAATTTCTTCAATATCTGAACAGATTTGATCTCCTATTGCTTCAAGAAACCTGGGAAGATAAAGCATTTGAACTGTTAGGGTTTGCATCATGTTGTATCCCGGCTAATAAAAATTCCACCTTTGGGCGGAGGTCAGGTGGACTGATGCTTTTTGCCTCTATACAAACAATAGGCGAAATTAAAGAAATAGACTTTCACATACCTCCCCCGAGTGCAATACAGGTGGTAAAGATTTCACTTTGGTTACGGAACCTGCCTCAAGAAGTAATCATAATTAATATATACATACATCCAAAACAAAAGCAAAAGGCCGCAAAAGATTTGGGAGCAGCCTTGGAGAAGATAAGGGAAGAACAGGACTCCGACTTAATCATCATGGCGGGGGATTTTAACATGCTTCTCATCAGCGAGGACCAAGACGACGACCTTACTCGAGATTTGAATGTGGCATGGGGCGTACCCACACAAGGCTTGGTAAAAAACAGCAAATTAACCAAAAAATGTACTCCAAAATTTGGAACATTACAACCTAAGGGCCTTGAATGGGCGTTATGTCGAAGACGACCCACCAGTTGCAACCTTCCACTCTAATAAACAAACCTCTCATCTTGATTACATGTTTATATCTTTAAACATGTTCAGCTGGACTAAAATGTTCAGAATAGGGACGAGTGACCTCAGCGACCATCTACCCTTAGAAACCATAATAAAAGTTAACGCAAAACTGGAAAAAGAACTATACAAAGGCCCTTGCTTGGAAGTCACGTCAAACCTACGGCAGTTACGATGCAACATTGACAACATCGGGTCAGTAAGTACAACAGCAAAAAACCTTTTTACTCAAACAGCCAATTCCTCATGTAAAGCATCGGAAAACTGGCAAAGCTTCTTTACAAAAATTAGCGAGAAGCTGATAAAAAACCTGCCAAACGTGTTACGCCAGGGGAAGAGAGTCCCTAATAAAAATCTAGTAACCCTGGAAATGAAGACTCAAAAACGGCTAATAAATCAAACTCTAAGGCTGTTACGAAAGGATCAAACAAATTGCAATTTGCGAACAGTCCTACAGACAGCAAAAAAACACCTGAAATGGATGAAATGGGAAAAAAGGAAGGAACAGAATGAAGATCTATGGGCAAAGCTCCATTATGAAGGGAAGCAGAAAAATAGTTCGAAGTTCTGGCAAATGGTTAAAAAAAAAAAATAACCCAGACCACCGGGGTCAAAACTCCCACATACCAGAGGAGGTTTGGACAAAATATCTGTCATTGCATTTTAACAATGAGGACATCACAGAGGGTGTTGCAACACACATACTTATATTCACAAAAAATACTCTAATGGACCTATAAAAAAAAGGATCTGATAAACTGAGGGGAAGAGGAAAATGGAAGATTCTGAAATGAAGGTTGTACCTAACCCAACCATGATCGTGGGGGAGAAAAGTATTTCTTTGTTACCCTCACACACCCTAGTGGTGTCATGCTTCCTCATCGGGTCACCCAGACCCCTAAAAGTCCGGGTGGGCTCGACCACAGTGTTGGGAGTGCTTTTAATATGTTAAAGACAGAGGGGGTTAGCTAGATAAAATACCTCAGGCAGATCCCCAGTTTCCCTTTATTTTTGGGTCTGTCTGGGTCATTAAAACAAATAAAATTGGGTCTTTGTAGGAGTGTTATGGTCCTAGGACCCTAGTGCCGACATGTTTCAGTCCATAACAGGGCCAAAAATGGTCCAGGACTTTCTTCAGGGCAAAGATGTAACTCCCCTATGTGAGTGTAAATACTGGGATGGGAAGTCCCTATCCTGTCAGTATGGTGGGGGCAGAGTAGCTGCTCCTCGTGATATATCTTTAAGGTGGGTGTGTGTCAACTGCCAGGCTCCATCCAATTCGGGGAGGTTGACTGTATCTCACAGGACCAAAAAGACAAAGAGGGCGGTCTTAATTAAGATCGGTCACCCTGCCTGCTACCTATTTGGTTCTGGTCCTCGGCTTTCGTACCTCATGCAGAAACCATGTGGCCCAAAACTGAAGGCAAAGAAACCAGCTGCACACCCATAAGGTTCCAGGAAAAGTGTGAGAATGGGTCTACGACTTCACCTAAACTCGATAAATTAGTACCAGCGGCAGAAGTTTCGATATGTGCCGAGCAATGGCAAAATTTAATTATCCCAGCCGACGTAAAACGACAAATAAAAAGAGGGCAATCTACGGGAGCACCGGGCCCAAATGGTATTCCACCCATGTTGTACAAGGAAGATGTGGAATTTTGGAGCAAATCATTGGTATCCTTATTCAATAGTTTAACTTACACCCAGATACTTCCTGAGTCCTGGTATGGGTCAGTTATTAGCCCGATGTATAAGCACGGTAGCAAGAAGCATCCAAATAATTACCGGATCATTGCATTACTAGATGTAGAGGCTAAATATTTTGCAGGCATAATTCTGGAAGAGTTAACAACATGGGCAGCTGAAAAATCCATTATCCCGATTACTCACACAGGATTCTGCAGAGGCCAAGGCACTACAACCAACATCATGGCACTGTCCCTGCTGATGGGACAGGCCAAAGAGACCAAGTCACCTTTATATCTTACGTTCATTGACTACACTGCCGCATTCGATCACATAGATTGTAACAAACTTTGGCAGAAACTAAGCCATTGGGGGATACCGAAACATCTCTTAGACGTGTTAATACTACTTCACTCCAACACTTGGATTAAAATCAAACTTGGAACAGGAACACACCTTTCGAAACCTATCAAGACAACAAAAGGACTAAAACAAGGGTGTGTACTGGCTCCTCTCTTATTTAACCTTTTTCTAGCTGACCTACCAGGGGAACTTGACAAATGTTCCAACCACGCGCCCAAATTGGGGTCAATTACCCTTTCCAACTTATTATATGCAGACGACTTAGTGTTAATAAGTCGAACCCCAATGGGCCTTCAACATCTTCTGAATGTTGTGTATACTTTTTCTGAAAGAAACGCCCTGCAAATAAATCTTAAAAAGACTAAGGCCATGGCTGTGAACTATAGGAAAAAAAGGGAAATTCGTTGGTACCTGAATGGAGAGAAAGTGGATCTGGTAACTACTTATAAATACCTGAGAGTAATCCTGGACGAAAAAAACACGTCTTGAATCCCTACGAGGGAAGGCGATTATGATCCATCTGGCCATCAAATCACAAAAGGCAAAACTTCCTGATCTTACACTTAAACCTCTCCTTCAAATACTACGTGCAAAATTACAGCCGACCATCACATACGGGAGCGAATCCCTACATGGGAAGGATGCTGCCCTACTGGACATACTTATGGCCAAATCATATAGGGCCATTTTCAATCTTCCCAAATATGTTTCTCCTGCTCAGATTCGTCTGGAATTTGGTATAATTAAACAGACAATAGGAAGGCGGTGCGCGTACGTAGTGACCTGGCACAAGATTCGCACCGCTGAGACTGGCTCCTTAAGCTCCAACGTATGGGGGGAGCTATTTCGACATCAAAAATCTTTGGCCAGAGACTATCTATTTGAATCACTTCAAGTCTTGGGCCTGACAGACTCTTGGGAAGCTCCAACAGACCACCTGTCCTTCAAAAAAATCGCAAAAAAATCGGCGCGCATCATCTCAGTAATTGAAGACAAGAATGATCTAGCGAAAAGAGCGCATGGTTGGACAACGCTGGGTGATTACGGGCCAGTACAACCACAAGCATATCTTAGTACTGGCATGAAAATAAAAATCAAAGAAAGGTTTCTGAAATTACGTCTCGGAGTAATTCCTATACTCTCACATTTGCCACCTTGGGAGAGGAATAACTCCCTCAGAGCAGTGCCGACTGTGCAAAACTGGCAAGGAGGACATTGGTCACGTGATCTGCATTTGCACTAAATTAAATGACTTAAGGCATAACTTACTACGCCCATTCTTTAAGCAGTATGGCATACGGACTTGTAGACAAGCTGTAATACTGTGTTTTAACCCAAAATATACCAAACTGAACTGCCAGGTCGTAAAGTTTTTTGATTTAATGCGTAAAAGACTTAAGAGCACCGGATGACAACTAAAAAAACTCTTTAGGGTTACTTAACTGATCTTAAGTAAATTTTTAGTTTAAGGCAATGTATTAACAAATTTTTAAACACTTATTTCGATGTTTTATGATATTTTGTAAAGATTTTAATTAATCATGTACAAATAAACAATTACTTACTTACTTACTTACACCACCATTAAAACATCAATAAAAAAGCAAGTAAGATCATACTATCGTATATTGGATAACAAAGCTCTGACAGCTAGAGGCTTTTATGAGATCCAAAGTTCCCCCCCACACATCAAATGGCCTTAAACCACATCTTACACAGCCGGTGGGGAGGCACGCCCTTCATAGGATTCTTGCAGCCAGACTACATCCACTTCCCCTAAAATGTCTGTACCTTTCAGTGAAAGTAATACCGGCCCTTACGGAGTGCCGCCTCTGCTATTATAAGCGCAAATCGCTGGCTCACTGCTATGCTGTCCTGCCTTGTTGCCAGCCCGCTGAACCATCTAAGGCCCATTCTCCTTCAACTGGGCACGCGGACGGCAAATGAGGCTGTTCAACTGTTATACTTGCTGGACACACTGAAACATATGGACAACTTTGCCAAGTTCATCTATCACGCCCGCACAGCTCTTATGGACAGGTCAACTTTGGCAGCGCGTGGGAATTATCTGGATGAGGGGCCTACCCAGTCTGGCCCCCATTGAAAGTTTGCTCTGGCGCATCTAAAGGACCATTATTAATTCCATTGTATAAAAAAAAAAACACCAAAGGAGGTTTTAAGAATAAGATGTGTATATATATTATTCTATTTTAATTATTTCTTTTTATATTGGTCGTCCTTTTGTATTGGTTTTTATTAATCACACAAATAAAGAATCATTCATTCGTTCATACCGTCCCATTTCATTGTTGAGTTTTGAACCCAAGCTACTGGGGAAGGTTCTGGCCGCCCGCCTTCGTACCTATATTCAAGACCTGTACACCCATATCAGTCAGGCTTTATGCCACAGCGCTCCACCAGACACAATATCAGGCAAGCCCACAATGCTGTTGCAGAGGCCCCCAGCCTGGTTCATCCCGCGGTGGTTCTACTGGATGATATTCACAAGGTGTTCGACTCGCTGAGCTGGATTTACCTTTATAAACTCCTGGAGGCCGTCAACCTTTGTCCCTGGTTCATAGCGTATGTGAAGCTACTGTATATGGATCTCACCGCCTCTATTCGCGCGGCCGGATGCTGCTCGGCCCCCTTTCCCATTCGTAGGGGTACGCGCCAGGGGTGCCCCCAACCCCCGCTCCAATTTGCCTTAGCGATAGAGCCTCTGGCTGTGTGGGTGCACCAAGACCCCCTCATTAGGGGACTGGATTGGCGCCGGAGCATTCCGACAGAATTGCACTCTGCCGATGACTCCCTGTTCTTCATGTCAGACCCGTGGGCCTCTGGGCCTCGTGTCCTCCAAATTCTCTGTATCTTTGGAGAGACCTCCAGTCACTTCGCCAACTCTTCAAAATCTACACTGTTTCCTATCCACGGCGAACAGAGGAGCCAAGCCTGGGCATCGGAGATGATTATCGCAGAAACGGGCTTTAAGTACCTGGGGGTCTATATCTCGCGGTGTCCCACGGTTGCCTGGACGTCCAACATTGCTCCACTACTCCCGGCCGTTCGCGATTAAACGAAGATTTGGTCCCAACTACCCCTATCGCTGTACGGCAGATCCGCAATTTTTAAAATGGTGTCCCTACCGCGCTTATTCTATAGGCTCCAGAATTATCCATACCCTATCCCCCCATCGTGGTTTACCCAACTCAATGCACTTTTGAATAGATTCCTTTGGCAAGGAGGCACGGTTTGTGTGGCGCTTTCAACGTGTACACACTCCACGTATTGCAGGGGTATCGTGGCTACAGATGTTTGCGCGTACTACTATGCCTCGCACCTCCTGGTGCTTAACGAGTGGTGGTACAGTTCCCAGATGGACCCAGCCTACGCCGTGGAACGGATTGCCATGGCGGGTACTCCTCTGCTCCATTTCTTATACAGCAGCTCTTCCCTGGATGTGCTCCCTCCGGCTTGCTGGATAGTTATCCAGACATGGAGGCGGGTGGTTCGGTCCATGGGCTGGTGAGGTAAGCTCCCCTCTGGCAGGGTACTCATCTATGGCCGGTTTCAGCGCTCGTGTGATTCCACAGGTGGGACCTTATAGGTATATCTATGCTTGGGGACATTATGCAAGGATCCTTTCTAAGGCTGCAGTTTGATTTTGACCTTCACAAATCGCAGTTCCATCGCTATCTGCTGCTTTGTCACGCCCTGACCCCCCTGATTCGGCAGCTAGAGTCTCTACTGGAGTTCCACCCCCTGGAGGTTCGCCTGCTGATGGGGGATCTTGGGGCCCATAAAATACGGCAAATTTACCAGACGCTCACTACACATTCCAAGACCACTATTCATAAAACCCGGGAGGCATGGGGAGCTGATCTGCTGGCCCTCACAGATTACGACTGGGCCAAGGCGTTGGCTAGCCCTCGTATGCTGCCGTCTCTACTAGATTTAGACTAATCCAATTTAAATACCTTCACAGGGTATATTATACTTGTCTTCGGCTTTGGAGAATATGGGCAATCCAGTCCCCGGTCTGTCTTCGATGCGATGCAGATGAGGGGTCGTTCCTCCATACGGTGTGGGGCTGCGGGGCGCTGCAGCTATTCTGGTCCGGCGTGTTGTTTTGCTTAAGTCGTGTCCTGGCGTGGGATATCCCATTGGACCCCGGACTGGCCCTTTTACACAGCACGGAAGACATTGGGGGGAACCGGTATAAGAGACACCTCTTATTTTTGGGCCTCACCTTAGCTAAGCGCGACATAGCGCGGCATTGGAAGGACGCGTCCCAACTCAGCGTAACTAACTGGAAGAAGGCACTGGACAGGTGCATGTCTGCAGAGAATGTGGTGTTTCAGGCGAGAGGGTGTCCCCAGCAGCATGGAAAGATTTGGTCTTGGTGGGCTGCTTACAGAGGCATAGATCTGCCTCCAATGCCACAGTCCGCCGCCCGTTATCCTATTGAACAATTGGTGGTGAATAATTTGTCTGTCTAATGTATCGATATTAATGAGACGTGGCTGGGAATTTCCTTGGTTTATACAGGCAATGTTTCCTAAGTATGTACGGTGCGCATTAGGGGGTGGGGGGTTACATGTTTTTCCTTGTCTGATGTTCTGCAGACTATTGGGGGGGTTTCATACGGTATCCAGTGACATTATTTTATGCATTTCCTCTGCTTTGCTTGTCAGGCTCCGCCCCTCTGGTAGGCTGAAAATTCAATAAAATTTGTTATATAAAAAAAAGTTTTAATTAGTAAGTTAATACATTTAATACAATAAACATACCCAATAATATATACATAAAATGAAATTAATTAAAATAATCTAATTCAAATATATCTTTTAAAACACACTGTACCATATTCACCTACAAACCCAATAAACTGGCAGTTAATAAAAACATTTTAAATAAAATATAATTTTCTAAACATATTACTAAACTCCCCAAAAATCTTATTAAAATGAATAACAATTATATAACAATGCAATCATAACTTATAAAATGTAAACTAATTAAACATTATAAAAAACAAAAATGCATACTATATGCAATGATTTCACATAAAATAATATTAAATACTTCAATGCTTCTAACAAAAGCAAAGTTTTATTTTTATTTTAACTAGTATATTATGTCATATTATTATTGGCATCACAATCTTTATTGATATTTGTGTACCATCATATGTTTGCAATGATACTAAGGTGCAATACCAATGTACCTATTTACCCATGAGACAACTGTGATAAGTTTGATTATTCTTAGAAGTTATTTTATCTCTTTTCTTTTTAACTTTGTTTCAGAAACTTTATACTCAAAAAAATATCTAGCATATTTGCACCACCATTCTTCGTTTCTTCTGCAATTGAACTCACTATTTAGTGGAATATTTGGCATGAAATATTTTTAGCCTTTGTAGATGTTTTACAGAGTGATAATTGTTCTCCTCCAAGGAAAATTTCTTAACTCAAAAACTCTTTAGGGCAAGGTCTGAGAGAATTGAAATGATTACCTAGTTTGCCGAATGCTACAAACCTTGATATATGTGAATATGCTTTTAAGTAAATATTAATCAGATATGGTTACAATAGAGTCAATACAATAATTGCCCGTTTCAAGTTTTATTAAAAGAAATAGAAGTGACTCTAAGGACATTTGCAGCAAATTGTGACTTTGAAAACATAAATTAAGATCTGCTTAGGGCCCAGATCCAAATGTGAACCAATAGTAAAATAAAAGTTCAGGAGAGGTTATGGTTTTGTTCAGACTTAATGCTTGAAGCTCCTGGTGATATTGCAAGGAGCATTAGGCAGTCTGAGGAATTTGTAGTGGAAATGGGAGAACCACAAAATATATAGGTGAATACCATAAGTAAGAAAGATAATGTGGATAAAGCTAAGAAGCAGGAGAACACATACTTTAATTCAGATAAGAAATTCTCCACGTTTTGTGACAGATGCAGTAGTAATAACTAGATTGGTAATTAAATTTGAAAATTGCCCTGTCATTGATATATATTGTAACAAATGCTGTAAGAAAACCCAATTCAGTAGAGTACTTGGGGGTGGTGAGATCATTGTGGTTTCTCAAGAGAAAGATAAAGATACTTTGAGAATGAATTCTAACATAGTTTTTAGCATTGGACCAAAAAAAAATATGAACACCTTCCAAAATTAACGACGCTGATTTTTTGAATTCTTTTGTCCTCATTCACCTCTGACCTCCGTGACCTGACCAGCCGCCCGTACCTTACACGTTGCTGATTGCAGGTTTAGAGTTCCTCCTCCCTGCTGGTACACATGCGGAATAGAGAGGTCACAATCCCTCTGACGGGCATGGTCACTCTCCAATTTGGTCCAGTATTCACTGGCGACTGCTAGTGTTGGCAATACAGGGAGCGAGGGACGCCCAACACAGTCTAGAGAGATCCCAAAAGGTTTAATCTTGGGACCCATTTCTATTAACAAAATATTTGGTTGTAGAATCTGATTTCTTAACGGTTCATCCATACCTCCGCATTTGACCATCTTAATAAAAAGTCCCAGTGTGCTTTTTTCCTTTCAGACTGGATACTACTCAGATCTAGCTTTGATGTCGAAAAGACCGAGGCCAGCCAGTCGCATGCAAGGGAGACGAGCATTCCATCCATTTTTAAGAAATTTCTCTCCTGGCTAAGAGTATGGCATAGAAAAGAAAAACCCTTGATGGGCCCATAACTTCACTGGTAATCCCAAAGATTATTAGAGAGAGGCTCAGTTGAACTTGCGAGCCTAGAATGGTCGAGATAATTTCATTAACTTTTCCCCAAAACTCGGTGATAACAGGACATTCCTGAAACATATGTACATTGGATGCTTTCTCCAGGTTGCATTTCTTGCATTTGACAGGTGGTCCTGTTGTCATCTTTGACAGCCTTTGGGGTGTTAAATAGGCCCTGTGAGTTGTGAACACATGGTCTCTTCTCAACCAGGCAGGCTTGACAATGAAGAATAGAGCACCAAATGTTGTTTGTCAAAGATGTTCCCAGGGTTCGCCTGGCATACAGGCGCCCCACGGTGCCCCAGCTAATTTGAAGTCCCCATCTATTTCCTCTTCAGTGCTACAGTCCCATGTGGAGACCTCCCTCTTTCCACTTGGTCTGCCCACAAGATGTTCTTCTAAAGTCTTTCCTGTACCAATAGGTATTTTCTGGCTCTGGACCCAGCTTTGAAGTTGTATATATTTAAACTTAGAGATGGCCCCCTCCAAGATAGTGTAAAGCGTTGACCATGGTAAAAGTATACGATCTTGGACTAAGTCGCTCCATATGTTTAGCCCATCCTCCCTGAGTGGCTGTGCTAATTTATCCTTAAGGCACTCTGGTGCTCAGGGGGAATCCCACAACGGGACAAGACTAGAAAAATAGCTGAGGCCGTTCAACCGTCTGATATTTGCCCAAGTTTTGGCCACTGCCTGCAGCACCTTCAGCCTTATCTTTTAAAACAAATTGGGGTCGCCATATTTAAACAGAAAGTCCTCCTGAACCAAGCTGGCAACTTTCAACATTGCTAAAATCATGGCACCTACCCTAGCGCAATCTGGTGTTTTTAGCAGCATCCTGGAGTGGGACAATTGAAAGGCCCAAGCGTAGTACTGCAAGTCCAGCAGTGAAAGACCTCCCTTCTCCCTCCTAGGCCACAGCTTCCTCCAGGCAATCCTGGTTCCTCTATAGGCCCAAATAAAATAATTAATTGCCTGCTGGAGTTTATCTATAGCCAATTTGTTAAAGTGTAGTGGAAGGTTATTGAAGAGAAAGGTAATTTTGGGGAGCACTATAATTTTTACCAGATTAAACCTTGCAAGGATTGACAGAGGAAGGTGGACCCAGCTCTCCATAAGCTTCTGGCACTCCTTTGTTACATTAGCCAGTTTAATCTCTGAGATTTTCTCTATCTCCTGTCCTATTCTTACCGCCAAGTTCCTCATGTCTCTTTTGGTCTGATATTGGCACACCCCTAAATTCCAGGACATCACCTCAGTCTTCTCCGCATTGATGTCATGCCCCGATATCGTACCAAAATCTTCAGCTTGCTTTATTATCGCTGGCAGTGCACTAGAAAGGTCCGAGGAAAGGACCAGTACATCATCGGCATAGAGGTCCACTTTCCTCTCCCATCCCTCGTGCCTGAATGGTATGATGTTCATCTCATCCCTCAACCTCTGAGCAAATGGCTTGATATACAAGTTGAACAGGAGGGGAGATAAGGGGCAGCCCTTTCTGGTGCCCCTCATGATTTTAAAGTGGCTAGTCAGGTTGCCATTTACTAGCAGTTTCGCTGACGGGTCCTGATTGACCAACTGGATGGCTCTGCGGAATTTTATACCAAAGTTATATTTCTCCAATACAACCGACAGATACTCCCAGTTGACCCTGTCAAAGGCCTTAGTAGCATCCAAGGTCACAGCTGCAAGGGGAAGCGAATACGTTGTGGCTAGATCGATTGCGCCTATCAGATCGTAAGTAAGTTTGTATAGGTTTCTGCCCTTAATGAAGCCTTTTTGATCAAAGTGCAGCATATCCCCTGCTACTGTTCCCAACCTATCAGCTAGGACTTTGGCAAAGATTTTATAATCTGTGTTTAGGAGTGATATGGGTCTATATGACTCACATTTTACTTTTGGCTTCAATAACAAGATAATTGTTGCCTCACCCCAAGAGCCGGCCAACTTTTCTCCTTCACTTAAAATCTCATTAAAGAGCTGGAATTATAACCTCTCCCAGATTCTTGTAAAGTTCTATTGGCAAACCAACTGGGCCTGCTGACTTCCCCCTTAATAGCTAAAATGGCCCACGCTGATTGATGACAAGGTTCAACTTATGGTGACTCTTGTGCATGATTCATAATCCTTTTGCACATCCCTGGTTCAGAGGGGTGAAGCAATTGTTACCTATTGACATTCCAAAAACAAATCCCCAAACCAGGTGGTTCCACAGCTTACAAAAGAACATCCTTGTGTATTTCTATGGTGACATGAATTAAAAGGGTGACAGAAGCTATGGTAAAATGTATGCCATGGAAAGGGAAACCCCATGCTGGGTTAGCCACAGCAGGAGGAGGTGAGGATCAGATTTGATTTTTCAGTCTACATGATTCATTTTAGAAAGAACATTGGTACAAAGAAAGAGGTTGGAAAAAAGGGATGAGTAATATGTATTTTGATAACTTATAGAAGAAATTCAGTGATTTTGTTATGAATTAGAATCCTGAATATTGCATAAGATTAAAGGAAAAAACTATTGCTGTAAGGCGTCTTGTGAGGAATGTTCTTCTGTTCTGCAGGGGAAAACTCAATTATATTCTGAAACATCTGTGTTCCAAGTACATCAAGAAAACTATAGAATCTTCTGCTTGGGTTTCCCCATCATCATTTCCCTAAAAATATCAGATGAGATATGGCTCTGTTTGCACAGTTTTAATGAGCCAATTTAGATAGATCATGACCTTCTACCTAACATACCCTAAGCTGACCGTATGCCATCCTACCTAAGCTGAATTATACAACTGTGTTTTCAACCCTCTACTGTGCAAGTGTCCAACTTCAAATTGTCTTGGACAAGAAATCAAAACATCTGACAGCCTTTGTTATACAGAGAGCATGTATCAGTACACACATGTGCCCTTTGGCCTTGCAAGCTCTGTCTGTGTTTTAACAAATAAATAAAACCGCTATTTTAACAGGAAGACAGGGACATACTTGGTTCTTTTAAGTACCAGGCAGAACACAATGGGAATTTGGGAAAGGGTCAACTCTGAAAATTGAAAAGTGCCAATCTACTTCTAATGGTGATGAATGTTTATCCACACCATTAGTAAAGAAGATATCAAACACAAGGTGTGCCTTGTTGAAGCCATTCTTGAAGCCCCTGGTTCTTCTTCTGAAAAACAATTGATGTACATTCTTGCTCTAACATGTTACACAAACCTTTTTGAAGACTATCCTTCAATAAATAAAGTCAATTCCTTAAGATCTATGCTTAAAGGGAATGCTAAATTAATTTGAGGTGATGAATAAAGGAAACAAGATATTGTATATTCACCTTGTTTAAAGTGCTTTGTCATAGATAAACAATATAACATAGCTATTAAGGCCAGTAGTTGTACTTTAAGGGATATTTTAAAGCCATTTGATAGCCAGCATTAGTGGGTGTTAGCGTATGTCTCCAGGACCCTACATAAGACAGAAAGAAACAACTCAGTCTATCTGATGTGATCTTCATTGCATTAATTTGGAACCTTGCTATGTAGTGTGATTTAACTAGTAAGTAGGATGAATAGTGTTTTACATCTGGATGGCCAGAGGAATGAAAGCTACAAAACAAATTGACATGATTAGCCAAAGTCCAATGGGACCTAGCATGGGAAGTGGTATACTCACTAGGCAAGGTACCATTGTGCCATGTTTTGAGTAGAGGAGGATATTTATTAGTTAAGGTCATAAAGAACAATTAGGTATGTCTTTTACAAAAAGAAGACCCTGCTGGTGCTTCTTTTGGTCAGGCCTAGATGAGGTCGGTGACAAGGGTGATGCAATACAAGTATTACAACAAGAGTGATAAGACTGCCAAACCTTGTGTAGCGAATCACTTGCTGGTAAACCTTCCTGAGGTACGTGACTATTGTTAGGGACATGCATGTGCCTGCCAAGAGGAATACACATACTTTTGTCTCAATAGATAATTTTGCCAAGTGGCCAGAATTGCAGGCTGTAGAGAAACTTATGTCGTACTCTGTAATAAATGTCTTTGAGGATGTCTTTTTCATGGATGGGTAACAGAATGTTTAGAGTTGGACAATGGACCCCAGTTCACTTGTATCTTATCAAATGGGGTGCCCAACACAAAAGTAATGTAACATCAGCAAGGTTTTATTCTCCAGTACTACACAAAAGCATGTTATGTTTTCATCTCATGGCTAATGGGTAGGTGGAGCACTTGAACCATATTATCAATGAGGCTATTCTGTTGGCAGCGAGTGTGCATGGGTAATCCGTTGCAGTAATGCTTTGCAAGCTACTTTACTTTCCCATGGAATCATTCACCATTTGAGAGGGTGCAAACCAACATCACATCTGGCTCAGTGGTGGCTGAAAGATAAGGTTAGTTCTTTAAGTAATTCTTGAGTTTCTAGAAAAGTATTTTACAAGAGAGTGAGACAATAAGTTGTTATATACTAAAAGCAGTAGGAGCAATACAAGTCAAACAAAAGAGTGGAACACGGCAAGCCACATCTATGATGGCCTGATCCTGTCAAAGCTACAAAAATTTTGAAAGGTGCAGTTAGAGTTGAGGGAGGTGTTGTTTTAAATTTGAACAAAATAGCAATTTTTAGAGGGAAAGGAAGTCACATTCCTGGTTTCACCTAACGTGATTACAAAATAGATGATTATTTTTTTGCTTGTGTTGACCTCCTTATGCAACTGGAACACTCAATCCCCACTGTATTTAATCTTGTTGGGTTGGAAGATGAGACATCCATGTGTCACGAGGTGGGGAGAGCTGATCATTTGAAGGCAATATCTCTCATTCCTGTTTCAGCTCTTTCGGTGCCACAACTTCCTTATTATCTTGTTCCAATTCTGTGTGTCTTATTTCTTCTGATTGTTGTTGGGCTAGATGCAGCGCAAGGAGCATAAACCTACCTCTGAAAATCAAGCAGTTTATTTTAATGTGGTGGATCCTTGTGTTTTATCCTTGTAGTCCCAATTGGTTTGCCCACTTTGCCCTGTTAGTCCTATTTTCTTAACTTGATTATTTTTTTTATTTTTGGCTTTGGGTATAAACTGCATGAGGTTGAATGGTATGGTGAGATGTGATATGGCACAATATTGCATGGTAGAATGGTGAACTGGAGGGTAGAATGCTGGAATGGAGGGTGGAACTTTAAGCTTGTTTTGTAAGTAAACAATATTTACTCCATTGTTACATGCCTACCACCCACTATTACTTTTCTTATCAGTATATCTTATTAATACATTAGACCTGTTTAAAGTTGATTTGTTTTCCTTTGAAAACTTTCAGTCTAACCTGCTTTCAAAGTTGTATTGGAATGTCTATGACCCTGATGAGCATAACAGGCTTAGAAAAGTGAAAAGAGAGATACAAATCATGACCCATTCACTGCTTTCTTTGTCATTAGATGGTGACAATACAAATTCTCACTACAGAATACCTCTAGTTTAACAGTTGCAATCAATAATGAATGTAGTAACACACTTCATTTTAAATAGACACGTTGCTTTGGTTCGCCAACTAATTAAGTAATTTAAACACGTGTTAATTGCTTCTGAAATGTAATATTAAAGGTACGGTTTAACACAAAGGTTTGAAATTGGAATACAACCGATTCAATTTTGCTGTTGAAGTTTATTTTCCTAAACCAGGGATGTCTAGATCTAAGGTGACATCCTGAAAGTATGGCATAGTTATAGTACTTCTGGGCCTCCCTTCAACACCTGTGTCCTAAACATGAAAAGACCAATGTATAAAATAAGGAACACAGAGCAGTCCTATTTTGCAAACCATTTTATACATTGCTTTGCATCATGACTGATGTATTAATGAGTGACAGTGCAAAACCACCATTCACAGAAAGTTAAAAACTGGCTGACTAATATATATGAGTCAGGATTCTTTTTGTTACTCCGGGGAGCTGCAATTGCAGAAATGGAGGCCTCCGAGGGACGACAGACCACTATTCCTGCATCCACTTCACTGACTGTGTGCATATTGGCTTTTAGCAACCCCTGTCCCTGAAAGAAGATGGACGATCCCCAAAGACCTCATACACTCTATAGCTAGTGTGAATTTCTAATAGTGAATCCTGAAGCCACCAAGATGTAAATGTTCTTCCAAAGGTATAAAGTTATTACCAGTTTCAAGGCTGTGGATAAGGGAGACTAAAGCAGACAGGATGGCCCTCACTACTGCCAGATCAAACATCTTGATTATCCTGTGTCAAGACAGACAATCAGATCTTCTTCTGTTCTTTGGATACGTGCTCTATCACACCCAGGTAAATATGCTACCACTTTCTACTTTGATGGTAAGCTATAGCAAGCTATTGCATATCCTGCTGGGTATGTGATTTAACATATATGTTGTTTTGACATATATGTTGTGTACAGAGAAGGTAGAGGATGTGTCTGAATCGCAACAGCAATAGTTCATCGTAGAATGTAAATAATGTGAATTAAAAACCTCACCCCTAGATCCTTGTTTCATGATTATCAGAAGACTAAAAACTTACATTTATAGCTAATCTTTTGCACCTCTTAGGGATGATGATGGTCAATATTTTGTAAGGTTTGTACTTCCAAGAATGAAGGCTCCATAAATCAACAAACTAAAACAATTATTCCCTGTCCTTGAAACTTTAAATCATGTCAATGATCAGCTCCCAGTTCTTTTGTAAAAGAGGAATCTACCTTTGTTATTCAACAGATAATACTCAAAATCAAGTAAGTTATTATTCTGTACCTGCTTCTCCATGGAACATCAACTGATGACAAACCATGCAGCTACTAAGCAGAGGTGGTGAACTACTGCTTTGAGACCCTTGCAAGTGGATCCAGCATAACCACTTTACATAGGAAAAATCCTGGACTCTCTCAAATACATGATAACTTCTGTGACTCATGGTTGTGTGGACATTAGGCCATTTCTAATTGAATGTGTCATAAGAAAATAAGTGGCTTACACTCTAGTACATGAACCATAGAATTATTTGCCTTGTGAGTTCACTGTGCAAGGAAATTTACTGTAATTATGGTAACTCATAAAATATGATTATTTAGGAATATCTACCAATAGAGCTTAAGCACTGTATCTTTAACCTCATCATTTTTACTTAGAAAAAATACACACAGGCAGCTGCCCTTTAAAGTATCAATAGTAAGTTAATATAGGTCCTCAATTTACATACCAAGTAACATCAATGGGGCCAGTAACAAGTTTTATTGGCTTTGTTGGAATTACGCGATTTGTGAGAGAAATCAGCAGAGAGGGGTGTATTTTACCTGGAGGCTCTACTAATAAAAGCAGCTCAAATATTTCGGTCTGAAACTGTGGAGCTCTGTGCAGAAACACTGATTCTTGCATGCTATTACCCATAAATGGTTTATCGTCCTCCATAGTTCCTCTGTTTAAGTAAATCCATGGGATGAGGGGTTGTAAACAGAGCTGGAAACCACCCCACTTGTAATGAGCCCGAAAGTTTAAGAAATTAGTTACATTTTATTTCCTTTGATAAATCAGAGCCGATTAATATTGTGAAAAACGTTAACTATTCCACTATTACATTTCTACAACTATATGTGGGCAATTATGCCTAATATACTTCTACATCTGATTGTTTACTAATAGTGGTAAAAGTGAATTTATTATCTCTTTCCACTACTGTTGCATATTGTAAATCACATTTTGGCAGTGCATACTTCTTAAACCAATCATATACAACTGCACTTTGCAGGTACAAAGTCATTCAACATGATGTCACCCACAGGAGATAACTCAGAACTATTGGCAGAAATTAAAGCGGGGAAAAGCCTGAAACCAACACCTCAGAGTAAAGCACTAACAACAGTCTTCTCCGGCAGTGGGCAGACGGGTACCAATGTAAGTCACAAGATTCATTTAAAGATAACATTTGTTCTTGTGGATTGATATGTGTGGGTTGGTGGAAATGTTACACTGTCTCCTTTAATCCTATTTGTGAAATGGGTTGCTGGTCTTGTTCTGATTTAAAAAGGGTTGATTCCTACTTCAGTAAGGCGGTCAAAATCCAAGAAACCTGCTCAAACTGCTTGCTTACAATCCCAGCAGAAATGTCAAGGATCTCTTATAAATGTAGTCCAACCATTTGAGTAACTTGAAGACCTCCACACTTCTAGGGCTGTCATTTACCCAACCAACATGAGGAGCTTAATGTAAGGATGCATTCTGCTGATAAAGCTTCTAAGTAGCCTAAATCAAGACCCATATCTATATTTTAAAAATAATATATACACAACAAATGAGTTAGTGTAACAAAAATGATCTTCCAAGGGAGGTAATAATTTGATGGGGTGACCTGCTTTCCCAACCTAGAATCGGATTGATTCCAGAATTAGACAGGAGTAAATCTTGACCATAGACAGGGAGGGATTATGCCTTGCAAATGGATATGTATATCCACAACTGACACATTTCATCAACTTTCCAAGTCATCTCGCTATGGAATGACTAACCCGTCTGGCCACTACAAGATGAATTTTCTCAGGTGTGAAAATCACACCATAGTGGTGTAGTTATGCATGTGAATACATAAATTATTGTTGAATGTATATTCACATTTTGTGAGTACAAAACATGATTTTATTCTTATAAACAAGACTCTGGTACACTAGGTTCAGCAAGGTTTTTTGAGAATGAACATTGATACTTAGGGCCTTATTACAACTTTGTCAGTTCTACAGCAGACGGTGCAACACGCATTCTGCTGTAGGACCGCCAAACCCATGGTGTAACAGCCCGTCAGATTAGGAGGAGTCAAATTTTAGTCTGGCAGGCGGTCCTGATAGGGCCCCCCTTGTTGCCATTCCACCCCCCTTTTCATGCCACACCGTGCAGGAAATGGGGGTGCAAATATAGAGGGGTGCTACATGTGCCCCCCACATGCACCCCCATGCCTAAATCCGGCAGGGGGCCCTGTTAGGGCCCCCTTTGTTGCCATTCCACCCCCCTTTTCATAGCGGGTTCACTGCCTTAAAAAGGACGGTGAAATGGCAAATTGTAATATGCTGAAGCAGCGCCGTCTGTGGCACCACCAGCATATTCCTGCCGGTGAAAGACCACCAGTCCAGTGCTATCCTTGATTCCAGTGGTGTCGGTGCTCTTGTGGCAGTCCAACCGCTGCAGTCGTAATACTGTGGATGATCCCGCAGTGTGGCGGTGGCCGGACTGCCACCACAGGTTCGGTGCGAGTGTGTAAGAAGGCCCTTGGGATGAAAAAGAGAACTATTAGGCACGAAAGTCTTATATTCTGGGACATTGCCTCCAAAATGTTTGTGAATTTATGTGAAAACCAATGCAAATTTTACAGCATTTGTAACCATTTAGGAACTTTCAGAAAAATAAGTTTGTAGAAGACGACAACTGCAAACTTAAACTTTGACTGATACCTCCCAAGTAAAATAAACCGAACACCCATACATACGTATTCTCTTAGTTTGCAAAATGAAACCTGCAAATCTTCAATTAGTAGAAGAATTTTCCACATAAAATGGATTGAAAAGCAAATTTAAAAAAATCACAACTTTGCAATTTCATGTAACAGCAAATTTGAAATATATGTATAATCAACACTTCTTTCTACTGTCTACAGAGAGGCAAGCCCAGAATTAAGGGCAATTATAGTACCAATGTGTGCATCACAGGCTAAGCTTTATCAGCATTTTTGTATCTAATTCTGAAGGCCACGTTTCCAGAAGGATGAAGACAGACTGGAGACAGTCCAGCCATGGCTTTACATAATCATGCTTGCTTTATTATGGAAGAGTCATGAGACTTTAGATTTAAAACATGAATACACTAGAGAAATGGTGTGCTGATGGAATAGAACAGGGGCATTCAAACACTAAAGGAACCAAACACAATAAAAGAGGAAAACATTTTTCAAGTAAAGAGTAATCCCCCAATCGGATACCAAAGTTTCAGAGATACCGTTAAAGGTTACAATTTTCACAGAAATTATAGGTACACACAAGCAGCTACTATTAGTCACAAGTAGTACAGAAATGTAAAATATTCCCTGAATGTACTCAAAGGAGCAATATAACTGAGAAGGGAGGGATGGCATTTCAAGTTTGAAATCTTATAGGGTCTGTGTGTCAGGAATGAACACAGATTGGCACATGCATGCTTAAATGACTCCCATATTGTACAGTTCTTGTCTTCATAGTGCAATTAATCGTGGAAAAAATTCTGTGGCTTCTCTGTAGTCCTGACACATTGCTGCTCTTTCCTTTTCTAGGCAGAGAGTCCAAATTCAGCTCCTCCAGTGGTTACAACACCATCACCCCCTGAGACACCAACATTTACCTCCAACTCAAGAGCTGCAAGCCCCCCAGAACCAGTGCTTAATGGCAACACCGCGCCGACAGCCCCCGGTCAAGCTTCACAAATGGACATAGAAACACTAATACCCACCCATGATGAGCAGGGCAGACCCATCCCTGAGTGGAAACGACAAGTCATGGTGCGGAAGTTGCAGATGAAGATTCAGGAAGAGGAGGAACAAAAGCGCAAGGTCAGAATAATTTCTTGTTGTACTGCTTGAGATAAGTGTGTTGTGCATTGGTGTGGTGTTGCATGAATACTTGAAACCTAGTTTTCTAAATGACTACCATTTAATTAGGGTTATTGGCTGAGGACTTCCATGACACTAGAGAGATATTTTGCCCTCCCAGAACTTTCCCTTAACAACTTAATGCATTCTGGTAGTTGTAGTCTTGCTTCAAATGACTTGAACTAATTATAATAAACTGTTAGGTTGCAAATGTTTGTGAAAGGATACAAAAGTACCAGACCATTGGGTCTCAGGGACATGGACTTGTCTTAGAAATCCTGGATGGCAGAATAGAAAACAAGAAGCCAGATACCCACAAGAAAATCTGGGCCCAAAATGTAAAAAAAAGCAGAATTACTCTACAAAGAGTAGCAAATAGAGAAAGCATCCCTACAAATTCTTCAATTATGTCTAGAAACTATGGGAGAGGTGTGGTGCACTGGCCAGAGCGGCTGACTCCGGAGCGGGGGGAATACGATTCGATTGCCGGCGACAGCTCAGCTTAGTTCAGCATTATGTGACTCTGGGCAATAGGTCACTTAATCTCCCCGTCGGTCCCCACCGCCTGGGTACCCTTAGGGATGATAAGTTTGCGCTCTACAAATGTGGAATCATTATTATTATGATAATGATGATAATATTATTATTATGAGTATCATTCAACTGCAGTAGACAGATGGTTTCTCTAAACATACAACCAAAGAGAGAGACTTGCGGCCTTCCCTTGAAGGCTGACTTATTGATTGTTTGGTTATAGTGCAACTCAAATCTTTTAAGGAATCCACATGACTACAGCATGTTTTCTTTTTATGGATTACCCCCTACATGGATGAAATGTGCCTTGCTGGATATACAAGATAATCTATTGTAAATCCTATATTGAGCCCAGTCATCCAACTGTTTTGCACCACAGTATTCAAACAAACTACCCTTAAACCTTGTCTAGAGTAATAAAAAAAGGTACTTGCATAAATGCAATTGATGCAAGGAGCATCTAGCAAAAAGACTTATGCCCTCATTTACAACCTGGTGATTTGTCTGCGAACCATCCAGGTCAGCAGTGGCAAAGGTCTCCATTTTCCTGGATGAGGACCATCCACTTCAATTAGACTTGGGGATCTCTAAGGCATTCCCTGCAACCAGCTGGGTAGCATTTGGAGTAAAGTTTTTCAACTTTGTCAGTCCGGTGTGTGTTTGCTCCCCCCACCAAAGTTTTTGTTTCCAGAAACAAACCCCCAAACGAAGGGTTTCTGGTGAAAACTAAAATAAAGAAATACATTATTTTGATGTTCAGGGGTTTTTCTCACTGCGCTCCAATGCCATTAAGCAAATTCCCTGCTCAGGATAGCCATGGAAATCTAGAGACAGTCGCCCTTCCCTAAATAGGTAGACAGCCCACCTTGTTAAAGTTTTTTAACAGTGGACCCAGCGGAGGATCTGCCGACAAAAAGCTAGAGGTCCCCTCACCTCTAAATATGGTAGGTGAACCAAAAGATCGGGGAAAGGGGCACCACTTATTGACGGCTGCTATCCCATTCCACAAAACTCTAAATGACCCCTTTAGACATTACTGTTTGTAACAAAAGCGAGTCCCTTGTAGGTTATTTTTTATTTCTCTTGCTTCCGGTGAAACTGAGTTGTCTATTTATGAGGAACATAACAGGGTAAACCTTAAACATCTGGAATCCTGCTGCATGGAGATCCAAATTAGGATAAGTGAAAATAAAATTAACTTAAACAAAAATTATCCTTATATCCTCAAAATAAACTGACTCACTTCAGATACTGACGGTTTACAGTTAGCCTCAGAATTAACTTCAGACAATATAAAAGATGCAATCATCAAAAACATATTAAAATATTTAAAAACTGTTTACACATAAATAAAAGTATTAACAATCAAGCAAGTAAGAAAATAATTTGAGGCCACTGGTTTGAGCCTTTAAAGACAATATATGCATATAACTGTCCACCTATGTAAGAAAGAACTTAAGTTATTTGAAATTATAAAGCATACTCACCCATTATCCCCTCCTTTCTCCGCAGTTAATCTGCCTATCTATCTATCTATCTATCTATCTATCTATCTATCTATCTATCTATCTATCTATCTATCTATCTATCTATCTATCTATCTGTCTGTCTGTCTGTCTGTCTGTCTGTCTGTCTGTCTGTCTGTCTGTCTGTCTGTCTGTCTGTCTGTCTATCTATCTATCTACCCATCACTTACTTTTCATTCTTTATATTCTTTTGCTCTAATTGTCAAAGTGCTGTCTATAAGTATGACAAATGTTTTTAGGGGATAACATTTAGAGATATCCAAGTGTACTGGAAATTAACAGGAAGATTATGGCATGTTTACAAGATCTTCCAACCTGAAAAGGAGAATTAAAAACACTTTTATTTTTTCTTATCTCAACACAGATTAAGAATCATTGCATCTTAATTTCTTTTTGCTTTAATTAGTGGATGTGCTATGAATTTGGCTAGGTCTTTCCCAAATCCTTTCCTAATTATATGTCCAACTTAACTGTTTAACTTAGCTTTAAATATAAAGATTCAATCTCAAAATTGGATTACTGTGTGTCATTATGGCTCTCTACTATTTAAAATTCATTTATCACATAAAGCTTTGTCTGGGGGGGTAGAATCCAACACACACTGCATATTGCAATATAAACGTTATCCTTATGCTCTTGAATTCATATTTAGAGTGTTTAAATCTAGAGAGTGAGGCCAATGTTCTATACCCAAGATTAACTGTAGAAATTTGAAAGAGGATAGCCAAGGGCTCTTCAGAGCAATGTTCAATTGCTTCAAAACACTGAGAAGCTTAATGGTGAGGGCAGGCTATTCCCCCATCACAGA
Source organism: Triturus cristatus (assembly GCF_964204655.1). Classification (NCBI taxonomy): domain Eukaryota; kingdom Metazoa; phylum Chordata; class Amphibia; order Caudata; family Salamandridae; genus Triturus; species Triturus cristatus. The sequence continues at coordinate 828,496,302 of NC_140580.1, forward strand.
TTTCAGCTACTGTAGTTATGGATCTGCTTCTAAAAGATCTTTAATGAGAGATATCAATTGTCACAACTGTTAACCATATTTGAAGTGCTTTGTAGGTCCTTGAAGACCATGTTAGTAAGTTTAATGGATACACTCAAGACAAATTTGCTTCACAGAATTGCCACTTTTTACACGTTGCTTGATAAATCGCCTTCTGCAATGTATTAAATCACGTTTAATGACCTATGTTCAGTTAGTTTTTTCAGAATACTTTGTTGAACTAAGCATTCTGAAAAAACTGCTTGAACAAATATCATTTTATATCAGGCCAAAGAAGTGCTACAAGACAAAAAAAAAGTAATAGCTTTCCCTTGACTGCCCTGAGACGGTTAGATTTTGCAGATTTCTGAACTGTCAACCAATAGTAATTCTTATGGAAAAACTAGTGACATTAACACTGAAGCATGATATTTTTTTAAAATTCCTGCAAGAAAGTTTCAGGCCAGCAAAAAGAACTGTTTGTTCTTATGTCAGTGTGAAATGACCCCTGCCTACCAGCTCATGTTGAACGTGTCTAGACCCATATGTAATTTCCATATTCAAGGAGAGTCTCTTGACAAGATAGGTCTACGTTAATGGTAATGACTTTTCATTATAGGGACTCTTTCAATTGTGCAAAAGATTCAGTTTAAGGCACTTTGTATTACTCACAGGCCTTTTATCAGATTTGTTGTCCTGGCCTATGTGAAGCAAGCTTGAGAAAAACCAATTAGTGTGGCTGCATTTTGAGGCTTGATTGAAATACCTAGAAATGTTGCTACTGTGAAAAAACAAAAAGACAAAATGTGTCAGATGAAAAATGTAACATATTATGAATCAGTGTACTTTTCAGATGTAAAATAGTGTCACATGTGTTGCAATGCAAGCACTTCGTAAGAGGTGGAAGGATGCAACAGCCAGCCAATATTATGAGGTGAGACAATAATACTGGAAAAAACTAACAGAAGGTGTTCAGTCCATTCATGGTGAACAGAAAGCCCCTAAATGCTGTAAACAGGGTGAAAACCTCTTCAAATAGTTCATACATCACTAGGCTGGAGTTAAGAGTCCATCAGCCCACCCTTATTGGCGGAGCTTCGTCATCTGAGACTCTAAGGGGTCATGGTCTGGGCCCACACTGTCGAGCCAGCAGGCCCTGCCAAGTGCCCGACCTAATGATCCCAAGATAGAAAAAACTCCTGCCACGGTGTGTATTCAAACTTATGAAGACTCTAATAATGTGCAGTGCTCAAGTGTAAATGTGCATTAAAAATGACTACGTGGACAAAAAATATGTTTATTAAGGATTGACCAGGTGTCATATTTAAAAGAACAAATAGTCTTGGAAAGATTGACTATTTCCTGACTTGATCTAGTGAGGTCGACATGTTTCAGCCGGTGTGGTCAACTGACCCTGCTTTCTTCAGGACCTAAAATGATGGAAATCAAGGCTACTGCAGGATTAACTTATTTGGTGTATACTACGTGAAAAACAAAAATTCCTTAAAACAGTGAAAATATAATCATCGGGTAAGTCTGTGGCAATAGCCACCCTACCAGACAAGCAACCTTTTGCTCGGATGTAAGAACTTTGTCTTCTTTCCTGGAGGGAGTTAGGAGAATCAAACCATCAGAAAGGCATCTCACATACAAATACAGCATCAGTGACTACTATTCTACAGTGCCCTTTATGCACTGGACTTATTATGGAAGAACCCAAAAACGTGGTTACAAATGAGTAATATTTTCAAAAAAACTTAATTCAACTCACCCAGCTTTCTGTGGGAGGAAAGCCTCACCTCACCCGGCTGACTGCTCGGAGAAGGAGGCACCGCTCTGTTTAAATGTAAGGACACAAGAACAAGTTGCATACTGATACTTGTCCATCTACATTCCTTACAATGTACTTAAACACAAAAACCAACAAGTCAAAGACCTAGGGAAACCCGCCCCGCAGGCATGACAATCCAGGTATATGGGGAGGTTATTCCTTTGAAAGTTCAGTCTGTTAGGAGAAACCCTAATTCTGACATTAAAGAAGATGGACCCTTCATCAACAACTAATGCAGTCAAGTGAGGGGGACATTACTACCACCCTATATATGGTTAGAGAGGATCAACCCCACTTTAAAAACCTAAACAATCAGGCTGTGGGAAAAAAAACCCTGCCACCCTATTTTTGATACAGAGGGAGAGAAGTTAGTGTTACACTGTCTCCTCCCAACCAGCTACATTTAAGTTACGCAAGGATAAACCAGTCTTCATCATACAGAACATAGGACTCCCCTCTCCTTACCTGTCCGTCGGTACTTCAAGCCAGACTGCGAGCTGTCTGGGAGGTGGCGGCAGGAAGGAGGGGGCTCCTTAAATATCCGCCCTAATTGGCACAATCACTCGTTTGAAAATCAGGTGCTGGTGTTTAGCTCTCTGCGCGCCCACTTGTCTGAGCGAGCATGCTCGGGCGCCAGGACACTAGTCTCCACGCATGTGCGTGGCGAAGACAGATCGACATAACTCCGGTAATTGTAGTGTCTATCGCGCGCACATGCGCGTACCAAAATCACTGGAAGCACTGATCCCGAAAAAATATTTACAATGCTAGAGATCAGAGTATGAAGTATCCAAACTTATTCTGCTACAGGAATACCAATGTTTCTTTGATTTTTTATTCAAATAGAGCATGCGTAGGTGCTCAAATCTTACCACCAAAGCATGCTCGTAAAAACACTCGTCTCCACGCATGCGCGTGACAAGAACTAACCGAAACAACTCCGGTGATTGTTGTGTCTAAAGAAAGCGCATGCGCGTGAAAAATCACACGGAGCGCCAAACCTGAAATATCATGCGTGAGACAAGTCCTGAAAGTAACCACCTTACTCTGCTGTAAAGGTGCAATTAAAAACACAATTAGAACCACAAATACTAATGTTTCCTTTATGTTTGGTGCAGATGGAGCATGCGTGGGCTCACATATCCTAACGTCAGAACTACGCCCAGTGGGGACCAGCCACAAAATGTATAGTGGCTGGGACGTCCATTGAAGGCACATACGCTGGGGCATCAACAAAATGGAGTTGAGGCTTAAACACACTTGCTATGATGTAGTATATTTAAAAAAAAGGGGGGCTAAAGACTGAAGTCCTCAACACTGGCCAGCCCACAAGAGACTCTCATACAGCGTGTTCTAATGCTGCGCAGGGAAATGTCTCAGTCCATATACTGATCAGTCCTATTGAAATAAGGTTCACCTAGGGTGAGACAATAATACCCCTTTACTCTGAGGCAAAGCCCACTCGATGTACAGTTTCAGAAATTATTAACAATAGGTAAAGCAGACCGCTGAGATGAGAAGGTAAAATTAAAAATAGAGTGATATTGCAGAGGGCAAATATTTATTTGAAAAGAAATTATTTTTCACTGCTTTTGAATTCCTTTTCGTGCTTTACCAGTTACCATTGGCCTGAGCAGGAGGCGGGCCATCAAAACATGGATAATTGTGTTCTAGCCAAAGTGCAATGTCAAATATTCCACTCCTCTGAAAGCCAGGGGCCGCGGAAACAGAGCTAGTCCTCCCTCTCACCTCCAGACCAACCCTTCACACTCATCAAGTTGCACAGGCGATTGTCCCAAGGGGAAAATTAAGAGGGAGGGTTGACACAAACGTGGGAGAAGTCGTCAACTCGGTATGACCACAGGCATGCTCATGGAAACGACCATAACACAGGATGGGGTTTGCCTCACGTCTTTGAGACTGAGCGCGTTGCTACTCCCAGCCAACATAATATCCAGGGAAGGTAAACAGGGGTGAGAAGGGGACTGCCCCTATTTCACATCATAGGGGGCAGGTGCCCAAGGTAGTAGAGCTGTAGATAAAGCAAGAGGTCCAGTAAATGACCAAAACAGCACCTGCAGCTGGTCTTTAGCCGCTCCCACAAGAGAGGAATAATACCCTCACTACTACGTAGGTCTAATCATCTAAAGGACAGTGGACTGACTCCAATAAACTTATTAAAAAAAAAATACCTACAGCATGAGGAAGGATCTCAGGTATGATGAAAGGAACAAAAAAAAAGAACGATCACCAGCTCTGGTGTGTAGACCTGCTGTCGTCAGGGCATCCAACAAGGATTCGGGGGGGGTGGGGGGGGGGGGCTGGTGAGCAGTTGACTGCGCAGCTCTCATGAGGTACCAGGATGGAACTACGCCGGTAGTTCCTGCAGAGACAAAAAGAAAATCCATGAGGGAACCTCTCCAGCTGAGCTCCAGAGAGGAATATACCCTGAGGCACCTCTCTTGCGGTTCTCACAAGGACAATCCAAGTGTGCCCGGCGGAACGCCGTGAGCACATGTTGAGGTGCCGCTGGTGACTGCTCCTGCCATTTAATGCGTGACAGAACGGTGAGCAAGGCAGTTTGCTGACTCACCAGCTAGTTATTTAAAGAGGCACTGCTCCTGCGGTCCTCTCCTGAAAGGTGCATCACCAAAAGTAAAGGCAAGGATAGTTCCAAAAAAGGAACTGCACCCGCGGTCCCTGTCGTGAAGTAGGGTGAACACGGCTGATTGTCGCTCACCTCCAAGGCCTGTAAGCTGTCTGGGTCCAACTATATTGACCCGGAAGAAAATCGTTTAAGCAAAGCGGCTGGTGATGAGAGATGCGCATTTTTATAGGCACGCGTCTCCCACTTGGTAGGGGGCATGTGTTAGGAAAGGAAAATGCCGTATTCTTGTAGAAGTACAAGTTTTCGGCAAAAGGAGTGGAGAAAAAGACAGGGAAGGGCGCAAAGGAACGCCCCATGCTTCAACAGCTAAGGTAGGTGTCCCCATATATGCCAGCTACACTATCGCAACCCACCTCTGAAGGGAAACATGCTAGGGGACTGCCCGTGACCCCTGCAAGTTCCCAGGACATGCACTCCAGGGTGGTAACATGCAACATGGCGACTCAAAACAGTAAATAAAAGCATAAACCCAAGAAGTACGTGTTGGTAGTGAATAATAGCTGCCAATGAGAATTAATCACTATTAAATATTTGTGTCTTGTGTTAGAACCAATAATTTTCTCTGCTAAAATGCAAAAAGAGTTATAATGTAAAGGTATGTATACAAATTCTGTCAACTGTGACAAAAAAGATGAAAATGTAGGGCCTGATTTAGTGTTTGGCTCATGGGTTACTTCGACACAAGCATGGCGAATATCCCATCCGCCGTGTTACAAGTGCATTATATCCAAAGGCACTTGTAATATGGTGGTTGGTATATTTGTCACATTTATGACAGAGTAACCCCTCCGCGGAACTCTAAATCAGCCCCTTAGTCTTCATACAAGATCTTCTGTGTTGGTTATATGTGTTCAGTGCTTCCCAAATAACTAACATCCCCCAACACAATATACAAGCCCTTTATGCTTCTCTTTTTCTATACTGTCTTGCTAGCTAGAATACTCAAAATGCAGTTCAGGAGCATAGACTCCATAGAATTATCAATCTGTATCAAATCCAGTGGGAAATTGGTCAGTGACACATTGGGCATCAGTGCCACAATTCTGGGTGCTAATTGCACACTCATATTGCGGGGAGTGTTATTTACTGGGTTTACAAATATCACACAATTTTGAATAGATTCAGACCTTGGAATGAGGCATAACATACTATTTTTGTGTTTTTTCCATTATGAGGACTATAAGGTTAGGTTTTATCTGGAACAAATCATGTAAGCAAATTAGATTGGGTGTGCAAGAAGCAATCTCCATTCAGGGTGCAAACAGTTATTTGTGGCTTACCCAGAATTTGCCATCAACTCAGAATGATGGTCACAGATAGTATCATGATCTCAATTCATTGCATTCTCTGTCATATTCTCCCCTAAATGCCTAGAAACATCTAAACTTTACAACACTGATTTTGCCAGAACTGAACTTCTACTAGAGCAAGCACAGAAGAGAACAAAATTGCACCCATGCAGTGATAGGAGAAGGATTATTTCTGAGTTAAAATCCACAAAATCCACCCTTATATGACACCAGAACCAGACAATATGAATTAAAAATACATGGAATGCTGTGTAACATTATACAACCTCAGAGATATGTATAAGGACAATGTATAGGGGAATTGGGTTAGGAATTGCACAAGTTATTTTAATAATCAGGTCTAAGATGGTATCACATTTTGAAACGCATCACACCAAACAGTGATCCAACACCTCGTAACCGATGCACACACATTGGAAGGTCTGTGTGGTCTAGCATGTGTGAGCGGTTTTGTAAATTTGACACCAAAGCTTTTGGAAAACAAGAATTTGGATAACAGGCATAATTGAAAATTCCTCAAGAGATGTAAACTTCCCCTATGATAAATTTCGGAGCCGGCATTAACACATTAACAGTGCGGAGGTGCAACTATGGTGTGCTAGCTACCCAACACACGTCGGGCACCTATGTCCTGAGTGATGGGGTTCTTGTTTCTTGCTAGCCTGATGCCTTTTAAATAGCTTGTGCCATATTTTGACAATGTTCTGTTTGCCTCTTGGAGAGTGAAATACTTGCCTGTGTATTTATTTTGGCACTGAGCTTATTATGTTAAATGTGAGACAGATCAAGCCAACAAGTACTGCCGATTTAGTAAAATTGGTGTTAGTCTTCTTGCGGAATTTATTTGTTGCCGTCAGTGTCTTAACTTTGTATGTTTGTGCGTGGCTTGCTCTTTGCTTGTGTGCATGAACATAGCACCAGCCTCACAATGAGGGCAATGGACAATTCGGATGATGTAGTGAAAAGAAGCTGAACTGCTTCTCTGTTTGCTTCTGAGGAGGCGTGGCCTGGCTCTTTGGGTTTTATGGTCCCTTTTGGAATTGGGACAGGAAAAAGCTAGTCTTAGGTCATAATTGCACATGCAAGTAAAACACAATGGAATGGCAGACTTCCCTTGCTCGCGCTACTTTGCCCAGATTACACCATTGCATCATTTTGGAAGAAGGTTCGTGTTCTCTGCTCAAACTCTTCCCTCATTCACTATTCTCTTACCCCTTGCTTCTTGGTCTTTGAACCAGGCACGAGTATCCAGGAGCTCCTTCTATCTTTTTCCAAGTGATTCTTTATTAGCATTACTCCAGTATGCAGTAGTGACAGCCTCAATGACCACTCAGTACTCCACATCACAAGCTCCAAAGAACCACAAGCCCCCTCATCAACGGCCTCCTCAATGACGATGCAGGACCTCACATCACAGCCTCACATCTCCTCAGAACCAATGTGCGATGCATTTCTGACCAGGGCCTCGGATCGCCTTGGGTGCGCAATGCATCTCTGACTTGGAACTCTGCAACTCTTCGCAGCCATGATTTAAGGTACTCTTATTCATTGGGTACCTAGGTCTCCATCGTGGTCAGCCTGAACTGGTGACTTTGTCCCAGTCAAGCGCACCAGATATCTATAGTTGGCTCTTTGAGACACTATTTTCCCATAAATATTTACAATTGCATATCTCCAGTTCTACTGATTGTTTTTTTGCCATTTTGGTCTTGGTTTATTAATTAATATGTACTTAGTTTTTCTAAATTCATGTGAGACTTTTCTTGTTTTATGTTTTTACTTTATTACAGTTTGAAGTGTGGCATATATACTTTAAATATTGCCTCTAATTTAAGCCTGAGTGTTCTGTGCTAAGCTACCCGAGGGCTGAGCACAAGTTAATTTGGGGTTTACTTGTGCCTCACTCTGACAAGGATTGTGGTTCCTGCATGAACAGGGTTTCACCCCCCTCAACCAGTAACCCGATTTCTTACAGATGTCCAATCTCCTCTTCCGTATACCACATTGAATGTAATGTTGGGTCTGGTTGCTCCATAGACTAATTTATGCGCTTCAGGGACACATTAGCTTTCCATCACACGGAAGCTACTTAAATCGCGCTGGGACGGACGCGCAGCGGACGCGCGCAGCGGGCGCGCCTGTGGCGTGCCAAAGGCAAGCCTGTCTGCGCCCGTCAGCGCCCGAAACGCGTCCAGCGCCATGACCCCTGGCCGAATTGCCCCCCGAAAATACAGCACGGAGGAGCTGTTATCCCTGAAACAAAGACAATGTAAGCCACATGATCTAACTCTTCTAGGTAAACCGAAATGTACTAACTGCCCATACTGTTTGGGGGTTTCGATCAATGCTAAAGTTGGTGTGAGGGAAGGTGGAAGTATGGGAATCCAGAGGGATACCCAAAGTGGCTCCCCCTCACAGCATACAGCGGCTGGCAACAATTTGTATATTCAGGAATTGAATTTACAGTGTGTGTTACTTAATATCCGATCACTAAGTAAACACAAATATCAGCTAGAGGACATGATTCAAAGCATGAACACCGATATACTTTTCTTCACTGAGACATGGGCAGATAATGCCTCATGTCCTGACTGGAATATAGCCCTGCCAAAAGGTTATACAGTGATTTCTCAGGATAGAGAGGTGGGAAGATGGGGGGTATAGCTATTGTCTATAGGGAACATATAAATCTGAGGGTAACTACCATTAAGGATCTCCCCGCAGAAGCCCTGCATTTTATTATCAGTGTGAATAATATCATGAAGGTCCAGGGCTTATTGCTCTACCGCCCACCTGGTTCCAAAACGCCATTCGCTCACTCCTTGATGACCTATTTGGAATCCCAAACTGACTCTGGCCCGTTTATATTACTCGGGGATTTTAATTTTCACCAGGATATTATTGACAACCCTGACACTAAAAGACTACTTGATAATCTTGTCACCTTTGGATTTATTCAGCTTGTCACAGAGCCCACCCATCGGGCGGGTCATATCCTGGACGCTGTTTTCTCCAATAACTCGGACACAACCATGGTAAAAGTCATTCCTTTCCCATGGACAGACCATCATACTGTCCCCTTTGAGATTAAGGTTCTACTGCCTTCTTTGGGGAAACAAATAAAACCTACCAAAGTTAAGTCCAGACGGTGGAATAAAGTCAGCGCAGATGATCTTGGCAAAGACCCTCTGTCGCTATCCAAAGATTGTAGTGTGGCAGCCTCTGAGATTAACGACTGGTTTCAGACAGCTGCCGACCAGGTCGCGCCTGAAAAATGGTCCACTATTAGAAGACATAAGCCCACCTCCCCCTGGTATAATCCCCATCTGAAAGTGCTAAATGTTAAATGTCGAACAGCCGAGCGAAAATGGCGGCTGGATTATAACAAGTCTGCAAGAACGAGTTATAATGTTACTCTCAATGAATATAAAGAGGCAATTATAGAGGCCAAAAAGTTGTTTTTGCCACAAAAATTGGGGAAGCGAGAAACTCCGCTAGGGAGCTTTTTAAAATAGTAAATTCGCTCTCCAAATCCCAATCAGGTACTATCTTTCATCCCGACCAAGTCATGTGCGATAGGTTAGCAGTCTATTTTCAAAATAAGTCATTTATGATAACCTCTCCGTAGCCTGTCAGCTTCCGGATATAGTTCAGCATCCACAGACGACTGTAAAACCTTCCTTGAGGGAGCTGATTAGTTTCCCTATGGTCAGTCGAGAGGAAGTCTGTAACTTGCTGCTTTCCATAAAATCTGGATCACCTAAAGATACCTGCCCTGCAATGGTACTACACCTGGCTGCAAATAGGATTTGTGATGAACTGACTCCATTGATTAATCAAGTTCTGGAGTCAGGCAATTTTCCAGTATGCTGGAAAAAGGCCACGACCAGGCCTATTCTAAAAAAGCCTACGTTAGACCCAACAGATCCCAAGAACTACCGGCCGATTGCCGGTCTGCCTGTAATGGCCAAGATCTTAGAAAAATCAATGAACAGAACCTTGACTGAATACCTCGACACCAATGAAATATTGGATTTAACCCAGCATGGTTTTCGATCAAACCACTCGACTGAATCTGCACTGATCGTAGTTGCTGAGGGGATCCGTAGAATAATTGATCAAGGGGGAAATGCAGTCCTGGTTCTGCTTGATTTATCGGCAGCTTTCGACACCGAAATTGATTCAGAGACTTCGAGATGTGGGTATTGGGGGGTCAGCATTGTCCCTCCTATCTTCTTTTCTGAATGGGAGAGTGCAGAGGCTTTTTTGGGATGGTCTACAATCAGAGAGCTTTAACTTACCATGTGGGGTCCCCCAGGGATCTGCACTATCACCTACTATTTTTAACATTTACATGCTGCCACTGGCCAGTTTGATTAGGAAGCATGGTTTCGAATTCACGTCATATGCTGATGACTCTCAGCTTGTAATCTCCATGGCCAAGCATCCCGATAACACAGCCGTCAAGTTTCATGCATGCTTGGAGGAGATCATAACCTGGATGAACCATAGCTTCCTAAAAATCAATACTGGAAAGACCGAAGTTATGGAATTTGGTCAGGGACAACCTCGATGGGGCGCACCTTGGTGGCCAATGACAGCGGGGGAATGTCCCACCCCAGCATCTAAGATTAGAAATCTAGGAGTCATTTTTGACTGTAACTTAACTTTTTCTTCCCAAGTTAACAGTATCACTTCCTCCTGTTTCTTTATAATTAAAACTTTGAAGAAGATCTTCCCCTTCATTAAGAAGGAATTACAGAAGTCAGTGGTAGTGGCTCTTGTACTCTCTAAGTTAGACTATTGTAATGGTCTACTATTGGGAATAAATAAGGCCCAAATGAGTAGGCTTCAATACGCACAAAACGGTGCTGCCAGATTACTCCTTGACATACCTAGGGGACAATCTACTTCTGCTGGTATTCAAACTCTGCACTGGCTCCCAATTCAGCGTCGAGTCGATTTCAAGGCCCTATGTCTGGTCCATAAAGCTTTTCATGGAGGAGGCGCTAAGGCTATTCGTATTTTGTTCAGACCTTACATCCCTACTCGACCATTAAGGTCTAGTGCATTAGGTCTTCTCCATGTAGACAGGATCAGGAAGGCAAGATGGGGTGGTAGAGCTTTCTCCCACTGTGCAGCCAAGCTATGGAACTCACTGCCTACTGCCATACGTCTCCAACCAGATAGACTCCTTTTTAGGAAGGCCTTAAAGACCTGGCTGTTTGCTATAGCATAGACAACTGGTATGGGCTTTTTAACACAGGTACTCTCCCCTTAGCGCCAAGACGCCACGGCATATGAGCGCTCTACAAACACATATCCTATCCTATCCTATCCTAAATTCGACAGATCTTTTAATATCCTGAAGGACCATTCAGCGTCTGATCTATTTAAGGTCCCTAATATGCGAACCACTGAGTTGGGTAACAATAAACACCTGTTGTCTGTCAATAGCATCAAGAGACTTTGTTGGGGTGAATGTGTACTCTACCAATATGCCTATTATTATATGGGAATAAAGTTCAAATCAGAGACTATCTCTAGAGTTAGAAAAAGAAGGAATTGAGCAGTTAGTAGGAGAGCTTGCTTTATCAGCTTCATTCCTTTTGCTCTGTGACTCTTTCCCTGTACAAGACAGGTGTGTTTGTTGACGCAAACACATTTGGATTGAAGAAACTCGGGCATGTAAGTTAGATAACTTTTGTACTACTCGCCCCTCTGGGCAGAAGTTTGTTTTTTCTCTGGGACTAGAAATGCCACTGATAAGCATGGTGGGTCTGGATCAGGGCTTGTGTTTATGCAATACCATACAGTTACTTATGTTACACACAATTCCCAGATAAATAATTTGACACCAGTGTTGACTGCTTTTTAAATTCTTCCTAGTTTTCCATTTGCTGTTTTCTCCCTTTTCTCAATTTAAGTGCCCAACCTTCCCGTATTTTCACTATGGAGATGGAGTTGTGTAACGTTGACACCCTCAACAGGGCTGAGTTGCTGAAGCTCTGCAAACAGAAGGGGATGAAGGCAGACAAGAAGGCTACCAAACTAGATATCCAGGCAGCCCTCAGAGTCTTTGAGGAGGTGCAGAGGTTCCAGTCCACCTAAGGAAATGATGATTGTCGTGATAATGAGGAAGGGAGAGCACTATCAGAGGATGAAGAGATGGTGCACAGTTGCAGGGAGGGCCCATATCAACCCCAGCAGATGACCAGTATGCTACAATGCCCAAGATGGGGTAGGGAGCAGTGTGTCTGCCAGGGGCCTGACCCAAGAGGGGATGGAGGAAAGAAAGGCAGAGAGCGAGAGCTCAAATTGCAAATGGACAAGTTAAATATGGAATTTGAAGAGAAAATTGTGAGAGAGAGACTGTCCATGGAAGAACGGAGAATGGACCAAGAGCTCAGTCTCAGAGAGCTGTACAAACATGTGTACAAACATGTGTAGTCCAGCACCAGTGGTGGCAGTCGACCATCAGTGTCCACTGGAGTGGTGAGGGTTCGCATACTACAGGAACTGGTGCCCAATTATGTGGTGGGAGATGATATTAATAAAGGTTCTCAGCATATGAGGAACGCTGTAATAGACGCTGCAATTGACCGAACACTTTCCTCAGCATACCAGGGGGCTTCATTTCTCGGCAGGCTACATCAGGGGACACCGCGCCTGCGCCAGGAGGCGCATATTAACGACCTGGTTCTCCCGCAGCGCAGGAAGCGCACAGGTGTGCCCAGACCACACCTGGGCCAATGGCGGGCCCGTCTGCGCCCGTACGAGACCGGAGGAGGCTGGGCTGGGCCTACCCACTTGGTTTCCTCTTCTTCAACCTTTGGGACCTCGTCACGGCAAGTCTGTTCATCCTTCAGCTCTGGTGGCAGTGGCAGAGAAGCAGGTAGGGAGGCAGCACCCCTTGTAATTGTTGGTATCACCAGTGGTAAAATATCTATCTGAGGCCGGGTGTTCATGAACATTGTGTTTCGGGCACCGGAGCCTGCGATGCTAACATCCCGCGAGTGCAAGTAGGCCCTGAGACTGCTTATATTTGTGCTGAAACGCGCTAAGGCATGCTGCTCAGGGTTCACAATGGGAAACGCAAGGTGAGCACGGATCTTGGAAGGGCCACGCCTGGACTCTTTTCTCCGGCGTCTCTCCAGGTCCCCTGTGAATGCCCCTCCATGTCAGCAGGGGCCCTCACGACCATGGACAGTGCTGATGGATCATTAAACAACTCCGGACTGCAATAATTAGATGGTCTGGACAGTCGCACAATGGGTCACCAGCCACCACTTACACCCACTATTCTGGTCAATAATTCTAGGGGGGTTGATGTACCTCTTACCCAAGGGCATGTGGTAAGCACACCTATCAAGCATCAGGACAATCAACCGATAATTACTGGATTTGGCACACGAGGGAGACCGGAAGGAGTAGAGTTGGTCGGGCACGGGTCAGGCACAAAAAGTAAGGGCCAATTGCCTGGGGGAAAGGCCAAAAGACCGAGAGCTCAGCTGACAACCCAGAAGTCCTCAAGCACTAAACCAATTACAAAGGTGGATATAATTTCCGTATTAGAATCCTTCCATGTCTATTTGAAGGCCATGATGGACTCTCAACTGGGTTCCTTGTTCCAACGTTTGTTGTCAATCGAAAAGGGATTTTTTGATCTTAAATGATGTATGCCCGCAAGGGGGAAGCTGTTACCCTGGATCAAGGTGTCCAATAGACCACGACGAACGAAAGGATCCACCTTGACAGCGCCTCCCTTAATCTCTAGGGAACACCCACCTTCCCCTTCAAAGCTACTAAGGGGTCCTGCACAGCCATTTTTGAATCAAACAGTGTTAAACCTTGGTTCGAACACGGGCCTTATGGAAAGATCCTCTACACATGATCAAGCCACCTCTGAGAGTAACACAGGGAGAGAGCCACCTTAGGGGGAAGGGGATGGCTTTATGCGGAGTCTGCCTGTTATACAACTCCCATCGGAGGCAACACCGTATGTTGTGAACTGGGGAATGTGCCAACCCTCTCTCAGGGTGCCAAGGAGGACTATTTCCAATTGAAAAACAAAGTCTTACATTGGTTATCTTGTAACACAGCTCTAGGCACAAGGGTAGGGAAAAATATCAATATGGTGCTTAGGATTGACTGGGTAGGCAGCTCCCCCAAGTTCTGCAAGCATGATTGCGTTATCATTAATTCTGGTTACAGCATTAAACAATGCCCCCCGTGGCCCTAAGTCGTCCATAACGGCTCTACCCCTTGGATTCTTCTACAAACCTGAGACATTCGGGCAGAATCATCTGCCTAATACCATCAGAGCCCCGTTGAACAGGCAGACTCCATCATATCCAGCGTGCCCACCCCCAGGTACAGAAACACAAACACCAATTTAAATCACAGGCATTGGTTACCACAAGGTGGGCAGCAGCCAGTTTTACCCCTAATGGAGTTATCAAACCGCTTTGCAGCCCTGGATGCCATGGATATGTGTGACTGACTTAGCGGGCCCGCCCCCACGGATCAAGTGACTCATAATACTCAGCAGGAAACTTCACTGCAAAACAATGGGACCTTGGGCAATATTGATTGCGATTTTATATCTTGGAACATAGCAGGTTTAGGTAACAAGCTTCTTGGCCCCTTGTAGATTTTATTTATAAAACAGTTTAGTGTGATTTGCTTGCAGGAAACATGGTGGTCTGAAAGCAGTTTAAAATTGGAGGGCTATAAGTCGTTTTTTTGTTCCGGCCTCCCCCTCACCTGCAGAAAGATCAAGGGAGGCCTTGCTATTTATATCTCTTTGGCAGTGGAGTGTAAGATATTGGCCCTGTCGACAGAGAATCCATGTTTACAGTCCCTATGATTTGAGTAAGAGGTGCAACAAATTGGGTATTATTAACTTTTACAACTCATTGTCTTGTGCAAAGGGTGCATGCAATATCTCCCTGTTGGGCTTCTTTCTAAGGAAACATCTTAATGCTGATTTTAATAATTTTATGATTGCCGGAGATTTTAATATTCACCCATGTGGTGACCCTAGGACCTCTAGCCTGGCAGATTTGTGTTGTCCACGCGTGAGGAGAATTCGTTTTGAACACATCTCACAAGGTGACATGCTGAACAGTCTTTTACATGAATTTGATTTATCGTCCCCTATGTGCTTAATTGATCCCTGTAGTAAGGCCCTCATTCCATTCTTTAATGGGTGGGGTGATAGGTCATTTATTGACTTCATATTGGTTTCAACGCCTCTACTTGAGACATTTAGGGGATTCATTATTCAAACCAGCGAATATAGTGACCACAACCCATGTGTACATCTTAGTGGGCCCTTACTGACATAGAGGGGGAGCAGGCAGAGTGGGGTGGTGAGACCAACAGATGGTTGAAGGCAACTAAAATGGGCCCAGATATCCCCAGATGTATTTTATGAACTAATAACCGACAAGTGTACTAATGAGGTAGCCTTGTGCACTACTCCGTCAACGGCCCCGGGCGAGGTCATTAGTGCCTTTGAAATTATTTCTGCTAAAATAAGTGACTTTTTAAATGCCCCGGCTCGGCGATTGGTTACTCAGGCACCCAGATGGTTTGATTCTCATTGCTCCTGGGCAGCCAGGAAGCTGAGGGAGCTTTAAATAAGAACCCAAGAGATTCAACATTAGTTAGGATCTGCCAGAGGGAGTATAAGTTGGAAATGGTAAGACGCAAGTCCATGTTGAAGGAGGAGGCCTGGAGGGAGTTAACTGAGGCCAGTACGCTGAGGGACAGTTCTAGGTTCTGGAGTATAATTAATAGCCCCTTCTTGAATCATGAGGATGGAAGTGTGGTGGATGCCCATATTACTGAAGAGGAGTAGGTGCTTCATTTTGAAGCCATGTTCCATTGTCCCCCTGACTTTAACTGCCCTGAGGCAGACACCACTGATTTGGTTTTTAACATAGATGAGGTTAAAGATGGCATCATTGGGCTGTTAAGCAATAAAGCCCCGGGTACTGATGGTATCCCGTCGGCTCTTTGCAAATCAGATCCAACCTTTTGGGCACCAGTCCTTACAGCAGTTATGAACGCTGCAGTAAAAACAGGTTACCCTGAGTCATGGGCTATTTCCACAATAGTGTCTATTTTCAAAAAGGGCAACCGAGATAGCACCTACTGCTATAGACCAATCTCACTGCTGGACTCGGTAGTAAAGGTGGTAGGCCGAGTACTCTTGGAAAGGTTGACTAGCTGGGCAGAACACGCTATCCTATCGGATGTCCAGTACGGGTTTAGCTCTGGGCGGTCCACTGTAGCCCAGTGCCTTAACCTATCTATGATTCTGAATAAATAGACAGTGGCCCGCCCCAGAACTATTTACCTAGCTTTCATGGACCTGTCATCCACGTTTGATGTGTGAATAGGGATAAACTCTGGCAGGCCATGTTGGCTATTGGGGTAGATAGCAACATCGTTCATTCTCTGGAAGACCTCCACCAATCAACCAAGGCGCAGGTTAGATTTTCCCAAGATCTAAGGGTTTCCCGTAATTTTGTTATAAGAAGAGGAGTACATAAAGGGTGTATTTTAACCACCTTTCTGTTTAATGTATATATTAATAATTTGGATAAAGTTTTAACGGAGACAAGGGTTGACTATCTGCAGGTAGGCAGACGTGGTTTTATTATATTCAGATGATGTGGTCCTTTTATCTAGGACCGCAAGAGGGTTACAAACACTGCTTGACTCCTTCTCCACTTTTATGGCGAATCAGGATGTGTCAATAAACGACTCCAAATCTTATGTGATGCAGGTGGGACCTCGCCTGTGAAAGCCTTTTCAATTTATGGTTGGATCCACTCAAGTTCTCCGCACTGATGCCTTCTCGTACCTGGGGGTCCTAATGAACGAGAAAATGAAATGGGTCCCACCAAAACAGAGGAAAAGGGGAGATCTAGTGTGGGCAAATACGGCTGTTTTAAACTTTGCCTCCAAACTAGGTAGGGACTGATTGCTGCACTTTTAAAGATATACCAGGCCAAGTGTGTCTCTAAAGCCACTTACGGTAGTAAAACATGGGGTTACGTCTCCATGAATGAGTTACAAGTAGTTAATAACTTATTTCTGAAGCACCTGTTTGGTGTGCCCTAGGGAACGTCGAACTTGGTGGTACACGAAGAACTGGGGGTGCCCTATCTCTGTGATTAATTGGCTTTATGTCCACTAAGATTTGGCTGAATGAAGGATCGACTTTGAGTCATATGATCCTGAAGGAGTGCATGCCCCTTGATTATACCAATACATTCCCTGGCTCGGATATATCAAGAGCAGTTTTGAAAGCTTGGGAAGAGTGGAACTATATACAAACCCAGAATCGATGACTAAGAATGATCTGGGGTGGGTCAGGGAGTCTTTTTGCAGCCTAAGGAAACTGGAGAGGAAAGAGCTGAAACTGAGGAAACCCAGTGTCTGCAAAAAATTCTAATTTTGAAAACAACACCAATGACTGAGCCATATCTCCTGGGACCTTTCAGCACCTATGAACGTTTTCTATTGATCAGGTTCCGATTGGATCTGTTTCACCTCCTGTTGGCCTTGCCACGGGGGAGCAGTAGAGGTCAGATTTTAGAATCCTGTGACTGAGACGGCGAGTCTCCACAGGATTTTTGAATATTTTGTAATAATTATACAAACCCCCGGAAAACCTTTATTATCCCTATTTTAAGGAGGTTGAAATTCAAGCAGGTGCATCCAGCATTTAGTCATCTACAATTGTTCTATGGAGATTCCATTTTATTTGTCCTCAATTTCCTAAAATCCGCAGTAAAGCTCAGAGCCTGCTTCGATTAAATGATTGTTGCTATAAGGGTATGTTTCTTTTACTCTAGCTACCCCGATGATGTATATAGTCTAGAGGAGGCCCTCGATATTATCTTTTTAACTTTTTATGATCTAGGGTATATGCACTTTATAATTTATTTCATATACTGTATGAGATGTTTAGGGTAGCTCTGTCTCCCATGTGAAGTTTGCATAAATATTGTATCCTTTTTAACACCATGTATGTGGTTTCACATGTGAAAACCGAATAAAGTTTGTTTGAAAAATTAAATTGAGGTAGCTTTGAAGGGTACACAAGGTTTAAGAGGAGTACTGGTGGGCAGCTTGTGTAAGTACATGCGTACAGTGGGGAGGGACACACTTCTTACACTTGAGATAAAAGACCAGACCAAGTAGGCCCTCAGGAAAGCTATCCTAATTTCCAAATGTGGGCTTACCCCTGAGAAATACCATCAGAGTTTTAGGGACAGCCACAAACTCACAAATCTGTCCTGGGTGAACTTCTTAGATTATTCCAGCAAGACACTGAGGTGAGGGACAGCAAAGTGAATGATTTTGTTGGGCTGTGCAACCCGATTCTGAGGGAGCACCTGTTTTATGGAGCTGCGCCAACACCTGGTAGATAGATTTAGAAAGCTGACTGACACCAGAGGAAGCTTGCTGAGGAGGAGGGCCTCTGGGTCAACAACAGAGTGTTCAAGAAGGCTTCTGGGGTTGGGGGGAGCTTCCTAAAGGGTGGTCAGGGTTCCCACCAGAAGAAAAAGAGATGAGATAAAAAGAAAGAGTTCTCTCAAGGTCCCCAAAACAATTAAATTGGGAAAGCGTTCCAGAACACTGGTAAATTTGTCCCCTAGTGCTATGATTTTTAACAGTACGGGCAAACCAAAGGTGATCCCAAGTGCACCAAGAGGGCACAGCCCCCCAGCGGTGGGCAGACCCAGGAGTTGGTAAACATAGTGGCTGGGAGGAGAGGGCCCCATTTAGTGTGGAAGAGACAGCTAAGGTTCCCCCAATGCCCCTGGGTGACAAAGAGATGGTGCCCAGCGCCCACATGTCTTCAAATACTTCAAAGTATAGGAAGTGGGTCATCATCAGTGGGCAGGGGGTGGATGTTCTGAGGACACAGGAGCCAGTATGACTACTGTCAAGTGTCATTTGGTGTCTTCAAACCAAGTGATACCCATACAGTCCACCAGGTTGTAGTAAAAGATAAGTGGGAAAGCCACTACCCTGTGGCTCTGAATCCCTTTAAATGGGAGGGTGGTCTTAGGTCTTCGGAAAGTTGGTGTGAGCCCTACCATGTATATTGACTGTCTGTTGGGGAATGACCTGGAGCACACTTACTAGAAGAAAGTGGAGCTCAGGTCACACCTGGAAATGTTAGGGTTGTGGGTCTGTGTGACCACCAGGTCCATGGCTGCCTAGGAGGGGACTAAAGAAGATCTGTTGCCTAGGCAAATGGCCCAGACAGCTGCCAAGAGAGGGAAAGGCAGAGGCATGGGAAATCAGCTCCTGAATGTCTCACGGTACAGGTGAATGGGGTGCTGGAGAAGGTCACCCGGAGCCTACTATGGTGGCCTGCCTGAATTTGCTAGATGGAATGCAGATGGAAGGCCCACCATGAAGGAGTTATGTAAGGTACAACAGAAGTGCCCAACCATAGGGAGCATGAGGTGGCAAACTGAAACACAGGTAGCTGGTGTTACGTCTAGAGATTACCTCATTTACTGGGAGAATGACCACCTGTATAGTGAGCCTAGGGCACCTGTGCATAGGGCAACTCATTTTTTAGTAGTCCCCCAATGTTACAGGGACCTTTGATATGCTTGTCTCCCACTTTTATTGGCCCCGGACAAGGATAGCCTTAGATGCATTCTGTATGACCTGTCTCACCTGCCAGACCAGTCGGAAAACAGGGAAGAAGCTGAAGGCTTTCCTGAATCCCTTACCTGTCACTGGCACCCCCTTTGAAAGGGTGAGCATTGATATTGTAGGACCCTGGAACCCAACATAACTTTAGGCAACAGGTTTATCCTAGTCTTGGTGGACCATGCCACTAGGTATCCAGACACAATCCCTCTGAGGACTGTGACAGCACCTGTAGTGGCTAGGGCCCTGATAGGGATTTTCACACAAGATGGGATCCCCAAAGAAGTGGTTTCTGACAGGTGCAACAACTTCATGTCTGTGTAGATAAAGTCAATGTGGAAGGAGTGTGGGGTAACCTACAAGTTCTGCACACTCTACCACCCACAAACCAGTGGGCATCTTGAAAGATTTAATAAGACCCTGAAGGGCATGATAATAGGCCTGCTTCAGCCTTTGAAGCAGAAGTGGGACCTCCTCTTACCATGCCTGTTTTTTGCCTACGGGGAAGTGCCCCAGAAGGGGGTTGGGTTTAGCCCATTTGAACTTGTGTGAGGTCACCCTGTTAGGGGACCTCTCAGTCTGGTCAAGAAGGGGTGGGAGCAAGCTCCCTAAACCCCCCAAGATGAGGTGAGCTACATGCGTGCCCTCAGGAACCAAATGGTGAAGTTTAGAAGTCTATAAGTAAGCTTCTGAGAACTTGGAGGCCAACCAGGAAGTCATGCAGGAATGGTACAACAAGATGGCTACCATGGTGCAATTTCAACCTGGACAGAAAGTGTGAGTGATAAAGTCAATGGAGCCCAGGGCTTTTCAAGACTGTTGGACTGGGACCTATGAGGTATTTGAGAGGAAGGGGAAGGTCACCTACGTGGTGGATCTCAATACCCCCGAAACCCTTTAAGGGTACTCCATATCAACCACCTCAGACCCCACTACAAGAGGTCTGAGGTCCCCATGCTGCTGGTGACAGAGGAGGAGGAGGAGAGTGATCTTCTCCCTGACCTCCTGTCATATTAAGAGAAAGATGGATCAGTGAAGGGTGTGAACCTCTCTACTTCCCTGACCCCAGAGCCGCAAAGGGACTTTCGCCAGTTGTTGGGATAGTTTACCTCTCAGTTGTCTCTGACTCCTGGGCTTACACATCTGTGTACCAATGATGTTCATACTGGAGACAGCCTACCTGTCAAAAATAAAATATAAAGGCTGTAGGAAAATTGAATATTATGTGGTATGTAATATTGTCACAATACCCCAAAGATCCTCCTTGTATGTGCGCTAATAAATCCTTATTTCTGTCCTGGTAGAGCAGCAAAGAGCAGTCAGACTTTACTAGATGTGCATGTGTTAAGCATTTCACAGTACCAACGTGGACGATAAGTTATTAACACGATGCAAGAGAAATCCAACACCAATTTATAAAAATGGAGTGTATTTTTATCTTAAGTTACACACCAAAACAAATGGGATATCATACATATACCTGAAGGTAATGATTTTTGAAGCAATATTAAATCAATGCAGTCAAATACATAGACAAAATAACATTACAGTCAATGGCAAAATCCACTAGTGACATTGCTCACTTGCAGGTCGAGTTACTTGGTACTCTTATAAGGGTAAGGTCATGCAGGCCCCAGGACCAAGCCACAACAGTCAGATTAATTTTACCTAGTCCATGGAGTCCACGTGCACAGTGGTTCTGGCCATCCTTGGTGCTGAACGGGAGCCGTGGGAGGTGCTGTTTTAGCCGCTTACATGGTGCTGCAAGAAACAAAATACAAAAACACAACAGGTACACAGTAGAGGACATCGAATGATGATTGCATGTTGGTCTCTATAGCTATAGCGTTGAGTGTGAGGGCAGTTACTGGGCTGGTGACCAACAAGCCTTGGCCACTGTAAGCACCACAAAAAGCTTTGGGAACTTTACTGGGTCCGGGGCAGTAACGTAGCAGCATGAGACTTTGGACCAGGTGAGACTACAACTCCCACAATGCACTTGACCACCTGGATTTGGGAGATCCCTCAGAGGTCCCAATGGTCAGGGATTCTTAAGATAAGGTGAGCGTTTATACCTGCAGTTGGCAGGGGACTACTGCGACTAGTTCAGGGGAGACTGAGGGTGCTTGGGTGTTCCACAGGAGTCCCTCTCTTCTGGAGTGTCGAGTTTTGGCCTAGGACGAGGGCTGTTCACTCACTTCTAAGTATGCTGCCTTAGGGACAAAGTATCCCTCTTTCGCTTTGTGCTGGTGGGCAAAGTCCTGTAGTCTGTGACAATGGTCTCCTCTTGGTCCTTTCTTGAAGTACGTTGTTCAGATCTGACTTTCTGGTGTTAGGGGCTCCTTTAAATCCTAGATTTCAGAAAGTTGCAGGTGTGAGAGATAGTAGCCAATGGGCATCTAGTGTGTGCAGCTAGTCTGCCCTGAGGTGACCACATTTGGTGCTATAGGTTACCTTTTCAAACCAGAACCCACTATCTCTGCCCACCTAATGATGGCAGAGTTACATTTTAGGTGTACAGACCAGGCTGCCCACCCTAGAGGTTTGACCAGCTTTCCTGGGGGTGGACACCTCCTTCATAGCTATTGTCCTACCGTGCCCTGGTGCAAGGGGAGGGATGGTTTCTCCTCAGGGAGACAGCCAAGACTCATATCAGAGCCGGTGTAGCCTTTGAAGCTCACTGCTCTGATGTGCCAATTGATTAGCCTTCCAGGGAAGAGGGAGGTGTGACCTCCGCCCTGCCCACCCTGTGTCTCACACTGCCTGGCAGGAGGTCAGAATCTTGTCTTGGCATCAGCACGCACAGGAATGTGTGGGCTGGTTAGCCAGCACACAGCAAATGGGGACCAACCAGGGGATTACCTCTAAAGTGCCTCAGGGCACATGAATCATGTCAAGGATGAGAAGGCATGTTGCTTGATACCAAACATGACTTATTTTAGTGGTACCATAATGGAGCTGCCAATCTCGATGGTGCCCCGTTGGCAGCTCATGTTATCCTATGGACTGCTAACAAATATAGTGGCTTCCAATGGGAACACCACTATAAGGATATATAGGCCTGCAGTTAGATGTCCTCACCTTAAATATAATGCAACCTGCCTCCTGGGCCGAGGAGGCCTTCTTAGGGGTGCCTTACATACATGAAAGGCAGTGTATGTGTCACAAATGGTGAGGGCACAGTCTAGTTCGAGCAGTTTGCACATCTCCTGCAGTCTGCAATTGCAGGCCTACTGTCAGTATGTTGCATGGGTTGTCCAGGGTGCACAAACTTGTGCTGAAGCCCTGGGGACCCTTTTACCACCAATGGCCTGGTACCCCTGATACCACATAATAGGAACTTGCCTGCTATCAGAGTGTTGTTTTGCAGTGAGAGTGCCAGACAAGACAACACCTTCAACTAACTCATACTGGGGGTGCTTGACAGCAGGTCAGGGATAGGTTCGCTTTCCTCCTCCTCCTGGCCTCCATCAGTAACCATGAGCATGTCTGCTCTGTCCTGGTGGGGTTTTAAGCGATTTACATGGAGAACTCTGTGAGGACTTCCTGGGGTGCCTAAGTGAACCAAATTAATTGACATCCCCCTTCTTCACCAAGATTGGATAGGGCCCAGTCCACTTGTTCTGGAGCCACAGGCTCCAGCATCCACACAAGCTGACCTGGTTGGTACTCCTACATTACATCAATAGGTAGAATGCACACCTAACATTACATGTCCGTTATACTATGCTCAAGGCAATTTTGCAGCGTGCCAACCTGGAGCTCGCTCCGTCCGTGCGCGTTTGTTACTACATTATTGCAACTTGGGGCCTCGTCAGGATCTCCAAAATCAGCGTAGAGAATTGTGAGAAAAACATGTACCTCTATGTGTTCGAGAGTAAAGCCGCATGGCACTCGTTGAACTGATGATTAAATTGAATTGAAGAATGAAATGTCGGATTACTTGTGATTAACTCTGGAATAAACAGTTGAAACATGGAAGAAAATGTTCGAAGTTTAATGGATGGTTCATTTACCTTCTGGCTGTGCATGCTGGTTGGTACTCTACCAGTGCAGACTTCTGGTCATACCAGTGCTTGATAAGCTCCTGGCTGGCCTATAGGTTCCTCTTCGCTCTCTTCATGTACTCCGCCATAAATGAATGTAGGCCTAACACATAGTCCACTATGTCCTTCTTAGACCCCTTTTAGGATGCCCAAACAAAAGTTCAAATGAGCTGAATCCAACCCCCTTTTGTGGCACCTCTCTGTATGCAAACAATAGGCAAGGTAACAGGACATCCCATCTCTTTCTGAGTTTTTAAGGGAGGCCCATTGTCATGCCTTTCATGGTTTTGTTTAACATTTCAACTAAACGATTTGTCTGATGGTGATAGGGGGTAATAAACTTATAGCTTGCACCACATTTATCCCACATAGCTTTTAGGTATGCAGACATGAAGGTAACCTCTCTATCAGAGACCACCACTTCAGGAAACCCAACCTTGGCGGAGATTCCAAAGAGGGCCTATTCTACTGCAGGAGCAGTTGCAGTCCTGAGGGGAATTGCTCTGGGAATCTAGTGACATGGTCCACTACCACTAGAATACATTTATTCCCAGATGCAATCTGATGGTCAAGGGGGCCAGCAATGTCAATCTCTACCCTCTCAAAGGGAGTCCCAATCACTGGGGTGCAGCTGGGAGCTCGGTGCCATGGCCGACGCTCAGGATGGTGCGGGATGGTAAGATGCTACGGGGAAAATGGTCAGATACAGAAATCTACTTTTTCAAAACCGAAAATTCTGTCTCTTCTAGGGTGACGGTGTGGGAGGCCCATAAGTCAGTGTTGCGCGATAAAGCCCAGAATCAAATTGCATGGGTAAGAAAGAAAAGGGTTGAAAAATTGGAAAAGCTAGACAGCAGATATTATTGCTTGAAAGACAGCTACCGACAGATAAGGATCACAAAATAACCCGACAGCCACACTGAAACATGAATATAGGGACCTGGCTATGGTTAATGCCAGGAACCAAAGATTGTCAATGCTGCACCAACTCTATGGGGTTGGGGATAAGGCCGGGACGTTACTGGCCTGACTCAGCAAAAAAAAAAATACAGGCTAGATGGGTGCGGGACATCATGGATACTAATGGCGTAACATATACCACTGACACATATTGCCAGGGCATTTGCGGTTTACTGTAGGGAGTTCTATGCGGCACGCCCTCTTAGTTACAACATAGGATGGGGGACTATCTGGCGGCTGTCCCAACCCCAGTATTGGGAGAGGAGGAGGTGAAGGACCTAGAGACAGAACTCACACTGACAGCAATATAAGGGGCAGTGGCTAAACTACAAGCCAGGAAAACCCCCGGTCCCAATGAAATGCCGGCTGAGCTGTACAAGAGGTGCATAGACCTCCTGGGTCCTCACCTTCTGCGTCTCTTTGAGGATGCGCAAAAGGATGGCCTCTTGCGCCCTGATCTCAGTACCACCACAATTGTAGTTCTGTATAAAGATGGTAAACCTCACAATAGATGCTACTCATATCGCCCCATCTCTTTACTAAATACAAAGTTAAAGATACTGGCCACAGTGCTGGCGACTCACCTCCTGAGGTATATTACATCCCTTGTCCATGATGACCAGTCCGGATTTATGCTAGGCCACGCTACTAGGCTAAACCTTCGCAGGACCCATAATTGACTGATGAGGTTCTGGGACAGTGATACATAGCTCATATTCCTGTCATTAAAGGCAGAAAAGGCGTTGGATGCAGTACACTGGCCCTTCCTGGATGGTACGTTAGCTAAACTTGGAATAGGACCCAGGTTCAGAGTTGGGTGGCACTACTATACAACACGCTGGTTGCAATGGTCTGGGTAAACGGTGTGACATCATTGGCCTTCCCCACTGGCGGGAGTACGAGACATTGGTGCCCTCTCTCCCCACTCCTTTTCACTCTTACACTGGAATCCCTGACATGTACTATTCGGAGTCACTCAGAGACTCGAGGTTTTAAAATCACTCCCATCGACACAGAGGAAGAAAATATCTCCCTCTATGCGGACGACATTCTCCTCTACATTACAGATCCTGGAATTACCATCCCTGTCCTGTTTAGTACCATAGACGAGTATGGGAGACACTCTGGGTACAAGATAGACTGGAATAATTCAGTGTTGTATTGCCTTGGGGAGATTCCACCGTGTCTGCCAATACCCGAGACCTGAAGGTGGTCCACTAGGGCTTTCAATACCTTGGAATTTTCATTACCCTACATAAGGAAATGTGTAGGCACCGTAACGTTGGAAGGGTCATCCGGACATTTAAAGAGGATGCGGAGAGATGGAGGGACCTCCCCCTCTCCTTGTTAGGAAGGGCAACCATTTTTAAAATGATCACCCTGCTGTTCTACGCTCTTCAGAACACCTACCACCCACTTCCTCGGACGGTGTTCACTGGACTGGAGGGAGAAATTCGATTCCTGCTGTGGCAGGTAGGCCATCCCTTATTCTAATAAGCTAAATATAATAGCTTGGAAGAATGCAGGATTAATCACAGCACAGGGGTACAAATTTCTACGCAACGACCATCCGGTCACTCCCATTTTATACTTTATTCCAAAAGTACATAAGGACCCCCTCAAGCCGCCGGGTAGACCAATAATCTTGGCCCGTAGCAGTCTACTAGAAGCAACATCACAATATGTAGACTACTACCTCCAGGACCATGTTAAAAAATTGCCCTCTTATATTAGAGATACTGGGGACTTTCTATCTAAGATACACAACCTGGAGTGGAAAGAGGATTATCTATTAATTGCTTTGGACGCAAAATCGCTCTATACACCAATTAGCCATCAGAATGGACTCAGAGCTCTGAGCCATTACCTTGCAAAAAGAACACCGGAACCAGAACAGCACAGCAAAATGATCATCAGTATGGTTGAATTTTGTTTGAAGAACAATATTTTTCTGTTCCAAAATGCCCACTACCAACAACAATGGGGTGACTATGGGGGCCAGCTTCTCCCCCAGTTATGCCTGTCTGCATATGGGATGGTGGGAGGAGCTGGTCCTCCACATGCAGCATGAAACAACCTTAATCAATAATGTGCAATGTTGGTACAGATTTATAGATGATCTTTTTGTAGTTTGGCAAGGTTCAAAAAGGGCTGCACAAGATTTCATAGAAGGCCTCAATAACAACAGCCTAAACCTTCACTTCACATCCACCATTAGCCCAGAAAGAATCACCTTCCTGGATGTTGAGGTATACATAAAAGAAAATAAGATAGAGACTACACTGCACAGGAAATCTACGGCAGGGAACTCTGTCTTACATGCGAGTAGCTCTCATCCATCGCATCTGATCTATAGCATCCCTATGGAGAGATGCTTAGATTGAGGAGGATCTGTAGTGGTCAGGATGATTTGAAAAAAGCACAGACAGACAGCAAATTCAGATTTCTAGCAAGGGGCTACACACAAGCATGTGTGGATGCAGCAATAAAGAAAAGTGCAGCTATCCCCAGAGTAAGTCTCCTTAAACAGAAATCCGTTAAAAGAAAACAGGACAACCATGGAGAGGATGACCCAACTTTCAGAATGATCCTTGGTTACAACAAACAGCACAGAAGTATAAAAAACATCATTAAAAGAAATTGGCCACTCTTGTTATGATCCAATTATAGGTCATTTGCTACCGGGACAAGCTTCCATCACATTTAGTAGGGCACCCTCAATGAAAGATTCCCTGGTGCAAAATGATGTAAGCACTTTACCAACTGGCACATGGTTATCCCAGAGAAAGGGTTTCCACAAATGCAAAACATGCAAAGCATGCCAATTTGGGTTAAGCAAAATTACATATCAAACATCTTTCAGTGAAGTGAGCAAACCAATCACCAAAACTTTAACTTGTAAAAGTGAGTTTGTTGTCTATGTGCTGGAGTGCCCCTGTGGCCTACAATATGTGGGTAGTACCATTCTACAGGGCCACAAAAGGGTGCTTCAGCACATTAGAGCCATTAAAAATCATGATCAATCTTACCCGGTGGCGAGGCACTTCGAGGAAAAACACAAGGAAACCCAAAGGGTCTCATGTATTTTCTAATGGATGCAAAAACAACAATTGATGGACAGAATGCAGAACAATGTCATACATTCACCCCAGTACAGAGATCTGGGCTTAAATCCATCGTTTTTTTGCTCACCATGCCATTCCATTTTGAACCCAGCCATATGCAAATCAGTCTTGACCCTGTGCCACATGGGAACAGTCCAGCCCGAACTGCCAAGCCAGGTCCTCCCTGGACTGGAAACAAGCATCCTAGGACCGGTTTCGGGGTTTCACCCCTCTTCAGCCAGGATACTTGATTCCAGTGGCATGGAGAGCACGGGACTCACGTCTGAGCATTCCCGTCCCACTCGGGGTGACAAATGCAAAAACAACAATTGATGGACAGAATGCAGAACAATGTCATACATTCACCCCAGTACAGAGATCTGGGCCTAAATCCATCGTTTTTTTGCTCACCATGCCATTCCAGTTTGAACCCAGCCATATGTAAATCAGTCTTGACCCTGTGCCTCA
This sequence comes from Triturus cristatus, assembly GCF_964204655.1. Taxonomy (NCBI): domain Eukaryota; kingdom Metazoa; phylum Chordata; class Amphibia; order Caudata; family Salamandridae; genus Triturus; species Triturus cristatus. Next base: position 828,524,402 of record NC_140580.1, read on the forward strand.
TGGGAACAGTCCAGCCCGAACTGCCAAGCCAGGTCCTCCCTGGACTGGAAACCAGCATCCTAGGATCGGTTTCGGGGTTTCACCCCTCTTCAGCCAGGATAGCTTTATTCCAGTGGAATGGAGAGCACGGGACTCACGTCTGAGCATACCCGTCCCACTCGGGGTGACAAACGCAAAAACAACAATTGATGGACAGAATGCAGAACAATGTCATACATTCACCGCAGTACAGATATCTGGGCCTAAATCCATCGTTTTTTTGCTCACCATGCCATTCCAGTTTGAACCCAGCCATATGCAAATCAGTCTTGACCCTGTGCATCATGGGAACAGTCCAGCCCGAACTGCCAAGCCAGGTCCTCCTTGGACTGGAAACAAGCATCCTAGGACCGGTTTCGGGGTTTCACCACTCTTCAGCCAGGATAGCTTGATTCCAGTGGCATGGAGAGCACGGGACTCACGTCTGAGCATACCCGTCCCACTCGGTGTGACAAATGCAAAAACAACAATTGATGGACAGAATGCAGAACAATGTCATACATTCACCCCAGTACAGAGATCTGGGCCTAAATCCATCGTTTTTTTGCTCACCATGCAATTCCAGTTTGAACCCAGCCATATGCAAATCAGTCTTGACCCTGTGCCTCATGGGAATAGTCCAGCCCGAACTGCCAAGCCAGGTCCTCCCTGGACTGGAAACAAGCATCCTAGGACCGGTTTCGGGGTTTCACCCCTCTTCAGCCAGGATAGCTTTATTCCAGTGGCATGGAGAGCACGGGACTCACGTCTGAGCATACCCGTCCCACTCGGGGTGACAAATGCAAAAACAACAATTGATGGACAGAATGCAGAACAATGTCATACATTCACCCCAGTACAGAGATCTGGGCCTAAATCCATCATTGTTTTGCTCACCATGCCATTCCAGTTTGAACCCAGCCATATGCAAATCAGTCTTGACCCTGTGCCTTATGGGAACAGTCCAGCCCGAACTGCCAAGCCATAAGTTGGCAGGGTATGCTCAGATGTGAGTCCCTTGCTCACTTTGCCACTGGATTCAAGCAAGCCTGGCTGAAGACGGCTGAAATGCCAGAAACCGGTCCTAGGAAGCTTGTTTCCGGTCCAGGGAAGGCATGGCTTGGCAGTTCGGGCTGGACTGTTCCCATGAGGCAAAGGGTCAGACTGATTTGCATATGGCCATGTCTGAACTGGGGTGGCAGAGTGGGCTAAAGAACGGTGATTGATCAAACCCAGATCTGTTGACTGGGTGTGAGTGTTTGATTGGTTCTGATGCTCCATCCATCACCACCCCCTTTTGTACCGCTTTGTTCGCCATAAGTTGGCAGGGTATGCTCAGACGTGAGTCCCTTGCTCACTTTGCCACTGGATTCAAGCAAGCCTGGCTGAAGATGGCTGAAATGCCAGAAACCGGTCCTAGGAAGCTTGTTCCCGGTCCAGGGAAGGCATGGCTTGGCAGTTCGGGCTGGACTGTTCCCATGAGGCACAGGGTCAGACTGATTTGCATATGGCCATGTCTGAACTGGGGTGGCAGAGTGGGCTAAAGAACGGTGATGGATCAAACCCAGATCTGTTGACTGGGTGTGAGTGTTTGATTGGTTCTGATGCTCCGTCCATCACCACCCCCTTTTGTACCGCTTTTCGAATGGATGCCATCCCACCTAACAAGAGAGGAGGAAACAGAGAAAAGGTACTAAGATGCTTAGAGACGATGGATTTAGGCCCAGATATCTGTACTGCGGTGAATGTATGACATTGTTCTGCATTCTGTCCATCAATTGTTGTTTTTGCATTTGTCACCCCGAGTGGGACGGGTATGCTCAGACGTGAGTCCCGTGCTCTCCATGCCACTGGAATAAAGCTATCCTGGCTGAAGAGGGGTGAAACCCCGAAACCGGTCCTAGGATGCTTGTTTCCAGTCCAGGGAGGACCTGGCTTGGCAGTTCGGGCTGGACTGTTCCCATGAGGCACAGGGTCAAGACTGATTTGCATATGGCTGGGTTCAAACTGGAATGGCATGGTGAGCAAAAAAACGATGGATTTAGGCCCAGATATCTGTACTGCGGTGAATGTATGAAGATGAAAACCGCCCAACTCCTAAACAAACCTACTCACTAACACATTCATTCACGTTTTTTAGACAGGGTGTTCATTTTAAGTTAATAGCACATTGGCACTTTACACTTTTAGTAATTTAAGAATTTTTAGTATTTGCACTACATGCAATGGAAAAGATTGTATTTGAAAGTTTTTATCTTCAATTTCTAGTTAACATGACTCTACATTGTGATAAAATAGCTATATGGCACTGTAGCATAGAAACAACTGGACGAAGGGGGCAATTTCAGGTATTTAGACCTGAACGCCAGTTAAGACCCCAAAAGGGAAACACAGGTAGATTCTGCAGACATAATATTGGCATACGGCAACAATGGAGGCATGCAACACATCTAAATAAATAAGCAGCAGGAACCAGAGTGACAAACTTGTGGCTGATACCAAAGAGATTAAGCTCAGGATGACCACAAATTGTGTTCCCTGCCAACTACTTTATAATTTTATAATATGGTATGGTCTGACTTAGCACTACTGCTGGGGTCTAGCAAGCCGTTAGGTATATGATTTTTACAATAATGGTTTTAAACATTTAGAACTGTTTTAACCTTAATTTGTAATCAATGGCTAATTTTTATGTATTTATACAAATATATGCTGCTAATTACATGATGTCTGCATACAACTTGCACTTTAAAAAGCCAAAAGTCTGTCTATTATGTCAACTATATAAAACTACCCATTGCACTGTCACTTTAAGAAAAAACAGAAAAAAATGTATTTAAACTTACCTGTTACCTGAGAGCACCTCATGTGATCAAGGGCCTTGGGGCTCGAAACACGTCATGATGGCTGGTGTTGGAGGAGTTTAATAAAGACTTCCACTGCTGCACTAAAAACGTGGTCCGTCACTAACACAGGTGGCAAAAGAATGCGAGCGGAGTTTGCACTATATATATATATATATATATATATATATATATATATATATACGTTAACCACAATCCTGCAATGATCCCAGTCTCGATCACAACAAACAGGTACGGACCGCAATGTGGAGATATATTCTTCTTTTATTGTTGCAGATTTTTAAAGTGCATGTGCAAAGTCTCTGTTACAGCAAGTGCCCAGCCTGACGCGTTTCGACTGCCCAACGACAGTCTTGATCACATCATATCATATACCACTACCGACGAAAGCTGACTGCCACATCCCGACGCGGCATTATGCCTGTGACTTAAGAATTACTTAGGACCTTATCTTTAAACGACGTTGATTGATTTCCAAAGTTACTACCCGCCCTGAAGAAGCCCCAGGCTGGATGGCCATGTAAAGGGGCGAAACACGTGCTAGTTGTTGTCCTTTACTCACTCTTATGGGATAGAGTGCCATATTATGCTATAAGCACCTCATAACAAACCAGTACGTGATTGGAATTTCTTCGAGAAAAAACAGATGAAATGAATCTTGCCCAGACAAACCTATTGAACCTTGTTCACATTAGGGGGTCAGGGGTTTTTCCCCCTGTCAAGGGCATGAACCAGAAAAAGAAGAATCTGCGCTCATTTCCCGGCAAGTAAGGGATTGAGACCTTTTTACCCCTCATATCTATAAAATAGTTTATTGTACTAGGCTGCATTATTTCCACCCAGAACCTTTCATCACCCCTCGTACAGCCTCATTTGCCAAAGATTAAGAATCAAATAAATATCCTTCCCAGATGTACAAAGTCTCTAATAAATAACGTTCAGCATACTTTAAGATATATAAATCGATGTCCCGATAAGATATTACTGCGAGTTATTCTAAGATGGCTTCTTAATAGTGGAAGTCATTGATTGCCGGAAGAACAATTCACAGGCCCCATTTTTTTGTCATTACTTAATTGTTGCTAGGTAAGAAAAACGATGCCGGTTGCTGTCAGGCAGCCCTCCCCTCGCAGTTCTAGATTATTTGTTTTCTCTGTTTGGGAGACTAAATGCAAAGTGTCTATGCAAACAACAGGATTTTGCATACAGCAGGCTTTTCATGTGCGTCTGCTTTGCTGGGATACACATTTATCGGGTGAACCCGTCAAGATATTATATGTTCTGTAGACGTTTCTGAATCCTCACATGTTCCGGAGCATTTTATCCAGTAATAGTTCAAGATGGAAAAACAATAATAAAAAAAAAAATCCTATTAGATTCCCCTCTTCCAGATCAAGAAGACTCGCAGATAAAAAAAAATCCTTTCGAATGCAAGAGTGAAAATAATTCACATTGGCCCGCTAGTATGTTTTAAAAACCAAATGCTAAGTATGTGCGCCTTTAGGCCTATCATTTTCTCGGCTCATTTGCTGAACGCTCCATTTAATAAATAAATAAATAAAACGACCGAAATCTATGGTTGATTAACAGCGTCCACTGACTAGACATACAGGTCCATAGATGGACTTATCGACGAAGTGGGAAAGGTTATTCTGAACAAGAAAATAAATACAGACTATGTTGCCTGCAATATTTAATTACCGATAAGTGGCACTGTGCCGATTTACACACTTTGGACCAGCTCTGAAATGTAAATTAAAAGCCCTTTGCATTCCGGAACTTGTAGGTTTTCTTTAACCGATTATAGTTCTCAAATAATGAAGAGTGAACAGCCAGAACTAGATAAAAGCGTCATCCAAGTCATGGGTCCTGTTTGTTATAGCACCCGTTGTAAACTGGACATACCCCAGGGCAACCATTTAAATAATGGAGTTTGACATAACCAGGTTCACCAGAGAGCGAGAAAGTACTCAGGCGTTGAATGTGCATGTAAGCCACTCCCCAAGAGATTTGTAGTTATTGGAGAGTCGCCTCATACACTGATGGCCTCAGGGGTGGTGATGCCGTACTTGAGTTGCCTGTCTTGGTTTGCCTGTCCAGCGATGCCACCTCTGCTGGTGATGGAGGCCCTGGGTCATTTTATACCCTGTCCTCTTCATTTTCTCGCTCCTCTTCTCGCCTGTGTTCCAGGTCTTCTGGATCTTCGCCTTGGTACCTTTTAGAAAACAACATGTTCCTCATGGCCTCTTTGTCACCCCTTCCAGCTGTCATCATGGTGCCCTGTCTGCAGGTCATATACCATTGTTCTGGTTCAAAGACCATCCTGAACTTGCTGACCGGGTACCGTTTTTTAACCAGAAACACTTATGCTTCCCGTAAGTCAGATGTATGGCTTGTCTCTTGACACTGCTCTAGGTGTTTCACTTCGCTTGGGTAGATGCTTGGCCAGTGGTGGTGTGCTGGGTCTGTCGATACTCCTGGGGACAAAAGCAGATGGTCCATTCCAGAGGCTGCAGGTTATTATGCACAATGCAAATCACTTTGTTTATAGTCCTCATGAACCTCTCAGCTTCTCATTACCCAAGGGCAGTGCCGGCTCTTCCGCAATGGCGAGGAGAGTCGCTCCACTGCCTGGCGCAGAGCCAGCAAACAAAAAATAAAACGATGCTTTAGCATTGTTTATTTTCCGTTTGCCAACTTGTGCATGGAGGGTTGGGGCATGGGTGGGTAGAGGAGGAGTGCTTGTGAAATTCCTAAGTGCTCATGTGTGTTTGGCTGGCCATCTCAGGCCGACCTAAACTGACATGCACACTTAGGGTTTTCCAGCCAGGCTGCATCCAGAAGCCGGGATGGAAAAACCCCCACAGACTCCCTGGTCTGAGCAGGGCGTCTTTTCAGCCTGCTCAGACCAATGCCTGTGGTGCTCTGCAGCACATGGATTGGCTGGGTGTCTGTCTCAGGGGCTGCTGGGACCCAGAAAGATAAAGAAAACAGTGGTCCTAGACAATTGCCAAATGTACTCAATGCATGTCTGAAAAAGAGTATCCTATGCAATCAATTCATATAGGCGCCATAAGTACAGTCTGAAGGCACATTCAAAAACACAACAAATCTTAAATTATGGACCACCAAGACATTTTTGATTGAATCCAGCAACAATTCCTGACAGGGCCGGCAATTGTCTAGGACCACTGTTTTCTTTATCGATTGATACTCAAGTCCTTTGACATTTTTCTGGGTTTCCCCATTATTATAAGGGGACCCAGAAAGAGGCCAGCAGGAGCGATGTGATGTAGGAGGCGGCCAGAGGCATCACGTACATTTTTAAAACTATTAACCCGTCCTGTGTTCCCCACTGTCTCACCACTCTTTGTTAGTGGCGGCCGTCACTGCCCACGGGTCAACATTGCCTTACCTTTATGTGTACTATGTTTCATGATCTCAGGTACTCTGCCATTTCATGACCCTGCAACGAGGATCCATTCTCAGTCAGTAATTCCTGCTGCAGACTTTGGGTGGTCATGTCCTTTTACAGTTTGGGCAGAACATCGCTGGCCGTGGGGGTGGCCACTATCTTGACCTTGGGGTATATCGAAAAGTCATCAATGATGATCATCATGTGCCTGCCATCTGAGAGGCTGCCAAATTTCATGCTGACTCAGTCTAATAGCTGTTCGTGGCCTTCCTCCGTTATGATTGGGCTGATGAGTCGTGTTTTTCCGTGGCCTGGCACAGGATGCAGTTTCGTATGGTGATCTCTACTTGATGATCCAACTGTGGGAACCACACTTTGTTAAATAGACAGCGTTAGTCTTCACCATGCCTTGGTTCCTTGTATGGGACAAAGAAATCACTTGGGCTACAAGACTGCTAGGGATGACAAAGCAATGGCCTCAGAGCAGAAATCCATCTGCTCTGCTGCTAGTTCATGGCGTACATCATATAGTGGTTCCAGTGTTTTCTAAACATCCGGGTTCCTTTTCCACCCAATGTCACTATACTGTCTCAATTGCTTTTAGGACTGGCTGTAAACAGTTACCTTGCTGGGTGGCAGTTTTGAGGCACTCAGTGTCATAGATAGCGGCCAAGCTCTTTCTGTCACATACCTGCCAAACTCCTCCATTTCCTGGGTCTCTTGTTCTTCTTGAGAGGTCACTGCACAGAGGTGCCTTGACATGTAGTCCCCTAGATTCTGAGACCTCGTTTCTATTCCACCTTGAAGGGGTATTCTTATAATTGGTGGACCCACTTCTCGATGTGCAGCGGTGGTTTGGACACCAACCCTTGAAATACGGGAATTATGCTTTTGTGATCAGTAGGTCCCACAAACGGGTGCCCGTAAACATACAGGTGAAAGTGGCGGCATCCCCAGTAAATCATGATTGCTTCACATTCCATTTTTGATTAGCCCTGCTCCATGGGAGTTAGTACTCGCCTGGCATATGCCATGGTGCCGTGGGGACCCACTCCCCACAGTCTTACCTTCATGACAATACAGCCCCCAGGCCAGTAGGGCTGGTGCCAACAAATAATTTGTTATCCTGGGCTGGATGGAGGTATACTATGGTGGTGTCCGCAGACAATGCTTTGTTGGTTTGTTGAAATTCTTCCTCACGAGAAGCCTCCCAGACCAGTGGTGTAGAGGTTTTGGTTAGTTTCCTTATTGTGAGGTTGGCCAGGTTCTTGATGAATCTTCTGCAATAGTTTACCATTCTGAGGCAGCGGCGGACTTCCGAGACACAGGATAGGGCTGGAGCTGCTTGGACATCTCGAACTTTGGTGAGGTCGGGGATAACTGGTACCTGAAAACATGAATTCAGTTGCGCATGAACTCATACTTTATTGTGTGTAGCATTAGTCCGCTGTCTCTAAGTGAATGAATTTATGAATTTAAAACTTATAAAGCACACTGTCACTCACAGTGGAGCATCCTGGCACTGAAACTGAATCTGATACTCAGCCAAGAAAAATAACTAAATAGGGGATTAGCAGAGTGCATCAGGGGCCAAGAAGTGGCAGGTCTTCAAGAGCTTTTTGAATAGGTCTTCTGATTATGTGAAACGCAAAGGGCTGGGGAGTTGGTTCCATGCCTTGGATTCTACAACTGAGAAGGACTTGCTGCCTCAGGTTTTTAGTCTAACTAGAGGTGACATGAGAAGATTTACATGGGAGGATCTCAGAGTTCTTGTGGTTGTGTAGTGCTTGAATGTGGCAGTCAGGTATTTTGGTCCAGTGGCTGAGAATGCTGTAAAGACCAGTATAATGATCTTAAAGAGGATCCTTTTGTGTACCGGTAACCAATGTAGAGTTTTTAGAACAGTGGAAGCAGAGCTCCATCTGGGAAGTTTTAGCACAAGTCTACCTGCCACATGTTGCACCATCTGGAGTTTGTGGAGTGTTAGTTTTGAAGCTCCTGCAAAAAGACTTTTACAATAGTCAAGTTTGGAAGTGATGAGAGCAAAAGCGACTGTTTTCCTGGCAGCTAAAGAGAGAAAGTCTAAAAACTTTGAAACACATTCCTGCCACTGCAATAACTTGAGGGTGGAATGAGAGGGAGGTGTCAAATGTGGTTTCTACAGTGGCAGGAGGTGGGGGGCATGGAATTCGCCCATCATTGGGTTGGATAGAAAAGATTAGATTTGCCAAATAGCAGGATCTCTGTCTTATCTGTGTTGCATTTTAGATGGTTTGATTGCATTCACAGGATAACTTCAGTTCAATAGTTTTTAAAGTTTAGTTCTAGCAAAGGGACCCATTGTCCAGGGAAAGAATCAGCTGCATATCATCAGTGTATGATGTAATTGCGATTCCAAAAAAAGCTATCAGGGAAATTAAGGGGACCATGTATATATTGAATAGTGCAGGGCTGAGAAATGAGCAGTGTGGATCTCTAGATGCTACTGATCTTTCGTTTGAGGAAAAAGGTCCAAGTGTGACTGCTTGTCTGCGACTGGTTAGAAAAAGATTTGATCAATGCGGGGACTTTATGAGGTACGCCAGTCATTGATTTGCTGAAGGAGTATCGAGTGTGAAATGGTGTCAAACGCGGTAGAGAGATAAAGTAAAATCAACACTGCATGATTTCACAAGTCCAGTGTCAGTTTTATCGTGTCCAGAACTTCCAGCAGAGCTGATTCAATGGAATGTTTGGGGGTGGGCGCTGGATTGGCAGGGATGCAGCACAATGTAATTTTCCAGACAGGAGATTAATTGGCCATTAACTAATTTCTCAAGCATTTTGGTTAATGCAGGAAGCAATAAGATGGGGCAAAGGTTAGACAGTGTGGTAGGGTCTGCAACAGTTTTTTTTGCAGACGTTTAACAATTGCCATTTTCCATCTGAGGGGACCTCACCCATTGCTAGGGAGTGTTAAGGATTTGATTAATAATGAGTTGACAATGTCAACAACCTTATGAAGAAAGAGCTGGGGATAAGGGTCATTGGGGTAGACAGATTTACATGAGAGGATGGCTTGTCGTGATTGTGACAGTGCAATCTCATAAAAGGATGCCAAATTTGCACTTCACTGCCTTTAAGGGGTCTCTTAAAAAGTACGGCCAGGAGGGAGCGTAGTGGTTGAAAAGCTTCTTTTAATGGCCTGTATTTTTGATTCAAAGAAGGAAGAGATTTGGTCACATAGAGTTTGGGAAGGGGGAATGTCCCTAGCCAATGAATTCGGTTTTAAAAAAGATTTTAGATATTAAAGATAATTTTAGGATCAAACGGGGCCTCTGCCATCTGGGTAGTGAAGCATATTTATTTGGCTGCCTTAATCTGGGCAAGATAGGGTTTTTACGCTGTGTTAAATCAAAGCACGACCTCGAGGTTGTATGCTTCCCGCCATTTGCGTTCTAATTGTTTGCAGAGCCGCCGTTGCTCTGCTACAATCGGCGAGAACCATGGAGCTGAAGGGTGGGGTCTGTGCTTCTTAGCAGATGTTACAAGGGCTATATCATTAGCTGTATTAGTAATCCAATTGTTAAATAAAGTAAGATCTGCAGCTAAATGCCCCATGGGAGTTGGAGCAGAGGTGGAAAGATGTGATGTTAGGTTGGTGTCAGTCATCAACTTGCCCCATTTGCATAGACTATGAGGGCCGTTGATGTGGTGGAGAGGGGTACACTGTCTGTGTTAATCAAAATTCTAAGAGGGATCAGGGTATGTCAGGGTATGTCCCGCGATATGCGTGGGTGAAGTTACTAGCTGATTAAGGCCAAATATGTTTAAGGGAAATTGGATATAGCAGGATTGTTGCTGATCTCAAGGTGGTAATTGAAGTTTCCAAGAATAGTAAAGTTTGTATATCAAAGTAGATAGGATGCCAGTGCTTCTCCCAAGGAGTCTAAAAAAGTAGATTCAGCAGCCAGAGGACAATAGGTTAGACTACCTGCAAAAGATTGAGTATGGCTGATCAAAAAACAAATGCCTAGGCTTTCTGTGCCTTTCAGGGAGCTTAGTTGGAAAGTACAGCATTGAAATGTATCAAAGAAACTATTACAAGCCACCTCCACATGTCCCATCCATGTCTTGCCTAAGGATATTGTATCCTGGTTGAAGAGCAAGGCAATATCTGAGTTACACCATTCCTTAATCGAGGATTCTGTGATAAAAAGACAATCTAAATGGAGGTCCTCGTTCAAGTAGTGGACCTCTTGTGCATGTTTGCTAAGGAAACGTGCATTAATAAGCCCACCTAATAGTGACTTATTATGGGGACTGTGGGCCTGGATAGTAGTTAAGGATGTCTCTACTGGAAGACCAAACTCGCTTTTGCACATTATGCAAGATAATGGGCCCTCGATACAAGATGGGTCTTAAACTTGGCTACAGTGAGGAGCAAGATGTTTACAAGATTCCAAATAGTGTGAAGAAGGAGACTCACCTGGGATGCCACAGACAGGGTGGCTGGCACTGGCCGCCTTCCGGATGTGGATGGATACATGCAAGCTTGCCTTTGGCTCACCACCTGCACGCCAGGCGTGCGTCCACTGCTCAACTACGCTGCAGTGCACATTTGAGGGCTACTGGCTCTGACCAACTGCTGATTGGGGACTCTTGAGTCAATCAGAATTCGCCCTTGAGCGTCAGTGACGACGATGCGATGGAGTTAAAATACAGGTGAATGTCTAGATAAAATGCCCCAAAAGTATTGTAAAAGCAGTGCCCATCATGTATTAGCAGTATTTGCAGCTTAGCAGAGTAAAAGTCGGCGTGAGTTACAGATTTAGAAGCACGACCACTCTGCAGTGCACATTTAAGGGCTACGAGCTCTGACCAGCTCCACCCACCCTACTGCTGATTGACGACTCCTGAATCAATCAGAAAGCACCCTTGAGCATCAGTCATGAGAATGCATGTAGTTAAAATACAGGTAAATGTCTTGATAAAATGCCTCACAAGTATTCTAAATACAGTGCCCCACAAGTATTAGCAGTATTTGCAGCTTTTCAAAGTCGGCGTGAGTTACAGATCTAGAAAGTCCTAGCACCACCCTTCTCAGCCAAACTTTATGCTCCTTTAATAATGCATCATAGACCAGAATATCATCACTTACATGTATGACTCCCGATAGGCCAGACAGGACCTCCTGAATCATGTTCTGAAAGACTTCGGCAGTGCTGGATATCCAGAAGTTAAGCCTCTTATTCATGAGGATGCCCATATAAATCGAAAAGGTTGTTAGATAGCTTGATTCAGGGTGTAGTCGTATCTGGTGTTAGCCAGAGCAGAGATCTATCATTGCAAACCACCCTGCCCCAGTCAGTTCAATGACTACCGTGCGGGAAGGTGCCTCTTTTGATGGTGACATTCGGTAGCTGCATAGTCTCACCGCATCTGGTTGTTTGGGCTACAGAGAGGTGACAGGGGCCATCCACTTTCTTGAGGATGTCTGAGTATGTGAGTTTTTTCAGTTCCACTTCCACTTTTGGCCTAAGCTGGTGTCTCAAAGCGACTGGCTGGATTGAATGCTGTATGTACAGGGTGAATGTTTTTCCTTTCAGACACTCTGTGTCTTCAGATAAGTATTTGACCTGTGCTAGGATGTCATCCAACCTTATGACATGGACCCTAAGCTCAAATTGCATAATTATTCTTCCTGTCCTCTGGTAACTTAGCAGCATGTCTGTACTTTCCTGGGTAATATATATTGTGGCTGTGGTTGCCTGGTGATTGTGAGAAATGTTTGTTGTGAATCTGCCTTTTAGCGACAGTGGTTGAGTCTATCTATATGTATAAACCTGGATTTTTGCTGGTCTAAGTGTTGGGCATTGCATAGCTTCTCTTTTGTTCCCTTTGCTATAATCTTTATGTAAACTCCCATGTAGATGATGACTGTCAGCTTTGTCGATCTTCCCATGACCTGACATTTCTGTGGAGGCATTGTCGCAGGCGTATATGTCTGACCACAAAAAAGGCATGTACTGGGCCCTCTGATGCATAATGGTGCATGCCACCCTGCTCGAATTCAACCCCTGGGGAGCCTATGACTATATCCGCTGTCTTTTATGGTCTGATCTTTGGATTTTGACTTGAGCAGCAGACTTTGGCAAAATAGATTATTTTTCTGAAGGATGCACATTTCCTCCCTAATGCTGGGCATTTAGGTGTACAGTGTCCTGGACCTCTGCAATGCCCACAGTATCTTTATTGTGTCTAACACTGTTTTTCTTTGTTGGTGGCTGGACTTACGTGACCAGGGTGACAGGTTCAATGGTTTATGCAGCACCGCTACAAAGCACAACAAAACTTCCTACACCTATCTCATTCAATGTTAGGCACTATGTCCATATAATGTAGCAAAACCCACAGTCAACAGTGTACAAAAATAGATCCATTCAGGAAAGTGTTATTATTAAACTTGTAGTTGTTGCCCTTTGAAAGACCTATCATACACGCACTGAAGAAGGAGCCCTTATATGCTATATAGGATCTCCGAAATGCGCGTTGGCGCTGGTCTTGTGTATAATTTTATGGTTTATTGTTTTTAATAATAACACTTTCCTCCCATAGCTAATTCTGATGTTTATTGTCTTAGTTTTTGTATTGTATTTTGTATATGTGTTTTTTATTTATGTCATCATGGTGTGGGTTGTTGAAGATAAGTTATAATTTTGCCTTATTATTGTGATGTAATATGTACTATATGTATCAATATTCAGTCTAAAATATACATGTATATGTTTTTTCGAAAATGAAAAAAATTATAAAATAAATGAATGGATCAATTTTTGTACACTGTTGACTGTGGGTTTTGCTTCATTATATGGACATAGTGCCTAACATTGAATGAGATAGGTGTAGGAAGTTTTGTTGTGCTTTGTAGTTTATTCCCTGACCTCTTCCTCACATAATTGATATATTCAGGGTCCCTCTGTTGTATTTTATTTATGCAGCACCGCTTCCATATGATATGCTCAGGCCAGCAATAGTTCCTTCACACAGCCAAGCGTCAGGATGTCGCAGAGCAACGTTTCCAGCTCTTGGAGTATGTGTTCCCTTAGTTTGGAGGACTTGCATCTTTGTACCTTGGATAAATTATGCGCATATGTCTTCTGGTTCATCCCTGAGGGTGCATGCGCTTGCTAGTTCTTCGATTTTCCTGTAGAATAAATCTACTGACGCCTCTGATTCTTGACAAGCCTGGCAAATAATGAATCTCTCATAGTATGGCGTCGCCATTGATGCAAAATGGATATTGAAGGCAGCAACCATGGTCGTATAGGTGTGCGGATGCCCCGCCTCTAGATTGAATGGCATAGTTTGTATGTGTCTGTCCTTGCCAGGTGCAACAGCAATCCTCTCTTTTGTTCATCCTTCACCCCTGTGGCAGTGAAATTTAGGTTGAGCCTCTCCACCCATAATTTCCATTGCTATCCTGTGTGTGGGAGGGTCTGTAATGACAAATGGTTCTACAGCTGGTACATTGGCCATGGTCAACCTATCAGTACGTCTTGCCATGTTACACAGTCCTGGGTGCTAAAGGTATACTTAACCCCGTGTCCATGATAGATAGTGTTGTGGATACTGCCTTTAAGAAGTAGAAATTGGTGCCACCTGCTGGTGGGTTGCTTAACTGTGTTGCCATGCACAGTGTGAGGGACAGCCTGCCAAACATACACTCCAAGTCAGTTCCATCAGGGCTACCAGTACGAAGGGGCCCACTCACTATTTGAGGCCTATTTTTCCCTCAACTCATATGAGAAGTGTCAGTGTTTCTACTTGGGAACTACCAGCCTTTCTTTGGGAGGGCACAGGTACCCCATCAGTTCAATGCAGTCTGTGGCTTCACCGCCTATGAAAGATTACCTTAAGGATGCTTGGATCGTTCATATCCCCTCTCAAAGCACCACGGACAGATAAACAAATTGTGCCATCTTCTGGGTGGCTTGCAGTTAAAAAAAATTTCACCCTAAGCTCTTTGTGCCAATGTACATATTTCTGTTATATGACACACTGTCAAAGCTGTTTGCCCCTCACATGCATGGGAATAAACTATCCAGCACATGAGGAAACAATGACTTTACAATGTGCACTAACGTAGCACCTGAGCAGGGGGTGTTTTTGAAGATGCTTCATCATTATTTGCAGATCATTCTTTAATAATAAATGATATACAACCATCAATTGCAATCTCATACCAATTAATCCAATAGAATGTATGCTTATTTTTGTGAATTCCCCAAAAGATGGAAATCATCTAAAGCCATAGCAGGAATTTCAACTTGTAAAAATAGATTTGTTAATCAGTCACCAGTCTCAGGCCCAAATTCTCAAGGAGTAACACACGCTCATGGAAAAATGTTTTTGTCGTGAGTAATAATGACTCACTCATAGACATTTATGAATAGGTCACATCTAAAAGCTTCCACAAAACATAACTCCTCACGGGCAATATTTTGTGAATCAGCTCAGCATATTTAAGAGCAAGTCGCATATAAGTAAGACATCCCTAATCATAGAAAAAGGTTATTAAACCAGGTCCTGAATGTTCACTTAGAGGAATACTTTGTGAAGCTCACCCAAAGGCTCCTCCGTGGCCTAGCCATAACACTATTACTGGCTGTTAATTTATTATACCATTGTAGCTTCTATAAAAATGAAGACGCCTAGACTGTTTTCAGTGAATTGTACTGGTAATATTCCTTGTTCTGAAGCAACGTCCATTAGAACATCTGGAGTGTAACGTTTTTATTGCAATATACCCTACATTTCCAACCTCAGACCACCCACCATAAAGGGCAGCAAGGAGTGTGGAACAAGTACTTGTGATTTGCACCCATTCTTAGAAATTTAGCAGAGAATCACATTAATTGCACATAAGCAGTATCTTGAACAAAATGTATAATATCTGAGGACAACAAATTGCCAAAGTACAAGAAATTGATGTTATCAGGAAAGCTAGAGATTTTATAGGCACAAATGACCTTTTTGATTAAACGGTTTACATTTTTGGGCTTGAATGTGTGCAAATTTAAACGCAACAACTAAATTTTATTGGTAAAGTGAATAACTTTTAGTTTTTCAAAATAAGGTTTTGGAGATGGATGAACTGCATTTTTCTACTATCAATAATACTGCTATGACTAATACTACTGCTGCTAATAGTACTAATGTTTCTACTAACTCTACCACTATGTTGCTACTTCTACTAATGCTATTACTGTTAGTGTTACAGCTACTATTAATTATAATTATCAAATTAGTAATAACTCATTGATTATCAAGCACCACAACTTGAACTGTTTGTAGGCGATGAGGAAAGGGATTTCCTTCTCAATGGCATCTGTTTTATTCACCTCAGAATCAAATATACTAAATCGCTCCTGTCAGCATTTGATCATGTGGCTTGTGGATCTCTGGGCATTATTTTTTTTACTGAAATGTCTAAACATTAAAATTAGTCTGGGTACACCTCATTTGAAGCACGAGGATTTGTTGCTTAGATCCAGCTTGCTAAAAAGGTTGCATTTTTTTTAGCAAAATGGGCAGGTTTAGGTGCTTCCTTGAGTCTTGTTTGAAATACTCAACAAAGGGCCGCAAGAGCACCGTGTAGTGTGCAGATTACTGGCATCTCATATTTTCCAATACAAATTAAACAAAGTATATGACACTACGTTCATTTATTTTCCAAAATGAAATTATTCTTGCTAGTTTATCTGTGGTATATGTTTTCCAGCTCAATCCCAATGTCTTTCCTCATGTTGTGTCTTGTATTCATAGTTGTTTCAGGGTATTCTACAGTTTCCCCCCATTCTGATGATAGATCTTTCAAATCGAGTTTAATATTGACAAATTCAAACACCGTTAATAAATATCTCTTTACGTCATTCGGCCAATTTGTCTGATGATTTCCAAAACATTTGGCACACAAACTGAGTACTTGAGTTGCCTGTTTGTATGTAATGTTGTTTTTTTCAGGTGAGGCTCATTTAGGGTTACGTCTGGGACTGGCCTGCTTCTGAAAGGTGGCTTTTACAGAACACATTTCAGATGTTTTTCATCAAAGTCTTTCTTTTTATTCTATTTTGTCTCTAACCTGCTAGGCGAAATTTTGTTCTGTGTGAAAGTCCCAGCTGTAGTTCTTCACTATTCATCACTTTAAATATATAGTTTAGCTAAAATGGTTGAATGTCTCCTTGTGCTGCAGGTTGCCTGGCTTATGGTGTTACTGTTTTTCTGCTTCATTTTCAATACTTGAACAGTGTTACTCTTACAAGACACTTAATAGGGTTAAAAAGTGCTTCTGTATTGATACTGCGTATTTATTATAGTCCTTCTGAATTTATATATCATATATTTTTGTATTAATGTAACACTCATTGTCAATGTAGTATTCCTTAAGCATCAGTGAAAATGATCATTCTCAGAATTGTATTCCTATAAGAAGTGTTCTTCCTTTTCTTCTTGTTATTATTAGTAGTAATACTATTATTATAACAATTGTTGTTATTATTATGTGGTATTATATTATTATTATGCCAACACAGGACAGCAACAAGTCTTATAGCACAATAAAAAGCCAAAGAAAAACATCTTGCCAACGCTTTAGCTCAGATTTTACCTACATTCATACTTGAAATACTCTTCAGGCCAAAGCAAGAGGCCAAGGGTGCATAGAGAACTGAATATCCTCCTTTTATAGAAGAGGACAATCACCCAAGGAGCTCATGGTAGACACCTTATTTTGCTCTACAATTCTGATGAATCCGTCTCCTGAAATCAACATGTGAAATATGAACTTTGTTTGAGCTCTTCAGGATGACCTGTTCAAGATGACCTGTAAGAAATAGCACCAACACAAAATAACATTGTGCAGGTTTTAGATAGTAATAACTGTTTTTCTTACTCTATGTTTACCATCATCCCAGCAGCTGAATATTTTGTCAAAATTAGATGAGGTTTGCCTTTTCTTTAAAAAAAAAGTCTACATGTTGGTGTAGTATGGTAGAGTTACTGTTCATTTCAATTCAATTCAACTTGGTATGTCCAAGTCACAATTTCATAAGGAGTAGGATCAGAATGGCCCCTAATTTTGCATCTTCACTATCCTATAAAAACAGGAAGAAATGGGACACTTCATGGACATGATGGAGGTATCCAATGAGGTTTTCTTAAACAACTTATTTAGTGGATTGAAAATTGGACTGTTACATATTTCACATGTCTGCATTGTGCAAATCACATGCTTGAGTCCTGGCTATAGCAAATCTTTAAGTATTCTAGCTCAAAATGAATCAATCCTCTTTCCAACAATAATTTATTCTTCATATTGATGTAGATACAGATGGTTAAGAGACATTCTCTCTCTCTTTGATTTTAGACAACCTGCCACAAATATCTCAAGAAGAAATTCATAATGCCATACGAGTGGCTGGGATTTATTTAGAGATAGAAATATTCTGTTTTCCATGTGTTTCTGCCTTTACCCATCAGGACTTTCCACATAATTCTCCATGAAATCAGCTAAATATGATACACTGAAGTCTTTACTTTCTTTTTCCTAAACTGATCTCTTGTTCAAGGTTTTGTACCTATATTTCAAATACCTTTATAGCGTTTTCTCTCTTTTTCTTTCCATATTATTCACCTATCTGCTCCAGCCCCTCGTCAAAACCCTGAACACCTCCCAACCTATAACAGCTGCGGTATGTTATACTTTGTTGTTTATGAAAAAAGTTTCTTGCTATTGTCGTCATGTAATTATTCACTGTTTACAGTAAGTGACCATATATTTTACATATATGCAGAGTGACTAGAAGACTGGTCCTGATGAAAGTCTTAGACACCTATTAGAGGGGTCACTGGAGGCTGAAACATGTTGACACTTCATTAACACTAGGGTAGAAGGAGTCCCCAATTTTTTTATCCTACCCCCTGAGAACATGAATAAAGATAGTGATAGATCCACCAAGAGGTAGTTTTAGATTTCTCACATTTTTCACTGTACACTCTGCTTCTTACCCACTCCATTTATCCTGTATAGATTGCAATCTGAAGCGCTCCCCTCCTGTGGGGGAGTTGTAGCCCACACTATAATTATGCTTATGGTGTGAGGAAGAACCCTGTGATGAAGCATGTCAGCTAAGGGTGGGAAAGGGCTTTTGTCCTAACAGGAGGATGCTCCCTGTGCCTGAGAGACAGAACTCTTGTTACCCAGGTTGACATCTTTTTGCGTCTTGGTGTTAATAGACCTCAAGTACCCATTGTGTGTATTGATTAACATATAGGGAGAGAGTACTTGTGGGTCTTTAATGCTCCTTGTCCCCCTTTTGCGTTTTGAGTGACTGTCATAGCTCACAACCACTCTCTTGGGGCACCAAAAAACTCCCTTCAGGGGATGGGGTACAGCCCCTGCTTCATTAAAAAAATCTCCTTACAACCAAATATACTTTTAGATTTTGAAACAGCTGCTTATCCTTTACCATGATAAGATCACCTATCTTATTACTTAATACAGACATGCCTTGAATATTGAAGTATAAAGATCATATATTAAGAAATACTTTTTACAGCACTTGTATTGTGGAAATATTACAGTTTTGATTGATGAGAATGCCCTCTACAAGCAATACAATAGTCATTCTTTTAATAATTATCAATATTTAGAAACATTAGAATAGTACAGATTGGGGTGGAAAACGTACTATAGTTTTCCCTGCTGAAACTGAAAATCAAAGTTTTTTAATGATGTCTCTGAGACATGGTATTCTCTGAAAGATTCTCAGTAGCACTTACATGAAGCTGAACTGACATAGTCCGACCTCAAAAAGTCCCTCAGGTAAAAGATAGCCTGACCATGGGTAAAATGTACATGAAACATCTCTGATTAAACTTACGGCCTGATTTATAGTTTGCTGAATAGAATTCTCAGTTGCCAGAGGGCCTTGTCTGCCAAACACATAGGGGTTCATTAGTATTGTCCGACCGCCATAGGCCCGGAAAATGGGACCTCCCGCTTTGCATGCAGCGGTCCCGCATTGGGCATTAGGATGCCCCCGCCATACTGGTTGGCGCATCCCGCATTCCTGGCATTGCGGCGGACGGTGCTTTCAGCAGGACCCTCCGCAATGTCAGAAATGCATGTTGAGCAGGTACATGCACAACGTGGCAGGCACCGCGCGGTGCCTGCCATGGTGTGCATGCACATGCAGGGGGTACCATAACATCCTGGGGGCCCGCAACCCCACCACGGAAAGGCTGCCCCCCGCCTGCATCCTGATATGGATGGTGGTGTCTAGTAGACACCGCCACCATATTAAACCCTTTTCTGCCCGGTCGACGAGTCTTCCCGTCCACCGCGGTCCCCCCACCATACTAATATGGCAGGGGGGAAATGGGTGGTGGGTGTGGAAGGATGTAGGGTGGATCGCCACCGTCATGCGGGCAGTGGCGATCCGCCCTACATCCTAATCGGCCCCTTGGTCTCTCTACCCGATTTAGAGATGGGCGGCCCGTAAACTTTCTGTCAACGGAGCCCCCGCTGGATCGGCTGAAGGAAGGCTTCTCCAATGGCCTCAAGGAGTAGAGGCCACTGGAGAAAGTGTTTTACACCAACCCCCTATTTAGGGTTAACGGTGTAATGTCCTTTTTTTCTGTCTGGACCAACAGGAAAACCCTGGTGGTGAGGGATAGAATTTTTTTTTAAAAACACCACACCCTGGAAAGAAATCCGAGGATGTAGGGGTCATTAACTGCCACTTGGAGAGTTCGTTTTGGAAAAACATAATGTGTTAAAAGTTTAGGTGATGGGTGTTTAAACTGACAGCAGTCGCCAACCAAAAATGTCATACCTTGAATTGAATATCTTAACAACCACCAGTCTTATGGTAGACAACCCAATTTTAATGATTACTAGCCAGATTAACACCCAACTCATCTGTTTACCTTCTCCAAATCTATGGCTATTACATCCAGTGGGGTACTAGTTGATTTAGCAAGATCAACAGAACAAATCCACCTGCATAACTATGAGCTTCAGGAATTAAAGTATACATTTGGTGGATTCCAATACTAATTCCCATGATACCACCCTTGGAGAATGACTCGGCTTTGAGTGACGGGTGCTCAGAGCCCCAGCTCTTGGTTGGGGGCAAGTAGGGGTAAGGATTAGAGGAACACTTCCATGGTTCGGTACCAGCTTCACATTATTGTAATTCAAAAGGACTTAGGAGATAGTTAATGCAAGGCAGTACCATCTCTGGTGAAACCCCCAGGACATTCCAGGCTTTCAGTAAGGAGTTTCCAGTAACAGGGCAAGAGTACTTGTAACCCTCCCGCTACCTGGAGAGTCTGAGAAATGGAAAGCTGATTATGTGAGGTGTGGCTAGTACAAAGACAGTGTGTTGTTATCGGAGGAGGAGGCAACAGCTGAATATGCCAGACGGTAGGTTTAGAATGCAACAGGGTCTATTTGACATAGAATGCAAGAGCAAATAAACCAAACAAGTTAGACTTCTGCAGAGGGGCGGAAACAAAGAAAGAATGGAGGGGAAAACAAGGAGACAAGGAGAAAACAGTAGGCATGGCTATGAAAGAGAGATCCTTACAACTATGTAGTTCCAAGGCAACTGATTAGCATAGATGACAGTCCTTTAATTCCCCTGAATGCTCCCACCTTCCCTCGAGGCTTCACTCTGATTGGTCACTGAGTGATCTTGATCTGGAAGGCCTTTGTGCCCCAGTCATTCTTGGTTGCCGTCCAAATCCTCCAATCTTGCTTTTTTCTGCTCTTTCCATGCCATGTCTGTCTCCTGATCCTGTTTCTCTTGTGTCTCTCATTACCCCTGATCCTGACAATGCCTACAATCCACATCTCCTTTCAGATCCTCATGGGGATGTACAGCATGGACTATGCTCCCAGTTTCAATAAGCTGTCTACATTTGCTAATGCTAAACATTCACATGGACTGTGAGTTCTAATAACTGCATTAAAACATTCACAAAATGGGGAGCAACACCTTTTAGATTCAGCACAGGCCATTTAAACCTGCTGGTTTCCCAGGTCGGTAGTTCGTAATCATAGTTGAAATCCCTTCTAATGTTATTTTCAGGGATGGCTCCTCCATTTGAGCAGAGGAGATTCGTTCTACAAGCCCCAAAGCTGAAAAATAAAACGGTAATAAAGTTTATTTATTACCGTTTGATTTTTCAGCAACCCATCCTCAACTGAGTGCCAGGGCGGGGCGGGGCCAGTGCGGCGGCGTGGCAGCAACAGGGAGCTGTGCACTTTAAAATGTGCATAACTCTTTGCCCGGCAGTCTTGGGACGGCCAGCCAGACATGCACATATTAAAGTTCTCTAACCTAGCTGTCTTAGACAGCTTGGTCAGAGAAAGCACAGGCCTCCATTGCTCTTAGGAGCGCTGGGAGAGCCTGCTCTATCCAATCCTGGCACTGCTTTCATGATGTGAAAGCAGCGCCAGGATTGGGTAGTGCAGTTTCCTGCATCGGAGGCTTCCTGAAAGACACCCGAGGGGGTTGAATGTTGCTCTGCAAAGGTAAGTGATTTTGTTTTGTGCCAACCACCTTCAGTATAAGCCAGCAGCCAATGATGATTTTCTACCTCATACAGCTATTTGTCTTTATCAGAAATACTAGGCAAATATTATTTACCAAGATAACCATCAGTTAATAGGTGTCCACGACAATGGAGATATGAATTACATAGTAAAAACAATCTCTAAATGCCGGCAGATCATTGACTTTTTGACTTTAGAGATAGCCCTAGTTCACCATGATCATTTCTATGGACATTACTTCCTCCAAAATATGGACTAGAAAGTTATCAGATTTTTCACCGCATTTCCTTTGCCTTATCTTATACGTACTTATTTTGTTAGAGTTGTCAGCTCTGACTCCCCACTTCTGACATAAACTCAATCAATATGACTTTGAGCAGATAGCCTCAACCATTAATCTTAGTTTCTATTTTTGCAACACAATTCTTAGCCATTACTACAACCTCCCTCCTCCTCCGGAAAAAGGAAAAGCATGTTATCTGATGAACAATGGCAAACGTGTGGGCATTTCACATAACCTGTAAAGATTATGCACCCCAATTTTACAACATGAATTGGGCCAACGTTTTCACAACCATCAGCCTAAAATCATCCTCATTAACTATTCCCTTATCCATTTCCAGCTAAAAATAGGAATAGTGTTCACAGGGATATGCACAATCTATTCTACTGAAGTTTGATCAGACAAACATGTTGCCTCATTCAATATGGGCTTTATCCAGCAAAAAATATGAATCAGAATGTTGTCATCTCCCAGTGACTATTTATTTCAATGGGACAATTGTGTATATTGCTCTATACTTCGGTACCTGACCCTCTAGACATTTAGGGGTATATTTATGAGAGCCTTGTGTCACATTTGCACCATGCAAGGTGGCCCTGCGTGACGCAAAGCCCTGAGTTATATTTTGAAGCCACAAAAACCCACGTTGTGTGGCTTTGAGTGGCATCATAAATCTTGAGTAAGGCAATACAGTGAAAATCTATGCGTCGCCTTACTCTGTGCGAGGGAGGCATTCCATGGGTGCTGCAGTGCGTGCTTCCATGGAATCCCCATGGGCTTTGATGCATTCCCAGATTTACAAGGACTTGTAAACCTGGGAAGGTGTCAAAACCTTATGCCTCTCAAGGTGAGGCGTAACGAGGAGGAATAACCTTATTTCTCCTCATTTATTCCTCTTTCTATGTGGGCTGCATTATACAGCCCACATGGAAAGAGGAACACACCTCAAAGGATTGTCTATTTGAATTAAGGTGTCCATTCCTTTACCTAAGCAATCCTGCCGACAACACAGGCACCCTGGCTCTGTGCTGCAGAAACGGTGCCAGTGCAGGGGGAAAGGACAAGAATGCACCATATTGGATATATACAGTGATTTATTACCCTTTCACATTGACCTAGGGCAGCGCAGCAAGGTGACTTGCTGCACTACCCTATGTCAAATCCCCTTAGTGAGTGCCTAAAATCCATCATTATTTTAACTTACCCTCATCCTCTTATTGGCCATAGTAGTATAACAAACAGACTTCCAACTTGGAATTGAAGGGCTCACTAATATATACAGCTACCTCATAAATAATGTTCCCTTTCGGTAGGCTTTGTAAAGCAATGTTCCACAAGAGGCGATATTATGAGTAATCAAAGACCTTTTAAGGGCCATATCTAAAACTAATACATTTAATCAATGAATGTGCAGTCCTAGTTTTAAATGGCTTCTAGTTTGAAGATATTTTTCTTCAGGTAGGGGGCACTAGCACAAGCTGTTCCTATGCACTGACTATGGCAACCATGTATGTGCACTATTTTGAAATACAAGTGGTATTTATGGATAGAAATACCTTCTAGTGCCATATTAAAGTATGGCAATGTTACATAGTTAACATCTTAGCCATACCAAAAAGACCAAATTGGAAGCAAAGAATTGTTTCTATGGCTGAATGCAAAAGATCGCATTTACATTTTACAGTAACTACGAGTGCACTCAAATTCCTTGACCTTTCACTTTCAGTCAGAGATGGAAGAATATATACAAAAATGCCCTGTTTTTAGAGCTACTATCCGAGACCTTTCCAGGACGACTTACCATTAGGACGATTTCTTCATGTCGGCAGGTTTATCTAGCTGATAGACAACCTGAGGACCTGTGTATGAAACTGATAGAGCAACACTACCTACAAACATTGGTCAAAAAGGCAAACCACTGGGACCTTTTACTTATAGAAACCTTTCAAAAATCTAAAAATACAGCAAAAGCTTTTTGTACCTCCTTTACTATATTACCCATTCAGGTGAACATCCAAGAACATGCAAAGAAAACAATGTGGAAAAAGCCACCAGTAAATTGGCATTTCTTTATGGGCCATGTAGTGTGGGAGTAAATAGAAAGTATAAACATAATAAATAGAATTGTGACTAATATGTATTTGCAACAGAGGTCCTATACAGAATGAAATGAGTCAGAATGTAATTACAAGAGATCATGTGTGTGTCTGTGGTTGTGTCACCTACATCTTCCCCAGATATTTACACAGTGATCCCCGATGGATGTAAAACCACTCACTAGAACCGCACCAACAAGCTGGGAGTAGGAACAGCCATTTTAAACAAAGAGATCATATAATGTACTACCATCACAGACAACACAACAGCTTCCATGGAACACCTCAACTTCAAACTCCATACGAATGAAAAGACAGCCGTCAGAGGCAAACTCGCTTACCGACCCCCAGGCCCATGCTCCAGCTTCTGCAACACCATCACAGACTTCATTGCGCCCCTATCCTTAGACTCCAAGGACCACATCTTCCTCGGTGACCTAAATTTCCACATCAACGACCCCAAAAACAAAAACACTGCACACCTTCTCGACAGTATGGGCAGCCTCGGATTAACCCAGATCCTCCATGACCCTACACCCACCGCTGGACATACGCTGGACCCAATTTTCTCCTCCAGCAACCATGCAAAATACAGCCATGTCACAGATCTCCCCAGGACCAATCACTCCATCATCCACTTCAGCATCTTCAGCCCTCTCACCGCCAACCCCAAGATGACCAACGCCCCCACCGGAGGTCGGATAAAATCTCAGCGACCAGCTGGGCGAAAGCCCTCAACACCTCTAACCCTGATACAGCCACCACCCTCGAACAGGGAGTGAAAAAGTTCAACACCTGGTATCACTAATTGCACAGACAGCATCATCCCGAAGAAGAACAGTATCTAGCGAAAAGCCTCTAATAAGGCCATCTGGTACACCCAAGAACTCAGAACAGGGAAACGAGACAGCAAACAAAGGAGATGGCGCACTTCAAGGACACATCGACAGTGCAGCCTTCAAGACCCCCCTCAACTTCTACCACCACCTGCTGAGAGCAGCAAAGAAGATATCCATTCCCGCACACATAGAAACCAGCTCTAACAACACCAAGAAACATTTCAACATCGTTAAGGAGTTTTCCAACCCGGCTGCCAGCAAAAACAACATCACACCCTCATAGGAGCTCTGTGAAAAGCTCACCCACTTCTTCCACGACAAGATTGTAACAATATACAGAAACTTCGACCCCCAAACCACACCTATGGACTTCCTCGACAGATACGCCACCACTGTAACTGACACGAACCACACTCTGATCACTTGGAACATTCTCTCCACCCAGGACACCACATCCACCAAGACATCCATCCACTCAGGCGCTCCCACATACCCATGCCCGCACCACATATGCAACCTCAGAAACCGAAGGATCGGCCAGGAACTCACCACCCTACTCAACACCTCAATCACCACCCCAACATTTGCCGTTGCCAAAGTCAGACTACTCAAAAAACCCTCCGCTGACCCCAGCGAATGTTAAAACTACCAGCCAATCTCCCTGCTCCCATTCCTAGCGAAGGTACTGGAAAAGATCACCAACAATCAACTCATGACACACCTGGATCAAAACCAAGTACTCTGCACCTCCCAATCCAGCATCCACACTAATCACAGCACCGAAACTTCCCTGATTGCAGCCACGGATGGCATCTGAACCCTCCTCGACTGAGGAGAAGCAGCAGCTTTTATCCTCTTTGACCTCTCAGCAGCCTTTGATCCCATATCCCACTACACACTGATTGAAAGACTCCATCACCTCAGCATCCAAGGGAATGTGCTCAGATGGATCACCTCCTTCCTCACCAGAAGAACCCAGAGGATCCACCTCCCAACTTTCACCACTGAACCCGAGGAGATCACCTGCGGTGACCGCTAGGGCTCATCCATCAGCCAGTGGCGGCTCGCCGAGGGAGTGCTGTGGGGAGGGGCAGGGTGGGGGGGGTAGTGGACTCAGACATACGACGGACAGGAGTAAGGTAAGTAATTAAATAAATAAAACTATTTACCTTGCGCTCGCTGCATCGCCATTGGCCCCTCCCCGCTCCACCTCATCGCCCCGCAGCACTCCCTCGGCGAGCCACCACTGCCCTCAGCCCCATGCTCTTCAATGCATATATGACCCTCACTGGCCAACATTATCAGACCCCATGGTCTCAACGTAATTTCCTACATAGGCGGCACCAAACTCATTCTCTCACTCGCCGATGACCCTACCACAGTGCATGATACGTAAAATCTTCAAGTGGCTACTCCTACACACGAGACACACCGTGACACAAGCCCTCATCACCATCACTCTCTATCTAAGAATCTCCACACACCTTCTAAAGAGACTTCAGACCATGAAGAATGCCGCAGTCAGACTCATCCTCAGGCAATCCCCGATGAACCTACTTCACACCCCACCCCGCGAAACTCCACTGGCTCCCTGTACAGAAGAGATGCCAATTCAAGCTGCTGACCCACGCACACAAGGCTCTACACAAACAAGGACCCACCTACATTAACCCCCGCCTGAGCTTCCACCAACCATCAAGAATACTACGCTTCACCTCCTTTCACTTGCCAATACTCCCCGCATCTACTGAAGCAGAAATGGAGGGCGCTCATTCTCCCACATAGCAGCAAAGACCTAGAACAGCACCCCCATGCACCTCAGGATCATCACTTCACTACTGGAATTCCGAACAGCCCTCAAGACTTTGCTATTCGAATAAGCCTCCAGGGCCTGCAAGCACCCGGATACCCTATTGGGTTATTAGCCATGCTTTATAAATCCTGATTGATTGAATCGTGATTGATATTATAATGAGAAGAGTTACAACTAGGATCCTGGAACACAATGGTAGCATTAGATGAGTCAAAATGGTAAGAAATCTTACCCAAATGAAGAATTCAGAAAAAGATGTGCAATAGTTCAGCATTTAAAGACTTCAGGAAACAAAAGAGTAAAAACTAGGCAATTTATGACAAAAATAAATAAGAGGAATATATTAAATAATGTCCGATAAAAGGGGGCTCAGTGATGAAGTGGATTGAAATGCACTATTCTGTTAATTGTCCCATCTTCTAGCAATCAGTTAATTTACTAAT